>NC_140593.1:215360682-215972386 GCF_964204655.1 Triturus cristatus
ACCATTATCTTAATATGTTTTTAGTTATGCACTTTTCAGCAGAGTGTTTTTCAATAGGTCCTCATGAACCTGTCTTAAAGTAATCCAATGACAGAAACACGTTGACCAAATGATATAGTCAGGGATGATAGTCTCCTTGCTTCACATCAATCTTTTTATCCTGCCCCTGGAACACAAGAATAGTCCACAACAAGTTGTTGTGGCATGATGAGGAGCCCTATGATGAAGCATGCCACCTTAGGGTTTTCTGTCCTAAAGAAGCTTACTTTTCTTTTGGTAGAATCATTGGTTTGCATTGAGGTTCTATACATCCTACTTAGTTTTTGTTGTTAGACCCAGGCACATTGTTGTGTTTTCTATATAGTTTCCATGACATCAGTAGAATATACATTCCTCTGTATGTGCATCATCAGCATGCTGTTTTGGAATGACATTTATGAAAAATTCATTTCAAAATTGCCAGTTGTGCGTGCATGAGTTTTGTTACATGCACATGTGCTACTGCTAAAGGTCAATGGTAACACCAATATCTAGGCTTTCTAGAGTCAAGACCTGTTGGCTTTGTCAAGGCTTGTTTTCTAAATGCAGGCAGTAGTCGTTGCAGAGTCACACCACCTATTTCACCTACTTAACACAGTATGTAAAGGCACTGCTGGTACGTACTCTGTATTTCTGTGCACATGCTTATTGCAAAGTCTAGAAAAGAAAGCCTACTGGCCTATAATTTTACTGCACTAAACAGACAATTAAAAATGAAATCTTGTAGCAGGGAATTTTGAAACTAATCTGCAGTCTTAAAAAATGAAGAAAGGTGCTTAAATCATTAAAATCACATTATCTTATTTAAATTTGACATTAAAATACTAATTTACTAGAGTAATTTGCATCATTATGACCTTTTAATAGACTTTTTATATTACATCCATATTGCTACAATATTACACGAAATAGCATTTGCAATTGGCAGATCTATGACCAAATTGGAGCTGTGAAAAATGTTCAGAATGAAATAGCTAATCCATCCTTATGCTGTATGTGTAGATGAAGTAATATAAGCCATTTCCAATGTGGAATTTATTGAAGTAAAAGCTCTCATTGTATCATTAAAGGGACTGACCACATTTTTAAAGAGCCCTTAATATCACAGTATTATACACGTGCTACTTAAATCAATTCTCACCCAGAGTAACTATGTGAGAGATTCCATTATCAAGGAAAGCAAATTAACTGGTTCATTGGAATAGAAAAATAACCACTCAAGGTCCCATTTACCACTTAGTTCCACAGGCAGCCAATTTTAGGTGGGCAAAAATAGCATTCCATTATCACAAATAATAGTACCAAATTCACAGTTTCCTGGCCACAGCTTCCTTTGAGGTGGCCAAGGGAACTGAGCCATTCTGTAAAAAAGAGTGAGTGAATGAATATTAAACTTATAAAGCGCTAACTTTGCCCAAGGGCGTCAAGGCCCTATTGCGGGACCGTTATGCAGACAGGTTGAAACGCTCAGACTAAAATCTGCATAACAAGCCAGGTCTTCAAAGCTTTACGGAAGAGAGAATGTAACATCTGACCAGAGAGGACTTCTGGGAGGGAGTTCCACAACTTAGCAGCAACAGTAGAAAAAGCTCTGCCTACCATTTCGCGCTTTTAAACCTCTGCACTGTTAATAGATTTTTATTAGCGGACCGGAGCTGCCTAGAAGAGACTAAGGGGCATATTATCAAGCCAGGCGATAAAATTATCGCCGCTTTAGCGGCAGAGAACTGCCGCTAAAACGGCGATAATGGGCATGATAATATGCTCGATGGAATTCCAATTGAAGCCCATGTTAAATGTGAAGGACATCGAACATGGGCTTCAATTGGAATACCAAAGAGCATATTATCAAGCCCATTTTCGCAGTTTTAGCGGCAGTTTTCTGCCGCCAAAGCGGCAATAATTTTATCGCCTGGCTTGATAATATGCCCCAAAGCGTTGGAATTTTGCGTTAATACCATCAGGTCCTAAGCCATAGTAGGCAGTATGAGTCAGGCAAAGAGTTTTAAAAAGGATCCTACGATCGAGAGGAAGCCAATGCAGTGTAGTGAGAGAGGCCGAGACTGAGTGGTATTTCGGAAGACCCATCACTAGATTGGCCGCAGCACTCTGCACCAGCTGCAAATGTCGCACCAGACCTTTGTTAATGCCCAGATAGAGGGCATTACAATAATCCAATCTGGATTGGACTGGAGTGAAGGCCCCCGGTTGTGTGGTTAGCAGGCCTGAAGAATATGCAGAGGATCTGCTGGGGTAGGGAGTCTCTTTACTCTCAGTGGATGGATTAATCAGATTGCCAGATGGATTGCCAGAGCTGTCAGTGTGGAGGTGAGTGCAGGAACACTTGAGATGCGAGTGCACAAGCCAACATCAAAAACAGCTGTAGCCTCTCAATAGCAGACAGTATGCTACTGCAGCCTGCTGGTGTTGATTTGCACCCCTGTTCCATCCTGGATTGTGGCTGTTGGATAGCTGAATCCTGGATCGGGCTTGGGAAGAGGGAGGACAACAGAGGAGGTGGTGGTTGCCAATCGTGGTAACAGGAGGACCTGGTGAGGCTTGCGGCTCTGCAAGAGTCTTTTTAGGATCATTGAGCCATTGAATCATTTATGAGGCAATCCGGTTGTATCTGACAAAAGGGAGTCAGAGGTTGAGGTTCTAGTTGAAAATGTCAGCTTGTTCATGTCGTTCATGTCAGTTTTATCACCTTTAGGATGGTGAGGCGGCATCTAACACAACCCAACATAACTTTCCTTTCATATTGCAAAAGTAATATGATTGTCTGACAGTTCGACGATGTTTTCAACTTTATCAACTACTTATTTCCAGTTATTTTTCACTACTGATCTGAGCTTCACACACACAAACTGAGCGTTCACAAGTGCAAGTGAGTGCCTTTGAAAATGTGTCACATTCAAGCAAGAACCCGGATCCAAAAAAGTCAGACACAAACACTAGGGAACTGCAGTACACTTGACAGGATTACACATTACTGGAAATGTAAATTGAACACAATCCTGGGAGCAAAGGGTATACAGCACTATATGACTGGAGAGGTGGGAACAAGGGTGAAACTTTGGAACCCCAAGAGGGGTGAGGAGGATCAACCAGACCAGTTGAAATCTCTTTATTGCCCCACAACATCTGTCTCGGCAGTAGGTACCAAGACACATAGGAAGTTAAGGGCTCTCCTCAACCGTCCAAGTAGCTCCACTTGGGACCTGAGCAGTAGGGTCAAAAAGGGTGGTTCAGACTTCCCTGTACATTTTTGCATAAAGAGATCAATAAAGGTACACGTTCATGTGAAGTACACAGATATGGAGTTGCGACCCAGGGGGCCAACATTTGTCATCACCCACAAAGCCAGGCCTGGATCCAGTGGTGGCTGGCACAGGAAGGAGCGGTGGGCAGTGGGGTGGCAGGGAGGAGCTTGGGTGGGACAGAGTGAGGGAAGTTGACATACATCAGGATAATTTCAATTAAATAAAAAAACTTTAAAAAACTCATCTTGTACTCACCTCATTGCTGACTCAGTGATGTGGTGAGCACAAAGTAAGTGGTTTATATACTTTTTACATTTAATTTAACTTATCATATGTTGACTTCCTCGACCCCCACCCTGCTCTGTCCCCGCCCCACCACGCCCCACCCCACCCCACCCCACCACGCCCCACCCCACCCCACCACTCTTACCTGTGCCGGCGGCCACTTGCAGGAACAACCAATGCCACAAACTCAGTCACCATTTCAAACTGTGGTATTATCACATCTGAGATTACGATTGAATAATATATAGATCAGTGCCCAACTAGCTTTAACAATTTCTTGAGCAAAAACAAAGAATCCACATCAAAATTTAACATATCTAATTTCCTTATTTGTCAGCCATTGGATACAAATGGATGTGTCAAACATGAACCTTCAAACTCATGCACCAAACTCATAAAAACATACTCACAATAAAATGGAAAATAAAATTACTCCAGAACTGGCTGTGAAAGAAGAAACAAAATGCAGACTGGAAATTTGGAAACCTCTACTTTTGGTTGTCCAATTAAGGCCCCTAAGGCTTCACCAGTAACAAAGTTGCATATCAACAGCTTAATCACTGAACTGTGTGCTCTTGCAGTGACACTAATTTAATGGCATCATTGTTTACCTATCACAGTAGGTACTTTAAGCTTACAATCTCACATAAATGGATACCCAGATCAATAATCTCCTTAGAATAGCTCTGCAGTTTCAGGACCTGGATAAGCAATTTACCAACATATCCAAAGTTTATAACACATTGGCAAGCAGCTTCGATCACTGCTTCTGTGGTGACATCATTAATAAATCAGGCATGTTGCCTAGAGTACTGTCAACTATGATCTGCTCATGGAAGTGGATTGAACTAGACATGTTGGAACATAGCATTGGCTGACTGGGAGAGGTCTGGTCTAAGTCATAACATTCTGTAACTAGCTCCAACAAACTAGTCACATAAAGAGTACCAGGGGCAATTATTAATTAATCCAACCAATCGTGGCTTCTGAATTTTTCAGCCTTTGGGGGCCAGTTAATATCAATGAACTTAAACAGTCATATGCACACCCAGTGAGCTCTTGAGGGGGACACAGTCTCAGGAGGAAGTGACATTTACCAATCAAGTCTCAGTGGCCATCACGACTGACACACTACCAGTAGAACTATTGTGAAGAAAAAGAAAAGAAAAAAATGAATAGAAGCAATTCACCGGTCCAGAGGCTGTATAAACTCTTTCAAAAGATGGCAAAAACAAGCGTATGCTTGAACAGCGAGGAAGGAGGTATATAATCAAATTTTCGCCTCATAGAAAATCATTGGATGAACTGTAGCAAAAGGATCCGCTGAGCTGTATGCAAGACCATAAAAACAGGACTCCTGTTATCAAAACCGGCCTGCGCACTTTTCAACTCAACGTAGTCTACTGAGAGTTTCATAACCAGAAAACACTCAGGAATCAGCCATGACATCATATCGCCCATAATTTAAAGAGATTAGGACAGATTTAGTGGATAATAATATGCTTCCAATGGAAGATCGAGGAACACAGATTAGTAGAAAGAATACAATTAGCCGACACTGTAACTTGGCATTGGATTGACTCACCGCCAGACTGGGAACCCAAAGCAGCCCTGACAATTTTGTTTGATCAGCCCCCACAGGAAGGGAGGGGGGGACATGCAAGTGTGAAACACTGCTGCGTTTGTTACTGGGGGATGATTTTGCAGCACTGCTGCAGGACAGGCCCACTATAACAAAAAATTCCCCCACGGCTATAAGTCCTGCCCTGGTTTGACTAACAAATTCTACATCCAATCTAAAATACACTTGACAAGGAGGTCCCCTCCTATGCTTGAGACAGTGGAAGTCAGGAGGGTCCAGCAGCAAACTTCCAAGAGTGAAAGAATTAATCAAATTTACTCCCATTCAACTATATGGAGAACATCACCAACAGACATAACATCGAAGGCATTAAGCCAGAGTTTAGTAAATTATCTGGAAACTTTGAAGTGGAGGGTGAAAGCACAAAAGTAGCATCACAAATTGACTCTAATAGGCATTGTGAGGATTGCTGCCCAAACTTACAACTTAAGTCAGATAATAAAGTTTGCCCTGACAACTTCAAAAATTGCTCCATCAACTTTATTCCATTATATTGCATAGAAGGGCCATATGATATATATTGAGAGACTCTTCATCAGCTTTTGGCTTCAGTTCCAGCCCTATCAAATATAAATCCAAGCAATATTGAATCCATTGAAATGATCTCAAGACGACTTCTACCAAATAAAAATGTGAGGGAATTAACACAAATGAATTGTTATTCCTCTTCAGTAGCAATCTCAATATTGGAGGGAGAAAACGGTTTTCTGACTGGGGCATGGAATTGCTACGTAAAACAGAGTAACTACCAGCTTCCTTTGCATGATCAAAACTGTGAAAATGAAAGATCCAAAACTTGGAATAACCAGCTTCATTCTAAGATAATAAATCTGACTTTGTCAGCCCAAATACTTTCCTGCCAGGATAGGGAAGAAAGGCCGTGTCAAGTAAAATATCAAATAGCCTCTAGTCCTTTTAATAAGAGTTAAAAATTACTTTTTTTGGGTTCCTCCCACAGATCTTAACCTCTAACAAGTTAAATAAATACCGAACAAGGGCTAAAAAGAGGGAAGCTTCCATTGGCCATAAGAGTCTACATTTTGGCACAAAAACACCTGAGGTCAATGACCTTGTCCCACGGTTCAATGTACTCTACATTCTTCAATACATTTATATTGCCATTCAGTTTCCCTTACAGACATTATTTTGTTCTGTATTCATTTCTGCACTTAGAATGCACTGTTTTTCCCAGTATGTCTCGCCAATATGGTCGCCACATTTTAATTAGACCTTCATTTCCATCCCCCTGTCCTACTATTATTTCAATATGACTGCCAGTTACCATTCCTATTGCTATGAAGACGCCAAGTGTCCACACTCCTCAAGAGACATTGATGTGCAAGCATGAATGCAAACTGATTGCCGGCTTACAAATCGCTTGGTTGACAGACACTTTACCCAACTTTATTGCACACCTGACTTTCAAGGTGGCTCCCACGTGCTATGTTTTAGAGTGCAATCACTCAAATTGAGGATGCACTGCCTTTAAAAAATGAGTGAGGGCATCTTACAGGCCTTACATACTTATATTCCCATTTACATTACTGGCCTTTCAGTTCATATTCCTTAGTTCCTTCATAATTAAATTACATCTGCTCCATTCCTTCGTCTAAAGTGTAGGACATACAACAACCTACATACAATTGATCAGGTACATTCCTACTGTTTATTGGCATATTAGTTTTTCCTTCACCTACAGTAAGGGCACAAGCATAATAATCTGAACTATGCTTTAGTTTCAGACAGCCGACTGACTGTAATGTTGTGAGACTATGTGCACTAGTATCCTTGCGGATCTGGGAGGACTCAACAATGAAGTACGTAACTTGCTGGAAGATGTTATGTTGTGGGTATTAATGTTTAGGACTTAATGAGAGTACAGTGTACGATCATCTGCTGATGAATAAAGACGTCTATTACCAAGCACCATGAAAATTCATATTCATGCTCCTGCTTTGGAGAGGATAATACGATTGTCGACAAGGGTGGAATTAGTTCCCTGAAGAAACAAGACTGCTCTTCCTTAGAGTTTGCAACCATACAGCACTGCTTGCATATGCCATATTGATGAGAAGCAGTTTGCGGTGGCGTGTGTGGAGTAGAATCCCCGATCCAACCCATATATGGCCTTCAAAGAAGTTGGAGGCCCTGCGGTGAAGCGCATTTGAAAAGCCCTCTAGAAATTGACTGGTAAGGCCAAAAGAAGAGAAACCACACCACATCATAACACTCAGCTATCATAGATACCAAGAGAAAATGCTAAAGTCAGTGATAACCAGATACAAAAGTACAAATGTACTTATCAGCATTAATGAGGGAAGTGCCACACTACCTCGACTCGGGTGAGATGACCCAGGCCTAGGGAAAGGCTGATGCGTGCACAGCGGCAGGTGGCATTCAGAGCAAAGAAAGCTATTGGAATAGTGAAATGTTTTCAATGGCTGCGGAAGGGAGCACAAAGTATGATGTAGCTGCATTTCTAAAACCATCACCACTATTTAATACCATCAGGAAGATAAATATTGGCACTAGATGGACTCCATGGATCAAAACATTTGATGACTTCATAGATGCCCTAGAAGAAGTACATGATATGAAAATCATTAAATATTTAAAGAACCTTGCTGTGGCACAGTAAAATACGGGCTAAAGAAAATCTTGCAGACTGATGAAAGAAGCATTGGGAACCAAGTTCAAGCCAATGCCGAATGTCAACTATGAAAGGTGCATTCTCAATCAAGCAAGACAGCAAGCTGGTGAAACAATGTCTGAGTTTGTTGAGAGACTAAATGAGCTTATCCAACACTGCAAGTTTAGTGAATTTAATGATGAAGGAGCCACACACTTCAGCCATTGATGGCTGTCTTTCAGTCTCGCTCTGAAGACGCATGTTGAGAGAGATGTTCAGTTTACAGAAAGTACTAATGGCTGCAAGGGGCCAATGAAAGAGCAGATCGAAAATCTTCTGATATGGAAGCTGGAACAGTGAAAAATGAATCAGCATTGCTCATGGAAAGCAAGCCAAAGTTCGATGCACGCAAGGTGCTGTGTCTAAAGAAGAAAAGGTTATGATACTGATGTGAGTGTTAGTTTCCCCATGAAGGCAAATGCCCAGCCATAGGAGCGACGTTTTAAAGTTGCAGAAAAGAAAACAACTTCATAATGGTTTGCAAAGCAAAAGAGAAACCAAATACGTCACAGCGAGAAAAGAAAAGGGATGCCAGAAGGTTCCAGAAGCATTGGGGCATGTCCACAAGGTCAATGAACGATATCAGTTACAGCAAGTAGAAACCAGAAAAAGTCAATTCTCATCTAATTCATCCTAAAGAGACTCTTCAACGTCATTATCAAGCACCTGTGAAGAAGATGGATGTGCAATGAAGATATCAACTAAGGAACAAAAGGCACATGTATGTTTGGCTGTGTGCAAGAAAGAACAGAAGACAAAGGTGATGGAGCAGGATTTTTTAATATAAAATCTGCTCGATGAATTTCCCAATTCAATTCAATTCAATCAATTCATGAACCTTTATTCGGTACATATAAAATGACCATAAAAGCACAACAAAAAGTATAACAAATGCATTAGGGTGTCAGGTACAACCAGTTTACAGTCAAAACCTAAATATTACAAATAGTAGATTAAAAACACATACTTTTCCTGGCCTTAATAGATTTATTTAAAAACATAGCAGTGAAAAAACAGATATCGACGTGTTAAATTAAGCTCATAGCCTGATTAACAGTACGTATACCATATTTAAGAAACATAGGTTTTAAATAGGCGATACGAAAATTCATATACAGTGTACATATGAAAGGAAAGTGCTCAGTGCTCTGTTTGGAAACGCCATCACACATACAGGGTCCCTGCGGGTGTTTCTTGAGTGTTGGCAATGCCACTAAATGATGGGCTATACCAAACCTTAGTCTGGTCAGCACAAACTTATGGGATGGCCCTGTTACCCATACTAAATAAATGGGTGAACCTTCAACAGGGTTATGTTTATTATAAAACATAACAGTAGATAGAGAGCCGTTAGCAATGGCCCGCTTCCTTGCGGCAAATGCCAAAAAGTTTATTTTCAGCTCTTGTTTCGTTACTAAAGATGCTGCTCTAGGGTCCGCCAAGATGTTTAGATTAAATATTTCTGAAAAACATCTGACAACATAATTTAACCAGGGTATATTTAGAAATTTATCCAGCGAGAGACAGTCTTCAATGACCAATCTATTAAAAGTTTTTTCTTCCTGGAGCCAGATAGAATGCCAGATCATAAGTGGCCTCAGAGATAGTTGATCAGTAAGAAAATGAATGTCCAGCTCTCGGTGGGTAAGCTCAGTACAAGCAGTGGAAGGTAGTAACAGGAGTTTTTAAAAAAAAGCATTTTCCTCCAGCTGCAAAGTATGGACATGGGAGTGTCCCCAAACACCCGCCCCATACAGAGCAATGCTAACACACCTAGCTTGATAAATCTTGAGCATGTCCCTTGTACGTCGATCTCCAACCTTCGCAGCGAATCTAAAAACACCATGGGTGTTTTTTGCCATTTTAATACGAATATTTTTAAATTCATTGAGCCACTTTCTATCATAAGAGAAGGTTATACCAAGATAGCAAAAAGTATCCACTTGATGCACCTTGTCCTTGTCTATAAAAAAATAATTTAAAAATTTACTTTTCATTTTGCTTTTAGCACCACATATCATAATATACGTTTTCTTCTTATTGATAGTCAACTTCCTATCCTTAATAAAGGTAGAGAATCTATCAATGAGGCGCTGCAATCCTAATGGAGTTCTGGAAAGTAAGACAGCGTCGTCAGCGTATAATAACACTGGCACAGGGGAACCTTTGATCTGTGGGACATCTGCTTTAATAGTTTTTAAAATTGCGTTGATTCCGTTAATAAATAAAATAAAAAGGAGGGGGGCCAGTACACAGCCCTGTCTAAAACCTCTTTTTACACCAAATTTAGGGGTGCATTCTCCTTTGGTCCCAAAATGCACACAAGTTTGTAAGTTCCCATACAATCTAGCAAGAAAATAGATTATACCTTCTGGCGCACCTAACTGTAACAAGGTTGACCATAAAATCGAATGGTCAACCATATCAAAGGCACTACTAAGGTCTGCAAAACAGAGGTAAAGTGAGCCTGGCTTAGCTTCAGTGTATTTCCCGATCAATAGATCAAGGTTTAAACACTGATCGAGTGTGCCCCGGCCCTTTCTAAATCCATACTGGCTGTCAGCTAGGATACCCTCTTGCTCGGCCCATTCCTCTAACCTTACTAACATAATTCTGCTCATGATTTTGACAGACGAATCTAAAAGAGAGATTGGTCGATAATTTTTTACATCGGACCTACTACCTTTTTTATGTATTGGAATAATAATAGATTACCACCATGTTTCGGGGGTCTCGGTACATATAGCAGCATTAAAAACTGTAGCTAACAGAGGGCTCCACATCTCGGGAGCCGTTTTGTACACATCAATGGGCACCCCATCTGGTCCCTGGGCTTTCCCCCCCTTACTGGCGCAGATGCCAGATTCTACCTCATTAACTGTAATATTCAGGGGAAAAACAGGCCATCTATTCTGGCAGGTGCCCATACAGCTGTTAGAGTCAAAAATATTTGAAAAATGGGCAACCCAACCATCACTCGGGTCATTGGAGGTTAACGTAGGGGTATTCTCATCCTTAAGGAAAGGAGAGTTAACAGTAGCCCAGAACAAAGTACTGTTAGATAGTTCAGCTGCTTGATTAAGAGAGTCCCATGCCGACTGCTGTAGCTCACTCTTCCTCCGCCTTAGAGCAAGCTTATATTCTAGCCTTAATTTCGCAACAGAATCAGTGTCCCTAGGCTTTTTGGCAAGCGCATGTTTTAATTCGGTTAATAGACGGGTACACAAGTGATCGTACCATCTTGGGACATTACTACAGTGGCCCCCCTTGGATTTGGTAAATCTGGCCTCAATAATTTTGTTAATATCCTTAAAAGCATTTAAAACCTGCGTTTCGTCAGTAGAGTTATCAAATATAATACTGATATTTGGTAAACAGTCCCTCACGATAAAACTAATTAAGTCACTTGCTTTAGCCCCAGCCCATCTCAGACGGACACCATTTGGTCTATACGGTTCAATATTAGAGACCAAAGCGCACGTTTTAACACAACTATCACCCCAAAAAGTTGTTTCCAAAATAATACAATTGTGGTCGCTTATGGTAGATACTTCAATCCTGGGGGGGGGGCACAACAGGAAACAATATTAGAGGAAACAATCACATTATCAATAACTGAGCAGGAATGATGACCCCTAAAAGTAGGGATAATTTGACCAGATTTCTCTCTTGGGAGACCTAGAATTTCTAAGTCATAGTACCCCATAAAGTAATTTAGTACATCTCCATAGTTGTTATGACAGAAATGCAGGTCTTCCACTCCCGCATCGTTGGTGAGTCCACAGACTTTATCAGTTGACAGTTCACATAATGGGATATTAAAGTCACCAACCCAGACAAAATCAAAGGAAACATTAACTTCTGGGTTTAAATTTTCGATGGCACAGGCCAAATCACGGACGACTGCATCCCTGGAACTATCAAAAATATTATAATAATAATTTATTAATAAAATGTTATGTGTCTGATCCTCTAACAACCAAAGAATCTGAGCATGGTCTCCCACTATAATATACCTTTTTACTATAATTGGACGATAGATTGACACTAATATCAGCAAACCTCCTTTAGCTCTGCCCGGCCCAGTGCCCTTCGCCACCAAATTATATGAAACAAACCCCTCATAATTAATTTCTTCCCTGCACCATGTCTCCTGAAAACCTTAAGGGCCTCATGTAGGTAACATACTATTTACTGATTCATAAATACAGAATTTTACAGATTCGGTATTTATGAATCGGTAAATAGTATGTAGGTAAATAATCGGTAATTATTACCGATTCGGTAAATATCGGTAATTATGAATCGGTATTTACCGAATCGGTAATAATGCATCCCTTCCCATTCATTCCTATGGGCCTGGAGGCCCATAGGAATGAATGGGAAGCCATTTACTATTACCGATTCGGTAAATACCGAATCGGTAATAGGGGAGGCATTATCATGGGTGGCAGGGTGTCACATTGACACCCTGTTGTACCCCTGATTCGTGTATGTGTGCAAATATGGCGCACATACATGCCCTAAGGGCATGTATGTCTGCCACATGGCACTTTACAAATAGCACAAAAATGCTTTTTGTAAGGTATTCGTCATTTACCATCAACTTGTAGTTGGTGGTAAATAACGAATCCAGACAGCAATAATGCACTCACTTGAGTGCCCCCTACATTGCATTTCTGGATTCGGTATTTACCGAATCAGTATTTTACCGATTTCTTAAAATTCTGATTCGGTAAATACCGAATCCAGAAATCAACCACCTACATCTCAAGTGCCTCAATACCGGTCGGTAACGGGATATTTACCGATTTTCGGCCGTTACCGACCGGTATTGAGGTACCTACATGAGGCCCTAAACATCATAGGAATTGATAAAATTCTGCCAGTTCAGAACCTTCACCTTGGATTTCAAACCTGCGACGTTCCAGCTGGCTAAGATTATTCCTTTTCCCCTTACATTGGTCCTGTCTGGTGTGATAAATACAGTTGGAGAAATTTCTTCCCTTTGATTTCATATGAAAGCAAAAGAGAAACCAAATACGTCACAGCGAGAAAAGAAAAGGGATGCCAGAAGGTTCCAGAAGCATTGGGGCATGTCCACAAGGCCAATGAACGATATCAGTTACAGCAAGTAGAAACCAGAAAAAGTCAATTCTCATCTAATTCATCCTAAAGAGACTCTTCAACGTCATTATCAAGCACCTGTGAAGAAGATGGATGTGCAATGAAGATATCAACTAAGGAACGAAAGGCACATGTATGTTTGGCTGTGTGCAAGAAAGAACAGGAGACAAAGGTGATGGAGCAGGATTTTTTAATATAAAATCTGCTTGATGAATTTCCCAATTCAATTCAATTCAATCAATTCATGAACCTTTATTCGGTACATATAAAATGACCATAAAAGCACAACAAAAAGTATAACAAATGCATTAGGGTGTCAGGTACAACTAGTTTACAGTCAAAACCTAAATATTACAAATAGTAGATTAAAAACACATACTTTTCCTGGCCTTAATAGATTGATTTAAAAACATAGCAGTAAAAAAACAGATATCGACGTGTTAAATTAAGCTCATAGCCTGATTAACAGTACGTATACCATCTTTAAGAAACATAGGTTTTAAATAGGCGATACGAAAATTCATATACAGTGTACATATGAAAAGAAAGTGCTCAGTGCTCTGTTTGACTGTCCCCCTACACTCACTATCAGGAGAATCCTCCACCCTGGTTGGCTCCGAAACCAAGTTAACATTGATGGTTTCAATAACCCGTTTATTAATAGCATCACTCGAGGGTATCGGGCTCTCCAAATTGAGTCAGTCATTAGAATCTAAGCTGTTAAGGGCATGGAAACGATTGTGCAGAGGGATGGCTAAACCCCGCTGCTGGATCGGCGGAGGTAGTCAAAGAGGATTATTATCATTAGCAGGCATATTAATAAGGTGGCTATAAAAAAAGCCAAGCGGGCGTGCACAAACACTATTGTCAGTAAATGGTAAGGTAGCTGCTCTAAGCAGAACTGTAGCGACGTGTTGGGGATGTTTAAAATTAATAATAACACAGTCGCCCCTACAAGTCTTTCTAGAGTTACCCACCCAGTTGACCCTTCTAGTAGTTAGTATGTCATTAGAAAGGGCAATTGGGAACCCACATTGCTTATGCAGCCAAAAAACAGTTTTATTTTTCAGGGAATCATGAGATTCATACTGAGACTGAGACATTAGTGAATCAACCCGTGGAACGTTAGTTAGAACCACCACATAGGGGGCACAGTCTGGCGGAAGATTAACAGAGCCCTTTCTCCTCACCTCGGTCCAACCCACATTGCTTTCAGCTACCGAAGTAGCCTGGTACTCTCGGCTCGCAGTGTGCAGTTGAACTGGTATAACTATTTGGTTAGCCTTGGTCCCCTCATCAGATGGAATTACTACCTCTTTTCTAGCATTATTACCAGTATCAGTGGTCGTTGGAGTAACTACCCGGGTGGTGTAGGTATCCAAAAGGTGGCCCAATCTAGTTACTTCTTTCGAAATCCGATCTAGTTTGGCCACCAGTGGTAGAATAATCTTATCAAGCTTAGCGTCGATAAGGCTTACCAGCAAGTTAAATTGCTCGAGATTCAATTGGGCTGGAGCCTCCTTTTCTAGAGTCTCCTCCCCCCCAGCTATGCTTTTGGGTGGTAATAAAATTTTCTTGGCCTTTTTGTTCCCTCCTCGCTTAACAGGTATTTTCCGACAAGCCCTGACGGCTCTACACACCGGGGAGAAATCCCCAGGATTATCAGAGAAATCGTTTACTAGCGACCGATTAAGGGTCGTTGATGCTAAATCATCACTATTTGTCACCAGCTGTAAATCATGATCTGGGCTAACATCTAACACTGGTACACCTAGAGAGGCAGACAGGATAGACGGGGAAGCAGGCGGACTACCCCGATTTAGGGAAAGTCGACGGTCGTTATTGATTTTATTAACAACTTTGACTAGGTAATTGTCAAGCGTTGCAGGCGCTACAGAGGGTTTAGGGGCTTTTTGTTTGGACATGCTTACAACCCCAGAAGCAGCCTACTACACAAATATAAAAATAAACACGCGTAAGCTATCATGAATTGCGCAACAATAACAATAAAATAATAATAATAATAATAACAATTGTGATATCCCAATCACAATGCTTAACACTAAATAAGTTGAGATTATCTCACGTAAGAGACGATAGGTCCTGACAGCAAACACCAAAGTCCGTGGCCCTGCCCTGCCACCTCCTGCCCCGGATGGCCACAGACGGCCCGCCCTTTGCCCGGGCTTAGCCCGGCGCCCGCCCGCGCGCGTCCCGCGTGGCAGGAAGCACGAGGTGCAGAAATACGGTCCCCGGTGTTGGAGGGCAGGACCTCCACTGCTGGCGCTGCCCCTTAGGCTCCTGGTGCTCGTAGTTCAGGGTCTGTTGCATCCGCTTAGACCCACAAACGCTGGCGCTGCATCTCCCGCGAAGCGGGAGGCGCGAGGTGCAGACATATGGTCCCCGGTGTTGGAGGGCGGGACCTCCGCTGCTGGCGCTGCCCCTTAGGCTCCTGGGACTCGTAGTTCAGGGTCTGTTGCGTCCGCTTAGTCCCATGAACGCTGGCGCTGCGTCTCCCGTGAAGCGGGAGGCGCGAGGTGCAGAAATACAGTCCCCGGTGTTGAAGGGCGGGACCTCCGCTGCTGGCGCTGCCCCTTAGGCTCCTGGGGCTCGTAGTTCAGGGTCTGTTGCGTCCGCTTAGTCCCACAAACGCTGGCGCTGCGTCTCCCGCGAAACGGGAGGCGCGAGGTGCAGAAATACGGTCCCCGGTGTTGGAGGGCGCGACCTCCGCTGCTGGCGGTGCCCCTTAGGCTCCTGGGGCTCGTAGTTCAGGGTCTGTTGCGTCCGCTTAGTCCCACAAACGCTGGCGCTGCGTCTCCATTCTTTTCCCTTATTTGCATGTATTTTTAATAACATACGCAAAGTTACTAACATGGGAGTGTATAATATGAGAAAAATGTGCACAAGGCACGATAGCTGATCTTACTTGGCTGAAATATTGTGAGTATTTCTAACTGAGTGTTATTCTGTCTTCCTAACTGCAGAAAATAAATGACAAAGATTCTGCCTTTTATTCTTTGTGAAAGTAGTATAGGTTTTTAGAAATATTTTTCTCTCTTGGAAAAATAAATGTATGCCTCAGTAAATGTTTGTTAGGGGATGCGCTGCCGTGCTCCTGTGCTTTCTGCCCTTGATGAAAATGTAATTAATACTTCCTTAGACTAAAGAAAACAGTATAGTTCTTTCCTGTCTAGGTGAGGAATGTATGTAACTATTGCTAGATTAATTATACAAATGTATCTACATTCTTCCTTCTTCGTCTTTTGGAAGTTGTACAATTTTAGACAAAGAGTGTTTAGAAATATTACTTAGGTCAGTGTCAGAAGACAGCCACACCATCATCTTTAGCCAATGAAAATGTTTGTAGAGAGTAGAGAAAGTAACATTTTAGCTAAGGGAAGGAAGTAGCGTACTATAAAGAATCCTGTGGGAAAATGCTCCTCGGCTTGTTCACAAGATTCATGACCGGTCCTGCATTTGTGGTATGCTGCATGCCATGCTGATTCCTGATTCTCTGGCTGGCAGATCCACGACCGTGGACTTAGCCTTTCAAACTAATTGCACGCTGTGCATTAGTATTTCATCTTGTACGTTAGCTGTTATATCACTGATGTTTTTCTCTCCCTCTCACTACTCTATACCTGATTTTCTGATGTTTATTGGATGATCTGTGATGATTATTGTGAATCTATTCTGTATTCTCTGAACCAATTTATGTCATTCAAAATGTATCGTGTTTGTGTTTGACCATTCATATTATGAAATAACAATAAAAGTAATAGAAAATAATAGAGTCTGTCTTTATTTCAGAGTTATTGAGTTATTTGGAAATGTTTATAATGACAAATGTTTAGCGTATTTCTTCATTGTAGGTCCTCATGGAGAAATAGCATTCCGTCTTTTATTGCTTAGTCCCTTTTAGCTCGATCAAAGATTCATCGGTGGACCTTTGATATTTCTAATTGTGAGACAAATGACTTATGGGCCCTTCATTAGAGTAACGCTTTTGATTATAAAATAATGGTTGGGTGTGGATAGATAGCTAACAGAAAAATCCCCCAAAGCTTTCGCTCTGCACCAAAGGCAAACCACCAAACAGGACAACAAAATTTGCCCTATGATTAGAATAAACATCAACAGCTGCCCCATAGCCTTTATCATAGACAATGGTGCGCCGCTTAACATCATGCCAGTCATAAAGTTCAATAGCACGTGGCTGTGCCACGCCTCAAACCATCAAACACAAAGGTGTGCATGTAGGCTGCTTCTAAACCATTGCAAAGTCAAGGGTCATTCACAACGGCAATGTGTCTGTTAAACCTGTCATCCTTAGGGTGGTCTTCCTCCAACCTTTTGCCTGCTTACTTTTTGCTGTATCTTTCTGTATCTTTCTGTTGGCCTTGGGACTCCGAGCACTTTACCACTGCTGACCAGTGCTAAAGTGCGTGTGTTTCTCCCCTATAATCTTTGTGTATACATGATTGGCTTATTTAGTTTACTTAAAAGTCCCTTGTAAAGTAGTATACCATATACCCAAGGCCTGTAATCTAAATTCTACTAGCAGGCCTGCAGCACTGGTTGTGCTACACACACAAGTAGCTTTTCAAACCTGTCTCAGGCCTGCCATTGCAGGGCCTTTGTATGCAGTTTATCTGTAATTTGACTTGACATTTAAAACCACTTGCAAGACCTAAAGCTCACCTTTTTATTGCACATAGGTCACCCCGAAGGTAGACCCTAAGCAGCCCTAAGTGAAACTAAAAGGTAGGATATGTACTTCTATGTTTTACATGTCCTGGTAGTGAGAAACAGCTACATTTGTTTTTCACTACATGGGGCATACTCCTCACATAGCCTAGTAATGGGAATTCCTTAAAACACTTTTAAGATGTAATTTCGGATTAGAAAGAAGTAGCTAAGTCATGTTTCATAGCTTTAGAATGTTATGATAAATTCTCCTTAGTTGTAAAGATTGATTTAACATTACTATTTTAGAAATGCCACTTTTAGAAAAAGTGCACATTTCTCTGTTATTAACTTAGCACCATGTGCCTGCAGCCTGTCCCCAATAGACAACTAGGGTGGGTTGCAGCTACACTTTGTTCATTCCCTTTAGACATCCACAAACACAAGAAGGATGGGTGTGTCAAAGAACTCATCTACATTCTGATAGCTCTTCCTGGGCAGGAAGAAGGAGAGGGAGCAAGCACTTATATCTGAATAGGCAGTGGCCTGTGTCCCACACTTAGAGGTGATTACCCCCCACTGATATCCTGGCACACAAGGCTGGTATGAAGGAGGACCTGTGCACCGAGTTATGCACTTCCGTACAAATAAAAGCCAAAGTGGGCGTTTCTTATGTAGTTCCCGAATCTCGAGTGCCATGTTTACCACCTCGAAGGTCCGTTCAGGCTGAGATCAGCCTATAGGTCAGATCTCTCACATGTACACAGGACCATCTGATGCTTCCGGGAGTGTGCTCCGTACTGGATGCATCCCGGAAGTGCATAACTCGGCATTTGGGTGTGATTTTCTTTTGATGCCCTGAGTACAAGACTCACGACATAGAGAAGATTACAATTACGTTCTAAATAATGTGCTTGGGACTACGTATGACCCACCGGGTTGGAATTATCACCTGTATTGAGGTCTAAGCTAGCAATTATTTTGTTACAGCGCTGAATAAGATAAGGGTTAATTCCCCATTGATGAAACACGTGTTGGCAGGTGTTTTGTGTAACATCAAATTAAAGAAGAAGAAAAAATCATTCTTAAAGGACACAATTTGTTTTCATCCTTGCCGACAGAAATTTGTTAAACTGTACTTTATTTACATGCGTGTGCATAGGAACTGTTGTTTTCTTGTTCGGAACCTAGGGTCACAAATTTGAGGGTTTAGGTTTTTTTTCCCTCACCTGTGGCACCACACTTACTTTTATCAATTTGCTTACATTATGTTAATTTGGCAAGCGCCACCTTAACATTCTGTGGTAATTAATATCCCAACTTCGTCTGTATTTATTGATTGTTATGATATAGTATTGAATGCAAACAAATCCTGGTTTTGTGTATATGTTTCATTGCTTTATATCAGGGACCACTGTTCTAGCTGCATTTTGACACTCGAAGTCTCTAATATCCCAGATTAACGCTTGAGTTATAAAACATACCATTGAAATAGAGGAATCAGCGTAGGTATATCCAAGGGCCTGTACGTATCTTTCAGGGATCAATGAGTATGCTATTTTGACGGAATTGTCATCATCCAAAAATTCCAGTGTACTCTGTCCAAATGTTGTACATGTGTTGGACATGGTCCTTACTGCAGGGTCATCCCTAGATGATTTTGCCTTCACTCCTTAATTTTAGCTGAATTTGTTGTTGTTGCCCTTAGGACTCTGTGCACTTTACCACTGCTAACCAGTGATAAGGGCTTGTGCTCCCGCCTTAAACATTGTACGACTGGCTTATACCCGACTAGTATATTAAATTTACTTGAAAGTCTCTAGTCAAGTGGCACTTTCTGTGCTTACGCACTGTAAATGAAATTGAACTAGTGGCCCTGCAGCACTGATTGTGCCACCCACTTAAGCAGCATTTTAAACATGTCTCAGGCCTGCCATCGTAGCCTATATATATGCAAATAAACCATTTGCCAGTCCCAAACCTTACTTATTATTATGTGTCACCCCTAAGGTGAGCCCTGGAAAGCCGAAGACCAGTGTGAAATGTATTTAAATGGCTGGGCATATACTTTTAAGGTTTACATGTCCTGGTATTGAACAACTTTAAAATGTGTTTTTCCCTTATGAAGCAGGCAGAGTGTTTTGAAGCAGGATGAAGAACCAGCATTGATTTGGCAGTACATTGATAGCAAAGAGTCCAGGATGATGCAAAGGTTTCGTGCATGGTCCGCGGGTGGAGGGGTTCTGAATGCTGCCGGCCACCAAGAGTCATCCTGGGTGGAGGGGAGGAGCCCAGGATGAGGACTTCGGTCTTGTCTGAGTTAAACTTGAGGCAGCTATCCTTCGTCCTGGTGGCGACTTCCTTCATTCCGGTGTGGAAGTTGCTATTGGTGGTTGTGGGTTCATCTGTGAGGGAGAGAATCTATCTGTCTTGTAAATTCTGTAGATTTGTTTGCATGTGTTTGTGTGTGTGTGTCTGAATATAGATGGAGTATTTTTCATTTTCGTTTTAATTTTAATTGAATAAGTATATGCAGTATTCTCTGTCACAATAGTTTTGCCGAGTGAGACATCTAACGATGACTACTGTGGAAAATAGCAGTGGATTAGCCTAATATTTGTCCCGTCAAATCTGTGGTGGATTTTTGTGAAATTTTCCTTTTAATGTGTTCTGTAGCTTTAAATTAGAAAGAGAATTATCTTACATCATGTATAGTAACTAGTAACATTGTGAGTGTCTTGCTAGATATATCAGTGCTGAGGTGGACGTTCAAGAAATGTTCTGCCTAATACATTCAGGGTGTGCATGCATCTCTGTAGCACCTACCGTTGAGTGACTGCGACAGAAAAATACAGTAGAATATCTGTGATGAATTGCAGATGTGCAGTCTGTCTTGCCTGGTGATCTTGTGGGCAGAGGGGATGGCTGTGGCGATATCCATTGACGATGCAGGGTTCAGCCACGTTTCCATTAGGATAAGTATTCCGGGACATTGTCATGCAGCAGGTACCAGATTTCTGTGGCATGAATTGTCCGTGAGCAGATGTTGAGAAGCATGCATGCGAGTGCAGGTTGTTGCGTGAGTGGTTGTAGGACTGTGTGAGTTACACGTTTTTGGGGATAAACATGTAGAATTGGTCTTTCTGGAAACTTTACAATATGTTTTGTTCCAGTTATACTTAGCCTGATTTGCACTAAGTTATTTTTCTGGGGTGAAATACTTCAAAGCAGAAGTATTCCCACTAAACAAATTCAATGTCCTAGGAAGGAAGATAAGCTCTAATCAATCCATCTTCAAAAAAATAGGTAAACTGAAGCTTTATTTCTGCACTGCTCCATTGCATGTGCTTTGAGTGTTATTTATACTCGGCTATAGTTGCTGAGCAGTCTTGTTACTTGAAAGAACCGCAAGAACATTTGTAATTGTTTTGTGCTGTTTTTATTTGCACCTCTGCTTTTGTGACTGTGCAAACGAACAGCAATTAATTGAGCATTCTTCACTGTCCTAGAAGAACAGTTTGTCTCTTATTAGCATTTTGTCAAATCTATGTACAATTAAACATTTCGACTTAAAGGAAGAGATATGGTATAGGATCTCTAATGCACATTTTAAAGGTGAACTACAAATAGCATAGATTTTTCTCTGCTTTCCAGTCTCTATGAGCCTGATATTATTTGCATCAGCCAGATTTCCTTTGGGTAAGTGAAAGACAATAAATACAGAAAACATAATTTTGTTTTTTCAACGATTGATCTATTTTTCCCTTATTTTCTCAAACTATAAGTATGTATGTAATACCAACTGTGTAAATGCTTCTGCATTTTAAGACAAAGAAACACCCCCTTAATTTCGAAGTTGAGGACGTGTATCGATACACACTCCTTGCAGATATTACACATTTGCCTTTGAAGGAAACTGATCTATTTTATTTATTATGTTTTAAACAGAGTCTGAAGCAGATCCACTAACTATTTCAAATTTACGCCAGTGAAAATATGGGTTGTGCAACCTGCACAAACTGTTCCAAATGATCAAGGGGGTTATTTATCATTTGTTGGCTGGCCCACCTGCCTGACAAGTCATTAGAGGCTGGAGCCCAGGCTGCCTTTTAGAGGCTTGTCCCATTCTTGATAGGAATGCTGCTACCTACCGCCAGCAGCTGCAAGTAATTCATCCATCTGCTCAAAGCTGTCTGGACAATCGGAAAGGGAGCTAAAGCAAGGGGACGTCAAAGCCACACATAGCCGGCAGGTTGGAAAACTCCACCATGGGCTACAGAGGGAACTGCATGAAAAGAGAGGGTGGGGAGGGCACCTTAGACGAGAAGGGCAATTGTGATAAATCCAGGTCGGAGCGTCACAGGGCAATTAGAATGTTCTAGACACTTGTAACAATCAAGGTCTGTCACTTCGCGTGTGCTGGGGGACCCATATAGCAGACCCACAAACACAACGTTTTAGACTGGACTATCAAGGTAGCGAGGCAGGGAAGTCTAAGGCTTATATGTTATGGAGGAGCTGTTTGGCGCGGACTCAACACTCAGCAATGAAACACACTCAAGACAAGCACTTACTAACCAATGACCAGACATTGTTTGTTCTAAAAAGAGCTTTAAGACACAAAACTAAATATTACTAAGAAATTAGAGTAATTGAGAATGCGTCTGGGTCTGGTGGTAATAGCAATGCAGGCACATTTTAAAGGGCCTCACAAACTACGGGGGCGCACAAGAAGGAAATGTCACAGTTATCAAATAACACCATACATGCAAACTTGGGGGCATATCAGCAAGCAGGCGATAAAAAATGATCGCCGCATTTGCGTCCTTTTTCGGACGAAAAGCAGCGATAATTTTATTGCCTTATCAGCAAGGTCACGCTATCGCGTGAATCCTTGCCTTGCCGCCATTTCACTTAACGCCCATCTTTGCATCTCTAATGAGATGCAAAGTGGGCGTTCCTCCCCAGGATAACGGGAAAAATGTCGCTAAGCGACATTTCTCCTATTATCAAGCCTCACGCAAAGCAGCATAGCTACAAGAAAAGTAGCGATAACCTCTGTTATCGCTACTTTCCTTATGCCTGCTTTGAAACTGACTTAGCCATGATATCCTATGGAAGGTGGATATCATGGCTAAGTATGCGAGGCCCTATCAGCAAGCTATTGCCAAAAGTTGTGTGATTATCGCTGGATTTCCAGCGATAATCGCACATTTGGCAGCTTGCTTGAAATTCAGAGTTGGCCGGCGATAATTATCCTCGCGCTAAGCGTGCTGAGCGATAATTATCGCCGGCCCTTGCTGATATGCCCCTAGTTTCCCTATATCGATGGCATCTTCAACACTACATGATCCCTGAAACTTCAATAACCCTCATGTGCCTAAACCAAATACGTGATACACAGTAAAAAAAAGTCAATCCTACTGTATATTTCAGCAGTGTTACCATACACTCAGCAGTGTAAGAGAAGCGTTTATGTAATACTAAAAAATTCAAAAATGTGAAAACATTTCAGAATATAACTCAAAAGATGAACTCCTTTTGAATTCCTCCAGTAACAAGTAATTGTGTGTTTTAAGTGGCCTGCAATTGTAAACAGTGCAGAACAGTGAACTTTTCATGAGGAGTCCTATTTGTAACATTACATAGGTTAACTGGCAACCACAGAGGACCAAGACCTTATCGGCCTCATGTAGTTTAGTTCATCGCTTTAGAACAAAAGCCCAGCTGTAGGAGTTCTTGAAATTAATGAAAATCTCTCCCAGATCAGTGTTGCTGTCCCTGCAAGAAGCAGGGTGCTTACAGTGGAAACAGACCGGGCTGAAAGGAGACATATGCCATTCTACAGCCAGACCCCAAAATCACCCTACGTTGTAACTTTACTTCTGGGGGCAACAGAAGCTTACAATATACAAATTCTAACTCCTTTGCAGGGGCATTTGGGGCAAGCTCATGTTCACGGGCAATCTTTGAAAAGCAGCTGCAGCTTAACTTATGAAAGGTTTCCTTTTTCATTGTTTAATTTATTTTCTTTATCAACACTTTAAAGTGCCCCCTTCAGATACCAGACATGGGTTCTCTTCATGGACCTTTGGCATCTGGCACATCTGTATATTGGCAGACCAGCTCCCCTTGCCCCCTTCAGCATTTCTTTCTTTGGTGTCAAATGGGGAAGACTGTGCCCTCATTGCTTCACATTCAGCCTCGCTCTGCCACTACCACAGGCATATGAAGGGTCATCCCTTCTCAGAGACGGCAGTGAGCATGTTGGCGCTCTTGCAGCTGGGGGAGTCCCTCTGCTTCATGAGGTCACAGAAGGTAGAAGAAGGTATTTGTTAGACATCGGATTCCTGGTTGGCTGAGGTATGCACCCAGGCCAGGCAGGCGCCACCACTTTAGTCAGGGCAAGCTAGATACACACTAAAAGATAACCTGTGCTCACCCTCTGGTAGCTTGTCACAGAGCAGTCAGTCTTATCTAAAGAAGCAATGTGTAAAGTAATTGTGTAACACACACACACACACACACACACAATAACACAATGAATACACCACAAAGACTCCACACAGGTTTAGAAAAAGAAAGAGTATTTATCTGAGTAAAACACAATGAAAACCACACAAATCCAATCAGTAGAAGTCAAGATATGTATTTCTAATGATTAAATGCAAAAACAGTGGTTAGAAGTCTCTAGCACTAAAAGGTTACTGGGCGCCATGAGGGACCGGTGTAAATTGAAAGTTCAGGCCAATCATGATGGAGGGCAGGCCGGCTCCAGCAATCATGCAGGGCCCGCTGAGAAAGCACCTTAGATGGAGCAAGCATCAACGCTGAGGGAACGATGTGTCAATCTTTTTAACACAGTCGGGTTGCTGTGTTGTTGTAGAGCTTCGCTGAAGTGAAGACAATGTGTCCTCAACACCGACTTGTGCAAAGCATCATTGTCGGGCCACTCGCTGAAGAACCTCTTTCATCGAAGAGCCTCTGCGTCAAAGGGGGATGCGTCCGTTCCGATTGGTATTGATTTGGGTTATTTAGCAAAACAGCTGCAGAACCCACTTCTGAAGCCCAAAACTTGGAAAGGGCACTTCAGGCAGGGGTATGACTACCAGAAGGCAAAGTCCAGCAGCACAAGCAGGATTGCAGGAAGTCTTTTGTGTCCCTGAGACTTTAGAAAACACGAGGCCAGCAAGCCCGTGGAAATCACTTAGAGGGAAGTCAGAGTCCAGCTCCCCTTCAGTCAGGGAGCAGAAGACAGCAGGGCAGCAAGCAATACAGCAATTCAAGCATTAAAGCAGTCCAGAGTTCTTTAGGCAGCATAGCAGTCTTTCTGACAGAGTTTCACTTCAAGATCCAGAAGTGTCTGATTTGTGGGGGGTCAGAGACCCAGTACTTATACCCAAAAGTGCGATTGTGTTTAGGAAGTGACTTTAAAGCATCTCTCTGAAGTGCACAAGGAGCTCTTTCAACCAAGTCCGGTTATCAAGGCTAACCCTGAAAGGGGAGGGGGTTGAGGGGGGTGTAAATTAGTGCTTTGTGTGCGGATAGTACCTTACCTATTGATGTGTAAGTGTCAGCCCCTCTCTTCCTAGCTGCCCGTAAAGACCCATCAGAAAGCAGAGTAGTGCTCAGAATACAGAGGAGCCTTACCTTCCTGAGTTAATGGCTGTCTGGAGGAAATGCACAAAGTGTAGCTGCCACTCAACCCAAATGTGTATTGGAGACAGGCTGCAAGGCTTAAAAGAGGGGAGAAATGTCCACTTTCTAAAAGTGACATTTTTAACACAGTAATGTTAACTTCAACTTCACAAGTAAAGAGAATTTATCAAGACCATTCCAAACATATGAAACATGAACAGGCTACTCCTCTAGATCAGGAATTACAGTTTAAAAGTGCATTATGGAATTCCAAAGACTGGCCTATAAGAGGGATAGGCCTCAAAGTACTGAAACATCAAATAGGCTGTTTGCCACTACCTGGTCATGTAGAACCAAAAAGGTATATGTTATACCTTTTACTTACATGGCGCCCTGCCCTGAGGGTTCCTTAGGGCCTACATTAGGGGTGACTTATATGTAATAAAAGTGGAGTTTAAGGCTTGGCAAGTAGTCTTAAATGCCAAGTTGAAGTGGAAGTAAACTGCACACACAGGCACTGCAAAGGAAGGCCTGAGAAATGTTTGAAAGGTTACTTGTGGGGGTGGCACGATTAGTGCTGCAGGCCCACTAGTAGCATTTGAAGTACAGGCCATGAGAATAAGGTGTACCACTTTACAAGGGACTTACCAGTAAAATAAATAAGCCAATCAGGTATATACCAACATCATCATGTTTAGGGGAGAAGTACATGCACTTTAGCACTGGTTAACAGTGGTGAAGAGCTCAGAGTCCTAAGGCCAACAAAAGGAATCAGCAAAAATGGAAGGCAAAGGATCTGAGGAAAGACCACCCTAAGGATGACAGATCTAAGATTGTTCACCTGGGTATGAGGAAAATGCTTTTCGGGTGTTAACCATCTCTATAGGGATGGAAACCATTTATTGTTAAAGTGCTGTGTTCACTAGAATTCTTGCTGGTCCACTGAGAGTGACAACGGAACAATGGCTACCAGAGCATGTTGGGAAGATTGGGACTGGGAATCTTTTAAGCATGGCGGTGCTCTAGAGCCCCAGGTAGACTGCTGCAAGGTTAAAAAAACAACACACAGATAGGAACCTTAAATGTGTACCGCACCAATGTGTCATTTTGTGTTGACTTTTTTGTTCCTGCTATTTGCTGATGTGACCCATAAACCACGACTATCATTTAGGACCTCCTTAGCCCTACATTTTTGGATAATATGGATGATGTTTTCTATAACCCATGGATCCCTCTGTTGAGGAGCAGGTGCTGTAGGAACCTAAGCACCCCACCCCATTCAGCTCTTGGCAGTTTCCTTGCCCTGGACCTTCCTATAGGAGTGCTCACAGCAGACTACATTGTGTGTGAGTGTGTGTGCATGTTTGTCATTCAAAAGGGGGGGATGTCCACTCCCACAGCACCCACAGCTAGAACTAGTCCACAGAATTTGAAAGGAACACTCCTCATTCAAAAGCATAAGCATGTTCACCCTCTATTGTCCTCCAGAGGGAGTGGAGGGGGCAAGCCCTCTAGATTCCAAGGGTAAAAATCTAGATTATCCTTCCACTCCAGACAGGGGTTCATTAAATGCTGTGCATCTTCTACTGTGTCTGTGGTTTCCCTATTCTCAAAGTCTCTGCTCTTGGGCAGGAGTTAAAAGTGAAGTCTGAGAAATCCATAAAATTGGAGTCTCTACCAAGTCTAGAAATGGCACATCACTGAACCATTATTGACTGATACTTCCTGGGAGCAGCCACTGGGCTATTCAACCCCTCCACACCCTTAGAGAGCATTCTGGGAACTTCAAAAATGACCATTTCACACAAGGATAAAAGGCTTCCCTTGAGCCTGACTCATCACAGCCAGGAATGGTTCATTCCCTGCAGGACTTCAAAGGGAATCCCTGGGTGACTGGCGTCAGAGGTCTGTCTGCTATCAATCAATCAATCAGTCATTTGTAGAGCGCGCTACTCACCCGTGAGGGTCTCAAGGTGCTGAGGGGAGGGGGGGAGCTGCTACTGGTCGAACAGCCAGGTCTTGAGACGTCTCCTGAATGTCAGCAGGTCCTGGGTCTGACGCAGGTGGATGGGGCGGGTGTTCCATGTCTTGGCGGCGAGGTGGGAAAATGATCGTCCGCCGGTGGTTGTTCGGCAGATGCATGGGACGGTGGAGAGTGCAAGGTCGGTGGAGCGGAGCTGGCGATTCGGTGTGTAGAAGGACAGTCGTTCGTTGAGGTATGCTGGTCCGGTGTTGTGGAGTGCTTTGTGCGGGTGGGTGAGGAGCTTGAAGGTGATCCTCTTGTTGACCGGGAGCCAGTGCAGGTCCCTCAGGTGGGTGGTGACGTGGCTGTGGTGAGGGAGTCCGAGGATGAGGTGTGTGGAGGCGTTTTGTATGCGTTGGAGTCTCTTCTGGAGTGTGGCCGTGGTTCCTGCATAGAGGGCTTTGCCGTAGTCCAGCCTGCTGCTGATGAGGGCCTGGGTGACAGTTCTTCTGGTTTCGGTGGGGTTCCATCTGTAGATCTTACGGAGCATGCAGAGGGTGTTGAAGCAGGAGGAGGAAACCATGTTGACTTGCTGGGACATAGAGAGCTTTGAGTCCAGGATGACTCCCAGGTTGCGTGCGTAGTTGGTGGATGTCGTGGCAGCGCCCACCGTGGCCGGCCACCAGGAGTCGTCCCATGCGGAGGGGGCGGAGCCAAGGATGAGGGCCTCCATCTTATCTGAGTTCAGTTTCAGACGGCTAGTCATCATCCACTCTGCGACGGCCTTCATTCCTTCATAGAGGTTGGATTTGGTGGTGGCCGGGTCATTGGTGAGGGAGAGGATCAGCGGGCTGTCGTCGGCGTATGAGATGATGTTGAGGTGGTGTGCTTGGACGATGTTGGTGAGCGGTGCCATGTACATGTTAAAAAGGGTCGGGCTGAGGGATGATCCTTGGGGTACGCCGCAGGTGATTGTGGTGGCTTCGGACCTGAAGGGGGGAGGCGGATTCGCTGTGTATTGCTGGTGAGGAAGGAGGTGATCCAGTCCAGGGCTTTGTCTCGGATCCCTGCGTCTTGGAGGCGTGTGTGCAGGGTGCGGTGGCATATGGTGTCGAAGGAGGCCGAGAGGTCCAGGAGGATGAGGGACACAGTTTTGCCGTTGTCCAGTATGGTCCTGATGTCGTCGGTGGCGGCGATGAGGGCGGTTTCGGTGCTGTGATTGCTGCGGAAGCCAGATTGGGAGGAGTCCAGGACGTTGTTCTCCTCCAGGAAGTGGGTCAGTTGTCTGTTGGCGGGTTTCTCAATGACTTTTGCCGGGAACGGGAGCAGGGAGATGAGTCGGAAGTTCTTGAGGTCATTTTGGTCCACCTTGGGTTTCCCATTGCCCATGAGAAAACAACATGTACAAGCTTGGCAATGATGCAATTAATCACCCCACATCAAATTTCTCTCAACCGCTCCCTCTCCTGGGACGAGGCTAACCTTTTTGAAATGGGCCTATTGTTCAAGGGTAGCTTTTTACATGCAGCAGGCCAGCGGAGGTATTAACCTGGGCCAGTAGGTTAGTTTCAAATGTGAATACCATTGAGGGTGGCTCAGGAAAATATTGTAACATTTAAAATACAAAACAGATGCTGTTATGACTAAACAGTCACTGAACTTTTATTTGGGAAACAGGAAAATATACCAACACGTCACATCTATGGCTTTCCTATATGATGACCAACCTTTTTTTTTATTTCCAAAATTGTAAAAGTGTTTTCTTGCTCTTGTTGCATATGTATGTATGGATAGAATATTGGATTCATATTTTACTTGTTCTACCATTATACATAAATACACACCATTATAATGAAATAAATATGTTTGAGTTTTGAATAAGATAATCTTTTTGCTTTTTTCGGAATCTATTTTCGCTGTACACTTTATCCCTGCTAACCAAGTCTAAATTGCCTGTGCTCCCACTTTTAACATGGCAACATTTACTTTAACCTAACTGGCATATTTAACTTTTCTTTAAGGCCATAGCATATGGCAAAGAAAGTTAATGGCAGTTGTGGCCTGCGCACTTGATTGGGACATCCACTCCAGTGGCCGAGAAAAAATGGCTTCAGACCTACGCTGTGTAGCCTGCAGCAACCGAAAACCAGCTGTACATGATCTTTTTTGACAGTGGGGAAACACTGCTTTTCAATGCTAATGTCACCCCTAAGTACACCTTGTTGTCCACAAGGAATGGTGCTTGATATTTTAAGAGTAAAATATTTATGTAACGAAAATACAATGTATCCCCAGTGACTAGGCCTTATAAGCTATTTTATCTGTCAGGGTTGTAGCTGAATCCTAGAAAATGTGCAAATGGAGATTATAATCCTTAAACTGTAACTTTTGCAAGGCAACAGTTACAAATATCATTCAAAAGCCTTTTTTTCATTTATTAAAAATCCACTTCATTTTTAATAAATATTTAAGGAAAGTAACTTACCAAAAGTTACATTTTCCATGTCCAAAACTCATATGTGCTACATTCTCCAGTTCTCTAGTAGTTGCCAGCTGAAAACTACTGTCAGAGCAGGAAAAATGCCCTTTGTGTGGGGAGGTGTTTTTATTCTCCTTGCAGAAAGACCAGTAGAGTGGATTCAAGAACTTCATTAACTTGTAAAACGACCTGCCCTTTCATAAGTAAATGTTAATGCGAGACCTGGAGAAGGCAAACCTTTGTCCCACCAAACCTGGATGGTGCAAAACCCAGAGAGAGGGAAACTTCCCTTTGAACTGGTTTTGAGTGACCACAGAGGAGGGGATTGATCATTTCCCTGACTTCACCTCTGGCTGTGCACACAACCCTCTTACAACCAGAACAAAGATGGGGATTCCAAGGGTCTGTTGGCTGACCTCGTGTGTGACTAGTACTGACTGGACATCACTAATGGTCTCTGCAGAAGTAAGTCCTGTCCCCTAATTGCTTTCCCTCAGGTCTTGAAAGACTAAGAAGTGATGCTAAGGAGCTGCTCCCAAAACCATGAAAGGTTAAGACTTACAAAATGTGTGGACTTCAACACCCCCAGAGCTGTCAGGGGACCTGAAGGCTAAGGTGTTTGACTTTGATGCACCTTTCTTGGATACAGCTTCATGACTGTGAGGTCCATACATAATACTAAGTTAGAAGGCCAAGTCTTTGACCAGGATGAACCAATTTGGGGTGTCTGACATGCACTCCATTGCAGACAGCCTGAAATTGTACAACAGTCAGGTCTACCTCTTCCATAGACATTTATTGTCACTTACTGCTTTTTGCTGCTATTTGAAATTAAAACTATAAAAGTTAATCTCTTCTGTTATCCTTATTCGATTTTAGTAGTTTTCATGTAATTTTGTTTATACAGCATTTCCCTATTTTTCTAATTCATTTGGGGATTTTTATAATTTGTTATTTTGATTTCATTACTGTTTTGATGGGGCATACATACTTTATACAGTGCCCTAAAAGTTAAGCCAGTCTGCTCTATGGCTTAACTGCCAGGGAATTGAGCTCAATGTAATTTAGTGACTTCAGAGGTCACTCTGGCAAGTCACTGTAATTCTTGGAGGTGGGTGACCACCATACCCAAGTAATAATTCAGTTTCTGACAGACACTCACTGGTTCATCACATCATGAGGTGAGTGGTGACGTTGTGGATCAAATAACGTGAATATGTGCAGATGTAATGGTCAATAAAAGGACACTTACACCGTGTGGTCTTTTGATGGTCTGTATTTCTCTTCACCGGGGTAACTGTTCACTCCTTGTCCAAGGCCCCATTGGAATGTATTGTCCGTTGCAAAGGAAGTTGTTTCTGGTTGATACCATTCACACAGGTCTCCATTTTCAAAACTACAAAAATCCATCACTGTAAAATAAAATAGAAAAAACATTTATACTGTAGACGTGTCTTCTGTGGCAAAATAATGGATTCTATAGATTTTTCTACCTTTCTTATTACTTTGGGGAAATACAGGTCAAAAATATTGTACAGAAAATGCACTGCCACAATGATATATCAATTATGTTGGAGCATTAATCTGTCCACCTTGTGACAAAAATACAGAAACAATTTATGCAAAATAGGATTTTTAAAATAAAAATGTATTTTCCAAAATCCTGGTCAAAACAGGTTCTAAATGCTCACAAGCTCAAACTTAGGCCACCCAACAAGTTATATTAAGAAAAATCTAGGAAGTCACTATTGAAAGATGGGCACATTTAGGAACAAGTATTGACAAAAACAATGGGTACAATGGCATGTTGTATGCTGGAGAAGGAAACGCTCCAACAGATAATCGAAAAAATGGAGAGACTGAAATATTCCTATAGGCAAAATGTGATTGGCAAGGTTTCAACCCAATCGTTCAAGGAACCAGAGTAAAAGATGCCAATGGTTGAAGGAAGTTCCCTAAAGAAGGTAAAAAAGAAAAGAAACAGGTTTGGCCTGAATAGTCCAGGCATCATGTATGTTAAGCCTAAACATAATTCAATAATGAGGCTGTATACCTGACCTACTTTATTTTCTTTCAACACAAGAAAATTTAATTTCCGTTGTGATACAATGTGTATTTTGTATCCACTCTATGAAGAAAGAGTTGTCATTGACCTTGCTCGAAAATTAATCTGCCCATTACTTTGTAATTTTTCTACCATAAACTCTGCTTCCAAGCATCTAGCTGCTTCTTTCTTGTCTGATAATTTGGTCTCCAACAGTGATCATTTTATGAGTCGGCTGTATATCAAATATATCTACCAATTTAACTTATTCATCTGACTATTTTGCTATTGAAACCCCTACGATCATTGCCCATCTGTTTAAATATAGATAGTCACCTGCTGCCTGGGATAGGAATGTAAGTAAAACTATGAATACTTGTGAGCCCCCTCTGTAGGTGTGTAATTTAATTGCATGTTTAACACAAGCTGGATTTCTCAAATCTGGCCTTTCTAGTGGCCATACTGAAGAAGGGTTCACATAGTGACCTAAATATCTTTAAAGTTTTTATCAGCCATTAGTCCACTGGCAAAATTGTTTTTATCTTCTCTCAAGCAAATCTCTGCTCTGTGATTGGCTGCTGCAGATTTTATAAAGAGAACTCAAGTGCAATTCCCTATATCCTCTAATGAAACCAAGTTAGAATTCCTTACATTCGCCTTCCTCTTATGACTATAGTTTGATCAATTCTAATTTTATTTTCACATTATAGCAGTACACAAATCCGCATTACTGCGAGGTGCAATATTCCAAGCGGCAGAATTAAATGTTTTCTCTCCTACTCTCCTAACTCTTCAGACATCAACCCCCTCCCCCACCCCTGCAAGATCAAGGGCAAATCAAACTCCTTTTAATATTTACTTCCCCTCATGGGGAAAGATGTTCCTCCATATTTATGAAAGCACTTACCTTCAAAGCAAAAAGGTTTCATGGGTCCCAATTGAGATGCAAAGGTCATAATATTTGGATGCAGAAGTTACGCCTCCTTTCCTTTTATGCTTTTCTAGTATGAAAGCTTAAGTACATAAAATTAAAATGAAGGTCATCTAACTCCGTATCTTTGCAAGGTCTGCGCCTCCGTCAGGACGTGACTGATTCATGCACTACCCTGGTCTCTCCTCACAGTGTCTTGACATTGCTTTGATTTCTCCAGCTTCATCTGAGCGCCGATTTAAAACAGCCTCAGGCCTTTTGCTTTCAAGCCCGGGCTAGTCAAGTTTGCGTGCCATTCAGCAGCACTTACCCCACCCTTTTAACACCTCCTACAGGGTGAGGTGGGGCCAGCATACTTTACTGACCACACCCGAGTCTGTGACAATTTGGGAAAGTGTGGGCTTAAGAAGCATGTGAAAGAGGACACAGACAAACCTTTTTCGGCAGTCTGTGGTGTCAAGTCATGTTTAATTTAGAGTATTCATGGGAGGGTTGGATTGGGATTAGAAATCGGTGTGGGCACACTAAAAAAAGTGGCCCACATATGCATATTGCCTTTCCTCAAAATACTGCTTCCGTGAAGTTTTATAAACACCTGAAAACAAGCGAGGCCACTTCTGCTCAGGCCCCCTGCCCCAGCTCAGTATGCACACATTAATTGGCTGGCCCGATGAGAGAAAGGGAGTGACACCTCTGCTTGTTGATAAAAGGGAGATAGTGGATGCCCATCTGCCTCCAGAAAGACCACTGCTGTTTTCTCCAAAAACTAACGTCTGCTAAAATGCAGACTTACCTATCCCTAACATTGGGGTGGATTATGCTGATACCTGTGGGTTGTATCAGCAAGGTTATCGCCGTTTTGCAGGGAACATCGCTAGAAAACCAGCGATGTTCCCTGCAAAACTGCGATAACCTCGCTATCTCTGGAATTTTTGTCGCCCTGGAGTAACGCGTTGTTAATAACGCGCTACCAGGGCGATAGACTCCAGAGAGAGCCTGCGATAACAAAATTATTGCTAAACACGGCTAGCGATAATTATCGCTGGCCGTTGATAATATGCCCGCATGTTATGCAGCACAAGATCATTGGTACAACAGCATCAACTGTTGCATGGCTAAACACTTATAAGGTCCCAAAATGCGAGACCTATTGGCTATGCCAATGCTTGTTTATTAATGAAACTACTGGTTACTCAATGAGAGATGTTTGGTGTGTTTGTGTGACAGGGCAAGTCTTTGAATGTGCAGAGTTGACTGAGTGGATATGTAAAAGTGACGACTGGTCATTGATGCAGAAGGATTAATATGAATAGTTACATGAATGATGTAAGGTGGGTGAAAGAGAATGAATTGTTCAATGTGGTTAGGTAAATAGGTGAATGATCTTAAGTGAGTAGTTGAATGAGTAACTGGGTGGATATTTTTGGGACTACTAAGGTGGGTAAACAAATGATTGTTAAAACACCATGATTTGACTGAAGTGCAACCTGCTGCTTTCAATAACATATTTCAATAACTTAAAATGCAACAGTGAATGTGTGAGGCAATGTGAATTAGGTGAAGGAGTAGCTGAGAAATTAGACAAGTATGCATGAGTGTGTGAATGAGTATGAGTGAGTTGGTGATCGGCAGAATGGGTGAGAGTGTGGATGGCACACTGGACTAATGCATCCTCAAAGTCTTCTGACGAGGCTGATAATCTGTATTTGACTCCATGGTTGTGCTCCGGCGTTACACTCAGCCTTTCATCATCTCAAGGTAAATAAAAAGAAAACTTTTGAGATGAGTAAAAAGGAACATCTGAGTTCACCCTCTCTCCCCATTCAAACCCTCCTTGAGAACATAAGGCATCAGGTTTGCTTGCTTTGCTCACCTGCATAGTGCAATTCTGCGTATGGACTTCCCCCATCACTTTTTGCAATTGGCAGCCGCCACTGGATCTTGGTTCACAGAAAGAGGTAATCAGTGGCAGGGGGTCCATTCTTGCTTAAGTGGAATAGCCCTATCGTTTAAACACTGAGGGCTGTACTGCAGGAAATACTGCACAGGCTACATACCAACAAAAAACTGAAAAAACACATTTATAGAGATTTCTGAGTTGAATAAATGAAAATAGATTTTAGGTAGAAAATGACATTTTGTATGCGATTAGGACTTACAAACATGACAACTGATGTTAGATTTATTGACTGAGATTTTCTAAAACTCTGGGTTTGAATAAAAAAAGTCATGCAAACTGGTACAATGAGTTGTATAGGGATTTACTTTCCAGCACAAACCTTGTAGCCCCGATATAAAGCATAGTAGAGTTATGTGCTACTTTGCGGCAAGGGGGCATTACATGGGCGCTCGCAAGCAACCATCCGAATGTATTGTGGCAAATACCTATCTACTAATATTGACAAACCAGGATTTACATCACAAATGGGCCCTTCCTTGATGCAGGGATAATGTTGGCGAAAATCTTTTTTTTCTTCAAACTATTCGAACTTTGCATCTTAGTGTACTGTAGAGCGCACATACAAAGTTTGAAAAGTATTAAACTATGTCTAAGAATACTATTTTCTACTGGAGGGGTACCCATCTAGTACCAAACCTATGCCAGACATCATTGACCACACACACCCTTGCACTATAGCGCATGGAACAAGGTAACCAAAAGTTCACCAGCGTATGCGGAGAGAAAAACACTGCCCCATGTTTGGCTTTGGTTGCTGCACTATGCTGCAAGTACAGCAAACCTTTCACTTTATAGAGTTTACACTACAAAACTGTGCATACTTTCAAATTAACACTTACAGATGACTATGGTATACCTGTCATGTTAAATGCGAAAGTGTCTTTGCTTTATATGCCAGCACACAGGTCTGGCATTGGGCTGTTACGTGGCTGCTCCCTTACTTATATTGTAGGTTTTCTCCATAGAAGAGTGGTGACAGTTTTCTCTGCAGGCTCACATTTGGAATTTGTTGTTCAAGTTCAATCATTTTTATTAGTATTTTTTTCAACAATACATTTCAACTTTAAACATCCCCTCTCTCCTAATTCAAGAACCAAAGCATGGAGCCAATTCTTTTAAACCTCTCCTCATATTTCCTAATGAAACTCACACTCACTCTTCGGAATTTCTGCTTCCTAAATTCATAGAATCTGTCGATAATGTGTAGTCTTTTTGTACAAGTAACATTAGGGCAGTACTGCACTATGAACTGATGAAAAGGTCCTGCAAATGCATGATATTGCTTCTTAATATCCAGAATTTCATAAACCAGCTTTTCCATTCTCAAAAGAAATCATAAGTTCTATATCCACATCTTTTACCCGGGTCTCTTGTTTCCCCCTGGAGTGTAAGGATGTCCTTCTTTACTGCCAGAAATAAGAAAGAGGTTGTTTTTCTTTTAAGCGTCTTCTGGGGATAAGTTCCTCCAGGGGTGCTCCCAACAATATGGCACCTGGCCCTCTGGCTGAGTCTGTTCCAGCTCTTCTGTGCATGCTGCTGAGGACCATTGTTAGAAATGGGGGTCTCTAGGTGGCAGAGGTAGGCACCTTTGTCCGAATAGGGACCCTTGCTTCCAGTCAGGGTAAGGGAGATAAACACTTTAAATAACCACTGCTCACCCCCTGGGTAGCTTGGCACGAGCAGACAGACTTATCCCAAAGGCAATTTGTAAAGTATTTGTACTCAAAACACACAGTAATACAGTGATAACACCACAAATGGACACCACACCAGTTTACAAAAATAAAGTTTCTTTATCCAAACTCAACAAGACCAAAACAATAAAAATCCAACATACATGTAATAAGAATATGACTTTAAAAAAGTTTCAAACAACTTGACCCATAGAAAACTATAGATGGTTGATTTCTCTCAAAGGACTTGTAGTTGCGACAAAATTCACAAGGCCAAACAGCCACAGAGGTGGGAAGTCTTAAAAAACAAAGAGATGCATCAGTTGCTGAGAGGTAATGGTCAAATCCGGTCTGTAGGGGGAAGTGATGCATCAATTCCGAGATCGTTCTGGTTTGCAGGTGATGCGTTGGGAAAACTTGCACCACATGTATGATGCGTGGAAATCCGGGATGCATCGGCGATCGATGCGGTGCTGTGTCGGTTTCTTCAGCTGTGATCCCTCGATACGTCGGCTATTGCAGCGGTGACAGGCGCTGCATCGGTTTTAGCAGCGGCGCTGCGATGCATGATGATTCCTCTCGCACAGTAGTTGTGTTGCCTTTCCAGCTCTTGACAGCAGGAATAACCTCCAAAGGCCAAACACAGTCACAGGCACCTCTTGGCAGGTCAGAACTCCCAGCAAGGATGTCCAGGGTAGCTGGGGGCTATGTCTTTGTTTCCCTGAGACTTCAGAACAGGAGGCAAGCTCTCCTTAAGCCCTTGGAGATCTTCCTCAAGTAGGGGTACACAGAAAAGTCCTTGTCCTCTCCTTGGCAGGAACAGCTACTGCAGGCCAACCCGAGACAGCACACAGCAAAGGGGCAGTACTCCTCCTCCATTTTCTCCAGCCCTTCTCCTTGGCAAAATTTCCTTTTCATTCCAGAAGTAGTCTTTGAAGTCCCTGAGACTGGAGGCAAGCTCTACTTCAAGCCCTTGGAGAAACCTCTAACAGCAGGATGATGAAAGCACAATCTAGTCCTTTCCCTGCCTAAGACAGAAGCAACCACTGCAGGCCAGCCCCAACAGCATACAGCACAGGGGCAGTACTCCTTTTCCAGCTTTCCCGGTTCTTCTTCCTGGTAGGTTCCTGAGTTCAGCAGTAATCTAAATTTCAGGAGTCTGGGCCCCACTTTTTATACCACAAACTCCTTTGTTGTCTGGTGGCAGAGAAGCTCTTTTCCCAGCCAAGACCAGTTCTGTCTCTCTGGTGAAGCTTCCCAGAGGGAGGTGGAGACAGGATTGTGTAAGGCAGTCAGGGCCTATTCAGGTGCAAGGGAAATCCCCTCCCACCCCTCTAAATGCAGACCATGCCTATTCAGGTGCTAGTGAGAACTCCTCCCTCTACTCTGAATGCAGCCCAGGTCTATTCAGTCCAGCCCTGACACATTCAGGAAAGGCAGGACACACATCAACCCTCCACCCTGGTGGCTGTCTGAGAGAATGCACATCCCAGCCTCTGTCACTCCAAAGCCAGACAGTCAATACAAGTGTCTGGTCAAGTGGGGTATCTTTGGTATGAACTGTTTAGTGAAAGATGCCAGCTATATAATATCTTGAATAAAGATTCCTTGCCTTGTACATGCTTCACAAAAGTGTTGTATCGTTTTAGCCTCTTTTCCATTACTTTTCTTCTAAAGTGATTGGCAAGTCTTTCTCTCATTGTGTTTGTTGGATGGTAAGCGAGCATTCTCTTTCAGCTCCACCAGTATTTTGAATTTTGTTAACTGTTCAATTAATTAAAATCATTACAGTAAAAGCAAAAATGCAGTCAAAAGGATCATAATTGAGCTAGACAGTTCCTCCCTCAAGCCCCCTGAACCCTCCCCTCCCATCCATGTCCTGGCTATGTGGTCAGCCGTATGCCCTTAGACATGTTGTGCAGTCGCCTGTGTTATTCGAAATTAATTTTTGATTAAAAGCCCATTATTAGAAAATTTTAAAAATACTCAAACTTGATAATTCAGATCGAAAGGGCAGCACTCCACAGTGCCTGTTGGGGACCAGCCTGCTTGCTTCAGCAGGATATGGCGTGTCAGTTACAGGAGCAGGATTGCATTCCTGTGATTCCTTTAAGGCAATCCTGATCAGGTGTGTGAATCTCCCTAATCTTGCTAAAGTCATTGTCTTTGATTTGGAAAAGTATAAGCCTCAGGCTTCTCTGCAGGTCTTTGCTCCACTGGCAATACAGATCGGACGAAGGAGGCACAGACGTTCATTATTCAATTTGGGGCAGAGGCATCGGAGGTAATTTATAGGATGGATGTACTGTTTATGTGGATTATGCTATCCATACACACTTTACAGATGGCTAAGGAAAAAGATGAATATGCAGAGGGATCAACATTTCTAGAGTCTAAAATTTAAAAAAGTGAAGGGTATCCCAGGATAATGTCACATCTAGCTTACTAAATGCATTAAATGAGGTTGAGCAGCTCTCAGTGAGCTAGTGGCGTATGCATGCCAAGATAAACAGAGGCAAACTGGGTTAATAGCCTCATGATCAGGATTTCAGCTTTTGGTATTGTTCATCGTAAAGGCAGTTTTTTCGATCAAACAGTCGCTCTGCGATCGTCACTGCAACATGTTTAGCACATACCGAGAACCATCTCCAAGGTAGAGGTGAAATTGAGTATCATCACTGTAGCCTGTAACCAATCTGTTTTGATATCCAGGATGTTGATAAGTGGGTCCATGCAGGGATTAAATAACATTTCTGTCAAAGCCTAGACTTGAGGTACACCAAATATGATGTTGCTAGATTAGGAAAAGAGTGATCTCACATTAACATATTGGATGCTCCATTGTGGTGATAGGGCAAACAATAGCAATGTTATATTGTTAGTGAATATTTGCAATCTGTCAAGAAGCACCTGCTGGCCGATGGTAATAAATGTCGTTGATCTGCAATTTAGGACAGTTGATTCCAAAGGCCTAAGTGAATGTCACTTAGTATGCTATTTTAGTCCAGATGTGAAGACAGTTGTCGGGTCATGACTCGTTCACAAGCATTGGAAAATGCATTAGGTTTTGCCTATGTGATTAATAATAAGCTGTTTTTTGTTTTAAGTTGTAGCTTGCTGAGTAGTTGTACAATATAAGTTACAGAAAGTCTGTTAAAGTGTTATGACTTGTTTACATGCAAAAAGGCAACATATTGTGCTGTTACTAGTGGTATAGTGTGGGTAAGTAATACAAGTTTGAAAAAAGAAATAGGGAAATAGTAGAATTAATTGATGCAATAGAAATAGTATGTGTTTAGAGGAGTTCTGACAGCATTTGGGTGCAGTGCCACTGCTCCTGCTGCACTATTCAAATCATGTCCTTAGTGCCTGCAAGAAAACTTTATTGGTGACTGCCTGTTTAGTAGTAAAATATAGCAATATTTGGTGTTCAGAGGAGTCATGACAACTTTTGGCCCCAGATGCTACTCCACTTAGTGCACCATTCAAATCATAACCCTGTTGCCTGTAATGTACCTGTACTTGTGACTGCTCATTTAGTAGTTAAATATAGCAATATTTGGTGTTTAGTGGAGTTCTGAATACGTTTGGCCCGGAGCCACTGCACCCAAAGAAATCGTGGCCTTAGTGCCTACTAGATAACTACACTTGTGAATGCCTGTTTAGTAGTACAATTTAGCAATATTCTGCATTTAGTGAGGTCCCTAGAGATGATGGGCCCTGTGCCACTGCACCTACTGCACCATTCAAATCAAGCCCCTTTTAACTGAAAGATAACTGCAATTGTGTTTGTCTGTATAGTAGTTAAAAATAGCAATATTAGGTGTTTAGAGGAGTTCTGACAGCTTTTGGGCCCAGTGCCACCGCACCTGCTGCACCATTCAAATCATGACCCCGTTGTCTGCAAGGTAACTGAATTTGTGGTTGCCTGTTTAGGAATAAAATATAGCAATATTAGGTGCTTAGCGGGATGCCTGGATCTTTTGGTCCCAATGCCATTGCACCTCCTGCACTATCGAAATCATAACCCTAGTGCTTGCTAGATAACTGCACTTATGACTGCCTGTATAGTTGTAAAATATAGCATTATTAGGTGTGTAGAAGAGTTCTGACTACTTTTGGGCCTGTGCCACTGCACCTGCTGCACCATTTAAATAATGACCCTGTTGCCTGCAAGATAACTGCACTTGTGACTGCCTGTTTAGTAGTGAAATATATCAATATTGGGTGTTTAGTGGAGTTATGATAACTCTTGGCACCGGTGCCACTGCACCTGCTGCATCGTTTTAATCAAGCCTCTTTCAACTGCAAGGTAACTACAATTGTGACTGCCTGTTTAGTAGTGAACTACAGCAATATTAGTTGTTTAGAGGAGTTATGACAACTTTTTGGCCCGGTGTCACTGTACCTGCTGCACTATTGAAATCATGACCCGAGCGCTCTCTAGATAACTGCACTTGTGACAGCCTGTTTAGTTGTAAAATATAGCAATATTAGGTGTTTAGAGGAGTTCTAATAACAATTGGGCCTAGTGCCACTGCACCGGCTCAGCCATTCAAATAATGATGCTGTTGTGTTGTCTGCAAGATAACTGCACTTATGACTGCCTGTTTAGTAGTAAAATATGGCAATATTTGGTGTTCAGTGGCTTTATGATAACTTTTGGCCTCGGTGCCACTGCACCTTCTGACCATTTAAATCAAGCCCCTTTCAACTGCAAGGACACTGCAACTGTGACTGTCTGTTAGGTGTATAAATGAAGCAATGATCATTGTTTAGTGAGGTGCCTGGAACTTTTGGTCCCGGTGCCGCTGCACCTGCTGCACTATTGAAATCATGACTATTCTGTTTGCAAGGTAACCGCACCTGTGACTGCTTATTTAGTAGTAAAATAGAGCAATGTAAGTTGTTTTTGAGGGGTGCCTAGAGCTTTTGGTCCTGATGTCACTACAGCTACTGCACCACTAAAATCATGACCCTGTTGTCTGCAAGGTAACTGCACTTGTAACTGCCTGTTTAGTTTTCAATTTTAGTAATAATCTGGGTTTAGTGGGGTCCCTAGAGCTTTTGTCCCCTGTGCCATTGTACCTGCTGCGCCATTCAAACCAAGTCCCTTTTAACTGCAAGGCATCTGCACCTGTGACTGCCTGATTAGTAGTCAAATATAGCAATATTATGTGATCAACTTTTGGTCCCGGTGCCACTGCACCTGCTGCACCACTCAAACCGAGTCCCTTTTAACTGCAAGGTAACTGCACTTATGTCTGTTTGTTTAATAGTAAAATATATTATAGCACTTCTATGTTAAGTATTTCTAATGTGCAATATTTATTAAAAAATGTAGAATTTGATCATAATGATCAAATGGATTAAGTTGAAAAAATCAATCTGATAATGCCTACAAAGTGTAAAGAAGTGTACTGAGGCTTGAACAGGAAATACAACAAACAAACGTTCTAAGGCTAACACATCTGCTTTACAAAGGTAAGTTATAAAAAGCCAGCTTTCCAGCACACTGTTAGAAGCTGTCTGCCTTTTCCATGGGAAGAGATCTTATCTTGACAGTGAATGGGGCTTAAACAATGTGAACAGCTTTAGTAGAAGTATCATAAATGCATGCAGCCAAGGAAAGTTAACAACAAAAGAAAGTTCCACACAAAAGTGAATGAACACAGTCATTCGGGCGTGGGGAAGTGATAGGAGTCCCCTATTATATTAAATATAAGAGATTTTAAAAGCACGGCGCAAGCACCGTGCAGGCGCAACCTACAAAGGCTGGGTCAAGAGTTGGATAAATGGTCTGAGTCAGTAGAAGATGTCTTTATGGTAGGAGTTATAATGGCATTGTAAGGGCTTTAAACACAGCCCACTCAAAAGAAAAGTGTTAATTAGCCAGTGAATTGGTAGAAGTGCGGTGACGTCTCTGTTAATAAGTATATATTGCATATGTCCCAAAAAGACAAGTTTTTTTAAATGACAGCCCAGATATTTATTATTATGTCTGTCATATTAAGAGGCGAGAAGCCATAAATAAGGGCTGCTCATGTCGGTGGCAGAACGTAAGGCAAAATGGCTAAAATATTTGCTGTAGGTTAACAAAATGATTTGCTTATGGCATATTAAGTGAGCACCTGCAACCATTTCATCAAAAAGATTTACAATATTTTAAGTGTAGAGGATTCTTGAATGGGGGCCAAGTTGTAGTTTCTGAATAATGCATCATTAATATTGAATTTATAGAGCGCATGGCTGGCTAGACAGGGCTTCACAGCGCTAGGATGTAAGGACTAAATGAAAGAGACCAGCTCTGAAGAAGCCTCGTCTTTGACTGCTTCCAAAAGCTTCAAAAAGAGGTACGTACATCATCGTCCCAGTGAGCGCCAGGAAGCAGTCCTGAGGATCACAGCCCTTGCGAGAGACCGAGAGGGGAAAAGATCGCCGCAACAGGATTGCCACTCCACGGGACACACATGTGTGCGCAGACTGAAACACCATGTCATATCCACTAAGTGCCAGGAAGGGGCAATGATTACCCAGGAGGTGTGTTTCTTGAAGTAAAAGAACCGCAGGAAGGTAACAGTGGGCGAAGGCAAGGACTGCGGTGCATTTCACATGGTCCAGTAGACCATTCACATTACAGAACAATGTTTGGAATGATGCCATCACAGGGGAAGGTAACAGGTCATGTGGTGCAAAACAGAGGAGAGGAAGTAACCCCTTCAACATGAGGGTAAGCGTGCAGGTTCGCTGTGTATAAGTGGAGGCCTATCTGTGTCGTGCAAGGCTAGCGAGAAATGTGAGTGAGTGTATCAATACAAGAACAAGAGTATAAAACATACAATCTAAGAAATCAAGGACAAACGAGCAACAATAATGTCATTCTGAACCCCCACACCTCAACCCCCTCCCCACCCTATACTTCCATCCCAAAAGCATCTGTTTCCCTGAAAATGAAAAATTAAGAGTGGAGAAAAAAGCATTCAACAATGGGAAATCATGGAATCTAGACCCCCAGCAGATAATGGATCATTAATTGTGATCAGAACATGTAAAACAGTACTCATTAATTAGAGTCCTTTGAATTTGGTGAGAGCTGGGTACCATATTGTTGGACTCCGAGACAGATCGGTGTCCACCAGATTCCCAGCAGGCAAGGGGGCTGCTGCACCAGGGAGGATGTCTCTATCTGCAGCCTGTTTTTCCCCTCTGAGCTTCTGTTTGATCTCAGTTTATGAGCGGTGCTGCTGCTGTACTTCTTGAGTGTAGTCGGGAAAAAGGAGAACTTTTGCATCTCAACAGAGTATCAAGCCAGGCACCAGAGTCAATTATCTCGGGACACCTTACGGCAGCAGGACCCCCTGGGCGGCACCTCATGGCCAAGGGAAGCTCACAGCGCATCTTGGAATTGGCCCCAAGAGTTGCAGCTCCATCGATGGGGGAAGGGGTAGGAGGATAACAGGGCAACAGCACGTCCTCACCAGCTGCTAGGCCCAGCTGCAAGAGCTCGTCCGCGAGCAGCAGCAGGGCCTGCTCCAACCTCAAAATTGCACTGCAGGTCAGCCCACCCAGAGGAGGGGGAGAGCGCAGCACTCACAGTGGCCCCAGCAATGAGCTCCCAGTCCAACTCCTCTGTGTGGAAGGGGCCCACACAGCAGGCAGCCACCTCTCCACAACCCGCACAGCCCAGTGGTATTAGGGCCGGCGACAAAAGCGGTGGTAATCCGGCAATCGGATACGTGCACAAAACTATGGGACTCCTTACAGGGCTCTAACAATGAGTGTTCGCCATGTTGGCCGATTTGGTCATGCCCCCCAAGACCAAATAATCTTGAAATATACGGACTACCAGTATGGATGATTTAGGATTTCTACACCTTGTAACCCACACTGTCTTAAGTAACATTCCTATACACTGATTTACACACTTATGATTCATTGTCTCCGTATAATGTGTGTGTGATGTAATGTTCACTGACACCCTACACTGGTATGACTAGCACTATAAAAGAAATTAAATTCATGTGATAGAACAGATAAGGAGAACTAAGAGACAAAATTGGGGGGAGGTAGTGAGAAAATCTGTGGAGAAGGTCAAGGGGAGAGGGTGTCAACAAAGATTGTCACACTGGGGGCCAACAGCACTAATAACGGCCCTGATATCACACCACTGAAAGACAGAGAAATGGAGTAAACATGGTAAATAAAACAATAATTTAATGCCTGGCTTACGTCAATGGTACACACAGAATGCGCATTTCACAATCAGCAAACATTCTGTAGCATCACAATAAAGGGTAGGATAATCTAATATGAATTATTTTGTAGCATATTTAACAAACCTAAAATTATCTAATATGAAAGGAATGATATTTTTGTAGTTTTATCAGTAATTCCTTTTCTTTGTTATGGGTACCCACCGCAGTGTAGCTCATCAGAGTGATCAGAACAGTCATTTCTGAAGTCACATTTCTGTAACTGCTGGATGCAATTGCCATTGACTTGGCACACAAATTCTTCTTCGCTGCAGTTGTGATTTGGAAGGGTGACAGGAATAGAGGTTCCTAGTGGAACTGTTGACAGTGTTGGCAGGTCACCTACAAAGTAAAGAAGCTTTGGTTTAACAATCTATGCTATGGATATTCTCACACACAATGTCAGAGAAAAGCAGCATATTCCCAACACTTGATAAATGCCCATTTTTATTGTCATTTTATCCTCTAAATAATGTCATGCTGTGAATGCTATCTATAATTGCTCTTAAAGGCCCTAAACTCCGACATCTTCTTGTGTTTGCTTTGTTCACCCTAAGTTGGCAGGGTATGCCCAGACGTGGGTCCCTTGCTCACTTTGCCACTGGATTCAAGCAAGCCTGGCTGATGAAGGGTGTTACCCAGAAACCAGTCCCAGGATGCTTGTTTCTGGTTCAGGGAAGACCTGGCTTGGCAGTTCGGGCTGGACTGTTCCCATGAGGCACAGGGTCAAGACTGATTTGGATATAGCTGGGTCTGAACTGAGATTGCGAAGTGAGCTAAAGAATGATGATGGATTCAATCCAGATCTGTGTCTGGGGGTGAGTCTCTGAAACGTTCCAGCACATCGTCCAACATCTCCTTGTGTTTGCCGTAAGTTAGCAGGGTATGCCCAGATGGGTTTCCCTTGCTCACTTTGCCACTGGATTCAAGCTAGCCTGGCTGATGAAGGGTTTTACCTAAGCCTGGGCAAAGCACTACGCTACGCTCGCGTAGTTTGCGAAGCTTGCGCTACTTCGCACTACGCGAATTGCACGTAGCACAGTGCAAACACGCGTAGCGTAGTGTTGCGTAGTGCAGCGGTCATTTTTTGCTTGCTCGCGGTCCTCAACGTCAAGTTGGCGACCGCGAGCAAGCAAAATGACATCCCGGCGAGACTTTTTCCTCGTTCGCGATCAGCAACATCAAGTTGGCGATCGCGAACGTGGAAAATAAACCTCCCGGCGAGATTCTCAACGCGAGGAGGTCATGTTTCTCATTGCGAGTGGTCGCGTATGCTCGCGACCACTCGTGATGAGAAACTACCAGTCCGCGTTGAGAAAGCTGCTGCTCGAGTAAAAATCTACTCGAGCAGCAGAAAACTACAGCTCGCACTGTGCAAGATGCTGTTTTCAATGATTGCACAGTGCCGGTTGCTTGTCCGCACTGTGCAATCATTGAAAACGACATCTTGCACAGTGCGAACAGGGTACTACGCAGTTCGCGAAGTGCTACGCGTAGTGCGAAATGTACTTTGCGTAGCTTCGCATAGTGCTACTTCGCGAACTACGCCCAGGGTTAGTTTTACCCAGAAACCGGTCCCAGGATGCTTGTTGCCGGTTCAGGGAAGCCCTGGCTTGGCAGTTCGGGCTGGACTGTTCCCATAAGGCACAGGGTCAAGACTGATTTGCATATAGCTGGGTATGAACTGAGGTGGCAAAGTGAGCTAAAGATTGATGATGGATTCAACCCAGGTCAGTGACTGGGGGTGAATGTCTGAAAATTGTCAGCACTCCGTCCATCATCTCCTTGTGTTTGCTTTGTTCGCCCTAAACCCCGACCAGCCTTTATCAACCAATATAGTCAGAGGCACAAGGGTTATAACATATTAGAACTTTTCACCCACTGTGGTTAGAATGTTATAAATTAGAGGAGGAAAAATAGAAAGACAAAGATTGGAATGTTTGAGCAGAAAGTTTGTACAGCCATTATAAGGCCTAGAGCTACTCCATTGGAGTTCTCAACGTTCCAATGTTCCAATAAAGTATGGGAAACTAAGGTTCTAACATTTGGTAATGCAAATAGGCAATAGGTATACACATAACTCATACAAAACAATTGAAGGGCAGAGCACACTACTACTTTCCATAAATTCCATACATTCAAGTAAAATTGGAATGTAACTGCTTGATGCCATGCAAGGATCATCCAAGGCCTCCCTCCATATAAGAGGTAATGCTGGAATTAACCGATAGAAATGGGGTGTGAAAGCCATGGTCAAGGGTACTATTGATTTATATTCTGCCCCATGTACTTAATTTACTTCCAGGTTTTATGTAAACTTCTGTGACAGCAGCCAGCCAAATGCATGTCGTTTGCTATGGCAACATTATGGAGAGAGCATGGGAAATCTGTTCATAGGTCAAAGCAAATTTCAGAGCATGTGCGAGCAGTAGTTAATTAGGCATTATTAGACAAACAAATATTGAAGAACTAGTAATAATAATTATTGGGGTATGTGAAAAATATGGCTTTCACATTTCTTTTGGGGGGTTCAAATAAAATGGTTCTGTATGGCAACGCTGAATCAGCTAATAATGTTGTTTCTTTAAATCTCTCTCTGCTCAAGCTCAGAGAACACTTAAAAGATATGTGCAAGAAATTGGGCAATTAATTTAAACAAGACAGCAGATATGCATGTCATCTCAGAAAAGGCATACAGGTAACAGCCAAGATAATATCCATGAAGAAGACCCAATGAAGCTGTTGAGACAGAAAATTCCTCTTCATGGTAAATGACGTGTACCCCTTCACTGAGTGCCCAACTGTACTGTTGTTTGAATACCTAGGGCCGATTCCAATCCGGGTCGGAAGGGCATCGAACGCGATCCGCCCGGAAAAACTACGAGCGGTACACATGTTTTCCGCCTGACTGGTACAGCTGTACGAGCGAGCAAGTACGATACGAGCTACATGAAATTCACCGACCGAGTCGTTTCCGGGTCTGAACTGCTCCATACGTCTCGGTCGTAAGCTAACCGTGGCGTGCAATGGATGCGATTCACGATCGAGCCAGTACGATGCACGCGTTGGAGAGCCTGTGCGAGCCAGAGTGTCTGGCTCACAAATCGTCCGGGTTGTTGCCTTTGGGGGTCCGCGTCAGACCCCCTGTCACCCGCAGCCCTACGACTCGGACACAGGGGGAGGCCCAAGGGTCCCCCCAGCACAGGCATGTATGGTGCGAATGGCACCGACGCGTACCCACTGTAGGGGGCGCCCTTGCGCGAGACGTACCCATTCAGTCAATGGGAGCCCATGTACGTGTCATACAATCGGCTCCCATTGACTTCTATGGGAGTCCGACCGAACTGAGTCCGACAGCATACGGCCGCATCGTACTCGCTCGGTCGGACTGCAGGACTCTGGCTCGGGTGGAAAACACTCCGGAACCGGCTCGGTCGGAGTGCTTTCCGACCCGGATCGGAATCGGCACCCTAATGTTGATTTTAGTTGTCACAGGCAAACACAGATCATGTGTGTGTGCCACCTGTCACATGGACTGCGGTCAGGAGGGGTGCCCACAATGCTACCCTCATGGAGGTGGAAGGCTGCTTCCTTCACCAAGAGTAAAGCCGCACTAGCACAGTGGTGGTAGCATAGTGTGTAATGATCGGTAGCAGTGAGAAGGTCCTTTCTACCCCGTGTCACTAGAGTGAGGCCTACAGGCTCACCCACCTTTTTTTTAAAGTTCCACTGCTCTGTGGAGTATGTTTAGCTAAATTTGTCAAGCCTTCTGTTTTCTTTTGTTTGCATTTCTATGAATTGTCATAGATAACGATTTTCAGTTATGTATATTGTTCCCTCTCTTTAGCTCAATGAATAGGTCAATGAGGTAATGATGTACCTCTAGGAATGATACTGTGCTATTAATTCAACAAAGGACATATAGCTATAGTTAGATCATATATGATGTCACATGTAAGCAATTCAGGTTAAATGTGCAAGATAGTTTATACGAACATAAATAGATGTGTGCAACTAGATCTGCACCCCAGTCTTCAAGCAACATAAAAAAATAGAAAGTAGCAACATCCAAACTCAAATGGTAGCACACAGGAGTCTAAAGGGCTGACACAGATAAAGTAAGTGGACACAGACTTGTCTCTTCACAAAGGCATGAGCCACTAGTGCTGGTGGAGAAAACCCAAGCAAGACCGGTAGAGGGCACGCCATAAAATGGAGCATTTACAATGTCACTATCGTGCAGGTTCTAATGTAGTAGGAGTGGTTCATGTAACAGTTATGTTTTAAAACAGGTAGGCTGAAAAGTCTTTGCATAAATGGTGGAAATCCCCAGGGCACTGCACATATGGATTAATTGAGGAGTGAGGTTGCACAAGAAGATGAATTTTAATGCAGATATGAAACGGCCAAACATTAACATCTGAATGAATGTATGAGGTCGTAGGGGTAAGCATGGCCGAAGAAATTTCATGTGCTGTAGATCACTCTCAAAAAATTCTGTCATCTAAAGCCTCAGATTAAAAAAACGTGACAATAAAATTGGCTAAAAATTTAGCAGTTAGAACAAGGTCAAAACATACTCAAAGAAAGGGGAAACATGTGAATACAGCATACCAAACAGCAAGACAGGCAAAGAACTAGAATGCAGAATGAGAATGAGAATGCTGCAGAGGGTACAGAATCCCGGGGACTGGCTGTTACTTAACATTTGGGGGCGGTTCTTGTAGAGCTACACTGGGTCACTGTACAGGACAGACAGACTTTTTAAAGCCCTATGTTTCTGTCATAGAATCTTAAATGAGAAAGACCCTAGATACCTGTTCCTTTTAACTAAACCTTATAGGACTAATAGGAGACTTAGGTCTTCTGGAATTGCAAGGTTGACCATCTGAAAAAGTCAAAGCGTGTTTGGGAGGACAATCTTTTGGTTTTTTTGCAGCAAAACTGTGGAATTGGCTGCTACTTGATTTTAGGATGCAACCCTTGAAAATCTGTTCTTTAGACAGCTAAAAACCTGATTCTTCAGGAAATCCTTGACCACTTAATCGTGTTGCGGGCGGTGGCGTTTTTTGTCCAATGACGATGAGGAATAATTCTTAGCGTGGGTACACTCCATCTGGAGTAACAGGGCACTTTATAAACTTCTAATCTAATCCGACAATAAAGGTTATGAACCAAGTTCTTGTCAAGAAACATCTTTATGAGCTAGAAACCTAAAAGCAATTCAGTGGAAACAACAAAATGAAATAAGAAAAACAGTTGACATATAATGCTCTGGAACCTAAAACTCTTATAAAAAAGAGAGAGAGTCTTTTTGAGCTGACCATTCGTTAATAGCAATCTTACTCATAACGCCACATGTTGTGACAGGGGCCAGAATTGAGTCTGGTTGTCATGGGGACTAAATTGGGGCTGGTGACCAAAGTAACTGACTGAATAGTGCAGTGAATCTAATCCTAAGCCAAACTGGTTGACTATATCTATGAGGCATTCATTACCCAATGGGGTCTCCTGGAAGTGGTCTTAACAGTGCCCAGCCAAACAATCAGCTTAAATCTTTGCTTAAAGGAAGTCAGTAAGGTTGCAAGAGTTTGAGAGACAGACGTCTAGAAATAAAGCGATGGGAGTGGAACTGCTGTCCACGCTGAATGATAAGGCCCTTGGATATATTTCCACAGGTTCAAACTCAGCACTAGATGCCTAATAAATATCGGTACCTTACATTGAACATGAGAGCACTGGTGCCACAATGCACAGAATACTATCACAATTGGTGCGTAGAAATATCCACTTCACCTTACTACAAGAAATGCATCTCACTAAGGTGGAAATTGACAAGCTGAGAGGAAGGTGGTGTGGCGACTTATGGGTACTGTCATCTCCGCATACTCCAGAGGTACACTAGTTCGGATATCGCCCAGCACTCCCTACCAGATTAGGAGTGCATACATTGTTGGAGATTGGCAACCTCTGAAAACTAGTAATATTGTGCCACAAATAATGCAGGTTTGTGATACAGTAACCCCCTTTCTCTTGAAATTTTGGGGCACCCCATGTAAGGATTGTGTGAAAGACAGGCCAATCCCCCTCTAACTTCACAGTCAATAACAAAAAGCTACAACACAATAGTTATGCAATACTTAATCAGATCAAAACCCGTTGTTGGTATCCATTGACTGGGGTCATGTGCCACAAGCAATTCCACTATGCAGGCTGCCGATCGTAGCCCTGACATAAACCACATAGAGAGCGACAGCTGAACTTGGCCCTCTCTGCAGGGTCACTCCTAAACTTTTTGCCTTCACCCCTTTCATTTTGTTGGCATTAGGAGTCTGTGCACTTTACCATTGCTTAATTTGTAAAAAAAAAAAAAGGGTCTGGGGCTCTCGCCAGGAGGGAGCTTTGACCAGCCCATTTCTCCTGTTAGCGCTGCTACAGAACCAACAAACCCTACATGTGGGGAGGGGGTGTGGCATAATGGCCAAAGCTGCCGACTTCAGCACTGAGTCTCTGCTTCGGCTCAATATCCTGCGATTTTGGGCGAATCACTTAATCTCCCAGTGTCCTCCAAAAATGAATGTGTCTTTAACTAGTGTTAAAGCACTGGTGTTGATGATCAAGTGCCAGTGCTGAGAACCAGAAACCACTGGCTCAAATTAAGCACTGCACTTTAACGCTGATAACCAGTGACAAAGGTGCCGATCACGATCCGGTAAAAAATGTCCCCGTACGACTCGTATCGGGTCTTTTTACCGTACGAATCGTACAAGTGCCGTACGAACTGGCAATCACGATTCGCATGGTAAAAAGTCCATACGAACCGCACCGGGAATCATTCCCCACACGTCCTCGGGTCGGAAAATGTGTCCGACACGTCCTCGGACGATTTACCTTACAAACGTAAAAATCCAAGTCCGACCGAGGAATCACGATCCATCCCGTGCGTCCGAGCCTACAACCGTATGGAAAAAACACCGTCCGCACCGAACACCAATAGCAACCATGGAGACATGTGCCCGCATACGCGCCCAACACTCCCCCCAGCCCCCGTACGTCCGACACGTACCCCCCGTATATGTATACCCCCACCCGTCTATGTACACCCCAGTACGTTCCAGTCGCACCCCCACCCCAGTACGTGTCGTACCACCGTCAATGTACACCCCCCCACCCCTGTACGTGTCGTACCACCGTCAATGTACACCCCCCCACCCCAGTACGTGTCGTACCACCGTCAATGTACACCCCCCCACCCCTGTACGTGTCGTACCACCGTCTATGTACACCCCAGTACGTTCCAGTCGCACCCCCACCCCAGTACGTGTCGTACCCCCCGTGTACCTACACCCCAGTACGTTCGAGCCACACCCCCACCCCAGTACGTGTCACAGCCCCGTCTACCTACACCCCAGTACGTTCCAGTCGTACCCCCACCCCAGTACGTGTCGTACCCCCCGTGTACCTACACCCCAGTACGTTCGAGCCACACCCCCACCCCAGTACGTGTCATAGCCCCGTCTACCTACACCCCAGTACGTTCCAGTCGTACCCCCACCCCAGTACGTGTCGTACCACCGTCAATGTACACCCCCCCCACCCCTGTACGTGTCGTACCACCGTCAATGTACACCCCCCCACCCCAGTACGTGTCGTACCACCGTCAATGTACACCCCCCCACCCCTGTACGTGTCGTACCACCGTCTATGTACACCCCAGTACGTTCCAGTCGCACCCCCACCCCAGTACGTGTCGTACCCCCCGTGTACCTACACCCCAGTACGTTCGAGCCACACCCCCACCCCAGTACGTGTCACAGCCCCGTCTACCTACACCCCAGTACGTTCCAGTCGTACCCCCACCCCAGTACGTGTCGTACCCCCCGTGTACCTACACCCCAGTACGTTCGAGCCACACCCCCACCCCAGTACGTGTCATAGCCCCGTCTACCTACACCCCAGTACGTTCCAGTCGTACCCCCACCCCAGTACGTGTCGTACCACCGTCAATGTACACCCCCCCACCCCTGTACGTGTCGTACCACCGTCAATGTACACCCCCCCACCCCAGTACGTGTCGTACCACCATCAATGTACACCCCCCCACCCCTGTACGTGTCGTACCACCGTCTATGTACACCCCAGTACGTTCCAGTCGCACCCCCACCCCAGTACGTGTCGTACCCCCCGTGTACCTACACCCCAGTACGTTCGAGCCACACCCCCACCCCAGTACGTGTCACAGCCCCGTCTACCTACACCCCAGTACGTTCCAGTCGTACCCCCACCCCAGTACGTGTCGTACCCCCGTGTACCTACACCCCAGTACGTTCGAGCCACACCCCCACCCCAGTACGTGTCATAGCCCCGTCTACCTACACCCCAGTACGTTCCAGTCGTACCCCCACCCCAGTACGTGTCGTACCACCGTCAATGTACACCCCCCCACCCCTGTACGTGTCGTACCACCGTCAATGTACACCCCCCCACCCCAGTACGTGTCGTACCACCGTCAATGTACACCCCCCCACCCCTGTACGTGTCGTACCACCGTCAATGTACACCCCCCCACCCCAGTACGTGTCGTACCACCGTCAATGTACACCCCCCCACCCCTGTACGTGTCGTACCACCGTCTATGTACACCCCAGTACGTTCCAGTCGTACCCCCACCCCAGTACGTTCCTGGCGCACCCCCAACACAACCTCCTAAGTACGGAGCGCACCCCATGCCCCAACATCACAACCGCATGTACGAGTCGTACAAAGCCACACACAAGGACCAAATCGTACAACCAAATGGCCCATGTACACACCGTACACACGCTCAAAACGCACGTACACAACAAGGACAAAACAAAACAACTCAACAATACACCATTCGAAAGGCACACAGCCACTAAACATGGCCAACAACCACTAAAATAACACAATCACTGACCTGCAACTGTCAAAAACAAACAGAGGCCCAATACACCACCACTCCTTATAACACACCCACCCAAAATTCAAACACTGCCACACCCACCCATGGACCAATAAAAAGGGCCCACACACACAAACCATGAGCCTTTGCAACAGACCCACTGCTGCCAGACACCACAGAACCAGACTACAAGCGACACCACATCTTACACTTGCACACCTTCACACGACCACCCTCACAAACACCCTCTCATCACATTCACACACACACACAACCATCCACACCCCCCCCAACATCCACACACCCCCCACACCCACACCATCCCCACCCACACCCCTCACCATGCCCACTACCAAGAATCCAAAGTTCAGTCACCGAGAGTTGGAGGTCCTTGTTGATCAAATCCTCAGAGTCGAGCCACAGATCTTTGGAACATTGGTCAGAAGCACCAGCCAGGCAGCCAAAACAGCCATGTGGCAGACCATCGTCGATGCTGTGAATGCTGTTGCGGACACCAGGAGGACCAAGCAGGATTGCCAGAACAGGTGGTACGATCTGCGGAGGAGGGTCAGAGCCAAGAGGCAGGAGGAACACGACCAGGCCAACGCCACCGGAGGAGGGCCCTCCCGCAGAGCCGTACAGTACCATCCCTGGGAGGAGAGGGTGATGGCCATACTGCCGGTGGAGGCAGTTGAAGGAGTAGAAGGACTCCGAGACCCGGGTGAGTACACAAACAACGCACCTCACATGGGGGGAACTGCAACCACAACCAAAATTAATAACAGGCACGCAACCACCACAAGCCATCGCATTACTCAACCACACTCCATGAGCAGGCACATGCCACTGCTGCCACCATGCCCCATGCACCCAGCTGGACAAAGTCAAGTCACAGGCCACAGAAGACAACAACACATGACACGGTAACCCGGATGGCGGGAGGCTGGGCACCAAGAATCACATAGTGCGACTCCAAAGCAGACAACAATGCCCTCTGCCCATATGGCCTAGGTCACAGCCAGACAAACACTGTGTCCCAACACAGGAATGACTTGCCAGCAAATGGCGGATGCCTTGCATCAACACATGGGGGTGAAGGCACTGTTTTGCACATGCCAGCAGCTGATGAACAGCCAACAGTGTGAAAGAGTGGCAGCACACACCACCACAGCAGCAGCGCACAGACACACAGCAGACAAAATGGGTGCCTGGAGATCAGAAACAAACTCACATCAACAGGCCAAGGGCCACTCAAAGATCTGCTAACAGTGTGTGCCCAGGAAGCTGGGCCAAGGTGACAGAGGGTGACACACGGAGGGAGGGAGAGGGGGACACAGAGGGAGGGAGAGGGGGACTGAGAGGGAGGGAGACACAGGAAGATGGACAGAGGGAGGAGGCTGACACACAGAGGGAGGGAGAGGGGGACAGAGAGGGAGGGAGAGGGGGACAGAGAGGGAGGGAGACACAGGAAGATGGACAGAGGGAGGAGGCTGACACACAGAGGGAGGGAGAGGGGGACAGAGAGGGAGGGAGAGGGGGACAGAGAGGGAGGGAGAGGGGGACAGAGAGGGAGGGAGACACAGGAAGATGGACAGAGGGAGGAGGCTGACACACAGAGGGAGGGAGAGGGGGACACAGAGGGAGGGAGACACAGGAAGATGGACAGAGGGAGGAGGCTGACACACAGAGGGAGGGAGAGGGGGACACAGAGGGAGGGATTGGGGGACACAGAGGGAGGGAGAGGGGGACACAGAGGGAGGGAGAGGGGGACAGAGAGGGAGGGAGAGGGGGACAGAGAAGGAGGGAGACACAGGGAGAGCAAATCAGTCCTGTGGTGTGTGGGAATGTCTGCTCGTCAGCAGGTGGACTGCGTGCATGTAGACAAGGGTGGCCAGTGCCAGAACCCCCCCTCTTCATCATGGCAAAACGCAGGGCCATGTCACAACCTGTACACGAGCACAAGGACAGCCACCTGCATCATATGAGTGTGTGGATCCACTCCATGTGCACATGTACAGTGCTACAAGGAAGGCGCAAATGCATAGCTCGGCACACATGCACACTCCACTGCTGACTGCAGTCACACTTGACGCAGCAAGTAAGACTGTGCCACACATAGTTAAAGGGGCCAAATTGGTGCCCAAGGGACACACACATGCACAAGTGCACTGTGAGTGGAATGCAAGACAGATCCTAATTCCAAGAGGAAATGTGCCAACTTTGTAACGGATGAAACATGGATGTTGCATGGATCAAAATTAACATTTTCTCTCTCACACACAGGTCAACGTCGTGCTGCACCCCCCAACACTGGGGGGGAACACTCACAGGACCCGGATCTGCAGGAGACCGATCCCACCGGCAGCGACCACTCTCACCACTCTGCGGACGACCCCGACCGACCTGGCCCCTCTGGTGTCCAACCACCTGCAGCACCTGCGTCAGGTACAACCGTGCCAACCACCACCCCCACTCCTGCCACATCCCAGGAGACACCCAGGATCCCTGCCCCAACACCACAATGCAGCCAGGCTCGCCAGGAGGGACACGGTGTCCCGGGCACCCAGGAGGAGGCAGGCGACAACGCCAATGCCACCCCTCAGGGGTCCCGGAGACCCGATGTGCCCACAAGTGCAGGCCAGACGCAAGTGGGCAGGGGTGGTGGGAGTGGAGGACGGCGGAGGCGCGAGCCTGACCAGTTGGCTGGGGATCCGGTATTTTCACATGTCCGTAACATCCTGGACTCATACCGGCAGGACACCACGGGCATGGCCCAGGTTGTGTCCGTCCTCGAGGGGATCAAGGTCCAGCAGGCCCAGCAACATGCGGAGCTAATAGCCTGTCTACAGCTACACCAACGGAGGATGGAGGACAGACAGGCTGAGCAAGTGACGGCGTCCCAGGGGATTCACGCTGAACTCCGTCAGATGGCCGACACCATGGCCGACCCTCCCTGTGCCAGAAGGCGGAGAACATCACCACCCACAGGGAGGGATCATGAGGAGGAGGAGGAAACATCCGACGGAGCATCCCAGACGTCGTCACGGCCTGCTGCTGAGGTTCCCCGCAGGAAGCCGGGTCGTCCACGGAAAGGACCGTGAGGGTGGCTGCTACATCACCATCTCCCGGGACACCTGGCCTGGCACCTGGCCCACTGGAGCAACAGCATCACAGCATCAAGAGACATTCTCTGCCACATGGCCCTGCTGGTCACTGGCTGACCAATGTTGACAAAGACTGTGGCATGGACTCTGAGGATTTCCAATGGCAAGGACACCAACTCCCCTACTGAACTTTGGATTCCCTAATCCCGGAAAGCCCCCCACTTTGTCCCCCCCCCCCCTAATAAATCACACTATTAAGAGTAGATGCCTGCTGGTAGCATTATTACCTAACATGTGTCTTGTACAGTCTAAACATGCCTGAGTCATCTGTTCACTTCAACCATCCACACCCTGGGGCCTGAGTCTGGCACAGGACACATGGGTCACAGTTTATTAGGCAAGACAGACATGGAGCACCATACACACCCGTGATGTGCAGAACCAGCTGAGGGGGTGGCCGAACAACCGTGCTGACAGACACATTGAGTACAGCAACAGTCATGCGCAGAGGTCAGGGAACCTGGCCCGTGTCCTGGGGGGCACCCAGGTACGTGTAGACAGGTGGCAGAACCATGTCCTGCAAGCTTGAGTCCGGTGGATGCAGAGAATGGGGGCCTGGACAACGTTGGATGCATGGGGATGGCACATGTCACACTACCCACACAGTCATGGACATCATGCCCAATACACAGTCTCAGCACACACACACAGCTTGCATCTTGCCACTCCACACATTGACACATAGCCACAATCTGGGAATACCATGCCAGACATGCAGGATGCACCGTGCCAACACACCAGCATTGACTGAGCAGAGGCACCTTGGAGGCATAGGGACACCTTTAATAGTCATGTTTTTGGGATTGCAGAGGCAACTTGAAGTACACATGAACACATCATGTGGAGTAACATGTGGCTCAAACACTGGCACCCCCCTTCTGCAGCACAAATGCGTGATAGCCATGGTACTGGCACACAAGCGTCGGCTAACAGCTAAATACCCACAGCTGCACACGGAGAGCCTGCCATACACCATAGATCCGCTGATGTGGAAGTCCCACGCCATGTCAAGCCAATGTCAACCGTATGTGTCCGAGGGCAGTGTCACACACATTGATGCCATCATCACAATCCACCATCCCATCACTGATGACTGACAACCAGGCAGCCCATCTATTCTGGTGTACCCAGCTGCATGTCGTGTCCCATGGGGATGCAACATGACTGCAGAGGAACCAAACCCCGACCTGGGCAGTGTGCACACATCGTGAACAACTGCCACACCCAATACACCCCAGATGCATCCCTTACCCCATGGAGACTTCCAAACGTGTCCGTGCCTGTAACGCTGAGTCAGCCCACGATGCCATGTCCATGAGGAATAGCAGTGCCACAACAATGCAACCAGCAGATGGCATGCGCAGGTACCTGGGGAAGAGAGACACACAAGAAGTCAGCCACAAAAAGCACAGCCACTTGCATGTGCATTGACTCGACACATGTATGGATGACAACATGCTAGGTCACAATTATGACTGGGGAAATACTACCATCACTGCCACCATCACTCCAGTGACACACCCACACACACCTCTGACTCACGTGCCATACATGCAGGTGGACACACACATCACAACACATGCCACACGGGGACCAAGGCGTGCACACTCAGACACTGGTACTCACCACTAAGCAAAGAAGTCGCGTATGAGCCAAGTCCGGATGTCCTCTTGCGGCTCCACATCCTCCACATCACTAGCCCCATTGCCAAGCCCTTCGTCCTCCACGGGTGGATGGTCCTCGTCATGTTGATTCAGGATGAGTGGCACAGCTCTTTCAACTGCCATGTTGTGCAGCATGCAGCAGACCATGAAGATCTTGCAAACCTTTGCCGGGGCATATGGGAGTGCGCCGCCGGTCTTGTGGAGGCACCGGAATCGGCTCTTCAGCATGCCAAACGTCCTCTCTATCACTCGCCTTGTCCGGCCATGGGCGGTGTTGTAGCGGAGCTGGGCCGGCGTGATGGGGTTGCGGAGAGGTGTCAGCAGCCAAGGCATGTTGGGATAGCCAGCGTCCCCTACATGGGAAGCACATGGACATCGTTAGAACTGGCGAAGCGGTAGTGCTGCTCGGCCAAACAGAATACAGGACAGACAGACTGTACCCACCAACAACACATGCTCGTTCGTTGCGCAGCTGCATCATCATATCAGGCATCCCGCTACGCCTCATGATGTAGGCATCGTGTGCTGATCCTGGGAAACGAGCACAGACATGTGAAATCACCATGTTGGACAGACACACCACAAGGGCATTGATGGAGTGGTAGTGCTTCCGATTGCGGTACGCCACCTCCCGTGCGTGTGGTGGTACCAAACCTACATGTGTCCCATCTATGGACCCAATGACATGGGGCATCCCTCCCAGGGCATAGAAACCACGCTTGACCTCTGTCATCTGTTCAGGGGTTGGGAACTTGATGAAGTCATCCAGGTGAATCAACATGGCCTCCAAGAAATCATGCAGCACACCGCTGAACATGCTCTGGGACATGCCACCAACATGAGCTATGGTATTTTGGAAGGTACCCGTGGCAAGGAAATGTAGGGCAGCCATTACCTTCAGCTGGGGTGTCAGTGCCGTAGGATACCTGTGCTGCGGTTGCAGGTGTGGTGCCAGTCTCGCCGTCAGCTCCAGAATCAACGGTTGGGTGAAGCGGTAGAGCCGGATCCTGTCATTCTCCTGCATGGTGGCCAAGTCTGGAATTCTTCGGGCAACAGGAGGCGCTCTGCAGTAATTTGGAAGTGACAAGGAAGAGTGAGTGCACTACGAGAACAACTCATGTCTACTGAGCACATGTAAATCTGGCAATACACACATGCCACATAGGGAGTCAGGCATGTGCTACATGCCCAGGACACGTATGGATGCAAGGTGACACTCCTTCCAAGACCCAGCTACACACGGTGATTGAGAACCTCCCCATGCCACGCCATGGAAATAGCTGTGTCCCAGTGCAAGTGCACTGCCCGACGCAAGACAGGAGTGACATACACCCACACATCAGCAGAAGTGTGATGCCGATTGCAGAGACTGGCAGCGGAACACTTGAGCCACAGGTCACATGACATTACACTAGTCCAGCCCACACACCTTGCCATGAAGGTGCACATGTCATGACTCACCACACATTCCTTGTGAGTTTGCTGACATGGCCTTGTCACGCTACTCCGTGTCCCTTGCATACATGTGCACCTCACATCCGAGAACACATGTGGCATGGTGTTGGGAACAGTGTGCAATGACAATCTACACACAGCCACATGTTGGTTGCTGCAACGGCTGCAGCTTTTGAGGGTGCTACAACATCAACCTGATGTAAATCCCGGACACATATATGGCATAGTCACATTGTGCACTGTGGGTAGTGATAAGTCATGTGTCATGAACCCTGTACCTGGCATCATGGGACACTTCCGTGTGTTGGTGTCGGTGCCATGCCAGTGACGCTCACCCCAAGTGCGCAGTCCCACATGCACACATGTCAAAGGAGTCAAGGGCATGCCTGGCACACATTGCACCCTCACACAGTACACATGTACACATCTCATCATACATCTGGTGCCTTCTCCACTCAGGAGGCATGTTCCACATCACAGCCTGTGACACCTGTGCCCCACACATGTGGTAATGCACAGACGATGCCTTGATGTCCATTCCTGGACAAGTATGTCCATCCATGGACAAGTATGTCCGCCCTATTCCTACATGTGTGTCGCCTATCACCACAGTGATGTGTAAAATCCGCCGTACTGCTGCTGAGAGGGCCTGTGCATGTTCCCAAATCACTGTGGGAGTGCTGCCGTATGTGTACCCATCGTGATGGCGAGCGTAGATGCGAGTGTACGGTCCGTGTCACTACGGGTACGCATACGCGTGCAGACCCATAGTGATGGAGAGCGTACATGCGAGTGTACGGCCCTATCACTATGGGTCTGCACGCGTATGCGTACCCGTAGTGGTACGGACCGTACACTCGCATCTACGCTCACTATCACTATGGGTCTGCACGCGTATGCGTACCCGTAGTGGTACGGACCGTACACTCGCATCTACGCTCACTATCACTATGGGTCTGCACGCGTATGCGTACCCGTAGTGGTACGGACCGTACACTCGCATCTACGCTCACTATCACTATGGGTCTGCACGCGTATGCGTACCCGTAGTGGTACGGACCGTACACTCGCATCTACGCTCACTATCACTATGGGTCTGCACGCGTATGCGTACCCGTAGTGGTACGGACCGTACACTCGCATCTACGCTCACTATCACTACGAGTACGCATACGCTTGCAGACCCATAGTGATGGAGAGCGTAGATGCGAGTGTACGGTCCGTACCACTACGGGTACGCATACGCGTGCAGACCCATAGTGATAGTGAGCGTAGATGCGAGTGTACGGTCCGTACCACTACGGGTACGCATACGCGTGCAGACCCATAGTGATAGTGAGCGTAGATGCGAGTGTACGGTCCGTACCACTACGGGTACGCATACGCGTGCAGACCCATAGTGATGGAGAGGGTAGGCATGCATGTACGGGCCGTTGCCATGCATTTGGGGTGCCCTAGGGCCCCCACACGCACCGTACCTGTGTGTGATGCTCCAAATTACATAGGGGACAAGTATTAAGGCCTACATGCATGCTGGTTGTCATGGAGACCAAGTTCAAAATTCGAAATTGTTCTGGAAGGTGCACAGCAGAAGTCAGTTGGAATTTGTCTACTTTGTTGCAATGTGTTTGTGGGGCTGACATCATGCAGGAGAATGAAACCGATAGAGAACACACAGACTGCTAGGTTTGTAGGGATTGGTGGAAACATAGGATGCAAATGTGAGTGACCAATCTCTCTGTACTCCTGTGCATGAGACTGGGCAGAAGGGCACATATAAGGCAGGCAGGTCCCATGAGGGAGCACTTGCCTGCACATCTTTGCATTCGTCGACCCAGCTGCTGCTACTGATTCCCTGGAACCATGTCAAGGGCTGTGGAGAGGACACAGCCATTCACCCTGGAGGAGAACATGGCTCTGCTGGATGTGATCCTCCCACAGTACCCCATGCTGTATGGGCGACCAGGGTATCAGGTGAGTGCATAGGCCACTGCCACAGACTGTCCCTATGTTGTGACTGTGACTTCTGCCATTGCGTCCAGGTGTAACACACATGCCATGTACTGTCGGGGGGGTCCCAGGGGGGGGGTGCCTGATGTCTCCCAGCAGTGCCCTGAGACAGGAGGGGTGGGGGCCTATCACTCACAGCAGTGCCCTGAGACAGGAGGGGTGGGTCCAGAGTGCTCCCAGCAGTGCCCAGAGACAGGAGGGGTGGGTACAGTGTGCTCCCAGCAGTGCCCTGAGACAGGAGGGGTGTGTGCCTATCACTAACAGCAGTGCCCTGAGACAGGAGGGGTGGGTCCAGAGTGCTCCCAGCAGTGCCCTGAGACAGGAGGGGTGGGTACAGTGTGCTCCCAGCAGTGCCCTGAGACAGGAGGGGTGTGTGCCTATCACTAACAGCAGTGCCCTGAGACAGGAGGGGTGGGTCCAGAGTGCTCCCAGCAGTGCCCTGAGACAGGAGGGGTGGGTACAGTGTGCTCCCAGCAGTGCCCTGAGACAGGAGGGGTGTGTGCCTATCACTAACAGCAGTGCCCTGAGACAGGAGGGGTGGGTCCAGAGTGCTCCCAGCAGTGCCCTGAGACAGGAGGGGTGGGTACAGTGTGCTCCCAGCAGTGCCCTGAGACAGGAGGGGTGTGTGCCTATCACTAACAGCAGTGCCCTGAGACAGGAGGGGTGGGTGTGATGCACAGTGTGAGCCTTGATCATTGATTGTGACATTGCCATCATTCCACCTGTGTACCCACTGTGGCACGTAGTGCTTTTTCCCCTCAACAGGGGATGATGTCCCTATGACAAAGGTGCAATGCGTTGGCTGCATGACATGCCTTGTTGTAACCAGCTAATTTGTACCCATATGTCTCTCTGTGACATGTGGCTGGTGTATTGATGTGGTGTCACTTGTTCTACCTCACAGGTAGGCGCCACTGCCAAGGAGCAGATCTGGCTGACCGCCGTCAGTGCCGTGAGGCGTGTGGATGGTCGGAGGCGGAGCCTTCCCCAGGTGAGGAAACGCTGGCAGGATATCCGGTGCTGGACGCGGAGGATTGCACGGCTCCTGCTGGGGGACTCACCTGAGAGCCACAAGAACCGCGGCCGCCGCCGTCTGAGCCACCTCCACAGGCGTGTGCTGCCGGTGGTCTTTCCAGACCTGGAGAGGCGCTTACAGGCGATGCAGCAGCCGGAAGGGGGTAGGTACATGTGTGTTTGTTGTGTGTCACCGGCATTTGTAAGGGCACAGTAGCATGAATTCACTGGCAGGGTTTAAAGGTGCTGTGCAGATCCTGTTTGCCCCAGTATAGCGCTGTGCCCCTGCCACCCTTCCCCTCCTTGCAATGTGTTCCCTGGTCTGTGTGTAGTCACTCCTCCACAGGGTAATGTAGGCTGGCGCTTTGTCCACGCGAACAATGTCTGTAGCATCATGTGTGGGGGTGGTGTGTAACAGGTTGTGGGACATTGCCTGTGCACTGTCAAGTTCACTGCATGTGGGTTCCATATCAGTTGGCACTGATGCTGACTCCAGACATGGGAGTTGGTCTCTCATGTGTCATGCCTTACAGCGCGCATGTCCCATGTAGTGGCCTGTGACATGATGTGCATGAGTGTGCGATACACATAGTGCAGGGATGGTGACGTGTGTTGCAGTCATTACCATTCAGTAGCATGTAGTTGCGTGCCCACTACTGTCCCCTGGGGCACCTTTTCCTCAGTGGTGTATGTGTCATCATAAACGTGGCCACTGTCAGTGTCTACAGCGTAAGTTGTGCTCTCTGCCATTGTCCCCTGTCACCATGTATATAGACGTGCTATTTTGTACAGGTGTCCACTGTGCAGCCTGACCTGATTGTCCTTCTTCATACTCACAGTTGCCAGTGCCTGTGTGTCTTGCTATACTCATCTGAGGATGGGCACTGGTACCACATTATTTGTACAGGCGCACCTTGGCTGTTTGGCGTTCAATCTCGCTTTTTGCCTGCCCCTGTGTGTATCACCCAGACTATGAGATGTTGGTGCCACCTGTGTCTCAACAATTTGCCTCGTGTAGGGTCTTGTTGGGGCGGGCAATGCCTATGTGTTAAATCCTGATTACCACTTGCTGGGTCTGGGCAGTGTGTGATGTGTCTGGACACACACGCAATGTGCAGTGACAGAGTCATGTTGTGCATGTTTTCAGCATTACCTATGCAGCATGTGTCTCAAGTTCATGGATATGGTCCCTGGTCATCGGTATTTTCGCCAACGCTGTGTGGTGCAGATGCAGTGCTGGATTGTCCCCAGGGCCTGGGTGCTATGTCAGACTCCTTTTCCTGTGTTTAGCTATTGTCTCATGCTCTCCATGGTATTTCAGTGGCATGGTGGCTCAACCAACTGTGTGTTTCATGCCCTACATCGGTACCCTGTTCAGTAGATGTTAGGGATCTTCCTTTTCAGGCCATGCAATGTTACCTATGTGGATTGGACTCATGTGACAGATGTGTACAGATGTCTGATTATTTCTGTCTCTCCACCCTGCCCACAGCATCGTCGGGGGACACAGAGGGAGACATGGACACAGACCAGGCGGAGGGACCGAGCACCAGTGCCAGCCGTGACATCGGGTCTGGCACATCGAGTGGTACAGAGGCGGAGGAGAGTGTGGCCGAGGACCTGTCGACTGGCACATCAGACTACGAAGCTGACAGGTCCGGGGACGATGTCTCCGAGTGGGCGGAGGCTGCACCAGCAGCTGACAGCGGAACAACACCTCGCACCGCCCCCTCAGTTTCCACCAGCCGCCTCCCACTTGCTCGTGTCCCTTCCCAGCGTGCCCGGTCACAGCATGTCTCCTTCCTGCCAGGCACCGCACCCCCTGCCCCTGTCTCCACTGCTGCCGCCAATGCAGAGTCTGTGGACATCCAGCGGCAACTGCAGGTTGGTCAGGCTGCGATCCTTAATGTCCTCCATGCCCACGGCAAAACCCTCACCAACATCGAGGCTTTCTTGGAGGGCATTCATTCATCGCAGGCTGACCAACGCAACTTGCTGAGGTCCATCGACTCCACACTGACTGCAGCAGTGGGTCTCCTGCAGCGCGACCTCCCCCCACCTACCCCTGCCCCATCCACACTTCCCGCTCCCATGCCTGTCACACGTACACCCAGACGTCGGCATGCACCCACATCAACGGACACGGGCACCACACCAGCAGGGAAGGTCCACCGCACTCCTCCTGACACGCACACACAGGGTGAGGTAGGCACACCCACTGGGTCGGGGGGCAAACGTGTGACACGCAGCCATAGTGGGAGTCCGCATTCCACCCAGTCCACTCCCTCCAAATCCCCTCCCCTCAGCTCTCCTGGCCACATCTCCCCCAAGGACACCTTCATGGCCGCTCTGTCCCTGAGCCCCACAGTTACACCACCACGCAAGCGGTCAAGGAGGTCCCCGGTCAGGGTGGTTGAGTCTCCCCCCCTGTCTCCACCCTCCCCCGGTGGCGCTGCGACCCATCCCTCTGACCCCCCCCCCTCCTTGGGGCCTGAGGTCCCTTCGGGTGCAGGGGACTCCCTGGAAGACCTTGCAAAGGTGTGTAGTGCCATCCTGGCCTCCGCCTTTGGCACTGACCCACCCCCTGTGGTGGAGTCCTCCATCCCTGCACCCACAACGCCGCCCCTTTGCCCTGATGTCCCTGCGGTGCCTGTTGCTTCCCCCCCCCCTGATGCCCTCACCAGTGTGGAAGACGATGCCATTTGACTGTGCAGGCAATGTAGGGGACACGCATCCCACTGTGTCCCCCATCCAGCTGAGAATCATTGACTGCCCTATGGGCTTTGTGAAGATTGAACTGCCTGCGATCCACGGACATTGTGCTCATGCTGAATAAAGCTTAATTTTGTTTTCATTATCACACTACTGCTATGCTGGTATTGGTGTTGGTGGGGCTGCTACATGGTTTTGGGTGGTGTGTAAGGGTTTGGGTGTGTGGGATGTGTAGTAGTGTACTGCTCATTGGTGGGACCCTGTGATCTGTGTGCCATCACAAGGTGTTGGCTAACTTTCTTTGTTCATGTAAGCAGTTACTGCATGGTGCACTTGTCCCAGGGTGTATTCCTTCCTCTGTGTACCCAGCTTTCTTCCCTGCAGGGTGTTCCCAATGTTTAGCGCAGAGCTGTGTCTACATGAGCTGTGTGTGTGACGGAGCCCTTCTACTTTGGCCATGCATGCAGGGCCATGTCTCCACCTGCGACAATCGTGGCATCCTTGGTGATCACTGTACTTGTGTGTGGAGTCTGTTGACATGAGTTCATGGGGACATGTTCCCTTGTAGCCAGTATGCATGTGGATAATTCTGGCCTCACACACATGTGTTACACCCCTCCTGTATCAGGGCACTGCTGGGAGTGATGGGCACCCACCCCTCCTGTCTCAGGGCACTGCTGGGAGGACTCCACACCCACCCCTCCTGTCTCAGGGCACTGCTGGGAGGACTCTGCACCCACCCCTCCTGTCTCAGGGCACTGCTGGGAGGACTCCACACCCACCCCTCCTGTCTCAGGGCACTGCTGGGAGGACTCCACACCCACCCCTCCTGTCTCAGGGCACTGCTGGGAGGACTCCACACCCACCCCTCCTGTCTCAGGGCACTGCTGGGAGGGCTCTGCACACACACCTCCTGTCTCTGGGCACTGCTGGGAGGACTCTGCACACACCCCTCCTGGGTCTGGACACTGCTGGGGGGACTCTGCACACACCCCTCCTGGGTCTGGACACTGCTGGGAGGACTCTGCACCCACCCCTCCTGTCTCAGGGCACTGCTGGGAGGACTCTGCACACACCCCTCCTGGGTCTGGACACTGCTGGGAGGACTCCGCACCCACCCCTCCTGTCTCAGGGCACTGCTGGGAGGACTCTGCACACACCCCTCCTGGGTCTGGACACTGCTGGGAGGACTCCACACCCACCCCTCCTGTCTCAGGGCACTGCTGGGAGGACTCTGCACCCACCCCTCCTGTCTCAGGGCACTGCTGGGAGGACTCCACACCCCCCCTCCTGTCTCTGGGCACTGCTGGGAGGACTCTGCACACACCCCTCCTGGGTCTGGACACTGCTGGGGGGACTCTGCACACACCCCTCCTGGGTCTGGACACTGCTGGGAGGACTCTGCACCCACCCCTCCTGTCTCAGGGCACTGCTGGGAGGACTCTGCACACACCCTCCTGTCTCTGGGCACTGCTGGGAGGACTCTGCACACACACCTCCAATTTCTGGATATGTACGCTTGGGACATACACGGTGTGGGTGCGCTCCATGCATTCGAGGTGAGGGTACGGGTCGTACTTACACTGTTGGGGTGGGGGGTACGCTCCATGCATACGCGGTTGGGGGTACGGGTCGTACTTACACTGTTGGGGTGGGGGGGTACGCTCCATGCATACGCGGGTGAGGGTTCGTGTCGTACTTACACTGTTGGCATGGGGGGTACGCTCCATGCATACGCGGGTGGGGGTACGGGTCGTACTTACACTGGTGGGGGTGGGGGTACGGTCCGTACGTCCGCGGGTGAGGGTTCGAGTCGTACTTACACTGTTGGGGTGGGGGGTACGCTCCTTGCATACGCGGGTGGGGGTACGGGTCGTACTTACACTGGTGGGGGTGGGGGTACGGTCCGTACGTCCACGGGTGAGGGTTCGAGTCGTACTTACACTGTTGGGGTGGGGGGTACGCTCCTTGCATACGCGGGTGGGGGTACGGGTCGTACTTACACTGGTGGGGGTGGGGGTACGGTCCGTACGTCCGCGGGTGAGGGTTCGAGTCGTACTTACACTGTTGGGGTGGGGGGTACGCTCCTTGCATACGCGGGTGGGGGTACGGCTCGTACTTACACTGGTGGGGGTGGGGGTATGGTCCGTACGTCCGCGGGTGAGGGTTCGAGTCGTACTTACACTGTTGGGGTGGGGGGCACGCTCCATGCATACGCGGGTGGGGGTACGGGTCGTACTTACACTGTTGGCATGGGGGTTACGCTCCATGCATACGCGGGTGAGGGTACGGGTCGTACTTACACTGTTGGCATGGGGGGTACGCTCCATGCATACGCGGGTGGGGGTACGGGTCGTACTTACACTGGTGGGGGTGGGGGTACGGTCCGTACGTCCGCGGGTGAGGGTTCGAGTCGTACTTACACTGTTGGGGTGGGGGGTACGCTCCATGCATACGCGGGTGGGGGTACGGGTCGTACTTACACTGTTGGCATGGGGGGTACGCTCCATGCATACGCGGGTGGGGGTACGGGTCGTACTTACACTGTTGGCATGGGGGGTACGCTCCATGCATACGCGGGTGGGGGTACGGGTCGTACTTCCACTGTTGGCATGGGGGGTACGGTCCGTACGTCCGCGGGTGAGGGTTCGAGTCGTACTTACACTGTTGGGGTGGGGGTACGCTCCATGCATACGCGGGTGGGGGTAGGGTCCGTACATATCCGTCCCCACGCTATGTGATGCTTGTGCGGGCCGTACCCAGGCCTTTGCCACGTGGGTACGATCCGTCCCGCCATTGTTGGGGTGACGTGTGTGTGGGCGTGGTACGACTCGTACCCACGCTCTTGAGGCGTGGGTACGGGACGTACCTGTCTGGTTGTGTTGCCGGTTCGCGTGGTGACGGACTTCCGTTGTGGCGGTCGCTGGCTTATCAGGACACACCCCCACCCCCTCGTGGTGACCAGGGCATGGGAGTCAGGTATGTCCAGGCCATGTGTGACTTATGTGGTTGTTTTGTGGTCTGCCCTGGTCGTGCCACCCCCACCCCACCCCACTTTCCCCCCTCCCTTAGTTATTCTGACCTTCTGCGGCGTCTGCGTCGGTGCCTGTAGAGCAGGTGGACTGCTATGAGGGCAGGGATGACTCGTAGGTTCGGGTCCATGTCTGTCCGTCGCGTACTGGTACTCCAATCGCGTCGTCCTGTCGCGTACGGGTCCTCCTTGGTGGCGTCGTCCTGTGTGTCCGTCACGTACTGGTCCTCCTTGTTCGCGTCGTCGTCTGTCCGTCGCGTACTGGTGGTCCTTGTTCGCGTCGTCCTGATTTCCCGGCAGTTTTTGGCTGCCGCAAAATATTCACCGTGCGGGGTGACGTCGGTGCGAATCGTGATTCCTGGGTCGTGAATGGCTGGCTGCGAGCGTCCCGACGTCAGGTCGGCACTTTCCCGGATCGCATTGGTAGGTGTTTTTTTGTTCGGTCGGACTTTTTTACGAATCGTACGGGGATGTATGACGTTACAACGCACACTTTTACAACGCATGCACTTACAACGCATTTTTTACAACGCATAATCCATTACAACGCATGACTTTACAACGCAGTACACTACAACGCATTTTTAAAAAATACCTTTACAACGCATTACCATTACAACGCATACTACCTTTACAACGCATACCATTACAACGCATAATATTAAATTACATTTAAGGTAAGTATTAGATAGTATAGGGGTAAAAATTACTATTCTAACTCCAGGGGGTGCAACAGTAAGGTAAGTGTTGGATAGTGTAGGGGTAAAAATTACTATTCTAACTCCAGGGGGTGCAACAGTAGGGTAAGTGTTGGATAGTGTAGGGGTAAAAATTACTATTCTAACTCCAGGGGGTGCAACAGTAGGGTAAGTGTTGGATAGTGTAGGGGTAAAAATTACTATTCTAACTCCAGGGGGTGCATCAGTAGGGTAAGTGTTGGATAGTATAGGGGTAAAAATTACTATTCTAACTCCAGGGGGTGCATCAGTAGGGTAAGTGTTGGATAGTATAGGGGTAAAAATTACTATTCTAACTCCAGGGGGTGCATCAGTAGGGTAAGTGTTGGATAGTATAGGGGTAAAAATTACTATTCTAACTCCAGGGGGTGCATCAGTAGGGTAAGTGTTGGATAGTATAGGGGTAAAAATTACTATTCTAACTCCAGGGGGTGCATCAGTAGGGTAAGTGTTGGATAGTATAGGGGTAAAATTACTATTCTAACTCCAGGGGGTGCATCAGTAGGGTAAGTGTTGGATAGTATAGGGGTAAAAATTACTATTCTAACTCCAGGGGGTGCATCAGTAGGGTAAGTGTTGGATAGTATAGGGGTAAAAATTACTATTCTAACTCCAGGGGGTGCATCAGTAGGGTAAGTGTTGGATAGTATAGGGGTAAAAATTACTATTCTAACTCCAGGGGGTGCATCAGTAGGGTAAGTGTTGGATAGTATAGGGGTAAAAATTACTATTCTAACTCCAGGGGGTGCATCAGTAGGGTAAGTGTTGGATAGTGTAGGGGTAAAAATTACTATTCTAACTCCAGGGGGTGCATCAGTAGGGTAAGTGTTGGATAGTATAGTGTAATATTATGCGTTGTAATGGTATGCGTTGTAATGGTAGTATGCGTTGTAATGGAATGCGTTGTAAAGGTAGTTTTTAAAAATGCGTTGTAGTGTCATGCGTTGTAATGTCATGCGTTGTAATGGATTATGCGTTGTAAAAAATGCGTTGTAATGGTAGTGCGTTGTAAAAGTTGCGTTGTAAAGGTTGTTCCCCATCGTACGGTCATGGTGTACCCGTGCGATTCGTAATTCCTTGTTTGTAGAAATTGACGACCGGGTACGCGTCGGACGGAGAATATGCTCCGTCCGACGGTTCGTACCCGGTTTTTACCGGATCGTGATCGGCACCAAAGTGTTTGTTCTTTGTCCTTAAAACATGGTAAAATTGGCCTACACCAGATTGCCACGTTTAATTTCCTTATAGGTCCCTAGTATATGGTACTACATGCACCCAGATTCTGAAAATTAATATTGATTGTAGGCCTGTAGCACTCATTGTACCACCCACTAAAGAAGCCCCTTCAAACATGTCTCTGGCCGCATGTGAGTGAAGCTTTTATTTCAGTTTTAATCTGCCATCTTGACCTGGCAAAATTAACTTTTTGCCAGGCCTAAACTTCCCGTTTTAATACTTACAAGACACCCTTAAGGTAAGCTCTAAAGGCTCATATGACAGGGTTAATTGTATTCAAAAAGTAGGACATTAGCGTTTAAGTTTTACATCTCCTAGCAATTCAAAGCTCCTAAAGTGTTTATTCACTGTTGTAAGGTCTATCTCTCCGATTGATTAACACTGGGTTACCTTATTCTGTTCAATAACTGATAATGTGAGATTGAGAGATGTTGTTTACACTCAAATTAATAAATGACAATTCTTTTTAATGGTAAAGTCGGATTTTAAGTCACAATTCTGGAAATGCCATTTTTATAAATGTGCCATTTTCTTGTCATAGCCATGTGTGCCACCTGCAATATCCTGAGCCACAGGACAGCTATAGCACTACTTTTGGGCTTTGTTTATTCCTGCATGAAAGTGACAAAACAAGGGACTAGATGTGGTCAGGATGCCCTGCCTAACTTACACTTGAAAGGGCATGCCTCCAGTACACACAAAGGAGTCTGACACCACCCTTTTGTCACCCCAGATTTCTTGGAGCCTTGGCAGAGCAATGGAAGAGCTTTCCAGAACCAGATGTGGGATTAGGGCAGGGTGTTTCCCCCACACACCAAGTCTGGCACCAGGTAAAAATATTGGACCTCCCGAGCCACTCCTGAATCAATGACCACTACAGAAAAAGGACTGCCCTACTGCTTGAGGACTGCCTTGCTCTTTGAGAAGTAAGACTGTACCTGCTCCTTCATCCCAGGCTACTTGAGTGATTCAAAGGGTCTGTGGCTGGCCTCCTGTCTGAGCCACAGGCATAACACACTCCAGAGACTTCCGTGTAATTGCACAGCTTACCTACTGTATTGGACCTACAAGTGGACCTGCCTGAGCCCTGTTGTATTGTGACCGTGAATGGCCCTGTTCATGCAGAGAATCTGCCGAACCAGAGACTTCACACTACAGTGAAGAACGGCAATTCTGGATATGCACTTCTGCTACAGCAGTAACAGCCTGTGGTGACTGCCCACGCGTACCTCCAGCAATGACAGTCTGTGATACACAACCAGCTCTTCATGCTACAGCGGTTATAACCCATGTGGCCCAGCCTGCTCTTCATGCTACTGCAACAATCATCCACAGTGCTCTACCTGCTCCTCGAGCCCTCCTCCATGTGAATGGAACTCTTTGCGCAGGACTTTGAGAACGTACCTTTTTTAGCTGGACTAACCTGGTCCCTATATCCTGCCCTAGCTCCATCGCAGTCCACCTGAACCTGTTGCCATTCCCCCTGTGCTTTTAGGCTCCATCTCTTGTTACATATCTCCAGTTTGAGTGATTGGATTTTTGTCATTCTTTTATCATTTTATTTTTATTTGGTTTGGGATATTTCCCATGCTGTTTTTGCACTTTGTTATTGTTTATGTGCTGCATGAATACTTTACACATTTCCTCTGACTTAAGCTTTATTTCTTTGTGCCAAGCTACCAGAGGGTTAAGCACAGCTTAATTTAGGGACTGCTATGGTTCACCCTGACAACTACTTTAAAGAAATTGATCAGAGACTCCGTCTTATGAATGGGTGAATCACACTTAAAAAACCAATGGGTAAGGTTGAAACTCTTTAGACAAATAAAAGAAATAGAAGATGCGATCAATTTGTTTGAAAAGGATGGTGTGAGCAAATGGCAGGGCTCAGAAAAGAAGGTGTCCGTGAATAGCAGGGCTCAGGAGACTTGATAAAAAAATCTGACTTCACTAGTAAATTGGATTTTTATTAGACATTAGAAATACTAGAAATGTTGTTGGAAATGTTCCTGTAGATTGTCTCAGACTAGAGTTAGCAGAGTTTGATTGTTTTCTAAACTTTATTTTTTCATATGCGGGGAAGCTTCAGACCTTTACAGTGAAAATTGTTTTTGGAGCCGAATCACTGAAGATACATACCAATATTAAATCCTTGCATGTACCACTTGAAAATACTTAGCATCCTAACTTGGGAGCTGCAAGGCTCACTTATAGTTGACTTTTTCATCATCTTACAGTGGGGTTTTTTCTTTTCAAAAGGGTCATTTTGACAGGTTTGCCTGCAGATTTGAATTAAACCTTTGTCAGAGTAGTAGATGTCACAACATGTGTCCACAGGTGACATTGTAAATTTTAATTGGTGTATTTATTGCAACATATGCTACGGTCCTAAGTGACGTTAAATACTCCAATTAGGCAACAGCCAATATTATCATGCTTTAGCGGTTTAGACCACATGCACTAGGAGCTGGACAGCAGTGCCCCAATGTGCAGAGTTAAAAAAACTAAAAGACACACTATTGATGAACGGAATGCAGACAAATCAAAACATTCACCACCAGTCAAAGGATCTGGGTTAAATCCATCATTCTTTTGCTCACCATGCCACCCCAGTTTAGACCTGGCCATATACAAATCAGTCTTGACCCTGTGCCTCATGGGAACAGTCCAGCCGGAACTGCCAAGCCAAGTCCTCCCTGGACTGGAAACAAGCATCCTAGGACCGGTTTCGGGGTTTCTGCATTCTGTCCATCAACTGTTCTTTTTGCATTTGTCACCCCCGAGTGGGACGGGTATGACCAGACGTGGTTCCCATGCTCTCCATGCCACTGGAATCAAGCTATCCTGGCTGAAAAGGGATGAAACCCCGAAACCGGTCCTAGGATGCTTGTTTCCAGTCCAGGGAGGACCTGGCTTGGCAGTTCGGGCTGGACTGTTCCCATGAGGCACAGGGTCAAGACTGATTTGCATATGGCTGGGTTCAAACTGGAATGGCATGGTGAGCAAAAAAACGATGGATTTAGGCCCAGATCTCTGTACTGGGGTGAATTTATGACATTGTTCTGCATTCTGTCCATCAACTGTTGTTTTTGCATTTGTCACCCTGAGTGGGACGGGTATGACCAGACGTGGTTCCCATGCTCCCCATGTCACTGGAATCAAGCTATCCTGCCGGAAGAGGGGTGAAATCCTGAAACTTGTCCTAGGATGCTTGTTTCCAGTCCAGGGAGGACCTGGCTTGGCAGTTCGGGCTGGACTGTTCCCATGAGGCACAGGGTCAAGACTGATTTGCATATGGCTGGGTTCAAACTGGAATGGCATGGTGAGCAAAAAAACGATGGATTTAGGCCCAGATCTCTATACTGGGCTGAATGTATGACATTGTTCTGCATTCTGTCCATTGACTGTTGTTTTTGAGTTAAAAAAACACTATCAGCATCATTTCACAAAAATGGGAGTGACCACAAAAAAAGAGGCACTTTTTTTTACAGATGCTCAGTTTGACCTTTTTGGTACAGTATCCATAGACATATCACAAACATTTTATCATATCATCTGAACCCTCCTTACTTGGTGAACAATCTGTTCAGCAAGAAGATGTAAACCATTGGGTCAAAACCTGCAGAGGCCAAAAAGAACAAGCATAGAGTCTGCTACTCATCAGTAAAATGTAGGGTATCAATCCAGAAACCCAAAAGGACAGCATTTGTTCCATAAAAAGGTTTAATCACAGGCTGCACTGTTAACAGAAGATCATGAGAATAAAGAAAGCTCTACAGTTGCGGGATAATACCCTATTTGACTAATTTGGCAACTACAGGTAGAGTGGTAATGGGCCAAGATTTTGATAGCCTACAGATGGGGAGGCTGGCTTGCTTGAGATGTGGTGCTGTTAGATCTTCTTCCAGGCAACCAGGAATAAAAGCCTATTTGACAGAAAAGGTAATAAGGTGATATCCAAACAAATGAGCATAGCTGTTTACTAGCCGGCCCAATGCATGTCTCTGGGAGAATCAATGGATTTGTGATTAGGCAAATAACTAGATATAGGCGCCTAATGGATTATTGAGGACTATAGCTCTAGAGACTGCTGTTTTGACTCAAAATATGCACAGTTATACATACATTTGGATGCAAGAATTGTTTTGTTGTCTAAATGAAAAATTCTAGGCTTTGTATTCTGCTCCTTACCTAATTTGCACTTCACAAGCTCCAACAAATACATGGAGTAAATCCTTCCTGCGTGATAACCCCTGTTTTTCTGCAGCTTAATATTGCTGATTTTTGTATTCTGTGCACTGGGATACTGCTGTCCAGCCTCCAGTGTTTGTGCTGTGACCCAAAAACATGTTAGTGTTGATTAATCCCCAATTGGTATAGTTAACTTTCCAGTAAGGACATAGTATGTGGTGGAAGATGCATGGCATGGAGGGTTAAACACCTGAAGACTGAAGCACATAGTGTGCCATTCATAAGGCTGACATGTATCAGGCCTAAATGTGTAGCCTGACTCATGCAGCTTTTAAACCTACAGGCAGACCTTTCAACGTAACAATTTTGGAGCAGAACAAACCCTAATTTTAAATATTAAGTAAGCTATTCGTAAGTAAGCCTGGTATCCCACAAAGAAGGGTGGATAGTATTTAACAGTGAAACATGTAAAGAATTTTATGGTTGGCGTGTTCTTACAGCGACAAGCCTCACACTATTTTCAGTGTATAGGTTTGTAGCTTTTTCAAAAAGAAAAACTGAATTTATTTGTAATGTAGGTTTGGGATAAGCTACAGAGTCCATTCAACCACTGATTTAATATTTATAGTTATCCAATTAAATTGTATACATTTACTTTTAGAAAGTTAGAATTTCCCTGCCTCAAGCTCTGGTAGGCTAATTAACACTAGCCTGCCTCCAGCAGCCTCCCCAGTCAGTGTTGTCCCCTTAATAAGGTGTGTATACTGCTCCCAGAGTAGAGATAATGATTTGGGGCTTTTGGCAGTAAGATCTGGGTGTAAAGTATGTCACACATTCCCTCTCTGAAAAGGCATTTGTGGGAGAGTTCAGGAACTTCATTACCTTGAGACTGACCAGGGTGAAGCCTTCCCATTCATAGTTAAGTGGAAAGTGAGACCAGTGGAAAAGTAGTCCTTTGATCCCAAGGTCAACTGTAACCGGCCTTGATCCAATCTAGAGGGATCAGGAGCTGGTGGCAGAAAAAATCTGCCATGGTTGAGAATGGAGCAAAAACCAAAGACCAAAGAGAATGGGGCTGTTCATTTCCTTATACACACCACTGGGTAGGTCATCAGCCTTATCCGGGGCAGAGAGATTCTGCCATCTTGATTGTCCCTGAGAATGGTGCACTGTGGGATAGTTTATAGCAAGGACAGCAGGGTATAATGTAATTTACTATGGAGTGTCCAGGAGTCACCCTCACCCACTGGCTAGTGATCCGAACAAAAGTGGCACTTCATCCACAACTCTTTAGAACACATCTGGACATGTGGAAGAATGGAGGAGGATTGGACCAGCTGCCGATGACATGTGTGAGGACCTTAAGGGCTGGACCTGCTCCCACTTGTTTCCTGGGCTGTGAAGTGGACTCAAAGGGTGAATGTCAGTTGGGTGATCACCTTGTTGACTACTGGGACATCATAAGCTGCAAAAGGCCTTTTCCTGGAGTGACAAGATGTCCAGTGGAAAGTGGATCATGACTGTGCTGTTCATGGATGCCTCTGCTGGAGTGGCCATGAACGCTAAGAGCTCTCATTGAGGTCCTAGGAGCCTTATGACTGACCAAGAGAGGGTACCCCAAAATTTGGAACTTGGAAGATGTTCGACTTCAGGAGGGCAGGGACCTACTCATCAATAGTTGTCTGCTCAAGGAGCAACCTTGGTGGGCATGAAAATGAGGTTCATCCTGGGCAGATTTTTTTGCTGCGCAAAAGAAGACTTCAGTGGGCCTTTGCACATAAACTATATAGATTTGATGCAATCTGCACAGCTGCAGCTTTCAGGATTGTCCTCCTGAAGCTTTAAAACTTCAAAAAAGTCCCAATATAGAAATCTTGACAAGGTGAAACTGTGAAAAGTATCAGACAATCTAGGAGACATCAGCGGGCCTAAAATTTGATTTTTCCTCTTCTGCGCTTTTCCCGTCAAATGGTGGTCAGCCAAAATATCGAGTTTTTGATATCGACCTACAATAATATCGAGTTTTTAATATCGTAGGGACAGAATATCGAAGTCAAGAATATCGATGGACAGAATATCGACCCCAAGGTAAGTAATATTGAAGTAAATATTATCAAAGTAATTAATATTGATGTAAGTAATATCGTAAGCAAAAATATCGATGTCAATAATATCGATATTTTTGTAGTGTTATGTATTTTAATATGTATTTTATTTGTATGTTAAAGATTATTGTAATGTATTTTAATACATTTAAAAATAAATGTTTAGAGATTAATAATTATTTTAAAGTAAATTTAGCGTTTTAGTATCAGAGCGGGTTGTGGGTTTATAGGGGAATGGGGTGGGAAGTAATTTAATTATAATTAATGAATTAATATGTATTTATGATTAATTAATTGTTAAATAATTATTAATTGTAAATTAATTTTATTAATTGGTTAATTATATTAGTTATAATTACGTTATTAATAATATGTATTTATTGTCATTGTTAATTAATTGTTAATTAATAATTAATTGGTGATTAATGTTTATTAAGTGATTAATTGATAATTAAATTAATTATGTGATTTTTTATGTGTATTAGGTTGTGGGTATATAGGGGAATAGGGTGGGATGTAATTAAATTTAAATAATTAATGATATTGTTTTTTATTTGTATTTATTATTAATTAATTGTTAATTATTTATTAATTGGTAATTCATTGTTATTATTTAGTTAAATATAGTAAATATAAATAATTTATTTTTTTCATTTTATTTATTTTTATTGCTAATTAATGTATTGTTAATTAATAATTAATTGGTGATTATTGTAATTTGATAGTTAATATGTATTAACTAGTAAATTAATAACTATATTAATTATAAAGAATGTATTATTAATTGTAAATAATAGATAAATTGATAGTTAAATTGATTGTGTTTTTTGTATGTGTAGTGTGTTGTGTGTTAAAGGGGGAATAGTGTGGGATGCAATTTAATGTTATTTATTTAAATATTTAGTTTAAATTATTGGTATTTAATAATAATTATTTTGTAAATTATTATTAATATGCTATTTTTTAATAACAAATTATTTAATTGGTTATTATGTTCATAGAACCCCTATGCTATCCAGTGCTTTCCCAACTGTTTTACTATCTGGAGTGGGAATAGTAATTTTGACCCCTACGCTATCCAGCGCTTTCCCTACTGTTGCACTCTCTGGAGTTGGAATAGTAATTTTTACCCCTACGCTATCCAGCGCTTTCCCTACTGTTACACTTACTGGAGTGGGAATAGTAATTTGTACCCCTACGCTATCCAGCGCTTTCCCTACTTTTGCACTCTCTGGAGTGGGAATAGTAATTTTTACCCTTACGCTATGCAATGCTTTCCCTACTGTTGCACTCACTGGAGTGGGAATAGTAATTTTTACCCCTACGCTATCCAACACTTTCCCTACTGTTGCACTCTCTGGAGTTGGAATAGTAATTTTTACCCCTACGCTATCCAACGCTTTCCCTACTGTTGCACTCTTTGGAGGTGGAATAGTAATTTTTACACCAACGCTATCCAACACTTTCCCTACTGTTGCACTCTCTGGAGTGGGAATAGTAATTTTTACCCTTACGCTATCCAACGCTTTCCCTACTGTTGCACTCTCTGGAGTTGGAATAGTTATTTTTACCCCTACGCTATCCAACACTTTCCCTACTGTTGCACTCTCTGGAGTTGGAATAGTAATTTTTACCCCTACGCTATCTAACGCTTTCCCTACTGTTGCACTCTTTGGAGTTGGAATAGTAATTTTTACACCAACGCTATCCAACACTTTCCCTACTGTTGCACTCTCTGGAGTGGGAATAGTAATTTTTACCCTTACGCTAGCCAACATTTTCCCTACTGTTGCACTCTCTGGAGTTGGAATAGTACTTTTTACCCCTATGCTATCCAATGCTTTCCCTACTGTTGCACTCTTTGGAGTTGGAATAGTAATTTTTACCCCTACGCTATCCAACGCTTTGCCTACTGTTGCACTCTCTGGAGTTGGAATAGTTATTTTTACCCCTACGCTATCCAACACTTTCCCTTCTGTTACACTCCCTGTAGTGGAAATAGTAATTTTTAGCCCTACGCTATCCAACATTTTCCTTACTGTTGTTTTTGTTGGAGTTGGACTAGTAGTTTTATTCTCTCTGATATTTAATATGTTTTGTATTATTTTAGCTAATGTAATATATCATTAATAATAAAAAATATTCAAATTCAATTTATTTATTTTTATTTGCTATATGTAATTATTTAATATTTATTAATGTAATTGTTTTATGTGTATAGATGTATTGGTAATTTTTAAAAACATTTAATAATTTATACGTTACTAAAATAATTATTAAAACTAATTATTAAGTAAGTATATATATTATATATTATATGTATCTGTTTAATTAATGTTTTATTAAATTATATATATTAATTATTAATTTTAAATATTATAAAATATATTTAGTTATGTTTATTTTATTTATAAGTATTATTTGGTTTATTTTACATATATTTTTAAAATAAAAAAAAAACTATCTTTTTTACTAACGATATTTTTGACATCGATATTTAATTATCGATATTTTTGTACTTACCATGATGTAGATAGGATGTCGATATTCTTGACATCGATATTTTTGTTCCGATATTTTTGTAGGTTGATATTTTGACCTTTGATATTTAGTCAGTGATCCCCGTCAAATGTAATGGCTTCATTAGGACATTAGCCAATGGACATTGGAATTCAAGTGGACCTCGGGCCATAGAGCCTGTGTAACCTGATGCTGCTGGAGCATTTTGATTCACATAAAAAGGACAAAGTTAGAAGACAAAAACTGTGACCAGGTCAACCACGAATAGTGACTTCTGAAGGGCTCTTTACTTTTTCTTGGTGTTTTTGCCCAAAAGCATTAACGATTCAGATCTCTGATTCCCTTGATTGGATTTTGTTTCATTTTGTGCCATTTCTCTTATTACATTTTTCTCTAGTTTAGAAATTGGTTTGAAACAGCTATGTTGTTCAGCAAAAGTATCTGAGTTGCTTATTTTATAAGCAGGCCACAATATGATAGTCCGTATGGACATTGCAGGTTAGCATTTAAACTGGATAGATAAAAAGACCACTAAATAAAACTAGCATTGGAAAAACCAATAAGTCTGGCTTCATCGTCAGTTATTAGCCAAGCATATTAGCTGTACTATTGCTTGTTATTGTAGCAGGATCATCAATAGCAGAACATGCAGTGTATCATGCAGTGTTTTATATGAGCATAAAATCTTAATAGAGTATTCACTGAGTTAGAAATGGGGGTCTCTATTTAACAGTGGTTTGCACCCTGTCCAAGTAGAGACCCTTCCTTCCAGTCAGGATAAGGTAGCTACAAATCCAGATAACTCCTGCTCACACCCTTAGAAGCTTGGCACGAGCAGTCAGGCTCATCTCTGAGGATATGTTTAAAGTATGTGTGCATAACACACATAGTAACACAGTGAAGGCACTACAAATGGACACTACACCAGTTTGGAAATATAAACAACCTTTATCTAAACCAAACAAGACCAGAATGACAAAATCCAAAATACAGAACTCAAAATATCGCTTTTTAAGGATTTAAGCAATTCTGTCCATGGAACTCTATGGGTGCGGAGATTTTAAACAAAGTACCTTTGATGCGTCAAAATACATATAGAAAAACAGCTGCAAAGGAGAGTAGTGACGGGAAACACAGGGACGCATCGGTTCTTGAGTCCTTGGGGAACTGATGTTTCTGTTCTGCTGCACACAGGAGAATTGTTGCTTCAGTTCCAGACTGTGTGGAGAAGCGATGCATCTAAATCCGAAGATGGTTATGGCCTGTGGGAGATACGGTTGAAAACTTAGCACAGAGGTGCTATGTGTGGAAATCCGGACACGCTGGAGTTGATGCGGAAGCAGCAAAGCTAACGCTGTGTCAATTCTTGGATTATGGCTGTGGCAGGTCCTTCAGCCGTGGACAAGCACTGTGCCAATTCCTTCAGATGCACAGCAGTGGTTCGTAGAAATGTTTACTGCACGGTGGTGCAGCGTCAAAAAAAAGCATCTGTTGGTTAAGTTGACAAACAGATGCTTTTTTTTTGTAAAAGCGCCCACGGGCGCTAGTAAACAACCAACCCCCAACAAAATAATATGTAAGGGTGGCCGACCACACTGCTAAAATAAAGAAAGAAAGAAACACAGCTGCTATAGTTAAAGCGGACCGCTATTAGTAAATAAAATAAAAGCGGGTGGCGTGCTACGACATAGTGGGTGGAATTAGGGCAAATCACTAAACAAAATAGTGCTCACGGCCAAGATAAAGCAGACAAGTAAAAGGTCCAGTCGTTATTGGAGGTAACACATGCAGACAAGGCGGTACCATGTAGGGACTAACAAGCCTAATAACGACTCAGGATCCAATGCTTACGAAGGACAATGACGCAAGCCAGTTAAAAATATGGGCAGAGAGTGGGTGGGGCTTCAAAGCCATACTCCAATATTGCATGCCTTGCAGCAGCGCATGCACTGGCCATGCACAACCTAAAAATGATAAAAACACCATGTTATCATAATTGTATTTTTCCTGTGGGGCGATGCTCCTCCGCCTTAGTGGAGGAGCCACCGCTGCAAAGATGTTCAACAATCACAGTTAATGTAATCATGATTTACTGCACATAACATTCTCAGGGAGAGTACGGATTGGATAAAAAAAAACGCCTTACTGCATGCAATAGAAATATCACAGTAAGCACTGCTTGAAATAGGCAGGTACTGAGTGCCGGACATCTTTAAAACTGAAATGGAGAGTACTAGCACTTCGTACCCACTACAACAAAAGGGGATTCTGGGTTCATTTTAATATTCCATTTCATGGTTCCATTTCTAGTGAGGTCAATAAGCAGTGGAGGTGAGGCCAATAACACCGAACTCTCCAGGGAACAATTGCACCTCATATTTAGTTCCAAAAGCCTCCTACAAGGCTTTAAGTAGGATGAAAAAACTGGGGGGTCTCACATAGGGGCGTGGCCAATGTAATTAAGGGCTTTGCCTAAAACACTTAGGTGCCGATCACAATCCGGTAAAAACCGGGTACGAACCGTCGGACGGAGCATATTCTCCGTCCGACGCGTACCCGGTCGTCAAAATATACAAACATGGAATTACGATTCGCACGGGTACACCATTACCGTACGAATCGTAAAAAAGACCGACCGAACAAAAAACACCTACCAATGCGATCCGGGAAAGCGCCGACCTGACGTCGGGACGCACGCAGCCAGCCATTCACGACCCAGGAATCACGATTCGCACCGACGTCACCCCGCACGGTGAATATTTTGCGGCACCCAAAAACTGCCGGGAAATCAGGACGACGCGAACAAGGACCACCAGTACGCGACGGACAGACGGCGACGCGAACAAGGAGGACCAGTACGTGACGGACACACAGGACGACGCCACCAAGGAGGACCCGTACGCGACAGGACGACGCGATCAAGGAGGACCCGTACGCGACAGGACGACGCGAGCAAGGAGTACCAGTACGCGACGGACAGACATGGACCCGAACCTACGAGTCATCCCTGCCCTCATAGCAGTACACCTCCTCTACAGGTTACGACGCAGACGCCGCAGAAGGTCAGAATAACTAAGGGAGGGGGGAAAGTGGGGTGGGGTGGGGGTGGCACTACCAGGGCAGGCCACAAAACAACCACATGAGTGACACACTACACATGGCCTGGACATACCTGACTCCCATGCCCTGGTCACCACGAGGGGGTGGGGGCGTGTCCTGATAATCCAGCGACCGCCACAACGGAAGTCCGTCACCACGCGAACCGGCAACACAACCAGACAGGTACGTCCCGTACCCACGCCTGAAGAGCGTGGGTACGAGTCGGACCACGCCCACACACGTCACCCCAACAATGGCGAGACGGATCGCACCCACGTGGCAAAGGCCTGGGTACGGGCCGCACAAACATCACATAGCGTGGGGACGGATATGTACGGACCCTACCCCCACCCCGTATGCAAGGAGCGTACCCCCCTGCCCAACAGTGTAAGTACGACCCGTACCCCCACCCGCGTATGCATGGAGCGTACCCCCCATGCCAACAGTGTAAGTACGACTCGAACCCCCACCCACGAATGCAAGGAGCGTACCCCCCTGCCCAACAGTGTAAGTACGACCCGTACCCACACCCGCGGACGTACGGAGCGTACCCCCAGCCCAACAGTGTAAGTACGACCCGTACCCCCACCCGCGGACGTACGGAGCGTACCCCCAGCCCAACAGTGTAAGTACGACCCGTACCCCCACCCGCGGACGTACGGAGCGTACCCCCAGCCCAACAGTGTAAGTACGACCCGTACCCCCACCCGCGAATGCAAGGAGCGGACCCCCCTGCCCAACAGTGTAAGTACGACCCGTACCCCCACCCGCGTATGCATGGAGCGTACCCCCCATGCCAACAGTGTAAGTACGACTCGAACCCCCACCCACGAATGCAAGGAGCGTACCCCCCTGCCCAACAGTGTAAGTACGACCCGTACCCACACCCGCGGACGTACGGAGCGTACCCCCAGCCCAACAGTGTAAGTACGACCCGTACCCCCACCCGCGGATGTACGGAGCGTACCCCCAGCCCAACAGTGTAAGTACGACCCGTACCCCCACCCGCGGACGTACGGAGCGTACCCCCAGCCCAACAGTGTAAGTACGACCCGTACCCCCACCCGCGGACGTACGGAGCGTACCCCCAGCCCAACAGTGTAAGTACGACCCGTACCCCCACCCGCGGACGTACGGAGCGTACCCCCAGCCCAACAGTGTAAGTACGACCCGTACCCCCACCCGCGGACGTACGGAGCGTACCCCCAGCCCAACAGTGTAAGTACGACCCGTACCCCCACCCGCGGACGTACGGAGCGTACCCCCAGCCCAACAGTGTAAGTACGACCCGTACCCCCACCCGCGGACGTACGGAGCGTACCCCCAGCCCAACAGTGTAAGTACGACCCGTACCCCCACCCGCGGACGTACGGAGCGTACCCCCAGCCCAACAGTGTAAGTACGACCCGTACCCCCACCCGCGAATGCAAGGAGCGGACCCCCCTGCCCAACAGTGTAAGTACGACCCGTACCCCCACCCGCGAATGCAAGGAGCGTACCCCCCTGCCCAACAGTGTAAGTACGACCCGTACCCCCACCCGCGTATGCATGGAGCGTACCCCCCATGCCAACAGTGTAAGTACGACTCGAACCCCCACCCACGAATGCAAGGAGCGTACCCCCCTGCCCAACAGTGTAAGTACGACCCGTACCCACACCCGCGGACGTACGGAGCGTACCCCCAGCCCAACAGTGTAAGTACGACCCGTACCCCCACCCGCGGACGTACGGAGCGTACCCCCCATGCCAACAGTGTAAGTACGACTCGAACCCCCACCCACGAATGCAAGGAGCGTACCCCCCTGCCCAACAGTGTAAGTACGACCCGTACCCACACCCGCGGACGTACGGAGCGTACCCCCACCACACCAGTGTCAGTAGACACGTACCCTCACCTCTAATGCAGTGTGCGTAACCCCACCGTGTATGTGCCAAGCGCACATATCCAGAAATCGGAGGTGTGTGTGCAGAGTCCACCCAGCAGTGCCCTGAGACAGGAGGGGTGGGTGCAGAGTCCTCCCAGCAGTGTCCAGACCCAGGAGGGGTGGGTGGTGAGTCCTCCCAGCAGTGCCCAGAGACAGGAGGGGTGGGTGCAGAGACCTCCCAGCAGTGCCCTGAGACAGGAGGGGTGTGTGCAGAGTCCTCCCAGCAGTGTCCAGACCCAGGAGGGGTGGGTGGTGAGTCCTCCCAGCAGTGCCCAGAGACAGGAGGGGTGGGTGCAGAGTCCTCCCAGCAGTGTCCAGACCCAGGAGGGGTGGGTGCAGACACCTCCCAGCAGTGCCCAGAGACAGGAGGGGTGTGTGCAGAGTCCTCCCAGCAGTGTCCAGACCCAGGAGGGGTGGGTGCAGAGTCCTCCCAGCAGTGTCCACACCCAGGAGGGGTGTAACACATGTGTGTGATGCCACAATTACCCACATCCATACTGCCTACAAGGGAACATGTCCCCATGAACTCATGTCAACTGACTCCACACACAAGTACAGTGATCACCAAGGATGCCACGATTGTTGCAGGTGGAGACATGGCCATGCATGCATGGCCAAAGTAGAAGGGCTCCGTCACACACACAGCTCATGTAGACACAGCTCTGCGCTAAACATTGGGATCACCCTGCAGGGAAGAAAGCTGGGTACACAGAGGAAGGAATACACCCTGGGACAAGTGCACCATGCAGTAACTGCTTACATGAACAAAGAAAGTTAGCCAACACCTTGTGATGGCACACAGATCCTAGGGTGGCCCCAAAGAGCAGAACACTACTACAAATCCCACACACCCAAAGCCTTAAACACCACCCAAAACAATGTAGCAGCCCCACCAACACCAATACCACCATAGCAGGAGTGTGATAATGAAAAAAAAAATAAGCTTTAATCAGCATGAGCACAATGTCCGTGGATCAACGGCAGTTCAAAGTCAACAAAGGCCATAGGGCAGTCAATTATTCCCAGCTGCATGGGGGACACAGTGGGATGTGTGTCCCCTACCTTGCCTGCACAGTCAAATGCCATCGTCTTCCATACTGGTGAGGGCATCAGGGGGGGGGGAAGCAACAGGCACCGCAGGGACATCAGGGCAAAGGGGCGGCGTTGTGGGTGCAGGGATGGAGGACTCAACCACAGGGGGTGTGTCATGGCCAAAGGCGGAGGCCAGGATGGCACTACACACCTTAGCAAGGTCCTCCAGGGAGTCCCCTGCACCCGAAGTGACCTCAGGCCCCAAGGAGGGGGGGGGTTCAGAGGGATGGGTTGCAGCGCCACCGGGGGAGGGTGGAGACAGGGGGGGAGACTCAACCACCCTGACCGAGGACTTCCTTGACCGCTTGCGTGGTGGCGTCACTGTGGGGCTCAGGGACAGAGCGGCCATGAAGGAGTCCTTGGGGGAGATGTGGCCAGGAGAGCTGAGGGGAGGGGATTTGGAGGGAGTGGATTGTGTGGAATGCGGACTCCCACTCTGGCTGCGTGTCACACGTTTGCCCCCCGACCCAGTGGGTGTGCCTATCTCACCCTGTGTGTGCGTGTCAGGAGGAGTGCGGTGGACCTTCCCTGCTGGTGTGGTGCCTGTGTCTGTTGTGGTGGGTGCATGCCGACGTCTGGGTGTACGTGGGACAGGCATGGAAGTGGGAAGTGTGGATGGGGCAGGGGTAGGTGGGGGGAGGTCGCGCTGCAGGAGACCCACTGCTGCAGTCAGTGTGGAGTCTAGGGACCTCAGCAAGTTGCGTTGGTCAGCCTGCAAAGAATGAATGCCCTCCAAGAATGCCTCGATGTTGGTGAGGGTTTTCCCGTGGGAATGGAGGACATTCAGGATCGCAGCCTGACCAACCTGCATTTGCCGCTGGATGTCCATAGACTCAGCATTGGCGGCAGCAGTGGAGACAGGGGCAGGGGGTGCGGTGCCTGGCAGGAAGGAGACATGCGGTGACCGGGCACGCTGGGAAGGGACACGAGCAAGTGGGAGGCGGTTGGTGGGAACTGAGGGGGCGGTGGCAGGTGTTGTTCCACTGTCAGCTGCTGGTGCAGCCTCCGCCAACCCTGAGACATCCTCCTCGGACCTGTCAGCTTCGTAGTCTGATGTGCCAGTCGACAGGTCCTCGGCCACACTATCCTCCGCCTCTGTCCCACTCGATGTGCCAGCCCCGATGTCACGGCTGCCACTGGTGCTCGGTCCCTCCGCCTGGTCCGTGTCCATGTCTCCCTCTGTGTCCCCCGACGATGCTGTGGGCAGGGTGGAGAGACAGAAATTAATCAGACACCTGTACACATCTGTCACATGAGTCCAATCTACATAGTCAACATTGCATAGCCTGAAGAGGCAGATCCCTAACATCTGCAAAACAAGGTACCGATGTAGGGCATGAAACACAGTTGGTTGAGCCACCATGCCACTGAAATACCATGGAGAGCATGAGACAATAGCTGATGACAGGAAACGGAGTCTGACATAGCACCCAGGCCCTGGGGACAATCCTGCACTGCCTCTGCACCACACAGCGTTTGTGAAAATACCTATGACCAGGGACAATATCCATGAACTTGAGACACATGCTGCATAGGTAATGCTGCAAACATGCCCAACATAACTCGGTCACTGCACCTTGCGTGTGTGTCCAGTAACATCACACACTGTCCAGACCCAGCAATTAGGAATCAGGATTTGACACATAGGCATTGCCCGCCCCAAGCAACCCCCACACGATGCTAATTGCTGAGACACAGGTGGCACCAACATCTCATAGTCTGGGTGATAAACACAGTGGCAGGCAAAAGGCTAGATTGGACGCAAAACAGCAAAGGTGCGCCTGTACAAATAATGAGGTACCAGTGCCCATCCTCAGATGAGTATAACAAGACACACAGGCACTGGCAACTGTGAGTATGAAGAGGGACAATCAGGTCAGGCTGCACAGTGGACACCTGTACATAATAGCACGTCTATATACATGGTGACAGGGGACAATGGCACAGAGCACAACCTACGCTGTAGACAGTGAGAGTGTCCACGTTGATGATGACACAAACAACACTGAGGATAAGGTGCCCCAGGGGACAGTATTGGGCACGCAACTACATGCTACTGAATGGCTGAATGGGAATGACTGCTACACACGTCACCATCCCTGCACTATGCGTAGCGCACACTCATGCACATCATGTCACAGGCCACTACATAGGACATGCGCGCTGTAAGGCATGACACATGAGAGACCAACTCCCATGTCTGGAGCCAGCATCAGTGCCAACTGACATGGAACCCACATGCAGTGAACTTGACAGTTCACAGGCAAGGTCCCACAACCTGTTACCCACCACCACCACCCATGATGCTACAGTCATTGTTCTCGTGGACAAAGCGCCAGCCTACATTACCTTGTGAAGGAGTGACTACACACAGACCAGGGAACACATTGCAAGGAGGGGAAGGGTGGCAGGGGCGCAGCGCTACACTTGGGCAAACTGGATGGGCACAGCACCTTTAAACCCTGCCAGTGAATTAATGCCACTGTGCCCTTACAAATGCCGGTGACACACAACAAACGCACATGTACCTACCCCCTTCCGCCTGCTGCATCGCCTGTAAGCGCCTCTCCAGGTCTGGAAAGACCACCGGCAGCACACGCCTGTGGAGGTGGGTCAGACGGCGGCGGCCGCGGTTCTTGTGGCTCTCAGGTGAGTCCCCCAGCAGGAGCCGTGCAATCCTCCGCGTCCAGCACCGGATATCCTGCCAGCGTTTCCTCACCTGGGACAGGCTCCGCCTCCGACCATCCACACGCCTCACGGCACTGACGGCGGTCAGCCAGATCTGCTCCTTGGCAGAGGCGCCTACCTGTGAGGAAGTACAAGTGACACCACATCAATACACCAGCCACATGTCACAGAGAGACATATGTGAACATAATAGCTGGTTACTACATGGCATGTAATGCAGACAACGCATTGCACCTCTGTCATAGGGACATCATCCTCTGGTGAGGGAAAAGGCAGTACGTGCCATAGTGGGTACTCAGGTGGAATGATGGCAATGTCACAATCAATGATCAAGGCTCACACTGTGCATCACACCCACCCCTCCTGTCTCAGGGCACTGCTGGGAGGACTCCACACCCACCCCTCCTGTCTCAGGGCACTGCTGTTAGTGATAGGTCCCCACCCCTCCTGTCTCAGGGCACTGCTGGGAGGACTCCACACCCACCCCTCCTGTCTCAGGGCACTGCTGTTAGTGATAGGTCCCCACCCCTCCTGTCTCAGGGCACTGCTGGGAGGACTCCACACCCACCCCTCCTGTCTCAGGGCACTGCTGTTAGTGATAGGTCCCCACCCCTCCTGTCTCAGGGCACTGCTGGGAGGACTCCACACCCACCCCTCCTGTCTCAGGGCACTGCTGGGAGGACTCCACACCCACCCCTCCTGTCTCAGGGCACTGCTGTTAGTGATAGGTCCCCACCCCTCCTGTCTCAGGGCACTGCTGGGAGGACTCTGCACACACCCCTCCTGTCTCAGGGCACTGCTGGGAGACATCAGGCACCCCCCCCCCTGGTACCCCCCCGACAGTACATGGCATGTGTGTCACACCGGGTCACAATGCCTGAAGACACAGTCACAACATAGGGACAGTCTGTGGCAGTGGCCTATGCACTCACCTGATACCCTGGTCGCCCATACAGCATGGGGTACTGTGGGAGGATCACATCCAGCAGAGCCATGTTCTCCTCCAGGGTGAATGGCTGTGTCCTCTCCACAGCCCTTGACATGGTTCCAGGGAATCAGTAGCAGCAGCTTGGTCGACAAATGCAAAGATGTGCAGGCAAGTAATCCCTCATGGGACCTGGCTGCCTTATATGTGGCCTTCTGCCCAGTCTCATGCACAGGAGTACAGAGTGATTGGTCACTCACATTTGCATCCTATGTTTCCACCAATCCCTTCAAACCTAGCAGTCTGTGGGTTCTCTATCGGTTTCATTCTCCTGCATGATGTCAGCCCCACAAACACATTGCAACAAAGTAGAAGAATTCCAACTGACTTCTGCTGTGCACCTTCCAGAACAAAATCGAAATTTGAACCTGGTCGCCATGACAACCAGCATGCATGTAGGCCTTAATACTTGTCCCCTATGTAATTAGGAGAATCACACACAGGTACGGTGCGTTTCCGGGCCCTAGGGCACCCCAAATGCATGGCAACGGCCCGTACATGCATGCCGACGTTCAAAATCACTATGGGTCTGCACGCGTATGCGTACACGTAGTGGTACGGACCGTACACACGCATGTACGCTCACTATCACTATGGGTCTGCACGCGTATGCGTACACGTAGTGGTACGGACCGTACAAATGCCTGTACGCTCACTATCACTATGGTTCTGCACGCGTATGCGTACACGTAGTGGTACGGACCGTACAAATGCCTGTACGCTCACTATCACTATGGTTCTGCACGCGTATGCGTACTCGTCGTGGTACGGACCGTACAAATGCCTGTACGCTCACTATCACTATGGGTCTGTGTACCCGTAGTGATAGTGAGCGTACATGCGAGTGTACGGTCCGTACCACAACGAGTACGCATACGCGTGCAGACCCATAGTGATAGTGAGCGCACAGGCATTTGTACGGTCCGTACCACTACGTGTACGCATACGCGTGCAGACCCATAGTGATAGTGAGCGTAGATGCGAGTGTACGGTCCGTACCACAACGAGTACGCATACGCGTGCAGAACCATAGTGATAGTGAGCGTAGATGCGAGTGTACGGTCCGTACCACTACGTGTACGCATACGCGTGCAGAACCATAGTGATAGTGAGCGTACAGGCATTTGTACGGTCCGTACCACTACGTGTACGCATACGCGTGCAGACCCATAGTGATAGTGAGCGTAGATGCGAGTGTACGGTCCGTACCACAACGAGTACGCATACGCGTGCAGAACCATAGTGATAGTGAGCGTACAGGCATTTGTACGGTCCGTACCACAACGAGTACGCATACGCGTGCAGACCCATAGTGAGAGGGCCGTACACTCGCATGTACGCTCACTATCACTATGGGTCTGCACGCGTATGCGTACTCGTTGTGGTACGGACCGTACACTCGCATCTACGCTCACTATCACTATGGGTCTGCACGCGTATGCGTACACGTAGTGGTACGGACCGTACAAATGCCTGTACGCTCACTATCACTATGGGTCTGCACGCGTATGCGTACACGTAGTGGTACGGACCGTACAAATGCCTGTACGCTCACTATCAATATGGGTCTGCACGCGTATGCGTACTCGTTGTGGTACGGACCGTACAAATGCCTGTACGCTCGCCATCACGATGGGTACACATACGGCAGCACTCCCACAGTGATTGGGGAACATACACAGGCCCTCTTAGCAGCAGTACGCCGGTTTGTACACATCACTGTGGTGATAGTCGACACACAGGTAGGAATAGGGCGGACATACTTGTCCATGGATGGACATACTTGTCCAGGAATGGACATCAAGGCATCGTCTGTGCATTACTACATGTGTGGGGCACAGGTGTGACAGGCTGTGATGTGGAACATGCCTCCTGAGTGGAGGAGGCACCAGATGTATGATGAGATGTGTACAGGTGTACTGTGTGAGGGTGCAATGTGTGCCAGGCATGCCCTTGACTCCTTTGACATGTGTGCATGTCGTACTGCGCACTTGGGGTGAGCGTCACTGGCATGGCACGGACACCAACACACGGAAGTGTCCCATGATGCCCGGTACAGGGGTCATGACACCTGACTTGTCACTACCCACAGTGCACAATGTGACTATGTCATTTATGTGTCCGGGATTTACATCAGGTTGATGTTGTAGCACCCTCAAAAGCTGCAGCCGTTGCAGCAACCAACATGTGTCTGTGTGTAGATTGTCATTGCACACTGTTCCGCACACCATGCCACATGTGGTATCTGATGTGAGCTGCACATGTATGCATGGGACACGGAGTAGCGTGACAAGGCCATGTCAGCATCCTCACAAGGAATGTGTGGTGAGTCATGACATGTGCACCTTCATGGCAAGGTGTGTGGGCAGGCCTAGTGTAATGTCATGTGACCTGTGGCTCCGGTGTTCCGCTACCAGTCTCTACAATCGGCATCCTACTTCTGCTGATGTGTGTGTGTATGTCACTTCTGTCTTGCGTCGGGCTGTTCACTTGCACTGGGACACAGCTATTCCCATGGCGTGGCATGGGGAGGTTCTCAATCACCGTGTGTAGCTGGGTCTTGGAAGGAGTGTCACCTTGCATCCATACGTGTCCTGGGCATGTAGCACATGCCTGACTCCCTATGTGGCATGTGTGTATTGGCAGATTTACATGTGCTCAGTAGACATGAGTTGTTCTCGTAGTGCACTCACTCTTCCTTGTCACTTCCAAATTACTGCAGAGCGCCTCCTGTTGCCCGAAGAATTCCAGACTTGGCCACCATGCAGGAGAATGACAGGATCCGGCTCTACCGCTTCACCCAACCGTTGATTCTGGAGCTGACGGCGAGACTGGCACCACACCTGCAACCGCAGCACAGGTATCCTACGGCACTGACACCCCAGCTGAAGGTAATGGCTGCCCTACATTTCCTTGCCACGGGTACCTTCCAATATACCATAGCCCATGTTGGTGGCATGTCCCAGAGCATGTTCAGCGGTGTGCTGCATGATTTCTTGGAGGCCATGTTGATTCACCTGGATGACTTCATCAAGTTCCCAACCCCTGAACAGATGACTGAGGTCAAACGTGGTTTCTATGCCCTGGGAGGGATGCCCCATGTCATTGGGTCCATAGATGGGACACATGTAGGTTTGGTACCACCACACGCACGGGAGGTGGCGTACCGCAATCGGAAGCACTACCACTCCATCAATGCCCTTGTGGTGTGTCTGTCCAACATGGTGATTTCACATGTCTGTGCTCGTTTTCCAGGATCAGCACACGATGCCTACATCATGAGGCGTAGCGGGATGCCTGATATGATGATGCAGCTGCGCAACGAACGTGCATGTGTTGTTGGTGGGTACAGTCTGTCTGTCCTGTATTCTGTTTGGCCGAGCAGCACTACCGCTTCGCCAGTTCTAACGATATCCATGTGCTTTCCATTTAGGGGACGCTGGCTATCCCAACATGCCTTGGCTGCTGACACCTCTCCGCAACCCCATCACGCCGGCCCAGCTCCGCTACAACACCGCCCATGGCCGGACAAGGCGAGTGATAGAGAGGACGTTTGGCATGCTGAAGAGCCGATTCCGGTGCCTCCACAAGACCGGCGGCGCACTCCCATATGCCCCGGCGAAGGTCTGCAAGATCTTCATGGTCTGCTGCATGCTGCACAACATGGCAGTTGAAAGAGCTGTGCCCCTCATCCTGGATCAAGATGACGAGGACCATCCACCCGTGGAGGACGAAGGGCTTGGCAATGGGGCTAGTGATGTGGAGGATGTGGAGCCTCAAGAGGACATCCGGACTTGGCTCATACGCGACTTCTTTGCTTAGTGGTGAGTACCAGGGTCTGAGTGTGCACGCATTGGTCCACGTGTGGCATGCGTTGTGATGTGTGTCTCCACCTGCATGTATGGCACGTGGGTCAGAGGTGTGTGTGGGTGTGTCACTGGAGTGATGGTGGCAGTGATGGTAGTATTTCCCCAGACATAATTGTGACCTAGCATGTTGTCATACATACATGTGTCGAGTACATGCACATGCAAGTGGCTGTGCTTCTTGTGGCTGACTTCTTGTGTGTCTCTCTTCCCCAGGTACCTGCGCATGCCGTTTGCTGGTTGCATTGTTGTGGCACTGCTATTCCTCATGGACATGGCATCGTGGGCTGACTCAGCGTTACAGGCACGGACACGTTTGGAAGTCTCCATGGGGTAAGGGATGCATCTGGGGTGTATTGGGTGTGGCAGTTGTTCACGATGTGTGCACACTGCCCCGGTCGGGGTTTGGGTCCTCTGCAGACATGTGGCATCCCCATGGGACACGACATGCAGCTGGGTACACCTGAATAGATGGGCTGCCTGGTTGTCAGTCATCAGTGATGGGATGGTGGATTGTGATGAAGGCATCAATGTGTGTGACACTGCCCTCGGACACATACGGTTAACATTGTCTTGACATGGCGTGGGACTTCCACATCAGCGGATGTATGGTGTATGGCAGGCTCTCCGTGAGCAGCTGTGGGTATTTAGCTATTATCCGACACTTGTGTGCCAGTTCCATGGCTATCACGCATTTGTGCTGCAGAGTGGGGTGCCAGTGTTGGAGCCACATGTTACTCCACATGATGTGTTCATGTGTACTTCAAGTTGCCTCTGCAATCCCAAACACATGACTATTAAAGATGTCCCTATGCCTCCAAGGTGCCTCTTCTCAGTCAATGCTGGTGTGTTGGCACGGTGCATCCTGCATGTCTGGCATGGTATTCCCTGATTGTGGCTATGTGTCAATGTGTCGAGTGGCAAGATGCAAGCTGTGTGTGTGTGCTGAGACTGTGTAATGGGCATGATGTCCATGACTGTGTGGGTATTGTGACATGTGCCATCCCCATGCATCCAACGTTGTCCATGACCCCATTCTCTGCATCCACCGGACTCAAGCTTGCAGGACATGGTTCTGCCACCTGTCTACACGTACCTGGGTGCCCCCCAGGACACGGGCCAGGATCCCTGACCTCTGCGCATGACTGTTGCTGTACTCAATGTGTCTGTCAGCACGGTTGTTCGGCCACCCCCTCAGCTGGTTCTGACCATCACGGGTGTGTATGGTGCTCCATGTCTGTCTTGCCTAGAAAACTGTGACCCATGTGTCCTGTGCCAGACTCAGGCCCCAGGGTGTGGATGGTTGAAGTGAACAGATGACTCAGGCATGTTTAGACTGTACAAGACACATGTTAGGTAATAATGCTACCAGCAGGCATCAACTCATAATAGTGTGATTTATTATTGGGGGGGGGGCCAAGTGAGGGCCTTTCCGGGATTAGGGAATCCAAAGTTCAGTAGGGGAGTTGGTGTCCTTGCCATTGGAAATCCTCAGAGTCCATGCCACAGTCTTTGTCAACATTGGTCAGCCAGTGACCAGCAGGGCCATGTGGCAGAGAATGTCTCTTGATGCTGTGATGCTGTTGCTCCAGTGGGCCAGGTGCCAGGCCAGGTGTCCTGGGAGATGGTGATGTAGCAGCCACCCTCACGGTCCTTTCCGTGGACGACCCGGCTTCCTGCGGGGAACCTCAGCAGCAGGCCGTGACGACGTCTGGGATGCTCCGTCGGATGTTTCCTCCTCCTCCTCATGATCCCTCCCTGTGGGTGGTGATGTTCTCCGCCTTCTGGCACAGGGAGGGTCGGCCATGGTGTCGGCCATCCGACGGAGTTCAGCGTGAATCCCCTGGGACGCCGTCACTTGCTCAGCCTGTCTGTCCTCCATCCTCCGTTGGTGTAGCTGTAGACAGGCTATTAGCTCCGCATGTTGCTGGGCCTGCTGGACCTTGATCCCCTCGAGGACGGACACAACCTGGGCCATGCCCGTGGTGTCCTGCCGGTATGAGTCCAGGATGTTACGGACATGTGAAAATACCGGATCCCCAGCCAACTGGTCAGGCTCGCGCCTCCGCCGCTCTCCACTCCCACCACCCCTGCCCACTTGCGTCTGGCCTGCACTTGTGGGCACATGGGGTCTCCGGGACCCCTGAGGGGTGGCATTGGCGTTGTCGCCTGCCTCCTCCTGGGCGCCCGGGACACCGTGTCCCTCCTGGCGAGCCTGGCTGCATTGTGGTGTTGGGGCAGGGATCCTGGGTGTCTCCTGGGATGTGGCAGGAGTGGGGGTGGTGGTTGGCACGATTGTACCTGACGCAGGTGCTGCAGGTGGTTGGACACCAGAGGGGCCAGGTCGGTCGGGGTCGTCCGCAGAGTGGTGAGAGTGGTCGCTGCCGGTGGGATCGGTCTCCTGCAGATCCGGGTCCTGTGAGTGTTCCCCCCCAGTGTTGGGGGGTGCAGCACGACGTTGACCTGTGTGTGAGAGAGACAATGTTACTTTGGATCCATGCAACATCCATGTTGCATCCGTTACAAAGTTGGCACATTTCCTCTTGGAATTAGGATCTGTCTTGCATTCCACTCACAGTGCACTTGTGCATGTGTGTGTCCCTTGGGCACCAATTTGGCCCCTTTAACTATGTGTGGCACAGTCTTACTTGCTGCGTCAAGTGTGACTGCAGTCAGCAGTGGAGTGTGCATGTGTGCCGAGCTATGCGTTTGCGCCTTCCTTGTAGCACTGTACATGTGCACATGGAGTGGATCCACACACTCATATGATGCAGGTGGCTGTCCTTGTGCTCGTGTACAGGTTGTGACATGGCCCTGCGTTTTGCCATGATGAAGAGGGGGGGTTCTGGCACTGGGCACCCTTGTCTACATGCACGCAGTCCACCTGCTGACGAGCAGACATTCCCACACACCAAAGGACTGATTTGCTCTCCCTGTGTCTCCCTCCTTCTCTGTCCCCCTCTCCCTCCCTCTCTGTCCCCCTCTCCCTCCCTCTGTGTCCCCCTCTCCCTCCCTCTGTGTCCCCCTCTCCCTCCCTCTCTGTCCCCCTCTCCCTCCCTCTGTGTGTCAGCCTCCTCCCTCTGTCCATCTTCCTGTGTCTCCCTCCCTCTCTGTCCCCCTCTCCCTCCCTCTGTGTCCCCCTCTCCCTCCCTCCGTGTGTCACCCTCTGTCACCTTGGCCCAGCTTCCTGGGCACACACTGTTAGCAGATCTTTGAGTGGCCCTTGGCCTGTTGATGTGAGTTTGTTTCTGATCTCCAGGCACCCATTTTGTCTGCTGTGTGTCTGTGCGCTGCTGCTGTGGTGGTGTGTGCTGCCACTCTTTCACACTGTTGGCTGTTCATTAGCTGCTGGCATGTGCAAAACAGTGCCTTCACCCCCATGTGTTGATGCAAGGCATCCGCCATTTGCTGGCAAGTCATTCCTGTGTTGGGACACAGTGTTTGTCTGGCTGTGACCTAGGCCATATGGGCAGAGGGCATTGTTGTCTGCTTTGGAGTCGCACTATGTGATTCTTGGTGCCCAGCCTCCCGCCATCCGGCTTACCGTGTCATGTGTTGTTGTCTTCTGTGGCCTGTGACTTGACATTGTCCAGCTGGGTGCATGGGGCATGGTGGCAGCAGTGGCATGTGCCTGCTCATGGAGTGTGGTTGAGTAATGCGATGGCTTGTGGTGTTTGCGTGCCTGTTATTAATTTTGGTTGTGGTTGCAGTTCCACCCATGTGAGGTGCGTTGTTTGTGTACTCACCCGGGTCTCGGAGTCCTTCTACTCCTTCAACTGCCTCCACCGGCAGTATGGCCATCACCCTCTCCTCCCAGGGATGGTACTGTACGGGTCTGCGGGAGGGCCCTCCTCCGGTGGCGTTGGCCTGGTCGTGTTCCTCCTGTCTCTTGGCTCTGACCCTCCTCCGCAGATCGTACCACCTGTTCTGGCAATCCTGCTTGGTCCTCCTGGTGTCCGCAACAGCATTCACAGCATCGACGATGGTCTGCCACATGGCTGTTTTGGCTGCCTGGCTGGTGCTTCTGACCAATGTTCCAAAGATCTGTGGCTCGACTCTGAGGATTTGATAAACAAGGACCTCCAACTCTCGGTGACTGAACTTTGGATTCTTGGTAGTGGGCATGGTGAGGGGTGTGGGTGGGGATGGTGTGGGTGTGGGGGGTGTGTGGATGTTGGGGGGGGGTGTGGATGGTTGTGTGTGTGTGTGAATGTGATGAGAGGGTGTTTGTGAGGGTGGTCGTGTGAAGGTGTGCAAGTGTAAGATGTGGTGTCGCTTGTAGTCTGGTTCTGTGGTGTCTGGCAGCAGTGGGTCTGTTGCAAAGGCTCATGGTTTGTGTGTGTGGGCCCTTTTTATTGGTCCATGGGTGGGTGTGGCAGTGTTTGAATTTTGGGTGGGTGTGTTATAAGGAGTGGTGGTGTATTGGGCCTCTGTTTGTTTTTGACAGTTGCAGGTCAGTGATTGTGTTATTTTAGTGGTTGTTGGCCATGTTTAGTGGCTGTGTGCCTTGCGAATGGTGTATTGTTGAGTTGTTTTGTTTTGTCCTTGTTGTGTACGTGCGTTTTGAGCGTGTGTACGGTGTGTACATGGGCCATTTGGTTGTACGATTTGGTCCTTGTGTGTGGCTTTGTACGACTCGTACATGCGGTTGTGATGTTGGGGCATGGGGTGCGCTCCGTACTTAGAAGGTTGTGTTGGGGGTGCGCCAGGAACGTACTGGGGTGGGGGTACGACTGGAACGTACTGGGGTGTTCATAGACGGTGGTACGACACGTACTGGGGTGGGGGTACGACTGGAACGTACTGGGGTGTACATGGGCGGTGGTTCGACACGTACAGGGGTGGGGGGGTGTACATAGACGGTGGTACGACACGTACAGGGGTGGGGGGTGTACATTGACGGTGGTACGACACGTACTGGGGTGGGGGTACGACTGGAACGTACTGGGGTGTTCATAGACGGTGGTACGACACGTACAGGGGTGGGGGGTGTACATAGACGGTGGTACGACACGTACAGGGGTGGGGGGTGTACATAGACGGTGGTACGACACGTACTGGGGTGGGGGTACGACTGGAACGTACTGGGGTGTACATGGGCGGTGGTTCGACACGTACAGGGGTGGGGGGGTGTACATAGACGGTGGTACGACACGTACTGGGTGGGGGTACGACTGGAACGTACTGGGGTGTACATGGGCGGTGGTACGACACGTACAGGGGTGGGGGGGTGTACATAGACGGTGGTACGACACGTACAGGGGTGGGGGGTGTACATTGACGGTGGTACGACACGTACTGGGGTGGGGGTACGACTGGAACGTACTGGGGTGTTCATAGACGGTGGTACGACACGTACAGGGGTGGGGGGGTGTACATAGACGGTGGTACGACACGTACAGGGGTGGGGGGGTGTACATAGACGGTGGTACGACACGTACTGGGGTGGGGGTACGACTGGAACGTACTGGGGTGTACATGGACGGGTGGGGGTATACATATACGGGGGGTACGTGTCGGACGTACGGGGGCTGGGGGGAGTGTTGGGCGCGTATGCGGGCACATGTCTCCATGGTTGCTATTGGTGTTCGGTGCGGACGGTGTTTTTTCCATACGGTTGTAGGCTCGGACGCACGGGATGGATCGTGATTCCTCGGTCGGACTTGGATTTTTACGTTTGTAAGGTAAATCGTCCGAGGACGTGTCGGACACATTTTCCGTCCCGAGGACGTGTGGGGATTGATTCCCGGTGCGGGTCGTATGGACTTTTTACCATGCGAATCGTGATTGCCAGTTCGTACGGCACTTGGACGATTCGTACGGTAAAAAGACCCGATACGAGTCGCACGGGGGAATTTTTTACCGGATCGTGATCGGCACCTTAAACTAAAAATATGTACTTAGCATAGTGTGCTGCCAAAACGGTACGTTGCTGGTTCTGACTAGGGGTGGGCGGAATTTGCGGAATTAACCTTCGCAAATTATCGCGAGAATGTTTAAAATTATCGCAAACAAGCAGAAATATCGCAAAGATGCGGAAGTTTTTTTCCGGCATGTTCGCGAGATTTTCTGCATGGTTGCGGGTCGCCAACTTACCCATGTGGTTGCTTGCGGGCGCGGCCATCTTGTTTTGAGTTGTTCTCGCGGTGCATGATCGCGAGAAGAAAGACGTGATCGCGCGACGCATGACGTCACTGCGGGCGCGAACTGTCGCGAGACAGCGCAAATGGCTAAAAACAATACAACATCTCATGGAGAACGCGACCGGATCAAGAAAACTTGTCGGCGAACGCAGGGATTCAGGTAAGGCGATCGCGCGCGCGCGAGAATGTATCATTTTACAGCGCGAGCAAGAAACAAATTATCGCCAAGCTGCGGAAACCGGAATTTTTGACATTTTCGCGCTCTCCGCGGAACGCAAAAATGTCAAATTATCGCAATTTCCGCGAACGGAACGAAATTTTTGCCCAGGCCTAGTTCTGACCATTCATCCAGATATATACCACAACAAGTAACATTACACCTACAACAAGCCAGGGCTACTGGCTTAGTCAATGATTGTAAATTGCATATGATAAGTTGTTAACAACCTTGACTTCGATGTGTGTAATATTGAAAATGCTTCCGTTCTTGTGGGCGAGGCTGTACTAAGGCTATAGATGAAAACTTTGGAGCTGAAAAAGCAGGTTTGAGCCTCAGGTTGGCTCAACAGCCTATGATTCAAATCATGAATATGTCCTCGTGTAATGTAACTGGTGCTCGTGTTTGCGCTATATAAAACTGAAAAATAAGTCTCTTTGAAGCTACATCAAAAGCAATGACAGATGGTTCTATCGTAGGGTAAAGCTTGTTTTTACACCCTGCTTTTAAGCACTGCCAGTACTGAGCACCGGCATGACCCAGCCCACTAAAAGCCCTGGCCTCCTATGATATTCTATTCCTTTAAAAAACCCTCTCACAGGAAACCAACTTGCATTGCTTTTACTCCAACTAACCAGAACCTGGATTTAAATAGACTGCATGGAGCAGGGGTATCCAAAGAAGGTCCAGGAGGGACTGATCCCTGTCACATTATCAAGATATCCACATATGGTCAATTTGTGGATCTAAATGTAATCCATGCAGTTAGTGGAAATCTACAAGGTTCCAGCCCTGCGAGCCCAGATCGGACACCACTGGAAACAACTACAAGAGATCAGTGGGTGATCCAGTAGCCCCAAGTCGGTCACCGTGAAATCAGAAAATCTTGCTGATAAACCCGGCATCCCCACTTGACCAAACTGTACCATACTGGGCAAGCTACTCCGCCTCTCTGTGCCTAGATTCACTTTACTGCAAAAATATGTCCTTAAATCCCAGGGCCTCTCCGCCTCTAAAATAATCGGTTACCAAAATAAAATATACAAATTTGCCGTCAACTAAGTAGAAAACCTTCCAGCACCTAGCCTATCAGTACAGGAGACAAAGGATTATAATCTTGGAATCTCCACTACATCTCACCTTTTTAGGGAAATTAGGAGATGTTCTTACTTAGTAATGCTTCTGAGGTCAATTCAGCAAAATTATATCATGCAGCTTTTGACATCTGATGTCATCACAGGAGTGACTTCCTTCCCCCACTCTTAGCCCCGGCAGCTGGTTTGCTGCAGAGGGAGAGGTCATCAGTTGACATTACAGTATGTACACAGGAAGCTTATTGTTTTGTTTACTGCTCTCGTGACCACGAAGTCCAGGTGCAGTGAAGGTTAGGCCATGTGTACCAGGAATTACGTCACTGAGTGCTATCTTTGAAAGAGTAGCTTCCCGAGTCAGATTTAACATCAGGTAGAGAGCAGTGGATACGGTTTTCATGCCCATCTCTTACTAGTCTGATGCCGGTCTCACTCTTTCTATAAAAGCAATGTGAAAACTAAACGCACCAGGATGGAAGGTCCGACCAGCTACCCGCTCCCACCAGTTGCGGCAGATGGAGGTCTCCTTGAGCAGCATAGTGCAGTCCACTCTAAGGCTGAACCTAGGAGGTGAGAAGGACCCTCTGGACAGGACAAGTAGCGCCGGTCCTTCCTCAATGCTCCTATGCTTGATAAACAAGCATTTGCAAGACTATAGATCTCGTATTTATGAGAGTTTAAGCTATTGTAATTTACGATGGCAATAGCTCAAACTCTTGTAAATGCGAGACCGATTTCACTTCAAAGAAGCGGCTGCCACAGTCCAGGGCTGCTTGAAAGTGAAAGCGGGCATTTCGAGGACAGCATGTCATGCCCGCAGTAGAAGAAACACATTTAAGGAACGAGTGCTTACAAACTTCATAAGACATGCCGTGTTGCATCCGAATTAAAGGGGCCAGTCGCCATGGGTGTTTGCAAATGCAGACAAGGTGGTACCAAGGAGGGACTAACAACCCTAACAACAACTCGCAAGCCAGCTTTTACAAAGGATAATGACACCAGCCAGTGAAAAATGGGGGCGGGTCTTCTCTTACATACTCCAACACAACGAGTCTCATGCTGACTCAAGCTCGACCTAGAATTTACATTGGCAGTATTTCACTATCAGAACATGTAAAGAACATCAGGACATTGTCTACCATTCACATACACTGCACCCTGCCCATGGCGCTACCTTGGACCCAACTTAAGTGTGCCTCACATATAATAAAATGGACGATTTGGGCCTGACACATGGGTGCACTTGCCAGGTCAACATCACAATTTAAAACTGCACTCACAGACACTGCAATAGCAGGACAGAGACAAGTTTACAGGGCTACTCATGTGGTTGGCAAACCCAGTGCAGCAGGCCCACTAGTTGCATTTGATTTACAGGCTCTTTGCACACACAGGGCATGTAACTAGGGACTTACTGATAAATCAACTATGCCAATAATGGATAACCAATCATACTCACAATTTACACAGGAAGCACTTAACTTTAGCACTGATCAGCAAGTAGTAAGTGCCTAGAGTACCAAAACCAGCAACAACGTTGTCCGGCACACAGTCAAATGTACAGGGGGTGGAGGCAAAAATACAAGGCAGACCATGCCACGGATGCCAGTTCTAACATACTAAAATGTCTTTGTATAGATTCTTCATTTCTCCTTCTGATACATCAGTGAAGGAGCTATCTCCATTCGTAAAGTAACCAGGGTTAAACCCTATTTTGCCATACATTTCTGAGAGGCTGAGGCTAATGCAGGTTGAATCACCTACCCTTTCCTTTAGCACATCTGGGGACTTTATCACGATAAACGAGGCATTTGATTAGTTTACATATAGTCAAAGAGATTTTATTTTTAAATTTGAAGCATTTTTTGGCCTTTTTTGCAGTCATTCTTTGAAATAAAAAGAAAAGAGACTGTTTTCCCAATGCAAGGGAGTATTTGTTTTTACTGACCATTTAAATGTGCTTATCACCTGCATGAAAGATGCCTAGAGACTGTCATGGAAATAAATTACAAGTGAGAATTTACATTGTAATCATGAGTTCTATTTTTTGTGGTTTGAGTTGTTTGGTCGCCGCAACATAGATGTTACATACCTGTCATTGTGGGGTGGTGAAAATTGAAATCTGGGACAAGTGGAAGGGTAGATCACTCTGAAACCCATAATTCCGAAAATAAATGGACTACACTCAAACATTCATCAATTCCAGGTAGAGATGTAGCTGAAAATGTAAACATCAGCAAAATGGTGCAGCCTGACTTCGTACTCACACTCTGATTTTTAGGGACAGCATCAGAAGGATGCTCCCTGCCCATCAGAGCAGCATCTTCTTCTATGTCAGGCTTTGTTATGCTACACTTTACCATGCTGCCCCACCCAAAAAAAGAAATTGCTAGACTTGACTACTCCACTTAAGATTGGCCCCACTCAAACCAGCTCAGCTCAGCCTGGACTGGTCACCAGAAACACTACAGCAGGGGTCTTCAAACTGAGGAAGGGTTTCCCTAGGGGGGCCATAACCGATCCCAGGGGGGAGAGCCGGGTCCTTGCCAGAAGCATCATCATGCTAATAACAGTGTTTTGTTTTAATCTGAAAATATTTGGCGTCAGTAAGCCCCTCTGTAATGGGCCATCACTGACATCTTTGGTCATTTATATCTGGCTGGGAGTATGTGTCAAAAGTGAAGGGCATCCAAATGTTCCACAACACCTCCCCCCCCCCACCACCATTTCTGCTAATCACGCTGTGGATACTATTACATGTTAGCAAGGCCTCGATGACCAGAAAAGTATGTTTGCCAACTATGTATTTGATTGCATTTTTAAAAGGGGTAACACAACTTAACTACTTAACTGCAATGTTTAAATAAGTCTTGACATATTGAAACATTTACAATTTAATAAAATAATTATGAAATATTCGGGGTGGGGGCCCAATGATTGTTTTGTTAAAAACTGGGGGGACGCTGCCTTAAAAAGTTTGAAGACCACTGCACTGCAGGAGCCCTCAAAATTAGCATTAGCCAATGGGCACAATATTCACAGTAGCCAATACTCAAGCACAATGCCACAGCGGACCCATGTTACGTAACAAAAGCGTGAGTGGACCAAAACTCGACAACCATTTCAGTCCCAATTCAGCCTCACCCAATCGCACTGATTCACTGTCTGATTGGCTACTTTATTTGATCTTAAAACTAGTCCCGAGCAACTTATCCTGGGCCGTGTCCTCGGAGTTACTCTCCAACAGAATAGACGGTAAATGAAGAAAAAAAGTATGCAGTAAAGCAGACCAGTGCAGTCCAGTTATTCGTTGTCCAGTGTACGTTGACTATCCTTCAAATGACAAAACGAAACGGGGAAAAATTATAATAATTATTGCAGCCTGACCAAAAAAGTGATTGCCAACCCTGTAAGCCTTTGTCTGAAGGGGCATATCCTAAGCAATTGCTAAAAATGATCGAAGCAAAGCCCCATTTCTGTGTGTTGTATGTTGTGTGGAGTGGACATGAGATTGTCTATAACAAACACTGGGAATTTGAGGGACAGGGGGAACTAGTGTCTTCACTGTGTATTTGCCTAAAATTAGAATGTTTGGCACTTCAGGCATTTCACTGCTGTATAATGGCTATGCCTGTAACTGCATGGTATATTGTTCTGGGGGCATGCAAATGCAATTCTTATGTGCTACAATAACTTTGCTTGATCTTGCAAAATATCATTGTCATTCAACAACAACATCGACGCTGAACATGAAAAGATTAAATCGCATTCAGACAGGGATAATGCACAGTGTGACACATTTTATGTTCTTCAGAAACAGTCACGGGGTTTGAGAAAGTACAGCAAGAATGGAGATCACAAAAGGCTAAGCTGCGTGGCAGAAAAACTGAGCAGAACATTATTCTATAGTAGAAAGAGTCACAACCCTGGAGATTAGAGTTTTGTTAAATATTCTATAGATGTTTAAAGCAGATGTTTCAGGACTTTTTAGAAAACCTGTGATTATTGTTGGAGAAATATCGGCGTATGTAATAGAGAGAGGCATTACTTGCGTAATTCTATGCAGTGTACTCATGCGAATTTACCCAAAAAGACCACAAAATTATGCAGAATTACCCAAGAAGAGTCTTTCTGCATTTTGCGCTATTTTGTTCAGTGCAAAAATGCCCGCTTGCATCAAAAATGGACGTGAGGATTAATTTTGCGCTAAGAAACAGCACTCAGTGCAACAGAACATGACTAGCAAGCCGTCGCTCACACTTGCTAAATGGCACTAGGGGAAGAATTGTTCCTCAATTTGCTTCAAGCATTTAGCACTAGTTTCCTAGCACAACATGCACCTTTGCATCCAAAATTGATGCTAGCATACATTTTGCACTATTCAAATAGATCTAATGCAACAGAACACAACAGCAGCGCTAGCAACAGCCTGTATTCGCTAAGTGTGGTTTTGCAGTAGGATTTTCACCCCAAATTAATCTCAATTTCGCGAGCGGGTCTAATCACGACATTATCAATAGCTCTGCACCAAAGAGGAACATTCGAATTACTGAAAATGACTCTGGGGTAATTGAAATTCCAAACACAATGAGATGATGGACATAGCGCTGAAACTTTTCAGACACTCGCCCCCAGTCACAGATCTGGGTTGAATCCATCATCGTTCTTTAGCTCACTTTGCCACACCAGTTCAGACCCAGCCATATGCAAATCAGTCTTGACTCAGTTCCTCATGGGAACAGTCTAGCCCGAAATACCAGGCCAGGTCTTCCCTGGATCAGAAACAAGCATCCTGGGACCGGTTTCAGGGTAACACCCCTCATCAGTCAGGCTAGCTTGGATCCAGTGGCAAAGTGAGAACGGGACCCACGTCTGGGCATACTCTGCCAATTTGGGGGGAACATAGCAAACACAAAGAGATGATGGACGGAGCGCTAAAACTTTTCAAACACTCACCCCCAGTCACAGATCTGGGTTGAATCCATCATCGTTCTTTAGCTCACTTCGCCACCCCTGTTCAGACTCAGCCATATGCAAATCAGTCTTGGCCTTGTTTCTCATGGGAACAGTCCAGCCCAAACTGCCAAGCCATGTCTTCCCTGGACCAGAAACAAGCATGCTGGGACCAGTTTTGTGGTAACGCCCCTCATTAGCCAGGCTAACTTGAATCAAGTGGCAAAGTGAGCAAGTGACCCATACAATTGAAATTCCAGCCAGGCCTAATATGTATCTTTAGGCACAAGGACAATTTTGAGCATAATGGCATGTTTTCACTCTTAAGCAAGCCTGCGCGTGTTGCTTACTCTTCTTTCCACAATAGTGTTCTCACTGCTAGGCGCTTGGGGTGCCCTGGGCAATGGCTTTTGATTTCCTGCTAATGTGTCATGGCACAGTATCAAATGTGTTGATGGCCATGTTTTAATTGTCAATTTCTGTGATGCCCATTTGATGCCGCAGCAGAGCTCCTCAACCTCCCTGCTCCTAATGCTTTGGAAGGGCCTCCATCACTGGAGACGCTGTGACTCTACGGTAGTTGCAGGCAGAACATTATTCCTCCTCTTCTTTCCAATGAACAACCCAAAGTATCAAGCTTGGCTTTTCTGATAAAGTGAGCAAAAATGCCAAAGTAGGGAGTCCAGCTTTACTCTGTCCCTAGGCAAAATGCTGCAGAAAACATTACCTGCGCACACATGGGTTTTAAGAGGATTACAAAACAGAAACAGACTTCATCTAGCACACAGGCAAGACCACTGAAATTATGCGATTGTGTGGCTGCAGCGTTTTTTGCATAATTATAGATGTGCAGCATTTGCTATGTAATTCATCATCTGCAGCATAAACTGTGGATTTTAACACAAATGATTTTTGGTTTCTTGCTCAAACGGTTCAAATGCTACAAAAGGTGCAGCAACACGTGTTGCAGTGCAGCTAAAGGCTCTTTGCAGAGCTTGACTGGAAAACCTTTTGTTGCTTATTGCTATATTTGGGTGTTGAAGTGCAACCAATGCCCAGGCTGTATTAATAAGTGTACACATGACAATATATTGAAGCATTACGAACATAAAATGTGCTGCATTACTATGCATAATTTGCAGTTTCTTGCTGCATAACTTACTTAATTCTGCTGCATAATTCCAGAGGACCTGCGCATAGGTCATTAACATCTTTTGGATAGCTCTGCACTCACTGTCATTTCGCTGCAGCCTGCTGCTGTAAATATTTTTAAAAACGTCCCGTTTTGTCTCTTACTTCAATTCAGTTACTCGTTTTTCCCCTGGTTTTAAAACTCAGCCACTCGCACACCCGCATTGCTGCCACCTTACCTCCACCTAATCTTGGTTATAGCACCGCGTTTTAGCGGGTCCCTGCCCACTGTCTCGTGTTGGTGGCCATCTTGGGAGGGGGGATATTGCAGGAGGCGTAGGTAGCGCTCTAGTGTCCCTAGTGCCCCGCGCTCGACGAGCATAAAGCCAGGCAATTTCCAGGTGAGCACTCTTAACATCTTTTGGATAGCTCTGCACTCACTGTCATTTCGCTGCAGCCTGCTGCTGTAAATATTTTTAAAAAACGTCCCATTTTGTCTCTTACTTTAATTCAGTTACTCGTTTTTCCCCTGGTTTTAAAACTCAGCCACTCGCACACCCGCATTGCTGCCACCTTACCTCCACCTAATCTTGGTTATAGCACCGCGTTTTAGCGGGTCCCTGCCCACTGTCTCGTGTTGGTGGCCATCTTGGGAGGGGGGATATTGCAGGAGGCGTAGGTAGCGCTCTAGTGTCCCTAGTGCCCCGCGCTCGACGAGCATAAAGCAAGCCATGTTGACGCGCAGCGTCATCACGCAGCGTCATCGCCGGAATATCGCCGGAGTTTCGCCAGAGTCAAGCCCGTCTGTGCCCGTCCGGGCCCAGACGGGCCCAGGGCTTGTCATCATACCCGACTCTGTGGCGCCATTGACTACGTGGCTTCGATATGGGAGGGACGCCTTATTGGCTTTGCGGCCGCCCCATCCCATTAGTTGTAGCTTTGCACAGATGGGAACTATTCCGTTTATACCGTGTAGAGCCTGTCCCACCGGCCACAATTTAGTGGTGGTGAAATCTGTTCTTTCCATGGCTTTACTAAATTGCCGGTCCTTGCCTAACCATGCCATTGAAATTAACTCTCTTATCTTAGACCACGAGTTGGATGTACTGTATCTTACTGAGACGTGGCTCGCCCCCAGCTCTGGTCCTGATATGGTCAGAGCACTCCCCCCGGGCTTCCACATAGCCCATCTTGATAGACCTAAAGGGAGGGGAGGAGGAATTGCAGTCCTCTATAGAGACACGCTTGCCTATAAGATTCAGAATGGAGGGGTGACTGATTGTGAGAGCTTACAGTTCTCCCTTCGGTTGTCACCTACAGTGTCTTTGGTAGGTTTGTTGATTTACCGCCCCCCTGGACCTTTGAGTAGCTTCCATAATTCCCTTCTTGAAACTACTGCACTCCTTGCCTCTTCTACTGCCAACTTTGTTGTCCTCGGGGATTTCAATATCCATCTCGAGGACCCCACTAATGCCGCGGGAGTCGATTTGCTTGACAACTTTAAATCGTTCGGAATTAATCTGGCTAATTCGGGCATGACCCATGAGAAGGGCCATTTGCTCGATCCTATACTTTCCAACTTGGACCATCTTACTTCATCTTCGGCTCTTGCCCTGCCGTGGACAGACCACTTTTTGGTGTCCGCTATATGGCAATTCGATAGTCCAACTGCAGTGGTTTCACGGGTATACACCCTAGAGAGAGCCTGGTCGAGGCTCCCAGTTGACACCTGGGTGGCACATCTGGAGGCCACGCAGCCCTCCCTGGGAGCTAACCCTATTGTTGCTGATGCAAACCTTCATACCTGGCTCGTGGATTCCCTGGATACTCTCCTACCTAAAAAGATACAACTCGCGAGGGGGAAGAGAACGGGCTCTGCACCGTGGTATTCACCTGAACTGAGAACCCTGAGGAAGGGATGCAAGAGGCTAGAGCGGTCCTGGAGGAGAGACTGGAGTGAGGTGAGTCGCAAAGAATATCGTGCGGCCTTGAGCAGGTATAAATCCGCTATTCGGGTGGCAAAATCAGGATTCTTTGAAGAGCGTATAGGCTCGGCGGCCAACTCTTCTAAAGAGTCATTCAGGGTTATTAAGGAGCTACTGAATGCCCCCGATCCTCCGGTTCGCCACGAGGACCCTCGCAAAAAATGTATAGAATTGGCCTCGTTTTTTAAAAGTAAAATTGACAACATATTGGCCTCCCTTCCTCAGCCAGGTGAGGTCTTGTCCTTGGAGGATAGTTCCACTTCCCAACGTAAGTTGCAATCGGTGGAGCTGGCCTCCCTTAGTCCGGTTACTAAGGAGGAAGTTTTGGCGGTTCTGGGGTCTATGAAGAGCGGCTCCCCGAAAGACCCAGTACCGATTAAATATCTCAAACAGGTGTCATCTACAATTGGGGGCCCTGTGACGGACCTGATAAACCTGTCTCTCGTCCAGGGGGTAGTTCCCCCTAGTTGGAAAGGCGCGGTGGTCAAGGCCCTTTTGAAAAAACCTAACCTTGATCCCGCTGACCTTGCTAACTTTCGGCCTATCTCCTTGCTGCCGGTTATCAGTAAGGTGGCTGAGAAGCTGGTGAACAGCCGCCTTTCGGACTTTCTGGAAATCAATTCCCTTCTGGGCGATTCCCAAACGGGCTTTCGCCCTGGTCAGGGGACTGACACCGCCTTGCTGGCGGTCGTGGAGAATGCGAGAAGCATGCTGGACTCGGGAGGCTCAGTGGCAGTGATCCTCCTGGATCTCAGCGCTGCTTTTGACACCGTGGACCATCAGGTGCTTCTCCAACGGCTTTCTGGGGTGGGGATCACGGGTCTGGCCCTCAAATGGTTCGCCTCCTTCTTGGAAGGTCGCTCATTTGAGGTATGGGAAGGCCAGGCAAAATCATCTTCATCCCCTCTCCAGTGTGGTGTGCCACAGGGCTCTTCATTGAGCCCTACCTTATTTAACGTTTACATGGCCCCCCTGGAGAGTGTGGTACTACCGCTGGGTATTAAAATCATCAGTTACGCTGATGATACTCAGCTGGTGGTTGGCCTTTCCCAGTCGGCACACCATCCCGACCGGCTGCACACGTGTCTTGAAAAGATCTACACTTGGATGTGCAGCTCAGCCCTAAAGTTAAATGGCTCCAAGACGGAATTGATGCTGCTGGGGAACTCTTCTCCATCTCTGTCCCCCAGCAGCTGGCCAGACTGTCTGGGACCGGTACCTCCCCCCAAGCGGGAGATTAAGAGCCTGGGGGTATGGTTGGAGCAGGACTTATCTTTTAAAACCCATGCCAAAAAGACTGCTGGCGTGTGCTTTGGCCTGCTCCGCTCAGCCCAGAAGATTCTGCCTCTACTCCCAGTAGCCACCCGCAGGCTTCTCATCCAGGGACTTATCATCTCGCGGCTGGATTTCAGCAATGCGCTTTTCCTGGGTGCTCCCGAAGCTACCTTGAATAAACTGCAGCAAGTGCAGAATGCGGCTGCTAGGCTTTTGACGGGTCTCCCTAGGTGCCAATCTGCCCGCCCGGCGTTGAGGGCATTGCACTGGCTCCCGGTGAGGGACAGGGTGAAATTTAAATCACTTTGCTTTGCCCACAAAGTTCTGCATGGGGTGGGTCCACCCATTTTGGAGGAAATGGTCCAGCCTTACAAGGCCTCTCGTTCTCTCCGCTCTGACCATCAACATCTCCTTCAGGTTGGCAGGGTGAAAAAGGTAAGAACTGGTGGCAGAAGGTTCTCTATAAATGTGGCCTCCCTGTGGAATTCATTGCCCCTACAACTGCGCGCGGAAGCCAGTATTCTTCGTTTCCGTAAACTTTTAAAAACTTTTCTGTTTCCCGTGTAGTCCCTGTTTTTTGCAGTAGTGGCATGTGCCGTCAAGCGCTGGGATGCCTATTTGGTAACCAGGCGCTATATAAAACTCAGAATAATAATAATAATAGGTAGATAACTCTGCTACAGAGAGCTAGTCATTCCCAAGAAACAATAATAGCAGATATTCTGGAGAAAAAAAAACTGACAACTCTTTAAAATACGCTGTTTTCATGTGCAATGCTGCCGCTGCCTGGGTTGCCTGCAAGGGGACTCCATTCCCCAAAGACCATTACACTCCCAGGAGGGAGGAGGAGCCACATTCACGCTCATAAGCGCTACAGCTCCCGCAACGCGGGACGCCATTTTCCTGTGCCCTCCTGCCGCTGCCTGGGTTGCCTGCAAGGGGACTCCATTCCCCAAAGACCATCACACTCCCAGGAGGGAGGAGGAGCCGCACTCGCGCACATAAGCGCTACAGTTCTCCCGTAACGTGGGACGCACGCGGGCCAAGCGTCCTTGCACGTCATTGCCAGAAAGAGGCAGGGCAGGGCCACCCCCCTTTCATCTGGTCCACGGACTAAGAATATTGTGGCAGGCAAGTTTACTCCTGCCAAGGTACTGTGTTTGTTGCTTCGCCCACGTGCTTTCATCGCAAAATCTCTACACGGCTGAACTTTATGTAGTAACTGTGAGAAGTTGGCCTGGTATATGCTGTCCACTAGTTAAAGTGGGCACCTTGCACCAGTCGAAATGACCCTTATTGATGATTAGGTTAAAGACAACCTTTATTGAAAGCTATCCTAGTGGTAGATGTGGAGAGCAGCCTTCAGGCGAAGTGTCGAAGGAATGTAAAGTAGCTTGGTTTACCAGATTATAACCTCCTGAATGACCAAATGAAAGGAGAACCACACAAGGTATATATATAAAATATATATATGTATTACTTAAAACTCTCTACTAACCTCTTTATGAGATTAGAGAACAAGGTACACAATATTAATACAATAGAACAACAGTAAATAGCACAATACACAGTGGGCCCCAGAAGGAGACCAAATAGGGTATGTCCCAGAAAAATGTCAAAACTGTGTAAAAAAAGTTGGATTTCTAACAAAAATCGGTCATTCCCTAAAAGCTGGAGAAATGGTGATTTCAGCCCCACAAACCCTTTTTTGATATCATTTGCAGAGAAAAACCCAGACGCTTTCATTTGCAGCCACTTTTCCCCATTTTTCACAAAAAAAACAAGATTTTGCTGTATTTTGACTAATTTCTGAGAACCCTCTAGGAGAATCCACAAACCCTGGGTACCTTTAGAATCCACATGATGTTGGAAGAAAAGGACGCAAATTTGGTGTGGATACCTAATGTGGTCAAAAAGTTACAGGGGCCTAAGCGCGCACTACCTCAAATAGCCCAAAAAAGGCTTAGCACAGGAGGGGAAAAGGCCTAGCAGCGAAGGGGTTAAGAAAGTAGTATAAAAACCACAACTTGACTAGACACAGTGCCTAGAGCACGTAGAATCGCTGGGACTCCAAGGAACCACCCAAGGTAGTGACACAAGGGACCCACGGAGGATGCGTGCAGTGTGAGAACACAGCCGCAAGCTTCGTATAATCCTATGGGAAAATAGCGGTTGGAATTTTAAAGATTAAGGACACTTAGAAAAGTACTTTGAGCAAACCCTTTCAAATTTAGAAGGTTCTAAGGCCAGCATCCATGTGAGCACTGGAGTACTCGTGTTATCTAACCCAGGGAAGTCGGGTGCATAGGTGTCAAATGGTGTAGGGAATCTTCGTCGTTTTCAATGGCGTGATGCTGCAAATTGCTGCTGCCGTGAAGAGGAAAAGTGTCCGGTGTGATCCACACCTGGATCGGAGCTGAGAAGAACCTGAAAGCAGAGGGGACAGAGTGTGGGTCACTTCAGGGTGACCAGGGGCTCGGGAGACGAATGCCCACCGATGTCGGGTGTTTCAGGTGCGAAGAGGTGAAGCTTAACTCTGCAGCCACGGGGACCAGGAGAGGTCAACGATGACCAAAGTCTGCAGGCAAGCTGTCCCATGAAGGATGTCGAGTGCTGGGGGGGGTCAGTGTCCGGATTGGAGACCAACAAGCCTTGGCAACTGCAACCCATGCGGTCAGAGATAAGATGCTTCGGGGTGGACCAGCAAGGTCCTGTGGGCTCCCAAAGCAATGGAGAGTCAGGGCACGTCTGGCGCAACCAGGAAAGCCCACTGAAAGTTAAAGTACCCTTCTCAGGGACCCACAGGTCGACGGACTAGGGATCGCAAAGGGACCTCGAGAGGAATCTCAAAATACCAGCCCATGGAACACTCGTGGAGTGTAGGCTGGTAATCTTCAGTAGAATCACTGCTCCGAGTCTTGACTACAAGTAGTCCAAAGCACATCCTCAGTGATCGTGAAAAAGCATATGCTGCTGCAAATGTGCACGGTGTCCAGGGGTTTGGGTTGCACGGTCCCCACAAGGGCTCCGGGTCTCAGGTTTGCTGAGAGCACTGGTCAGCCTCAGGGAAGCTTTGGAACCCACCTCCTGTGTTGCAAAATCTTCGGAGTCCTTCAGGTGCTGCGTAGATGTAAACCGGTCAGATGCGTCTTTGGTGCCTGCCTTGCACTCCTTTACTCCAAGGGAGATTCTTCAGTCATCCAACGTAGTGTAGATAGTTGAAGTACTTGGTTTCTGTAGCAGAGTTTCCTCCAGGTAAATCTAAAGTCCTGTAGCCAGGGGTTCATACTTTATACCCAAGGAAGGGGTGGGACAAACTCTGGGGATCCACCTATGGGAGGGTCAGGACACCCATGTCCTTTGTCCAGTTTCATGCCAGAGCAGAGGCTGATAGCCCCTGCAACCCATTTGAGCTGGACTATGCACAGGAACACCAAATGTGCCCCCAGTGCAGACATCAAAGCACTCTCAGAGTGCACCCACCCAGCCCCAATACACTAAAGCCTGTCTGGGAGGTGGTCACAAACCTATTGTCCATCTGTCCCCTGCCGGAGTTTCGTCCAGCAGCAGGAGGGCAGACTCGTGTCTCTGGCTGGCAGCATCCATTTTGTGATGCCAGGGTTTGTAAAGCTGGTACCGGGTGTACCGGTGCTGTCATATTTCTCCCTCTAGTAGGGTGGAATCATACCTCCCACACCATTTACTGGTGTGAAGTTATGATTCCAAGGTGTTTTACACCAAACACAACATGTTTCCATGCAGCCGTTTTAAAGTTAGCATGTACCGCGAGGTTATAATGCACTTAAGTATATATGGTTGGCTGCATTACAAACAACCCCGGAATATAGGTTCCGAAAGCTGCAGAGGTGCTCTGCTCATGCATGGGCACCGTCTCACATGAACTCAGCACCCTGCCTTCAGGATTGATAAGGCCTGCCATAGGGGTGACTGATAGGTTTATATGTGCAGTGATTAGGATAGATATAGTGAACCTATATCTAAGTAAGGGGTGCAGTCACCATCTTACACAGGCTGCTGTAGCAGACCTGTTGTGTCATTTTGAATGGTCTCCCAGGGGTGGCATAGTACATGCTGCAGCCCCTGAGAAGCCTCTGGGGTACCTATGACCTAGGTACATAGTATACCATATACTAGGGACTTATAAAGGTACCCCATAATCCAATCTGTGGTGTACCTAAAGTACATGCAATCAATTTATAGGGGAAAGCAGCCAGGCTGGGGTCCTGGATAGCAGGATCCCAGCCAGACTAACTCGAAAACAGTGAAACATCAGCAAAAAGTGGGGGTAACTATAAGAAGCAGATCCTACTCTCCTACAGTAACCAGACTCAATGCTTACATAAAGCAATCGCCCTGAAGTCGTGTATCATCTATGTTTGATCCCAATCAGTTATTGTGTAACCTAATGCCAGATGGTTGAGTATTAGTGGGAGGGCCTGTTACCTTGATTAGTCAACAGATAGAAGTGTAGGAAAATGGGGTAGAGAAAATCTATGGAGGGTAGCGGGTGCAGTGGGGGATGTGGTAATTGCTGGTCGGATAAAGGTAAAAAGGTCAGGAAGTCTCAGAAACCTCCAGGTAGTAATTGTGTCTTAGACTGTATAGACACCCTTATTACCGAATGTGAAATCATCCTTGAGGCTGATCCATCTACGCACTCTGATAAAGCTCCCCACCAACCCTTACTCCCCGCCAAGCCTAAAGTTAGCAGCTGCCCTATTATCCCTGCAATATTTCAAAAATAACTTAGGAAAGGGGCCCTTGCACCCAGCACCAAGAAAAGCCCAGAATAAGAGGTACTTTGTAACCCCGCCACTGTTCTCTCTGGCACTGATCTCGAACAGACGGGTGCTGTAATTTCCTGCGCTAACAGATTTTCACCCTTGTCGGACCTGCCCGACGCAGATAGGGAAGACAAGCCCTTGTTATCCCCGAAGTTGATCCCTGGTAGAGGGACAGGTCCTGGGCCCAGCCTAGAATTACAGGAAACACACCATCTTATAAACACCCTTAGACTGGAAATAGGGGCTATGAAATTGATGATCGAGAGCCTTACCTCCCTAGTCAAAAGGATCCCCCATGGACCAGGGTATTGAGTTCCAATCTTACAACAAGCCACATCCATCAGTCCCCGCAAGTTAGTTACACTGATCGCGAAAAACCCACTGCACAGGGCATAAATACCCGCCCCAATGGCATAAATCTACCCTCTACGGTGGCTCTACCCCCTAAATCAACCCCCTCCTCTACACTAGTTAAGTGCCCAATTAGTCACAGTTCCAGCCATTCAAACAACCGCCATAACAAACCATCAATTCAGGGCCAACCTTTATGCCCTGGAATTACTTTCTTATCTCATGCACAATATTACCCCTGTAATGACCAACATAGGCCAACCCAGTCAACCACTCCTAGTATGACCGAAGCACTTAAAATCTACACGGTTAACGTACCCAAGCTTGACCCCAGAAAGGGATTGGAAAATGTGGATACCCTGATCAATAAAACCATTTATTGGATTTGTCAAGTACAGGGTTGTCGCTCAGTTATACGCGACAACATCATCAGGGCTTGGAGGTTTTCTCACCTGCCGAATCATTAGATCATATCGAGCTTACCCTAACCGGAGTAGATCTAGTAGAAAACCTTCTTGCCCTGGAATTTCGTACTTGCCCGCCCGGAAATTCTTCCATTTAATTCAGGCAATTCCCATTAGTCAGCCAGGGTAATCGGGTTACCATGCAACCACATACTCATTTGAAAGGAACCTCCTCAATGGAGGCTAACAATTGACTACTGAGTGAGACCCAACAAAAGGCTTTGGAGCCTCCTATTGCTCCCATAACTTGCAAACCCCCACTCACTGTGACCGGGTACCATCTAGCGGGGCCAATAAGTTGCCCAGAAACACATTAGTCAGACCAGTACCCGATGTAGAGATGCAGGCTAAAAGTTCTGTGGCGCTTAATCCATCAGTCGGGCAACTGGCATCTTACCCCACCGCAAACAAATTAGCTGTAATATCATGGAACATCGCTGGCTTGAGGACTAAGGTCATTTCCCCTGATTGTCTCCAATTCATTGAGGGTTACGGCATTTGTCTCTTTCAGGAAACTTGGTTGTTGGAGCCCCTTTATTGCATAGGTCATTTAAATTACCACATCCCAGCTAGTAGTGGAGGAAAAGGCCGTCCTTCAGGGGGATTGACAATTTGGGTTTGTCAAGCGATTGGCTATAACATTCAGGTGCTTCCAACACAGAGCAGGGATATCCTCGCAATTAGGCTGAAAATGGGCACGAAGGGAAATATTGACATCTATAACGTCTATGCAAGAGGTCTGAGTGGTGGGAGGAAGTCGGAAGTTTTAGCGGCTCTCGATGATCCGATGATCTCCTAGATTTGCACTCTAGGGATTCTCAAATCTTAATAGCAGGAGACCTTAATTCGACCTTTGAGCCCATTGCCTCAGAAGAACATGATCTTACCAGCGAGGAAGATGCACATTGGGGCATCCCAAAATTGGAACTTACCCCTATAAAAAAGTGGACGGACACAGCTATCCAAATCAACTTCATGTGCCTGGAAAAAGGCTTCTGGGCCCCAAATGGAAGATCATCTTCCGATAGACATGGGGCAAATACATTTCATAATGGCCGCAGCTCTAGCCGTATAGACTATCTTCTAATTAATTTGTGGCTATGGCATACTTTTGAGGATATGTCAGTGAGGGGTCGGGTAGAGAGCGACCATAATCTCCTGTGTGTGACCTTTGACCTGTTGCCAGAGAGGGTGCTCATTCGGCCACGTAGCATGACGACCACCCTTGACGTTGTTCCCACTCACAATATGAGGAGATTGAAGTGGGCACAGATAATAGCTAAACCCGAAATTCTAGCAACCATTAGTACTGGTATTGACAATGCAACAGCCGAGCTAGAGGCTTGCTCAGCTAACTCCGTGGTCCCCGAAGATATAACTGCTATTCACAATAAATGTTTTGCCCAGCTACGTTCCCAATTTGTGAAGCACCATAAGGTCAGGGTCTCGCAACAAACGAGAGGAATGTAGAAAGGCCCACAGGTCCTTATGGGACGCAATTAAGGCAGGGGACACTGTTAGAGTATGGTTGTTTAGGCTAAAATATAGGAGGGCCCAGGAAAAGGCAAAGAAAGCATGGGACGAAAGCAGATGGCAGGTCCTCAGACTTGCTTGTGTTAGTAACAACTCCAAGCAGTTCTGGAATATAGTAAAATGAGACAGGGGAGGTCAGCCGCCACCACCACCACAAAATCACGTAGCCCAGCACCAATGGGTCAACCACTTCAAATCCCAATATGCTAGTAGCTTAACCGAGGGTAATCAGGCTGAGCATCCGCACTTGTTTCATCAAGACACACTTTTTGAAGGGGCTGATGTCATTACTGCCTTAGGAGCAGTAACGGGCAGAAGACCACCAGGCCTAGATGGTATCCTGGCTGACATATTTCTTTATGACAAGTCGAGATGGTGCCGGTATATTGTCCTGTTAGAAAATGCAATTGCTATAGGCGCACCTGTGCCCGATTACTGGAAAGGGGCGGAGATTATCCCTGTTTTTAAAAAAGGGGATAAATCCCACCCAGGTAACTACCCACCAGGTTTACCCAGGTAAAAATAGATTACCCAGGTAATCTATTAGGCCTATCAGCCTAATAGATTCCTTACAAAAAATAATGGGGCAGTTCGTTTTAAACAAGGTCCAGGATTGCATAGATGAGCGGAGCATACTTTCTCCACTGCAGGCTGGGTTCCGGTCACACATTAGTACAATTGACCAGATGTTTAGGTTTACACTAGTGTATTGGAGGACGGTGGTCCTAGGCAATGGCAGTTTGTATGCTGCCTTTGTCGATCTTAAGTCAGCTTTTGACCTTGTGTCCTGTAGTAAACTATGGTCAGTTCTGCAGGAGTTGGGGATGTCTCCTGATTTGCTCTCCCTCATCGCTAGACTCCATGAGGGTAATTTTGCGCAAATTCACTGGGGCACCCAGGGCAATCACCAACCCGTTTCCCATAGAGATAGGCATGCACCAAGGTTGTGTAATGATTCCCACACTATTCTCCCTGTTTATTAATGAGATCGCTAAGTTCTATGAGTCTCCCCCCACTGATGCCCCAGTCCTAGCTAGCGTAAAAATTCCCACTTTAATGTTTACTGATGACTCGTTAATTATCTCGAAAACCCCGAACTTCAACGAGCATTGAAACGTTTTGAGGAGTTTTGCCTGTTGCGGGGATTGGAAGTCAATGTCTCCGAAACAAAACTCATGTTGTTCAACCCGCACAAAGGATATAGAGGAGGCATACTCGTGAATGATAGCTCCCTGGAACAAGTTAGTTCTTTCACATATCTGGGTCATACTACAGAATGACTTGAGATGGGATCGTCAACTCGACATGGCCACGTTGAAGCACCGGCAGTTATCTGGAGTTTTGCAAATAGAATTTGCAACCTCCCTGACAAAACCAGTCAGCCCGTGCTCCAAATATACAATATGAAAGTGGTCAGTTCAGCACTATATGGAGTGGAGCTTTGGGGGTTTGAGAAGATGCCAAAACTAACAGCAGCTAAAAATAGGTTCTTACGTAAGGTCACAAGCCTCCCACAAAGTACCCCAGTACGTCCATTGCTCTACGATCTAGGCAGGAAAGCACTGGCTGATATAGCGAGACTGCGCCCAATATTATATTTGCGCAGAATTTGGTGCACCACAGAACTGGCAACCTATGCTGTAGGTCTACAAGCTCTAATCAGTGCTGACTGCTTTTATAAAATCAAATGGTTACGGGAGGTCAGAGCATCCTTAGTAAGTATGGGCATGGCACCACGTCGAATAAAGCTTGTTGGATTGGATTGGTTTAAAATACTTTTTCAATGGTGACGTTGGAAGTTAGATTCCCATTTCCCCAGTATTGCAGTCACCCTAAATTTTCAAACATTCGACCGGCAAAGCATGTGATGTTTTTAATTTTGGGCCACTACAAAACAGGAAGCTAACATTACCGGAAATACCCACTTATAAATGGCTAGAAGTCCTCCCCAAAACGTAAAAGAAGGGATAAAAGAAATAGTGCTAATAAAAGTGCCTTTTAACAAGATACCATTTAGTGTGAAAACTCAGAACCACCATCTTAGCTTTGAAGGGGACACAACAACAAGTAGTATAAGTCTCCTCGCCACCAGAGCGAAAATGTGGACGAGTGGCAGACCAAATTAATTCTACAACACAATAGTGCTGAAACTTAAGCTCATAGTGATACGCATTATTTGAAGCTCAAAGCGCCGAACCAGCACCCACTACAAAAAAAAAGACATGAATTAATTCACACATTATTAGTCGATCTAGATGCATTCTGCCATAAACAAGTATTGCTAGAAGAGGTACCACCTGGCTCCTTGACGTTCCTGTTGACCTTATACAAACAAGCCATTTAGAATGACTGTGGTCATTTTTTTTTTTTTATTTCATGCCACTATTGATATTTTGGTGGAAAAACTAGCAACGAAATAACTGGAAATAGCTGGGTTCTTCTTGCATCTTACATATGATTTTACCTTAGTATTGTTTCGCGTTATCATAAATAAGCACTCCCATAGAAGCAGTTCAGTTCTTAATTGAAAACCTGAACTAAATGCTGCAGTAGTACACGGGCTTCAGCAACAGACAGCAGGCATGATATGGCAGCAGGAGAGATGCCAGATGCCCAGCGAAACATTCAAAGAAAGCTGCTGGGTGCACTGACTACTGACGTCACAGCCCAGCTGCAGCTTCAGGAGAGACAGCAGGCACTCTCGATTTTCCGAGAGCATCCGGAGAAGGATGATGGGAAGCAAGAGACTTGAGTGCCTGGGGAGAGTCTAAGAGACCCACCAGATATGCTGGCTAGTCAAACCAGAGCTCAGCACCGGCATTAGGAAAGGAGCCAAGCTCTCTGGGTGGGGAAAGAGCAGCACCTGGGAGAAGAATGAAGTACCACAGGGCACAGTGGACCTGTGGAAGATGCACAGGAAGCCAACTGATGTCCCCAATGTGTCACCTACTGCAAGGTGGCAACAGGGAGCAGTCGCCTGCAAATAATATGTTAAAAAGGAAAAGAATAAGGTTTCAGAGTTATTGCTTGACCTGAACACCAACTGACTATACAGGGGTAAAAATGTAGAAATCTACGAAATGGCATGGACTGTTTCTGAAACGTGATAGACAGTCCAACGAACCAGTGTTTGAAAGGAATGGTGTGTTATTTGTGTTTTTTTAGTTTTGTGGTAGCGAGAGGTCTTGCTAGACACATAAAGAGGTCTATAACACAAGGGGAAAAACACATCAAGTCATTTTCTGATTTCTGTATATAACTTCTTTTCATGATGTTCCCATCCTATGATACAGAATGCAACAGGATCAATTAATGCATTTTTTAAATGCTGAGTCTATTCGAAAGCACAAATTGAAAATATAATGTGTAAAGTTTGCAGAAAGTGGCAGAATCTGAAAGGAAACAATCTTGAGCAGTTCGCTTGGCAAACAGTCTGAGTTTGGCCCTTACCACTGTAAAGGTTACAATCATAAAATGACAGGTCATCTATTCCTATGTCTCCAGTGAAGTCGTCACCAACTATGCCTTTCACCAGGATCTGAGGGAAAATGCAAAACAAAGAATTAAAAACAGTTGCTGGATTCTATTTATTTCAAACACTATTTTCTACTTAAAGTTTAAAACGTTAACAACATTGTGCAAGTACATACACAACACATTCATTTGGAATGTGTAGACTGGGATGGTGCAGGAAAATGGCTATTTTTCCAAGAACACCCACATTTCTTTGGGACTGGAGCTGCTGGTCTTTTGACTCTGTGCACCGGGACTCTACTTACCAGGCCACACTGCATGGTGTCTGACCCCTAGATATGTCAAAATTGTCTGCACTAATAATTGGCATACTTAACATACCTAGGAGTTCATAGGGTAGAAAGTGAAAATTCAATGTCAGTAGTGGATTTTGGCACTTGTTGGGCCACTTCTAGAGTCGCAGAACAAACCATGACTGCAGGCCTATGACTGTAGCCTGACTGGGCAGTTTTAGAACTGTGAATTTAGCTGATCAAAATAGCGTAATTCTAAATATTAATATTTCTCCCCCATGGAGGCCCTAAAGCCTATTAAAGAAGAATACATAGTACTTAACAGCAGGACATGTAAAAGTTAAATGTTCAACATGTCCTTACACTGCTAAGGCCATACAAGCTATTTTCACTATGTTAGGGTTACCTATTCTTTTCAGGCGCATTAAGACACAATATTTAAGTTAATACTTAGATCTCCTCACAAGGAACAGCTACAAAAGTGCAATTTATACTTTAAAAAATATTTTTACACGCACAATTCGTTGCTACACTTGGATATGTACTAAATATTTCACAAAAGCTACTTTTAGAAAGTCACTTATTGCCTGCTTAATGCCTCTAGAATCCAATTTGTAGACGTTTCCAACTGTCATCCAGGAGCTTAATAGCTCCTTAATGAGATGGGAACTTGCTCCCAAAATAGAGACAAAGGCCTTGGGTTGGGGGAGATGTTCTGTTCCTCTGACTGGATGATCATCTGGTATATGCCGAGGAACCTAAATAACTTCAAAGGGACCGAACTGGTGCAGGCAGATGTAACTAGCAGTGTGCCTGCCCCCTCCTTTGTTCCCTAGTCGGCCAGGCATCACTCTCAACCAGAGAAGAAATGCCCCCAGAACTAGTTTTGCATGACTCCAGAGGAGGGGTTGTTCATTTCCCTGGCCACACCTTCAGTATGGGCACAGGAGCTTTGCATAATTCAAGCATAGTTCTGCCATGTTGGATTGTGGTTGTGATGGGCACTGTGGGACTCTTTGCAGTAGGTCACACAGTAAGTTCTGTGAAAGTGGAGTGGGTTACTCCAGAAACATTTTCCTATTGGTTAGAGAGGGTCCAGGAGTCACCTCCACCCACATGCTTGTGTAGGCATACCTGTGCACCCTTGGGCATCCTCTTTTGAATGCTATTGGACCTGTGTAAGACAGTAGAATGACAGCACTTGTTGATGCCTTTTTAAGGACACTCAAAAGACTGAGCCTGCTCCCACATGTACCGAAACAAAGAAGTGGACTTCAAGTATCAGTTTGTCCTGTCAGCTACAGGGTCACAAAAGCTGCAAGAAGCCGAGTTGACCAGTTTAAACTGTACCTTTCCTGGACCCTGTTGGTGGCCTCTGTTAGAATGAGTACTGAACACAAAATGCTCGTCCTGGAACCCTAGACTGGTCTCACAGTGTATTCCTCCTGACTAAACCTAAAACTTGGGACTTAGAAACTTTATGCTAACATTTTGATTGGAGAACCATCGAGGGACCCGGCACAATCTGTCAGCCGATCCACCGAGGGTGCATCGTCAGTGGACCTGACTTCGATGCAGCTCCCACTTCATTCATCTCTGCAGAATCACATCAGTTTAAGTGGGATTGACGTATTATAATGCTGACAAGCCTGGGATTGGGAAGGAGTGCCTGGCCACTAAGCCTTACCCCTCCCTATTGAAACTCCCTACACAAGGGAGAGACAGTTAAGAAGACCCCAGGTCTGAGAGTGGCATCAGCAAAATGATGCCTAGCTGGAAGAAAATGCCATCTTATGCCCTGCAAGTAGAGCCTGAAGACTTTGACTCCAGATTACCCCCAGAACTAGAATGGGTCTTTCCAGGGTCAGTAGTGCTAGTACGCTTGCTCCCCCCTAAGGATCAGTTGGTAGAAAGGACCAGTTGGGGGACCCTGGTTGGTGGTCAGATCCCGTAGAAATTCTATGGACTTGTCCAGGGCTCCACTGCCCGCCCTCTAGGTGCCCTTCAAGGGGCTCTGGGGCCTGGGGGGTACAGCTAGGAGGGTTTTTTGGTGGGTGCTTGTGGAAAGGCAATGTAAGAACCCCCCACCAGCAGAAAAAAAGTCACTGGGAGCACAGTAGAGGACCAGCCTGGCACAGGGAGCAGTAAGAATCCAGCTCCTCTTGCAAAGCATCCTTTACAGACCACTAGGCCTTTCTTATGCGAAATGATTGCCCCTTCTATTGTGATTTTATATTTAGTACAGGTGGGGGTATTATGACTATGGGGTTCAGGACCCACTAGGGGTGTAATGTATTATGAGGGTGTCACCAAAGGTAGTCCCATCTACCTGATGTGTCCATTAGTAGTTTAATGCCTAGTATTTAGTGGTTTGTGTGTGTAATAACTATTCTCACTGGAAAATAATTTAAATGAATGTAGTTTTTGCATGCCAGCTATTTGGGATTGCTAATTCACACCACCTCCCCTAAGTAGTACCCTGACAGAATCAAATGTTACAATGGGTTTCTTAGTTCCCAGGTATAAGACACATGGCGACCTGTTACTTGTGAAGGACTAACATCCTTGGCTACTAATAACCTACTTTCTTAAGAACATAAAAAAGTATTTAACTCAAATATGTTGTGGTGTCATACTGCGTGATATAGCTTCATGTTACCTTATATTGCACTATAGGGAGGGAGAATTAAAAATGTTAAAGTTTGAATACGGGGAATTACTTTATGCAGCTAACCTGCTTTTTAGAAATATACATGGAGATTACATTTGTTTTGAAAATGATTGTGCCCTGAGTTTTATGACCCTAGGCTAAAGTCAGAGTCTTGTTGGTAGGCCTCCAAAAAGACCTCCCTGAAGATCCAAAGCAGTCAACGCTTTTAACCTGACTTAGAAGGCAAACTACAGTTTTTGTTTTTATTGTGATCACTCAGACGAGGTGCTTGAGAGCATCTTTATGCTGGAAATAAAGACTTTCAATTCAATTCAATAATTTTTTTTTTATTTAGGCCTTTATGTACATAAAAGCACATAAAAAAAGCATTACAGCACAATTTGCACACATGATTCTTGCAAAGATAAAGTGCGCGTGCATTGCAACATTAAGAGAAAGAGGAGTTCTAAATATAAAAAAGAGCTAATTCAGAATTAATATTTTTAAAACATTTAAAAAGGTAATTAAAAAGTTAATACATTTTGTTTACGTTGAGAAACTAAAATTATCCAATAGACCCAGCCCGTACACACCACATAGAAAATAAGTAACGAGTAGCTGAGTACACTGTGGGCAGACTAGTATCATATTTTAGGATCCTACAGGCCTCCGCGGAATACTTTGTCCCAAGATTCCGGCACACCTGTTGTAACCATCAGTATCTAACCTTCTTGTATGCCGGGCAGACAAATAAAACATGTTGATCTGTCTCCAGTTTATCTGCACAGAATGGACAGCCCTGGATCAAAATATTTCCCCATTTACTTGTAAATACGCGCAATGGTAGTATGCCGTACTTAAATTGCAGGTATAGTTTTTTTGCAAGGGGGTTTGTATGACATCAAGAACAGATTCCAGCTTTTATTGGTCTTTTACCTCTAAAAAAGATAGGGTCAGTGCGTATGTGTCGGAACTGGTCTTTATCTGATTATGTTTAAATTCTCTAAAGATCTTTGACAAGGCCTCCTTGGGAGTTGCCATGCTAGTTTCTTCAGCGTTAGCCCATAGGTCTCCCATCCTCATAGCAGCCAAGGTGTTTTTGATATAGGACAGCCAGGGGATTTTGTCAACTCTCTGTAGATTTACGACTTCTTTCAGCTCTTGTCTGAAGGACTCAAGTTCTGGAGTACTCCAGATACGTCTCCAATAGAGAAGAGGCCTTAGGGCAACTTCCTCCGCAATTGGGTTGACCCCAAGGTCCATACGGAGTGGCATTAATGGTGTACTTTTGGGGAGATCTAGAAGCTGCCTATTAAAAGAGTTCTCATTTTTAGATAAATGATCACATGCTCGATGGCTCCAGATTTCTGCCCCATATAAGGCCGCTCCCCTACCCTGGGCCATATAAATGTCCATTGCTGGACCAAACATTTTATGTGTGCACTTCCCAGACATCTTTGCTATCCCCCCAGCTGTCTGTGCCAGCTTTAAGCTGGCCTTTTTAATTTGTGCGGTCCACTCCATTTTGTCGGTAAGTGGTCTAAGTAGTCAAAAACAGACACTTTATCTGATGGTTTCCCATCTAAAAGAGGGTTTGGTCGCATGGTGTTACCTACATTAAAAACCATAGATTTTGTCTTTAGTGAATTAATTTCCAAACCCCTATTTTTACAAAATAGATGGAAAATGTCCAAGGCCCTCTGTTTTCCATTGGGGACTTGGATAGTAAGAGGGTATCATTGGCGAACATCAGGGCCGGGACCCTGTTGTTCGCAAGCCTTGGGGCGTCTTTGTCCCTCCCAGCATTCAGAGCTTCCACCAGACCATTAATGAATAAACAAAAGGGGGTCGGGCCAGGACACATCCTTGCCTTACCCCTCCGTCTATTGGAATGGGGTCGGTAAGCTCACCATTTTTACCATACCTAACTTGGGCGTAATTGTTTTCATGGAGCTATTTCATCTGATAACAGAGGTATGGGGGGATCCCCAAGTCTAACAAAATGGACCATAATTTATCCCTTGGGACCAGGTCGAAGGCCGATTTTAGGTCCACAAAGATCAGATAGAGTCTGCCTCCCTCCAAAAGCACAGTCTTCCAGTACAGAAGTTGCAGCCTGAGAATCTGATCTATTGTGGACATCGTGGCTCTAAAACCTGCTTGGTATGGATTAAGTATAGAATGCTCTTCCATCCAGCTTTCCATTCGATCCAGTAGCACTCTTGCATATATTTTTTGAGTAACATCTATTAAGCTTATTGGACGATAGTTGGCGGGGAGGAGTGGTGAGCCCTTTTTATAAATTGGAATAATCTCCGCCCCCAACCAAGACGGGGGAATCGACATTATATGTAGGATGGCATTAAACAGGGTCCATAGGTAAGGGGCCCAAATATTAGGTTCACTGCATAGTAGGTCAACCGGGATCTTGTCTAGACCTGGCGCCTTTGAGAAGGACACCCTTCTCAGTGCTCCTATTATCTCTAGCAGGGAAATTTCAGTCACGGCAAAATTATGGGGTTGGTGGGAAACGCACTCATTGATGACTTGGCGCTCATCTTCCTCTGCCCTTGTATAGAGTGCTTCAAAAGGGATCTTCCGGATTTCTACCCCCAAGTTTGGTTCTATTGCCGACTTATCCTCTGGGCAGCCAGTGTTAACTAGATTCCAAAAGGACCGCATGTCCCTGGAACATAGGGTGAATCTCAAGCTTTCCCATTTGTCTACCTCCCACCTTTCCTTTGCCATATTAATTATATTTTTATGGGCTATCCATTTGTCTTTTATTGTGGAGCGATCTATGTTTTTAATAGCTGAGATTAGTGCTTTCTTGGTCCTTCGACAGTCACCATTATACCAGGGATGGCCCACGGGATCTTCTTTCTTAGTTTTTGCCAAAGGGAAAAAAATTTTTGCCAAGTCACACACTAAACCTTGATGGTTCTTCCCAATTTCTGTTCGGTCTGTATCGCAGCCAACATTATCACTGAATTGATCAGCAGCCTATAAATAAGGGATGATGGTTTTATAAAGAGATTAAATATTTTCCTGCGAATTACAAAAGGCCCCTCATTTTACTCTCCTCCTACAGTTGGATGAAAATAGCCTAGGTGTAGTTGGATGTTGATTTGTATAAGTGACCATAAGACAAAACGATGCCATCACTAAAATTAACTTACCTATACCTCTAGTGACTTCAACACTTATTCATATGAAGTAAGATAAACGAAAATTAATACGTTTACCTAAGTAGTAATTTCTGCCTTTTATTTATTTTTTAAAAATTAATATCTTTGATCACAAAAAGAACACATAATGAACTACACGAAATACCACATTAGTACTTACACAATGAAAATGAACAACGTGAAAAATGTGTTTTGACATACAATTACAAATAAACTCATAATAATCAAACATCGAAGCAACCAAATGAAATGTCACAAAGAACAATCATTATATACACAATCCGAAATACAATGTTGTCATACAAATTGATGAATTAGACAACTAACACCCTTATATTTGGAATAAATCAAATCCTCTGAAATATAAGGGACACAAGGGGGTATATTTGCAATATTTAACCAAGGAGTTGAGTTCTTTTGTCTGCCGACGCGTTTCTAGTGCCGGTTAAATCAATTGCCGCACTCTCATCAGGGCTGGATTAGTCTTTCTCACGAACAGACTGATTGTGACAAAAAGGGGGGGGGGTTGGTGAAAAAACAGAGTTTAAGTTTTTATTAAAAAAGGCGCTTCCCAAAGCCCTAATTCTTTCTCTATCTGCACAAGTTGGTGGTCACATACCTGCATTATGCCGATTAAATGTAACCATCAGCAATATGTAACAAGCAGTGGTTGCCAATCTGCAATAAAATACATTATGAATAATTTAGCTCATGGGGTGTAATTCTTTTGTCTGATAGCTATGTCTGGGGACAAGGAGGGAAAAAAAGGTTTCCTGGTTTTCAATATTGCGTGGCCAAGACGATTTATAAACAGTAGACAGCAATTGCAGATCTTTACTTCTGCAAGAGAAATAATACATGCAGTTTCGCGGTGTCTGTTTAAATGAGTTTAAAACGTGACAACTGAGCACAAATTATTTACTCACTCAGGGAGAGGGGCCCAAAGGCGTGGCCCCACTAATGAAGTGTTGTAACAAATGACGGTCCTTCACTCTCTTTAAAAATAGTTTGTGGCTGCAGGGGCAAAAAAATGTAAGGGTTTGTAAAAATCATTTTTGGCTGAAAGCACTTGGATTCAAGTGCAAACTATGTTTTGCTCACCTAATAAAGCTTCAGGCTCGAGATTTCAAGTGGGGATCTGTCTCCATTATTGCTAGCAGCTCGCCGAGCTGATTGACACATCATGTGATGGTGCATCAGTGTCACATGATGCGTTTCTGACTAATCACAGGAGGGGATGATCTAATTGCATTTTCAATGACTTCTGGGAGATGTAGTTTATTGAAGTCATGTGTTTCAATTCATTTGCCCAAAGTAAAACTTTTCAATATCACAGGTCGGTTGTGTTTGCCAACATATCGATATTGATCCCATTTTTACTTTATTAGAGAGATACAGATCCTGAAGCTGACAGCAGCGCCATATACTTGATTACAGCTCATGAGCCATCTAAGCTCTGTTTAGCTCGCTCATGCAGTTGAGGCCCTGGTTGATGCTATCGAATTTCATAATTAAATATGCCTCTTTCCGCAGTAGAGCGGTCTCAATACATGTAGATTTTGAGTCAATCCATGCAAGAACTGTCCAACGCAGTTCATTTTCGCTGTGTTCAACAGCTAGAAAGTGTTCTACCATAGGCGCTGTCAGGACTTTTCTCCTAATTCGAGATTTGTGCTGTATAATTCTCACATTAACCTGTTGGCTTGTCTTTCCGATATATATTTTATTGCAAGAGCATACCACTGCATAAATGACGTTCTTAGTCTTACAATTTGTAAAACTTTCATGTCTCCATTTTACTCCATTGTGTTCAAATAGACTTCCTTCTATAGTAGTTGGGCAGGCCACACAATTCCCACACTTGTGGTGCCCACAAATGGGTTTTAAATTCCACTTGGTGATCAAATCATCACTCTTTGGTTTAGGGATGTAACTGTCTGCTCTTACTATCTGCTGGCCAATGCTGGGATTCTTGCGCATGTCGAAAATGCGTTTAGCTAAGGGATGTTCCAAACTTTCAAGCAAATGCCAATTCCTTAAGATGATTTGTCTGAATTTATTGGTATGGGCCCCATATGTTGTAACACATATGAGTTTGTCCATTTCTGTCTTTTCCTTTTTCTGTAACAAATTTTCCCTAGGAGTGAACCTTGCTCTTTTTTTGGAATGCTTAAGGAGTTTCTTAGGGTAACCCCTCTTTTCCATTTCCTTACAGAATGACATTGCGTGGTCCTCAAACTCTGCCAGATCTGTACAATTTCTCCTAATCCGCAACAGCTGCCCATAAGGGAGGTTCTTCTTTAGGCACTGTGGATGCGAACTTTTGTAGTGAAGTATAGTATTCCTGTCTGTCTCTTTTTTATAAAGGCTAGTTGTCAATTTTTGATTATGGGGACATACTGCAACATCAAGGAAAGTCATCCTTGTTTTGCTAGACTCGATGGAAAATTTGATATCATTGTGCCTTGAATTCAACCAGTCATAAAAATGATTCAACTCGGTCTGGCTCCCCTGCCACAGGAGCCAGACATCGTCAATATACCTCAGCCATTCGTACATGTTGTTTTTAAATGGATTGTTGTTGTGTATAAATCTCTCTTCGTACTGGGCCATATAAAGAACCGCCATTTCCGGCGCATAGGGACAACCCATAGCTATGCCCTTAATCTCTATAAAAAAATCACCCTCAAACTTAAAATAATTGTTTCGAAGGGATATTTCAGCCAATGTCATGCTAAATGATGTGGGTACCCTGTGTGGTCTCTCCCTCAAGTCCAAGTAAAGTTCCATCACTTGGAGTGCCTCATCTTGGGGGATTTGGGTATACAGGGATGTGACATCTAATGTCACCATCATCTGTATGCCATCATCAAATGTTGTTCTCTCCACTTTTGTGATAAAGTCTGTTGTGTCTCTGAGATAAGATTTGACACTGGGCAAGAATGGTTTAAGAAAAAAGTCGATATATTTAGAGACTGGCTCCAAAACAGAGTCACAGCCTGAAACTATCGGTCTGCCTGGGGGCGTTTGGCTATTTTTATGTATTTTCGGAAGAAAATACAGTACCGGGATTCTTGGTTGTTTTTTATTCAAAAATTGGAATTCTTTTGGACCCAGGAATCCTTCATCTAAACCATTTTTAGTTATTTGTGCAATTTTGCCCTGTATTTCACGAGTGGGGTCTTCTCTCACCCGTCTGTACCACTCGTGATTCTCAACATGAAGTTTACCCTCATTTAGATACATAGTGCGGGGCCAGATCACCACTGCCCCGCCCTTATCCGCCTGCTTGATCACAATCGAGGGGTCTGCTTTTAGGTCACGAATAGCTGTTAATTGGCCTCTGCTAATATTGTTCTGTACAAAGCCCTTAGTTTTTTCCAATTTAGAGATAGAGGATAACACTACTTGCTCAAAGGCATAGATTTGTATTGGTATATTCTGAGTGGGAGTGAAGTTAGATTTCCCTCTTAGGCCAGTCGTCTCTTGACTTGATGTCGGTTCAGTCCCGGCAAAATAGGATTTTAACCGAATCTTACGGCAAAAATCCAAAGCCTCTAGTTTTAACTTTGTGAAGTCGGTATGTCTCTTGGGGACAAACTTTAACCCTAGAGACAGAATAATTTCTTCGTCTTTTGTGAGTTGTTTGTTTGACAGGTTTACAATAGTTGAGTTGTCTAATTTTTGTAGTACGTGCTGCATGTTCGCATCTCCCAGGGCTGTTTGAACCGGACCCTTGACCCTCCGCCCCTGTCTAAAAAAGGCTTGTTGGAAGGCCCTTGTTTAGTAACATTACCAGGCCTTGAATCGGGTGAAGAGTCAGAGGATGAGGTATCTGAGAAACCTATGAATCGGTTTTTTGATCTACCTTGAAACATGGTTAGAGCTCTTCTTGATTCTGCCAAAGTATAGAAATCTTCTTTTAGAAAGGGATAAACCTGTTCTAGTTTGAATGCTTTTGAGTCTCTCTCAAATTGGGCAGTCTTCACATTAATTGTATTATCTTTGAAGGTTTGAATTTCCTTCTCTATCTTTTCAAGTAAGATCTTAGCTTCATCCACTGTTTGTTTATCTGAGATAGACTTAACCAGTTCCTCAATCTCTTTTTCTTCTTGGCTACACAGTCTCTGCGCAGTCTCAATGGTATGCACCATGAGATCTCGACTGCACTTAGTGTTTATACAACTAAAGCCTTTTTTGTATTCAGGGTCTTCGGTGAAAATCACCGGAATATTTTTAACTTGGAGCCCCCAGGGCATGATGCCCGCCCGCAGGTGCTGTAGAAGGAAGTAACCGTGGAGTTCGGTTCTTATATGTTTTTTATGTAGACAAATCAGTTTATCAGCCTCATTTTGCTGTTTTGCTGAGGTACTTAATGAAAGGGCAGAGATCGGGGAAGAAGCTATTAGGTTTTGGATATGGCTTTCCGTGAAGGACAGCGTATCCTTTTCGGACATGGTTTAGTAATGGACAAGTCCACTACATACGACTTAATCGTTATTAGCTATAGAAATGGACACAAGATTGTTTCAATCCACACCCACTCGGGTAAAGACCCGCTCTTAATATTATCAAAAAAGGAGGGGTTTGGCCCAAAGGATTAGAGGGTAGGTAGGGCCAGTTATACTACATAAGAAAAAAATTACCTATACCTCTAGTGACTTCAACACTTATTCATATGAAGTAAGATAAACAAAAATTAATACGTTTACCTAAGCAGTAATTACTGCCTTTTATTTATTTTTTAAATTAATATCTTTGATCACAAAAAGAACACATAATGAACTACACGAAATACCACATTTGTACTTACACAATGAAAATGAACAACGTGAAAAATGTGTTTTGACATACAATTACAAATAAACTCATAATAATCAAACATCGAAGCAACCAAATGAAATGTCACAAAGAACAATCATTATATACACAATCCGAAATACAAAGTTGTCATACAAATTGATGAATTAGACAACTAACACCCTTATATTTGGAATAAATCAAATCCTCTGAAATATCAGGGACGCAAGGGGGTATACTTTACTTCTGCAAGAGAAATAATACATGCAGTTTCGCGATGTCTGTTTAAATTTGATACAACACTTCCTCTGTGGGGCCACGCCTTTGGGCCCCTCTTCCTGATCGAGTAAATAATTTGTGCTCAGTTGTCACGTTTTAAACTCATTTAAACAGACACCACGAAACTGCATGTATTATTTCTCTTGCAGAAGTAAAGATCTGCAATTGCTGTCTACTGTTTATAAATCGTCTTGGCCACGCAATATTGAAAACCAGGTAACCTTTTTTTCCCTCCTTGTCCCCAGACATAGCTATCAGACAAAAGAATTACACCCCATGAGCTAAATTATTCATAATGTATTTTATTGCAAATTGGCAACCACTGCTTGTTACATATTGCTGATGGTTACATTTAATCAGCATAATGCAGGTATGTGACCACCGACTTGTGCAGATAGAGAAATAATTAGGGCTTTGGGAAGCGCCTTTTTTAATAAAAACTTAAACTGTGTGGGCCCGATTCACAGAACTAACTTAAGACAAAATCCTAAACTTACTACCATTTTGGTATTCACAGAAGGCACTTACTCATTTTGGTATTCACAGAAGACACTTACTCACTTCGGTATTCACAGAAGTTAGGAGTCCTAACTTTAGGACTCCTAAATGCCTTCTGTGAATACCGAAAGTCTTAAAATTAGGATTTTTCTCAGTTTAGGAGTCCCAAAGTTAGGACTCCTAACTTTACTACTACTAAACTGAGAAAAATCCTAATTTTAAGGCTTTCGGTATTCACAGAAGGCATTTAGGAGTCCTAAAGTTAGGAGTCCTAACTTTACTACTACTAAATTGAGAAAAATCCTAATTTTAAGACTTTCGGTATTCACAGAAGACATTTAGGAGTGCTAAGGTTAGGAGTCCTAACTATACTACTACTAAACTGAGAGAAATCCTAATTTTAAGGCTTTCGGTATTCACAGAAGGCATTAAGGAGTCCTAAAGTTAGGAGTCCTAACTTTACTACTACTAAATTGAGAAAAATCCTAATTTTAAGACTTTCGGTATTCACAGAAGGCATTTAGGAGTCCTAAAGTTAGGAGTCCTAGCTATACTACTACGAAACTGGGAAAAATCCTAATTTTAAGACTTTCGGTATTCACAGAAGGCATTTAGGAGTCCTAAAGTTAGGACTCCTAACTTCTGTGAATACCGAAATGAGTAAGTGCCTTCTGTGAATACCAAAATGAGTAAGTGCCTTCTGTGAATACCAAAATGGTAGTAAGTTTAGGATTTTGTCTCAAGTTAGTTCTGTGAATCGGGCCCTGTTTTTTCCCCAACCCCCCCCCCCCCTTTTTGTCACAATCAGTCTGTTCGTGAGAAAGACTAATCCAGCCCTGATGAGAGTGCGGCAATTGATTTAACAGGCACTCGAAACGCGTCGGCAGACAAAGGAACTCAACTCCTTGGTTAAATATTGCAAATATACCCCCTTGTGTCCCTGATATTTCAGAGGATTTGATTTATTCCAAATATAAGGGTGTTAGTTGTCTAATTCATCAATTTGTATGACAACTTTGTATTTCGGATTGTGTATATAATGATTGTTCTTTGTGACATTTCATTTGGTTGCTTCGATGTTTGATTATTATGAGTTTATTTGTAATTGTATGTCAAAACACATTTTTCACGTTGTTCATTTTCATTGTGTAAGTACTAATGTGGTATTTCGTGTAGTTCATTATGTGTTATTTTTGTGATCAAAGATATTAATTTAAAAAATAAATAAAAGGCAGAAATTACTGCTTAGGTAAACGTATTAATTTTCGTTTATCTCACTTCATATGAATAAGTGTTGAAGTCACTAGAGGTATAGGTAATTTTTTTCTTATGTAGTATAACTGGCCCTACCTACCCTCTAATCCTTTGGGCCAAACCCCTCCTTTTTTGATAATATAAAGAGCGGGTCTTTAGCCGAGTGGGTGTGGATTGACACAATCTTGTGTCCATTTCTATACCTAATAACGATTAAGTCGTATGTAGTGTACTTGTCCATTACTAAACCATGTCCAAAAAGGATACGCTGTCCTTCACGGAAAGCCATATCAAAAACCTAATAGCTTCTTCCCCGTTCTCTGCCCTTTCATTAAGTACCTCAGCAAAACAGCAAAATGAGGCTGATAAACTGACTCGTCTACATAAAAAACACATAAGAACCGAACTCCACGGTTACTTCCTTCTACAGCACCTGCGGGCGGGCATCATGCCCTGGGGGCTCCAAGTTAAAAATTTTCCGGTGATTTTCACCGAAGACCCTGAATACAAAAAAGGCTTTAGTTGTATAAACACTAAGTGCAGTCAAGATCTCATGGTGCATACCATTGAGACTGCGCAGAGACTGTGTAGCCAAGAAGAGAAAGAGATTGAGGAACTGGTTAAGTCTATCTCAGATAAACAAACAGTGGATAAAGCTAAGATCTTACTTGAAAAGATAGAGAAGGAAATTCAAACCTTCAAAGATAATACAATTAATGTGAAGACTGCCCAATTTGAGAGGGACTCAAAAGCATTCAAACTAGAACAGGTTTATCCCTTTCTAAAAGAAGATTTCAATACTTTGGCAGAATCAAGAAGAGCTCTAACCACGTTTCAAGGTAGATCAAAAAACCGATTCATAGGTTTCTCAGATACCTCATCCTCTGACTCTTCACCCGATTCAAGGCCTGGTAATGTTACTAAACAAGGGCCTTCCAACAAGCCTTTTTTAGCCAGGGGCGGAGGGTCAAGGGTCCGATTCAAACAGCCCTGGGAGATGCGAACACGCAGCACGTACTACAAAAATTAGACAACTCAACTATTGTATACCTGTCAAACAAACAACTCACAAAAGACGAAGAAATTATTCTGTCTCTAGGGTTAAAGTTTGTCCCCAAGAGACATACCGACTTCACAAAGTTAAAACTAGAGGCTTTGGATTTTTGCCGTAAGATTCGGTTAAAATCCTATTTTGCCGGGACTGAACCGACTTCAAGTCAAGAGACGACTGGCCTAAGAGTGAAATCTAACTTCACTCCCACTCAGAATATACCAAAACAAATCTATGCCTTTGAGCAAGTAGTGTTATCCTCTATCTCTAAATTGGAAAAAACTAAGGGCTTTGTACAGAACAATATTAGCAGAGGCCAATTAACAGCTATTCGTGACCTAAAAGCAGACCCCTCGATTGTGATCAAGCAGGCGGATAAGGGCGGGGCAGTGGTGATCTGGCCCCGCACTATGTATCTAAATGAGGGTAAACTTCATGTTGAGAATCACGAGTGGTACAGACGGGTGAGAGAAGACCCCACTCGTGAAATACAGGGCAAAATTGCACAAATAACTAAAAATGGTTTAGATGAAGGATTCCTGGGTCCAAAAGAATTCCAATTTTTGAATAAAAAACAACCAAGAATCCCGGTACTGTATTTTCTTCCGAAAATACATAAAAATAGCCAAACGCCCCCAGGCAGACCGATAGTTTCAGGCTGTGACTCTGTTTTGGAGCCAGTCTCTAAATATATCGACTTTTTTCTTAAACCATTCTTGCCCAGTGTCAAATCTTATCTCAGAGACACAACAGACTTTATCACAAAAGTGGCGGGAACAACATTTGATGATGGCATACAGATGATGGTGACATTAGATGTCACATCCCTGTATACCCAAATCCCCCAAGATGAGGCACTCCAAGTGATGGAACTTTACTTGGACTTGAGGGAGAGACCACACAGGGTACCCACATCATTTAGCATGACATTGGCTGAAATATACCTTCGAAACAATTATTTTAAGTTTGAGGGTGATTTTTTTATACAGATTAAGGGCATAGCTATGGGTTGTCCCTATGCGCCGGAAATGGTGATTCTGTATATTGCCCAGTACGAAGAGAGATTTATACACAACAACAATCCATTTAAAAACAACATGTTCCAATGGCTGAGGTATATTGACGATGTCTGGCTCCTGTGGCAGGGGAGCCAGACCGAGTTGAATCATTTTTATGACTGGTTGAATTCAAGGCACAATGATATCAAATTTTCCATCGAGTCTAGCAAAACAAGGATGACTTTCCTTGATGTTGCAGTATGTCCCCATAATCAAAAATTGACAACTAGCCTTTATAAAAAAGAGACAGACAGGAATACTATACTTCACTACACAAGTTCGCATCCACAGTGCCTAAAGGAGAACCTCCCTTATGGGCAGCTGTTGCGGATTAGGAGAAATTGTACAGATCTGGCAGAGTTTGAGGACCACGCAATGTCATTCTGTAAGGAAATGGAAAAGAGGGGTTACCCTAAGAAACTCCTTAAGCATTCCAAAAAAAGAGCAAGGTTCACTCCTAGGGAAAATTTGTTACAGAAAAAGGAAAAGACAGAAATGGACAAACTCGTATGTGTTACAACATATGGGGCCCATACCAATAAATTCAGACAAATCATCTTATGGAATTGGCATTTGCTTGAAAGTTTGGAACATCCCTTAGCTAAACGCATTTTCGCCATGCGCAAGAATCCCAGCATTGGCCAGCAGATAGTAAGAGCCGACAGTTACATCCCTAAACCAAAGAGTGATTTGATCACCAAGTGGAATTTAAAACCCATTTGTGGGCACCACAAGTGTGGGAATTGTGTGGCCTGCCCAGCTACTATAGAAGGAAGTCTATTTGAACACAATGGAGTAAAATGGAGACATGAAAGTTTTACAAATTGTAAGACTAAGAACGTCATTTATGCAGTGGTATGCTCTTGCAATAAAATATATATTGGAAAGACAAGCCAACAGTTTAATGTGAGAATTATACAGCACAAATCTCGAATTAGGAGAAAAGTCCTGACAGCGCCTATGGTAGAACACTTTCTAGCTGTTGAACACAGCGAAAATGAACTGCGTTGGACAGTTCTTGCATGGATTGACTCAAAATCTACATGTATTGAGACCGCTCTACTGCGGAAAGAGGCATATTTAATTATGAAATTCGATAGCATCAACCAGGGCCTCAACTGCATGAGCGAGCTAAACAGAGCTTAGATGGCTCATGAGCTGTAATCAAGTATATGGCGCTGCTGTCAGCTTCTGGACCTGTATCTCTCTAATAAAGTAAAAATGGGATCAATATCGATATGTTGGAAAACACAACCGACCTGTGATATTGAAAAGTTTTACTTTGGGCAAATGAATTGAAACACATGACTTCAATAAACTACATCTCCCAGAAGTCATTGCAAATGCAATTAGATCATTCCCTCCTGTGATTGGTCAGAAACGCATCATGTGACACTGATGCACCATCACATGATGTGTCAATCAGCTTGGCGAGCTGCTAGCAATAATGGAGAAAAATCCCCACTTGAAATCTTGAGCCTGAAGCTTTATTAGGTGAGTAAAACATAGTTTGCACTTGAATCCAAGTGCTTTCAGCCAAAAACGATTTTTACAAACCCTTACATTTTTTTGCCCCTGCAGCCACTAACTATTTTTAAAGAGAGTGAAGGACCGTCATTTGTTACAACACTTCCTCTGTGGGGCCACGCCTTTGGGCCCCTCTCCCTGAGTGAGTAAATAATTTGTGCTCAGTTGTCACGTTTTAAACTCATTTAAACAGACACCGCAAAACTGCATGTATTATTTCTCTTGCAGAAGTAAAGATCTGCAATTGCTGTCTACTGTTTATAAATCGTCTTGGCCACGTAATATTGAAAACCAGGTAACCTTTTTTTCCCTCCTTGTCCCCAGACATAGCTATCAGACAAAAGAATTACACCCCATGAGCTAAATTATTCATAATGTATTTTATTGCAGATTGGCAACCACTGCTTGTTACATATTGCTGATGGTTACATTTAATTTAATCGGCATAATGCAGGTATGTGACCACCAACTTGTGCAGATAGAGAAAGAATTAGGGCTTTGGGAAGCGCCTTTTTGAATAAAAACTTAAACTCTGTTCCCCCCCCCCCCACCTTTTTGTCACAATCAGTCTGTTCGTGAGAAAGACTAATCCAGCCCTGATGAGAGTGCGGCAATTGATTTAACCGGCACTCGAAACGCGTCGGCAGACAAAGGAACTCAACTCCTTGGTTAAATATTGCAAATATACCCACTTGTGTCCCTGATATTTCAGAGGATTTGATTTATTCCAAATATAAGGGTGTTAGTTGTCTAAGTCATCAATTTGTATGACAACTTTGTATTTCGGATTGTGTATATAATGATTGTTCTTTGTGACATTTCATTTGATAGCTTCGATGTTTGATTATTATGAGTTTATTTGTAATTGTATGTCAAAACACATTTTTCACGTTGTTCATTTTCATTGTGTAAGTACTAATGTGGTATTTCATGTAGTCCATTATGTGTTCTTTTTGTGATCAAAGATATTAATTTAAAAAATAAATAAAAGGCAGAAATTACTGCTTAGGTAAACGTATTAATTTTCGTTCATCTTACTTCATATGAATAAGTGTTGAAATCACTAGAGGTATAGGTAATTTTTTTCTTATGTAGTATAACTGGCCCTGCCTACCCTCTAATCCTTTGGGCCAAACCTCTCCTTTTTTGATAATCACTAAAATTAAGGCTTTGTGGTCACTGTCATGACGGGAGATGACATTAAAGTCAATCACCCGGTGCCAGGTTTTGGTGTCCAACAGAATATAATCCAAAATGGAGGAACAACCTGGTCTATTGTAGGTATGGTTTGCCGGGGAGTCAGATTTAGTGCGACCATTACAAGCACTAATAGAATGGGTCAGTGTGAGGGTATTCATTTGGAGTACCAATGGGGTCCAAGCCAGAGTGGTTGGAGCATTCAATTCTGGTATAGCCCAATATTGATCTTCCTCATTGGGGTCCCCTCTGATTAAATCTTTCAGGGGTTCATATTGGCAATTAAAATCTCCAGCGAGAACTATCGGGGTATTTTCTGGAATAGTGTGCAAGAAACTGGACAATTGCTCAAGGGTTGATGACTCCTGACTGTAGCTGACTGGGCCGGAATAGACATTAATTATGGCCACTCTCACCTTAGTGGTAAAGGTCAGAATGACACAGAGTAAACCCCGTAAAGCTGACTCAAACTGTATTGCAGTACAACCCAGGTGCACGCCAATTCATGTACAGAGTCCCCCCGCAGGTCTACCCCTGCCTCCACCAGAAGCTGCTAGGGAAAAGTTTGCATAACCTAGTCTATGGGTGCCCTCCCTTGCCCAGGTTTCTTGAAACATGCAGATGTCATTTGCATGTATGAGGGCTCCCCATTCTGGATTTTCTAGTTTAGAGACAAGACCCACAATATTCCACGATAGAATTTGGATAGGTTTTTTGGTAACTGGTTTAGGCTATCAATGGCTACTACAGCTGGCTTAAGGCCATTCCCATTGGATTTAGTGGGTATGATGGCTGTAGTTGACTGGCACTGGGCTATGGGTGTTAGCACAGAGCTCGATAATATATCAGGTGTAGTATAGATGTTAGTATAAGAGTGCCCCTTCACACCCTCATTTTGGGCACCTTCATCCCCGTCGACCTTCCTTAGTCCCTGGGTCAGTTTCTGTCAAGGGATAACAAAAATCTTATGCGGTATCCTCCCATTTGGGTGGTTTCCCCAATGATCCCTCTGCAGACTTGACTCTAGTTTGGATGGCTGGAGCGATTTTAGTCAGTCAATTTGCTCTAGGGGTGCAAATCTATTTACAAGTGGAAGATTAAAAAGCAACAAGTTTGGTTGGTCCTGTCCCACCCTAGAGTTTTGATCGGGCCAGTGTCTAAGACTAAGAATATCCATGGGGTGCTTTCTGGGATGGATCTCAGTGGATACAAATACCCCAATGGAAGGGGACTGATCCCCCCTTCATGTCTTTGACTATCAAGTTTCAAGTTTAAGTTTATTATGTTTTGGCTCTCAAAGAGGGCCACATAAAATAAAGACACAATTATACAACAATACTTACAATAAAATCACAGACAAACAGATGAGAAGAAGATACATCATATACACTGGTCTGACAATTGACAGATATTTCTCTATATTTCATTCAATAAATATTTAAAAAACCTTTAAAAAAGTTAAAAACTTTAAAACAGAACATTTCATTTGGAGGACAGTAAAGTGCATGAAAAAAAGTGTTTACATTTAAAATTCCTAATTGTAAACAGATAGGTTTCAACCATTTGTAACGCAATGGGCGTAAAACAGGACAGATAAACAGAACGTGATTACGATCCTGTACAGCATTATGACAAAGATTACATATAGGAGATACACCATACCATTTAGCTAAAAGTGGATTTAGTGGAAGCAAATCTTGTCTTAACAGGTACCAAAACCTACGGACTCTGTGGGGGATATTCCATGTGAGGTATTGTTGTGGCAGCTTTAATGTATATGTGTTTAAAAGAAGTTGCCTTTCCGATTTTCCTTGTTGGGCAATCATATCCAATTTATAACTGAGCTCCCAAGATGCACTTTTTAATTTAGATTTTAGTTCGGAGGGAGTAAGTAGGAACAGAGTACTTACATCCAGCTCTAACAGAATTACTGCTTCTCTAAAGTTTTTTACTAACAGGGAAAACTCATTGAAATTGCCCAGAAGCTCATTTTTTATGGCTTCCCGTAAGGAATCCTTTTTACCTCTAGCTATGCAAGCTACCCACCTTACCAGAGCTATCAGCCCCTGTACCCAACAACTTCTGAGTCCGAACTCCAATCTACATGAGGATACAGAACAAGCTGTATTAATGGAAGTAATTCTTCTTAATATCTTTCCTTCCATTCTATGTAAAAATCCCCAGTGTTTTAACTCTACTAATTCTAACCCATACAATAAAGTTGCAGGGATCTTTGCCCTAAATACCTCCATAAATAGTGTAAGGTGTCTCTTCCCTGTAGCCTTGTACAAGGAGCATAATCCCATACCATGGGCTAATGCTTTACGCGAGTTATGATCTGTATGGAGTTTCTCACTTAAGTTTGCCGATATTATTTTACCCAAAAAGGTGTAGGTTTTAACCACCTCTAGCTTATGTCCGCCTATGGCCCATCCGTAATTTACAGACCTACATTTTTTCTTTCCAAAAATACACATGATTTTACTTTTCGAAGCATTAATCTTCATGAAATTTGCTTCTGCAAATTGATTTAATGCACATAAGCGGTTAGACAAGCCCTTCGGAGTTAAATCTAATATGAGGATATCATCTGCATACATTAGAATTGATACAGGAGATCCTCCAATTATCGGGGCTATCCCACCGCACACTGAAATGGAAGAAGGAAGGTCTGCCGTATAGAGAGAAAACAATATAGGGGCCAATATGCACCCTTGTTTTAGCCCATTAGGTGAGGGGATAGATTGAGACAAACCTCTTTCTCCACCTTGTAATACCTTACACCACGTGTTCGAGTGGAGGGCTTTTACAAGTTCGAGCAAATATAACGGCATCCCTAGAATAGCGAGTTTTCTCCACAGGGTTGGTCGGTCGACCTTATCAAACGCTGTGGAGAAATCAATGAATGCCGCATATATTCCACCACCGCGAACACGTACATATTTATCGACAATCACCTGTAATGCTGTTAAGTTATCAAGTGTACCATGCTCTTTACGAAATCCAGTTTGTTCCAAAGGTAGGATGTCATTCGCTTCCATCCATTCGGAGATTAAAATCAAAAGACATTTTGCAAAAATTTTCCCTATCGAATCTAAAAGAGCAATTAAACGATAGTTCCCAGGGCTATCCCGCTCTCCTTTTTTGAATATCGGGATTAATATACTTCCCCTCCACGAATTAGGGACTGATCTCAGTAAAAAGCACGCACGGAATACTGGAAGGAGAATCCTACTCCAGGATGTAACGTCTTGCTTTATTATAGACATGGGCAGCTCATCCGGGCCCATAGCTCCGGACGCACTCATACTCTTTATCACCGAAGCGATCGTTTTCTCAGATGGAAGCTCTATAATAGGCTGACTATTTAGGGCTAAATCCCAGCTATCCCACTCTACATTATTAGAAGCATACAAACTGGATATAAATGATATCCAGACATTTTCGGCAATAGAGATAGGGATAGGGGAAGTTCTTACCCCACATCCCTTCCCTATTAGGGTCCAGAATTCTCTAGATTTATTAAAGGCCGATGCCTCTCTTAACCTGATCCAGAGAGAATCTTCTTTTTCTCTTTTTAATTTGATTCTAAGTCTAGCTCGCCTTCTTCTTAATAAGGCTATCTTATACTCATTTTCCTTAGTTCTACTAATGAACTGTTGCCTTACGAGTTTATTTATTTCCTTATTTAGGGGTAATAATAAACTAGGAGGGAGATATGGCTTTTTAGGTTTACTTAATTTCCTAGCTCTCATGGTAAGGGTTTCCTTAAGAGTTTCAAAACATGAAAATTCCCTACCCTGCCAATCATCTAGATCAAGTAAGGTTTGGGCAAGAATATTTTGTACGTCTTTCATAGTTGAAGGGTCCCAGAAACACCTTCCAGACTTGCAATGAATTGAAACACCTTTATTAATTATAGACCATGATTCAGTATCTGGGGTTTGTAATGAAACTATTATATTAATCACATTATGATCGCTCAAACAAGATTGAGAGACCATCATGTCCTGAACATAAGAAAATGAATCATAATCCGTAATTACATAGTCCAAAATAGATTCACCCCTACAGGAATTATGTGTAAATTTAGCCGGAGTGTCAGAGGGCATCCTACCATTTACAATTAACCCCTCTACATAGCTAAGTTCTTCAAGTAATATCTTTCCTCTTTTGTTAGTTTTCATTTTCCTAGGAAAGATTGCTTGGGGTATATTGTATGCTTCTTCCTTAAATTTACTTCTAAACAAGTCTATACTCGAAGTGGACACTTTACTATTTAGGTCACCCGTAAGTAATATATATGGGGGGTGATCGAGCTCCAGTAGTTGTTTGACATAAGAAAACATTCGCTTCAGAACGGTATTAAAAATCTCTTCAGGTGGGATATATGCATTAAGAATTACAAGAGAGGACCGTCTACCTGTGGACACTAAATTATTAATAGTAATTGATTGAAAAAGATTACTAGTGTCCTTATAATGGGAAAATTGCCATTGTAATGAGTTTGATAAAAAACAGGCTATTCCTCCTTTCGCGTGCCCTTTTCTTGAGGGTATGGCTGGGGCCTCGAATACAAAATAATTTTTCCCCCCATAAAGAGAATCTTTGCACCATGTTTCCTGAATACATAGCACATCTGCATTCAGAGAGAACAGATAATCAAACTTCTGAGGACAATTATGTAATCCTGCAGCATTCCAGGATATGATTTTTAATTGACTGTTAAAGATGTAGAAACGGTCTTAAGTTGTTCGATGTGTTACTGGATAAAACTCCAGGAAGCCAATTCCAGTGTTGATTATCTTCTGTCATGGAAATAAGAAGATTTTCAGGGGGAGAAGGTACCTGAGAGACCATACGCTTTCCTCTAGAAACCCGTATCTTTAGATCTTTATTTTGAATAATTGGGTCTTCTTGCCCAAGTCCCAGCTCAGAAGCTCCTTTTCTAAAGAACATATGATTTCCATTATTAATAAAGGGCAGCACATCAATCCCTCTACGTTGAAATGATTCCGCTTGTTGGAGGACAAGATTCGCAATTATTTTTTAACAGAATTTTACCCTTACGCGCGGACCATTTTCAAACCCCATTATTGAAACCAAATCAATGTCGCTTGACAAAATAAGTTTTAAGCATTCAATGTCCTTGAAGGAATTCAGCAACCATGATCTATTCATATTAAGGTCTAAATCGAATAAGGGGAGAAAATCCAGTGACAAAGTATCCACACATGGGTTGGAAGTTTTTAGTGTTACAGTAGATGAATTAGTGGTCACATGCGCTAAAGGCCAAAAAGTAGATGCCGATGGATTAAGTACTATTTTTTCAATAGGCCTATTACTTGTAACTTCATCCTTTGGTTCAAGAGGTTCTATCCCACCAGCCTCAGAACAAAGGGGTCCTCCATCCAAGGTGCTGACACCGGGGGGGCCTTCAGCTAGAGGATCGGTGAGGCCACCAGCAACCTCAATAGATGAAGTCTCCTGTATTAAACTATCTAGAGTTTCTATAACATCAGTTACTTCTGTATTTACATGCTCTTGAAAGATCATTTTCCTCTGTCTTTTCTTCTTATATTTGCGAACAGGTTTCCTATTTTTCCCTTTAATCTTTCTGCTTTTTTCTATTACTGTCCCAGTAGTCACCACAATACCTTCAGGTTCTTTTTTATCCTGAATAAAAATAGGAAAAAATTCGCTTCCAGCGGTTGGGTTAACCACTGCCGATTGTTCTTCCTTCAAAATCGGTTCTAATTCTTTCCTCAAAGATGCAGAGATTGGTAAAGAAGAGGTTGAGGGCTCATGAATATCTACTTTTAATACCAACCCCGCAGATACATTTTTTCTTAATGCAATGTTACTATCAATAACGTTCTGAGCAATAGGTTCGATAGGAAAAATAGACCTGTTCACAGCATTTTTGGCAGTTAATACTTTCAATATTTCAGTAACTGAATCCATAATACAGTCAGTGCTCCCAACGAATTTATTCAATAAACCTAATATGGAGGTCAGCAGATGCTCAAGTGCTATCAGAGAATCAGAAATTGGTTTTTCATTTTTTATATATTCAGGTGCAGTAAGAGAGCAGATACCTGATAGGTTAAGTTGAGGAGATTTCAAATCGCTCTGCAGTGAAAAAATATCATTAGATGTCATAGAGGGGGTGCTACTATATAGCCGTAATCCTGAAGGCGTTGCTCCGTTTAAGGAAATACAAGGATCAGGCTGTTTCACAACCCTCTCACCCATATAACGACCACACAATTCTAGATCAATACTAGACGGAATAGAGATTTCTTTTATATCCTCCACCTTCTCTTCTGTAACCTTAGGAGTATTATACTGAAAACCTTTCAAATCTGCCTTCAGTAAGACTGAATTATCTCCTTTGGGAGGACATGCTAGGATGTCTACATCTTTAGTCAGGAGTAAGGTGGGAGAAACTTTTTCCGTAGCTGACCTAGAGTTAGTGTCGAAGGCTGCTTCTATCTGCGGTTCCGTCGTAGTTATTGTCTCATTGTCAGTAGTGACTGGAACTTCCATATATTTATTCTCTGGTTTTTCCCATAGTTTAAACAACTGCATCTGTCCCTTCAATTGTAGACTATGTTCAAAATTATTCCTCAGGGGGTTGGACCTAGTTTTAATACATGATCTCACCCCTAAGACTCTTCCAGAGCGTAGTTTTTTGGCTGTCATTTTGTATCAAGTAAAAGGATAAAAGCAAAAACTAATACACAATAAATTAACCAATGATATACTAAGAATCAACTGTCAATGTATAGTTTATATATGCGACCAGTCAATAGTTGTATAGTTGTATCACCCTCACCGTTTTATCGCCTTCAATAGCTGTAGAGAATGTACATGCTGTGAGCAGCAATATGGAAATAACGGGGCCCTGCCCGGCCAACCTCGGCCACTGAGGGCCCGCCCTTTGCCCGGGCTTAGCCCGGCGTCCGCCCGCGCGCGTCCCGCGACGCGGGAGGTGTGCTTGTTTTTATGGGACCTCCAGGCGCGTGATTAGCGTCACCTGCTCCTGGGGCTGGGGATTCTGGGGGCTGAAGTTTTTCTCCTCTCGGCGGCCGCGTAGTCAGCAAAGCGGCGGCGGGAGAAATGAGAGCCAGCAGCAACCACAGGACAAGCAGGGAGAGCAGGTAACTATCTGCAGGGTTCCAATGTTCGTAATCAGCTCAGGGCAACACCCGCTCCCCCGGAGGTGTGCTTGTTTTTATGGGACCTCCGGGCGCGTGATTAGCGTCACCTGCTCCTGGGGCTGGGGATTCTGGGGGCTGAAGTTTTTCTCCTCTCGGCGGCCGCGTAGTCAGCAAAGCGGCGGCGGGAGAAATGAGAGCCAGCAGCAACCACAGGACAAGCAGGGAGAGCAGGTAACTATCTGCAGGGTTCCAATGTTCGTAATCAGCTCAGGGCAACATGTCTTTGACTATTTTGCACCTTACAACCTGGGCGTTTCTAAAATTGATTACAATAATGTCACCAGGCATGTCTTTTGTTTTTTGGACCACCCATCCCACCCTACGCGTAAACAGAATCTCATTTGCATCTCTATAACAGAATTGGAGTTCATTTGACAACCAAAAAATACATTTATTTTTTAAGTCACAGTGCGATTCCCTTTGTCCTATTTTTAGTTCTGGGACTTTAGCTAGGATCAGAGCATATGGCGTGGAATCTGGGGGAGATTAATGCATGGTAAGGCGGGACTACCCTCTACTGCCTCCATTCTTAGGTCCTGCTCCCCAGTTGCTCTATGCTCTGAGCCTGGGTTTTGTATCTTGGATTCAGCTAGGGTTGTTCAGATGATGGGTCTTAGTTTCCTAACATTCTCTCTACCCTTTCTAGGCTCTTGATTTTGTAGGCTATTAGCCTCATTTGACTTACTTGGTGCATTCGTGTCGGTGGCCCCATCCTCCCTGTTATTCTGTATTTGTAGGGGCAAACTAAAAATAGGATCTGGGACATAGTCTTTTTCCTGCTGGGCTCGGCAGGTTAAAGGCATACCTTGATAATGCGGGACAACCACCCTAGAGTCTATTTTTCCCATAAATACTTCTAGTAAAGATGTCAATTTGTCAACACGAGAGGTAAGGATAGTCAATTCCTCCTTAACTATGTTTCTAATTTCCAAATGTAGATCCCTAACAAAGTTAGACACCCACACTGGTTTTTCTATGCCTTCGTTCACATCCCCGCCCAACGCTACCCTCTCCAGACCCCCATTTTTTACAGGGTCTTTAGTGCCCCTCTTCTGAGTCTTCCCTGGTTTTGTGGCAGTTTTTATGTTCCCTCTCTTTCGTGGACCTAGAGGAGGGTCCTCGATATGTAAATCCAGGGGCGGTGCTTCATGTACCACGGCCCGTGTTCTAGAATGGGCCCTTAAGGAGGCGGATTCCGCAGGTTGTTGGATCGGTGATCGTTCTGGGCTAGTCAGGGTAAGGACTAGGTCAGGTGTTATTGATAACCGTCTTTCAGTTTGTTCAATTTCATTTGTAACAACCCCTATTGCCCTCGGCAGCATCCTATCTATCGAAGTTGGCTGGTGGCTTGTTGCAGATTGGGCAGTTAATGTTGATTTTTTCCCTGCACAGATACATCTCCCCAATTTAGCTTCCAGACAAGAATGTATTCTTATTTTGTTAGAATCCTTTGTATCAGATGGAACTACAATACATGGAGTGAATACAATCTAACCAGGGCTACTGTATGGAACACAGGGCTCCCAAATGGAAGAGGATACATCCAGATAAGGGAGGCAAATAGTCAATTTTTTTTTTTTTTTAGTCTTTCAGTTTATCAATTTAAGCAGCAAAGGCACCCACCTTATGAGCCTGCTACCTGCATAACTCTGGAGTTCAGGGGAATTTTCCCGAAGGCAGGCCAAAGGGGAATGGCCCTGCTCTGCCACCTCCTGGCGCTGACAGGCGCAGACGGGCCCGCCCTTGGCGTCCCGCGCTGCAGGAAGCCGGCACAGGCTTTGAAGCACTGCCCGTCGTGGTGACAGCGTCAGCAAGCGCCGAGGTTGCAATGGGTGCAGGGGGTTGCAGTAGGTAGGTGGCTGTTCCCCTCACGGCTTTAGAGCGGGATGTTGGCCATTTCCCTCAAAGCTCGCGGTTAGCAGAAGTGAAGCGTGTCCCGTGCTGCGGGAGGCCGGCGCATGCTTTGAAGCACCGCCCATCGCGGTGACAGCGTCAGCGAGCGCTGAGGTTGCAATGGGCGCTGGGGGTTGTAGTAGGTAGGTGGCCGTTCCCCTCACGGCTTTAGAGCAGGACGTTGGCCGTTTCCCTCACGGCTCCCAGTTAGCAGAAGTGAAGTGTGTCCCGTGCTGCGGGAAGCCAGCGCAGGCTTTGAAGCACCGCCCATCGCGGTGACAGCGTCAGCTAGCACCGAGGTTGCAATGGGCGCTGGGGGTTGTAGTAGGTAGGTGGCCATTCCCCTTACGGCTTTAGAGCAGGATGTTGGCCGTTTCCCTCAAGGCTCCCGGTTAGCAGAAGTGAAGCGTGTCCCGCGCTGCAGGAAGCCGGCACAAGCTTTGAAGCACCGCCCATCTCAGTGACAGCGTCGGCGAGCGCCGAGGTTGCAATGGGTGCTGGGGGTTGTAGTAGGTAGGTGGCCATTCCCCTCACAGCTTTAGAGCAGGATGTTGGCCGTTACCCTCACGGCTCCCGGTTAGCAGAAGTGAAGCGTGTCCCGCGCTGCTGGAAGCCGGCACAGGCTTTGAAGCACCGCCCGTTGCGGTGACAGCGTCAGCGAGCACAGAGGCTGCAATGGGCGCTGGGAGTTGTAGTAGGTAGGTGGCCATTCCCCTCACAGCTTTAGAGCAGGATGTTGGCCGTTTCCCTCATGGCTCCCAGATAGCAGAAGTGAAGCGTGTCCCGCATTGCGGGAAGCCGGCACAGGCTTTGAAGCACCGCCCGTCGCGGTGACAGCGTCAGCGAGCGCCGATGTTGCAATGGGTGCTGGGGGTTGTAGTAGGTAGGTGGCCATTCCCCTCATGGCTTTAGAGCGGGATGTTGGCCATTTCCCTCACGGCTCTCAATTTCTTAAAATAGATCTTTCATCAAAATGTATCCATGTAATAAAATAAGCTCAGCTTTGTTTAGAGAGAAGGATGGATTTGTCAGCTTTTTTCCAAATCAAAAGCCCCCTTCCAATGCGTGTGTATCCTGTGGGCATTGAGGTCTATTTGTCACATACATATCCTTTTGTGAAGATAGACAGCATGTATGTGTTCAGTGATGAGTCTCAGAGTTTGCAAACTAGTCATTTAAACTGTGGTAGGCAAGTGTGCATGATAATATCAAAGCATAATGTGTTAATCAAAATTCTTTAACCCTGGAGAGGCAGAAGACATTTGGAGTCTCTATAATGGATATTAATAGGAAAGCAAAATTGGCTGCTCCAAGTGGCTTTATTGTTCAGAGTGATCCCTGTAAGGAAAATGATACAGTTGTAATATATCATTGAAAGTAAACAGGAGAATTTTCTTTCTGCGTTAAATCCTGATAAAAATGCTCTATGATCTTGTTTTCCAAATTACAGAGAGACACGAGTCAACTAACAATAGACATCATGTCACTTAGAAGTGCACTATACCTGAGGTGAAGTCATGGGTTCCTTGAATAGAACGAGACAAACTCTGGTTGACTAAACCAATCTCTGGTTAAGAGACCGCACTAGGGAATATTACTTCAGTGGTAAGAAAAAAGTTCTTCCTGTGATCATGGGTTTGCGTAAGACATATGGTAGCCAGAAAAACAAGCAGCACATATCTGAAGGGTGATTTTAACCCAGATAGATTTATCAAAACAAAAATGGCAATAGTTTAGCATGTACCTTCTGTTCAGATTCAGAACATTTAATTATGCTGTCAATCTCAATACAACAGAAAGGATGACTGCAGTACAACTACTGTTCTAATACATCTAGCCTTAACTGGAAAACATGGCCACAAAAGGTCATATTTTATACAATAAAAAGTACATTCTTCCAACATTTAAAAAAATAATTTATTCTGAAGGATAATAGCTATTCTCATTATACTATAGAAAAAATAGAATTGAAATGACATTCGACTTCAGATTTGACACCTCCTCTGCCAATGATCAAAAACGTAAGAGTGCCTGAAGCACTGCATGCGTGCTGATGACAAAGTGAACTTCAGAAGATTTTTAAATACCTAGTATTCCAAAGAAACCATGGGTTTGATGCAGAGCTTTGAAGACAAAGACGATCAGAATTATTGTATACGGCTTACGTTTCTGAAATCAACAAGTGTTCTGCTATGGATTCTAGAACAGATATATGTATAAATCCACATTTTGTCCACCTCATTCCACCTGGCCTTGTAAAACCTGCTCTAAAACCTAAATGCATGCTCTATGGCTACTTCACATTTTGAAATATTTCCTGGTTGAAAATACATCTTAAAACAATCAATTTAAATTGTTTGGAATCCAATTATCCAAGAAGAAAAACAAATCTAGGAACCCTAAAGAATCAAAAACTTTAATTATTCTTTTAAAGTGTATAAATATAACAGTACTTGAACAACACATGTGCCCTAATTACATTGTCGGGTGGACTTGAGTTCCCCTGACACCGTCTCGATCCTGGGACCGACCGACCTCCGGTTGGCAATCCTGACCGCCTAATTAGGATGCGGGCAAACACTGTAAACTGGCCGTAATCCATGCTCCCATAGGGAAATGGGAGGAGCTGTTTATCCCGGCACCACGTGGCAGGCAACTCAAGGTGCAAGGATGAACAGGGGGGAGCCATAAGTGCCCCTGCAGCCCCCAACCGGATGCTGCACACACAAGAGGGCCCTGCTGGGGGCGCCCAAACAGGCTTTCTGACATGCTTTCCATGTCAGAAAGGCTCCATGCCGGAAACCGTGCATTGTAATCCCAAGGGCACATAGGCCCGCCCTTTGGGATTACGAGCAGGTTCTTACTGGCAGACCGGCTCCTTGAGCCGGCCGGAAGCCAGACGAAATGGCCAGTTGGTTTCCATTCTCACTGGCTGATTATGTACCAGCCGGTCAGAATTGAAACTGACGGTCAGAGGCTTCCCGACCTCCATCGTAATCGGCCCCACAGTGTTTACATTCTGGACTCTCCTTTCTGTTTCCTTTTATCTCATTCATTTTATACCTTCTTTAAATAAACAATGATGACACACTGCTTTGCAGTAATGTGCTACAGAGAACCAAGTAATCAAGTCAATGTATCTAATAACAGAAAATAAAATATTTCATAAAAATTTAAAAAAAGACAACATCATTTATATAAGAATAAATAAACGTGGAGAAGTATTGAGAAAGAGATGTTCAATTTAAGTACCTTACTTAAAATTAAGTTAAGCTTCCACCCAAGGGTTGCAAGGGTGCATACCTTTATAGACATTGTGAGGACTAACAGTCTAACACATTGGACTATTTTCTTGTGTGAGGTAACCCTGCCTTCCTTGATTAATTCCCAAGCTCATTCTGCTCACCATTTATTGGCATTTCTTGAGGGACAGAAAAGACTCCAACCATCTTGAACCCACACCTTGACCCAACCTGAGTGAGCCTTAACCCTCCAAGTTGTGCCCATCTAGTCCTGGACCCTTGGAAGTGGTGCTAGAGGTGCCTGGAAAGCCAAAATCCAAAACTTGGGACTTGGAATATTTGGGGCTAAAATGTGCTCTGAGAACTGAGAGGAGACTGGCACCTACCTGCTCTCCGACCTGCTCAAGGTACATTGCCGGTCAACCTGACTTTGTGGAAATTTCCTGCTACGTTCTTCTCCACAGCAGCAAATCCTGTTCAGCGACTCCTCCGTAAAGAGGTATCCGGTCTCATGCAGCCCTTGCCAGGTACAGCCTGCCGCTTCGTCCCACTGAAGATTATCGATTTCCAAAATAAAGAGGCTAAGTCCAAATGTAGAAATCTTCACACTGACTTCATCCAAAGGCTCCCGGATGATGACTACTCTTCTGACATCGCTTGCAGCCTTGTCCAGCTGAAATGTCCCTTCTAAGACATATTTCAATGAAATTCCTTTCAAGTATCAAGTAAAGTGCAGACCAGGCCCAATACACTCCTTGTGTCAGGTCTCACCAGAGGGACAGTCGGAGTACACTGACGATGTCTGTGTAACAACAAGAAAAAACGCTATGGACGTTACTGGAACTACAGTTCCCATGATTCAATGGGGAACCACGTTGAGGACGTCATCCCGTTCACAGAAGGAGAGTATTTCATCTCTTCCGGTGAAGCATCGGGTGGCGTTTACTATTGCAGCTGAGACGCCCGGAGCTCATGAAGGTCTGGTAAGGGTGCATCTTGCACCACACTCCCCTCGTTGTTATTCCTGCAGTGCTCAGTGGATGTGGCAAATTACCAAGGATGAATTGTAGTCGCTTCACTTGCACCATTGGCTAAACCCATTTCCGGGTTCTTGCGGAACAGACGAGCGCAGCTTGTTTTGTGTTTTAAACAAACCGGCTTGGTGTTATATTCCCAGTATAACGATCTTGTGTGGGGGTCGTGAGGCGGCTGCCTTTCCCTACTCCCTCGGCGTTCTCTCAACTTGGTACAACTCATGCAGAGAGAACACGTGCGCCTGAGGAAACTGGCATCTTTCTTGGTGTTTTCATTTTGTGATTGTCATGGTAGCGCATTGATGTGGAATTTCCCTTGTTTCTCCTGTACGGAGGATTATTGAGAGTGCGTGATTACTGATATTGCCATTGGAAATTCCTATCCCTTAATAGGAGATTGTGACATAAATCCTCTTGTTGTATATTCTGAGGCTTATCAGATACTGAGGGTAAACACTATCCACTATCGAAAACATGGTTGTCAGTGGAGTAGTGTGATGAACTAATCCTGATTTGAATAAACCTTCGTATGAATTGCCTTTACTAAGAGCCTATGCATTGGGGCCTTCTTTTGTGTTATTTCGCCACAAGGGAACCTGAACCTTCCCAAGTCAGCACAGCACCCCTGTTCAGACATGATCTGCATATCTGTGGGTAGGTGTTATCACAGGAACAAAGGGAGGGGTAGGTGATACGGTGTGCATATACGTTATAATGTGCTGTTTCCTCCTTAGATGTGTATGGAGCCTTGTTTAACCATAAAAGCTGACTAGAATATGGGGGAATTTTGCTTTACAGGTATATAGAAAGCACCATAGGCACCTGTAGGCTTTGCGGCGTATGTGTGTATGTATGTATGTACTTATCTTGTATTACCTGGTTGTTATTCTTGTTGCAGATCTCCTTCCCCGCTGTCCCCATCCTTCCCTTCCCCCGCTTGATCACTCCATTGAGTCTGTAACACTAAACCAGACCGTGGTGGTATCAAGAGGTGGACCAAAAAGAGCAACATATGACCCTGAGGATTCAAGGCCGCGACACCTTGTATCTGACCCATGCTCCATTGCGGTTGGCCATAACTTTCGACTTCACCCCGGTCTATCACGACCAGTTTTTACCTTAAACTTTAAAAATTGATAACTATGGTTCTACTGATTGGAGTTTTGTAATTTTCTTTGTCAAATAATGTATTAAATATACTCTTTTTTTCTAAATTGGTGTGTTTTTGTGTTGTGTTTTTACTTTATTACTGTTTGTATGCTGCATAAATACTTTACTAATAGCCCCTAAGTTAAGCATCCTCAAATGCCCCAAGGAAATAAAGAAATTCTTCTATACCTCAACCACTTACTATCCATATCCCCAACAGGACTTCTGCTACCCAATCTGTCTGCACGCTCTTTGGCTTCCATTAGCCAAATTCATAAATTTTAAGGCTCTATGCTATGTGTTTAAAACCATGAAGAAACTCAGTCCTATCTATATTCATTCTTTAAATCAACCTTATTCCAATGTGAGAGCTTCGGTCAGGACCTGCCAATCTGGTCAATATTCCTAGAGTCAGCAAGACAGGGCGGGCAGTCCTTTTCCTTTTCTGGGCCCAAGTTCCGGAACACCTCTTCTCTCACTCTTTGCCTCTGCAATTCCTATCTCCAGTTCAGGGAGAAGCTCAAGACCTGGTGTTGGACATGGCCCTTTCTGCAGGGTTCTTTTGCCTTCACCTTTCTGTTTTTCTCTGAATCAGTTTTTGTTAGTGTTTGGGACGATGCACCCTTTCACCACTGCTAACCAGTGCTAAAGTGCGTCTGTTCTCTCCTTGGCTTAAACACAATTGGAACTTTTAATTTATTTGCAAGCCCCTACTATGGTGGAACTACTACATGTACCCAGGGCCTGTAAGTTAAATGCTACTAATGGGCCCGCAGAACTGATTGTACCATCCACTTAAGTAGCCCTTTAAACATGGCTCAGGCCTGCCATGTCAGCCTGTATTTGCAGTTTTAAGCCCAACCCACCCTTTTTAATGCATATAGGTCACCATTAGGGTAGGCCCTACACAGCCCACAGGGCAGCCGGGAGTGAGTTTAAAATGTTGGACATGTACCTTTAGTTTTTACATGTCCTGGTAGTGAAACACACTTAGATTAATTTTTCTCTACTGTTTTCGCCTATCTATCCCATAGCATAACATTGGGTTAGCTGATTACATTTAATAAATGATGACTTTCAATTAGGAGCAGGTAAAGGTTGAGTTAGTGATCTAAAGATTTGTAATTAAAATCCCTCTTTAATTTTAAAGTAGGATTGTATGTCACACTTCTGAAAATGATACTTTTAGAAAGTTGGCATTTTCTTGCAATAATAATTAGGGTGTCCGCTTCCTGTTTCCCGGGACACATGACTAGGTGTAGCTGGCAGTTGGTCAGTGTGTTTTGCTCCAGACAGTAAAACAAAGGGCCATAGGTGTTGGCAGGAGGGGCTATCTTTGACTTGATGTGGTAGGAGGAGCTGTCTCCTACTACACTTGCACATCACAAAGGCTCTGCCTAAGCACGCTCACAAAGGATTCGACAATAGGCTATTGTGACCCCATACAGGCTGGCGACAGGGCAGGGAGTCAAGCTTTTCCACACACCTCTGGGGTAGAAACCACCAGAACATTCTCTGACTTCAAAGCTGGTACTAGGTATAAGTAATGAATCCTTATACCCAAGTCTTCAATACACCTCTGGACCTGTGGCAGACACAACACAGCTGGGCTGCTCTGCAAGAAGAACTGCTACTCTGCTGCCAGAGTGAAAGGACTGGATCTGCATCTTGTACCCAGGACCTCCAGAGTAAACCAACGTCTAGTTGCCTCGCCTCCTCATCTGATCTTCAGGGTCAGACCTCCAACCAGCTTGAAGCCTGCACCTGGACTCTGCCTGCTGTGAGTCCTACCCCCCAAGTGGTACCACCCCAGTCCTGGACCCTTGGAAGTGGCCCTGAAGGGGCTATGCCAGCCCCAGCTGTGATCCTGTAAGCAGAAACGATGCAGGGTGACGCATCACCTTGTGGCCACTCATAGAAATTGCTTCAGGACGCTGCATCCCTGGAGTAGGGGCCCCACAGTGCCTCTGAGCTGCTGCATCATGCATCCTCAACACAAGACCTTGCACTGTAGCCCTGCAGCTCGTCAGACCTGCAGCTAAGCAACTCATCCTTGATGCAGGCCTGACAGTCATAGCTGAGTAACGCATACTGAATGTGGCCCCTTGCAATGCTCACCAACCTGGATTTAAGGTACATTTTTCAGTGGACCTAACCTGGTCCCTGTATCTGGCCCATGCTTCATTGTGGTCAGCCAGAACTTGTTACTTTGTCCATGTCTATTGTGACCAGATAACCACTGTTGGCGCTTTGTGCTTCTAAACTTATGAAACTTTATTCTATTTTTCTAAATCGGTGCAAGATTTTTCTTGTGTTGTGCTTTCACTTTCATACTGTTTGAAGTGCTGCATAAATGCTTTAAACATTGCTGCTGAGTCAGGCCTGACTGCTTTTTGCCACACTACCAGAGGGCTGAGTACTGGTTAATTTCGGGTTTGCTTGTGTCCCACCTTGACAGAGATCGTGGTAGCTGCGTGAGTAGAGTTTCACGCACCAACCAGTAGCCCATTTTGCAACATAGATAGGCTTGTTTTACTTTCACGGCATTAGTGCTCAGGGGGCATATCTCTGCCCCTCGAGCACTGATTCTCTTGGGAGAGGTATTGTTGAGATGGGAGAATCTCCCTTTTCCAAAGGAATGTCTGCCGAGTGGATCACTGCTTGGGGGATCACCACAGGAGAGCAATCCTCAAATAGGTATTCAGTGACTAGGCAGCAGAGATTTTGGGGCAGCGGGGATTGGGCAGGCTTGTGCTCCCCTACCTACCCTACAAATTACAGTATTTCTACCCCCTGGGGGGTGGATGCAGGCAATTAAACCTGATCTACAGAAAGCCCACCAGGCCCTAGTGAAACCATAACAAAATATAATCACAGGGCTGCCTACCAATGGCATGCCTCCACCCCAAGTAAATGTAGCAACATTCTTCCTGCCCCCCCCCCAGTGGGACAGATGGGGGTATAATGGTGAATGAGAGGATGGAAAGAGCGGCTGTATGGGTGAGGGTGCAGGTGTGTCAGTGGTTGTAAATAGTGAATGGAGAATGGGTGACTGAGCAGGTACATTAATGCCTGTATGGGTGAGTGGCAGGGTACATAAGTGACTGTGTGCGAGTAGTTGTATGGGTGACTGAATAGGTGTGAGTGGCTGTATCTGTAAGGGAGTGTGAGAGAGGTTGCATGGCAAAGTATGTACCTGTCTCAGTGACTGTATAGATGTAGGTTGTTCAATTTACCAGGACTTTTGCTTTTCAGCGCGGCGTCATCATTGGCATGGAGGGCAGGAGTTTCGCTTTGTTTCGCTTGGTTCGGTGCTTGGTGCTTTGAGCCGCGGCTGGCTGGAGCCGTCAATGCCAACGCCAACACCAACGCAGGAGACCGGGTTTTTGGAGACTGGTGCCAGACCGGTGAGATCGGCAGCAGGAGCCAGAGTTAGAGCGGGTCCGCCATTGAAGGCAAACGCTCGTTCACTCACACACCGCACACCGCCGGCCCGCGTTTTCTCCCTCTGAGGGGAGGTGCTGGGGAAGAAGCCCTCGAGCAGAGCAAAGCGGCCTGGTGTTGAGCCGCGATTCTTTCGCAGACCGGCAACTGGTTACTGGATACTGGATTCTGGATACTGGTGAGACTGACAACCGGCAACCAGAGCTTGAGCTTGAGCGAGACACACGATAGTAGGCACACGCTCGCTCGCTCACTCATGCACATTTTGTTCACCTTTTGCTTGTGCATTTGGTCCCTCCCTCTCCCTTACTACAGTTATTAACAGTTATTACAGAAGCCTGTTTTAGCCGCGTGTGATCGCTTGAGTCTTGCGGCTGACTGTGAGGTTCCCAGGGGCCTGGCAACTTTTTACAGCACCCTCACAGCACTTTTACAGGCACAGGCGCTGAAGTGGCAGAGGTTGCGAGGGGGCGTTGCGCGCGCTGCATCGCATTTTGCGATGCAGCGCGTGCAAAGGAATTCGTTTTATTTATTTAAATGTGTACTTACCTCCGTTCATCCATTTCACCACCCTGCCCCTCCCCTGCCTCGCCTCACTGCCCACCGTCACTCCCTCCACGGACCGCTACTGTTGAGAGGGGTTGTACTGGGTCAGCTAGTTCTGATTTTTTTAACATTCTCCCCCTTGGCTTTTTCTACTCTCCCCAACGCCTGGATAGGTTTTCAGGTCCTCGTTGCTAAACATTAAATCAGGGGAGGTCCATGGGAGGGAGATATGGTATCCCGACGTTTAATCCCTTTGACACCCTTAGCGGTTTGGACACAAATGATTGACCACAACTCTATTCCCTTCACAACTCCCCAGAGATAGTCACGGATCTTATGCCTGTTATTACTTTAAGGGAAAACAGCAAGGAAGGCATGGGGTTAGATCCTAGTCCTTCTACGTCTGAGGGTCTCACAGGGGGACCAGAGGCTCTGGTTGGTGGCTTAGAGAAGCGGAGTGAGTGTGGTTATGTATCTCTACCCGTCGATCTGAGTGTGGACTCTTCCACCCCCCCCCCCCCCCCTTGGGTCCTCCTTTATGTAATGTTTGTTCTTGGAACATTGCTGGTATCAAATCTAAGATTGGTATCCCATTGTGGCAGGCCTTTATTCAGACTTACGATCTGATTTGTCTACAAGAAACATGGAGTAGGGATCCGGTCCATATAAATGGTTTTAAGACCTTTCACACACCAGCCCTGGACATTACTCATGGTAGAGCTAAGGGTGGACTGATGATTTATTTGTCAAATAAGTTGAACATCTTAAAGGCAACAGAGCCTGTCAAAGATACTTATTTCCAATTGTTGTTACTCGTTTTGGACTCAGACACTCCGATTGCCCTGATTAATTTGTATAATAACATTCCCCCTGGTGATGTACTTAATGTTTTTAAAAAGGTGGCTAATGCACTTTTTCTACAAGGTAAATTTTGTGTATATAATATGATGACCCTTCTCCTCAGTGATTTTAATTGTACTTTGTGCACCATGAAGGGAGACAATAGGTGCGGAATCACCCAGGAAGATGGCTTGTGTCAGTCACATTTTAATCATTCCCTTTTGGGTGAACAATTTAACGAACTAATAGACAAGCTTGATTTGGGATTTGTAAATGAAGTTTGTGCAACCCCTTTCATCTTACCTCCTACATTTACTGGGAGGGGTTGTACTTCCCCAATTGATTTTGCTCTAGTAACTATTAAGCATGCTGGTAGCATATATTCTTTCAAGGTCTCAGATATTGCGTTAAGTAACCACTTTCCTCTTTGGGTAACCATTCTGATTCCAAGGAATTCTGTCCCAAAAGATAACATAGACGCGGACAGATTGCGTGAAAACTTGAGCACTGGTAGTATGAATGGTTACACGCTAAGATGGGATAAGGTGGATCAAGTAGAAACACTTAAAACAGTAATTGTTAAAAGTATGTCTGAGGTAGTGACTTGTTTGAGGGAGGAGTCTACATCTGAAGAGATTCTTGCATCCTTCCTATCTATTTGTAATGAAATCAGGTCCTCCCTTATTATGCAATGTAAAACTAAAAACAAACAAAATGGAGGCTGGTTTAATTCTAGGTGCACAAGAGCTTATTCTCTCTTAAAGAAAGAACTGCATAAATCACCTAGGTGTGCAAAGGAAGTGAGTAGACTTAGGATTGAGTATAAGCTCGCCCTAAAAGATATAAAGAACGAGCTAAAAATAGAATCTTGGGAAGCATTGCACAACGCTGCGGTAAGGAAGGATAGTGCGGGCTTCTGGAAGATCATTAGAACTCCTTTCCTTAGCGATACTACTGGCCCAACTCTAGAGATAGCAATTGCTGAAACAGATTGGATTAATCATTTTACTAAAGTATACGAAGAACTAGGTAAGTCTAGCCCTCTTTTGAATCCCTCTGCTTATCCCATCTCAAGAAACTTAAGGTTCACCCTGGAAGAGGTTGAACTAGCCTCACGTGTGAGTCAGGGCGGGAAGGCACCAGGTCCGGACAGTGTCCCTATAGATATTTTTAAGGCAATTGTTCCTTTGTGGGGTCCCCTTCTGGTCCAGGTGCTTAACGCTAGTTGTATTACAGAAGTATTGCCCACTTGGGTGGAGTCCATAATTGTGCCCATCTATAAAAAAAGGGATAGACACGACCCGGGTTGTTACAGACCCATTTCCCTTTTTAGATTCCTTTACTATAATAGTGGGTCGAATAATTTTGGACCGCCTTTTGCTTTCGGCTGAGGATAATTCTATTTTATCTGACTTACAATATGGTTTCCGCTCTGGCCTAGGAACAATGGAACAGAGCTTAAATCTTCTAATGCTGACCGGGAAGTACACGAGAGCCAGGAAAGGGAGTTTGTTCCTGGCCTTTGTTGACCTCTCGGCCGCATTTGATTGCGTTGATCATTCCACTTTATGGACTGTGCTGGGACAACTTGGGGTTGAATCCAATATTATTTATTTTCTTAAACGATTTTATAGTGATGCTTCAGCTCGCGTCCGCTATGGCCTTAGGGGGCAATGCACGGGCAAAATCCCAATCAGGAGTGGTGTCAGGCAGGGCTGTGTCTTCGCCCCATTCCTTTTTAATTTGTATATAAAGGGTTTGGAGAAAGCCCTGTGCAATAGTAAATTCGACCCCCCCATACGCTGCTGGTTGTCCAATCCTGGCGTTGATGTACGCGGACGATGCTCTGTTAATGTCCCGTACTCAAGTGCGATTACAGTGCGTGGTGGATAGTTTTGCCCTCTTTATGAACAAGTTGGGCCTTAGAGTGAACATCTCGAAAACTTTCATCATGCGCTGTGGTCAAAATCCCAAAATTAAAAAGGCCATTTTTATAGCAGGACAGAAGCTTGATTCCACTAAACAATTTTCTTACTTAGGTATCTTGTTCAACCAGAATGACTTTTGGGGTCCGGCAGTGGCAGCGAAAAAACTTGCATTGGTTCCCTCGACTGCCGCCCTTAAATCCTTCTCCATGAAACTAGGTACCAGACCGCCGGCAGAATTAATTAAGATTTACAAAGCTAAATGCGTGTCTGGTGCAATGTACGGTAGTGGAGTTTGGGGCTTTGCTGACTCTGCTCCCATTCAGGCAGTTGAAAACTCCTTCTTGAAATTTATCCTCGCAGTACCCAAGAGTTCCTCTAACTATAAATGTCATGCAGAATTGGGTCTTCCTTTTATATCTGATCTTATTAAACTTGAACCAGTGCTACTATGGCACAGGATGTGGACTAAAGATGAAACCAAGTTTAATAGAGATATACTGATCAATATTTTGGAATTGGAAGGAGTGATGAGGATACTATGGCTGAGATATATGTACACAAATTTTTAGCTGACATGAGAAAGTTGGATTATTTTTAAAATCCTCTTACTATCTCAGCCATATCGCGTAAGGAGTTGAAGAAGGAGGGCCTTGCTTTTTTGGATTCCACGAGAATTTCTGTGGAAATCCTAAAACCTACTGTCCTGCAACATCAATTAATTTTAACAACTTTTAATATTCAACCCTATTTGCTGCATGTCCCTGGTAACTATGATAGATTCCTACTATCACGTTTCAGATTTGGAGTCTTCCACAGATTGGTTAGTTTTCCTATAACAAATGATTGGACGCACACATTATTGCCCTGTCCTTGTGATGATGTTTCCCCTCAAAGTACTATTCATGTTGTTTTATTTTGTAAATTTTACCGTTATATTAGGCACACAGTTTTACTGCCATTTTTGAGAGAGGTGGGTCATCAGCAATGTCGTTTGGCTATGTTAGATATCCTACATTTGGATAATCATGTTTGTGATGCCACAATTACATTGTTTTAAAAAAAAGTGATTTGCACTAGGAAAAGTATAATATAATGCACTTTATTAAGTCCTTGAATGATTTGTATTAATAATTCTGGTGTTTAAGCCATTGAGTTATCGCTAAATGAACTTGAGTGAGTAAATATGTTACTATATCTATGAGTAAGTGAGTAGATATATGAGTAGCCGTGTGGGGGAGTGAGTAGGTATGTGAGTATGGGAATGGCTGTATGGGTGTGTAAGTGCCTGTATATCTATATGACTGGATGTGTGAGTCACTGTATTGGTCAGTGAGTAGGTGCATGAGTGGCTGTAAATGTGAGTTAGTGGTTACGTTAGTGGCTGCATGGGTGAGTTGATGTGTGAGTGTCTCTATGAATCAGTGAATAGGTGTGTGACTGTGGATGAAGTCATCACTGATGTCATTTGATATCACTGACCATGTCATGAGTAATATGTGAGCTCATAAGCAGTGCATTGCAGGGGCATAAGTTATAGTTCGCTCAGCAGAATTGCAGTTTTGTAGGAGTGAATTGTTTGTCTAACTATAGAGGCCCTGTAACCTTTGTTTTTTTAGTGAATGTCTATGGTTTTTTAACTAGCTGTCGTGTTTGTAGAGTGGTGGAGAAAGAGGGCCCTCCTCTGTCCAGCTCTCACGAATCCCACTGAGTCACACTTACTAACGGTAACAGTAAGGCTTCTTGCATCCTATGCCCCAGCAGCTTCCAGAGGACTTCATCCCCCAACTTGTAGTGCACCAAGAGGCATGTTTGCAGAGTGGTGTAGAAAGGGGGTGTGCCCTCTAAAGACCTTTCAGCAATACCGCTGTGTGGGATTTACAGGAGGTAACAGGAGGGCTAGTTGGACCCCAAGGACCCACAGCTTTCAAGGGGATTTCATCCCACATATAGTAGTGTGACAAAAGGCATGTTTGCAGAGTGGTGGGAAAAGGGGGCTTGGCCTCTGACCACCTCACAGCAATCCCACTGTTTGGGATTTACAATAGATAACAGGAGGGCTTTCTGGTCCCCAAGGACCCTCAGGTGGCAAGGGGACGTCATCCCACAACAAGTAGTGTGCCAGGAGATGTGTTTGCGGAGTAGTGGAGAAAGGGGGCAGGCCTCCAGCGACTTGCCAGTCCTGCAAGTTTTTTTCTTTTACAGGGTGACCTGCGTGCCCCCCTTTCCTGGGCCAATTTGTGCCCCAAGGGCCAGGCTTTATTTTAATGGAGGAGTGGGGCCAATTATGGTCCTGCGACCCCATCTCTCAGGGCCCAGCCTTTTCTTTTTAATATTTTATTGAAGTAAAAGGGATGGGGGCCAAGAGGCCACCCTCTTGGGACGATTTTGGCCCCGGGGGGGACACCAGCCCCCATGGCCGGTCCTTTGTTGTGGGTGCCCTGGTCCCGCCCAGGGCACCCACTAGTCCAAGATGGAGACCGCAGAGGGAGCCTGAAGGCCACAGCAGTCCCTGCCCGTATTGCTTTTGGACAGAGGGAGCTGCTGAACATACAGCTCCCTCTGTCCAGAAGCAATTCAGCTCCGCTTTCAGCAACCAAGAGCATTTTTACTGTTCTCAGTTGCTGAAAGTGGAACAGCATTTGCTATAGCTTGGCGGGGGCGGCAATGCTCCCGCTGAGGCATGGCAAACAGCTATGGCCCGGGAGTGGGCACCACAGGACATGCAGGAGCCAGACCTGGGGCGTGGCGGTGTCCTGGGCCATCTATGGCTCCAAGAGGGGACCTTCATTAGACTTCACATTCCCAGGGAGGCAGTTATCCCTGGTGACAGGGGGTCCACAACGGGCCCCCTGTCTATATTCTTTGAGCCCCACGAAGGTGGTGGCCCCCAGGGCAGCAGGAGGGCCTAGAGTGCCCCACTGCAATTCTATTATTCATAGCCCCGGATAGGTGGCAGTCCCTTTGGTTTTAGGAGGGTTGTGCACCCCCTGCATGACTTAAAATTAAAGCCCCAAGGAGGTGGCAGTCCCCAGGACTCAGGGCAGTCCCCAGGGCCATGCGCCCCCCTCTTTTATTACAATGCCTCAGGGACCTGGCCCACCCGGGGCCAATTAGAAACAAAGTGCAGGAGCCCAAGCTTCCTTTTTAAAAAATGTTTGGTGGGATGTGTGGTTCCAGTAGAATTTGTTTTATTTTAAATTGCTTTTTTGGCCCTGAGCCTCCCCAATATGCCTAGGGGGGTCAGGGTATTTCCACTCTGCCCCCTTTTCTATTTTTATTTTTTTACATTTCTCGAGGGACTCGGCTTCAGGCTGAGTCCCAAGACGGCTGCCAACACTTCCTGGTTAATTACATTTCAGCAGGATTTTGGGCTCCCATATATTTATATTTTTAAACTTAAATGTCCCGAAAACTACAGAAGAGATTTACACCAAATCACAAAAAGCACCAACATCTAGCTTTCTGCCAAATTTGGTGTAATTCCATTCAGGGCTTCAGGCTTTAGTTGTGTTCAAAAAATGAAAAATCACCATTGACATAACGTGGGGAAATGTGTTTTTGGACCCTCCATTTTCCTCAGCCCCTGCTTGAAGCATTACCCCGAAACTTTCAACAGAGCAGCTGAACCACGAAGAGGAGTATTTTTGAACATTTTGTGAAGATTCCTCAAGTGGCACCAAATTTATTATCTATCTATCTATCTATCTATCTATCTATCTATCTATCTATCTATCTATCTATCTATCTATCTATCTATCTATCTATCTATCTATCTATCTATCTATCTATCTATCTGTCTGTCTGTCTGTCTGTCTGTCTGTCTGTCTGTCTGTCTGTCTGTCTGTCTGTCTGTCTGTCTGTCTGTCTGTCTGTCTGTCTGTCTGTCTGTCTGTCTGTCTGTCTGTCTGTCTGTCTGTCTGTCTGTCTGTCTGTCTGTCTCTCTATCTCTCTCTCTATCTCTCTATCTCTCTCTCTATCTCTCTATCTCTCTATCTCTCTCTCTATCTCTCTATCTCTCTATCTCTCTATCTCTCTATCTCTCTATCTATCTATCTCTCTATCTCTCTATCTCTCTATCTCTCTATCTATCTCTCTATCTCTCTATCTATCTCTCTATCTCTCTATCTATCTCTCTATCTCTCTATCTATCTCTCTATCTCTCTATCTCTATCTCTCTATCTCTATCTCTCTATCTCTCTATCTCTATCTCTCTATCTCTATCTCTCTATCTCTATCTCTCTATCTCTATCTCTCTATCTATCTCTCTATCTCTCTATCTCAGGACTAGAAGGAAAAATAAAATAATTTGGCACAATTGTCGGTCTGCACTCGTTCTTTATGCGCAAGCAAATACGAAGGGATACGAGTTGGAGTGATATATATATATATGGTGAGTCTCAGCCCGGGAACTGCATAGGAGGGGAGGTGTGGCACAGTGAGCTAACAGCCGGAGGTCTAGACATATAAGACCCGGTCCATTTTTACAAGCCTTAATATGTCAGCGGACGATGTCCGGGAGCGGGAAGCGGCAGCACATGAACTGTTCAATAACTTGCCGAGTATTCCAACAACGGGTGAACACAAACAGTCAAATTCTGACAATGCCGGCAACAATTCAAATGCAAAAGAGCTCCTCAAACAACTAGAAAAATGCAAAAGGTCGGAAGTAACCAAGTGGTGGGAAAACAAATCCCAGATTAAATACGAGGAGGCGGGACGGGTCCCACGAGGACTACGAATTTTTCTAGCACCAAGTTTTGAAAAACCAAACCCAGCAATGTTAAAAGAATGGGGACAAAGTAATTTGGATGCATCCATGAACCTCGTTCGTATACTAATCAAATATGCTGAAATAGATCGTTTAGAGCTGTTAAAGGAGATTGACAAAATCAATCATGAACTAAGCTCCTTGGAGCCTAACGAATTCATTACCAAAACTAAACAAGAGATCTGTATACGCTTGAAAAAACAAGAAGATAAAATTAAAACACGCAAAGCGTATAAATTTGCTCGTGACCTAGCAGATTACGAACATGGTAGAATTTACACTTTTGCCAGAAAATTCGCGATGGCTAAAAAAGTCAACACCAATGCAGCCCCTAACAAAGATAAAACTATTGCCCAACCACAAATTGCAGGTACATCAAAAGAAGTATATGTACCATCTGAAGGCAGCTCTATCAGCAGTGACATAGGCTCAGAAGATAGCTATGACACAACAATGAACATCGAAACAAGAAGATTAAGCTTGGGGGAAGAAGTGGATTTTTTAGCGGTAGACAGAAGCAATACACTAAGACCACGGAAGCCAACATCAGTCAAAGAAAAAAACGCAACATCAACAGAAGAGAGCGGCGCAAAAAAACAAAAAACAAAATCAAAAAGAAACTTTTGGCGCAAGTAACTACATCGGAGAATAAGACCATTATAAATCTGTCAACAATAACTCTAACTGCAGCGGAGACACAAGTGCTTAATCTGGGACTGTCGTATTGTCCTCCAAATGAGTTTAATTACGTTCAAACCAGAATAGATGTTTTTAGCTACATTCGAAAACTTAAGCTAAAGAAGTTCTTTACAATAAAAAATGGTCTGAAGCAACAACAACAACCTAATGACCCCCAACAAAGGCTGGGGTTACTAGCCAGAGACATCCCATTACTGCGCACAGTGCACGCTCTTAAAGATGGAAGCTCATCCCAATCAACCAACATCACTACAGATCTATCCAAACAACAGCAACTTGCGAGCATGCATGTAGGTCAACAAGGGGCTGGGAGCAGCCCCTTTAAACCGAAATCTACATTTATACCGAACATGCCTAAAGATGCGATAGATATATTTCACGAGACAGTGACAGAAGAATTGAAAAAACTCAATCTTCAAACTAACAAGAACAAACGCATATATAAGCACAAAGAACGGCAATATCATGATTTGATCAAGAAACTACAGAATAATCACGAAGTAGTTATCACCAAAAGTGATAAAGGTGGCAACATCATCATTTGGCCAAAGAATCAATACATTGAAGAAGCACAACGTCAATTACAAGATGAATCGTGTTATGCAAAAACCAACTGGAAAGAATATAACACAGCAAAAGACTCTCTCAACAGAAAGTTACACCAGTTTAAAAGGGAAGGGATGATTTCACAGGAAGAATTTAACTTTTTACAAGCACAACATCCAGTAATTCCAACAATTTATTTCATCCCCAAAATCCACAAGCAAACTGTTCCAATCCCAGGACGCCCAATAATTTCAGCGATTAACAGTATGAGCGAACATGTCTCTCAGTATATTGATTTTTACTTGCAATATTCAGTTAAAAACTTACCAACGTATGTGAGAGACACTGGAGACTTTTTGAATAAAATCAAAAACATCAAATGGGACAAGACAATGATTCTGATGACACTGGATATTGAATCCCTTTACACGTGCATACAACACGAAGTAGGACTTCAAGCTATTCAGCATTTTTTGGACTTACGTCCTATTGAATTTTACCAACACAACAAAATGTTACTTGAATGTATTGACTGGTGTCTTAATAATAATTTTTTTCTGTTTGGCACGGACATATTTAAGCAGCTGCGAGGTGTGGCTATGGGATCCTGCTTCTCTCCCAGCTATGCCTGTTTAATGGTAGGCTGGTGGGAGGAGCAGGTCCTAAGGGGGACCCACGCAGCACTGTATAACCGACATGTGAAATTTTGGTACAGATATATCGATGATGTGTTTGTGGTGTGGCAAGGCAATACAAATGAAGCACATACTTTTGTTGACATTATTAACAACAACAAGGTTAATCTAAAATTTACATCTAATATTCATGCAGAAAAAATAGAATTTCTAGATGTTGAAATTGTCATTAAGGAGCAACAGCTAACCACAACACTTCATAGAAAAGCTACGGCAGGGAACTCCACCCTACATGCGTCAAGCAAACATCCCACGCATTTGATAAGAAGCATTCCCTACGGGGAGTTACTTCGCATCAAAAGAATCTGTAGCCAAACTCAAGAGCTTGAAAGATGCACAAATGAAGCCATCACTAGATTTAGAGACAGAGGGTATGATGAAACTATCCTTAATGCAGCACAGGCGAAAGTGAAACTTAAGACTAGAGAGGACCTATTGGAATCACAAAAGGCTACAGCTCAAGCAGCAGATAGTGATGATTCTGAACCAAGATTGATTATTACTTTCAATCAACAGGAGAAAAAAATCAAAGCAATTCTCAAACGTAACTGGCCCATAATTTTAACAGATGCGGTATTGGCACCACAACTGTCAGAAAACCCCACAATCACATTTAGGAAAGGCTTTTCCATGAAATCCCAGTTGGTCAAAAACAGCCCAGAGATCAGCTTAGACAATAAAATGTGGTTACAACCAAAACAGGGATTCTATAAATGTCCAAGTTGCAGAGCTTGTAAGTTTGGGATCAACACTACCAGCTATGTAACTCCTTTTAATACCAAACCCAAACTAATTGTGGGCCACTTCAATTGCAAAACCGAGTTTGCCGTATATGTTTTGGCGTGCACCTGTGGTTTAAGATATGTGGGCAGCACAAAGCTACAGGTGCTTGTCAGAATACTGCAACATATCCGAGCAATCGTAAATAACGACGAGGCCTACCCAGTCGCCAGACACTTCAAAGCATGTCACAACAATAACTTGAGTTGTTTAAGTTACTTTGTAATCAGCTCAGTATTAAAATCCCGCAGAGGCGGTAATAGAGAACGACAGTTACGCCAATTAGAATCGCGGTTTATTATTGAGCTGGATAGCAAACATCCAAAAGGTCTAAACAACACAGAAGACCTTCACAACTTCTTATAGACACAACTCATGGTTTGTTGCAGATGTCTGACATAAGGGTGAACTATCATACAAACAAATGATTTTTTACCCATTTTTCCCATCTTTTTTTCAGTATTATCAGGTAGTTGCAGGTTTACGCAAAATAGGTCTGTCTAATAGTCTGAAGTGATTTGCAATAAGGGTAATTTTATGACATTTTAACTACCCTTATATGGATTATTATGCAATATAATCCTGTTGTTTTTTCCACCGTTAACTGGCAACGTGTTAATCATAATAGTCTGTTATGATTAACGATGAAGTTACAATATTTATGAACAGTTCATCAAAGCCATAACTTCCCTGTATATATATTTTTTTCCTGTTTTTCTTTTTTTCAATTTTTAATGCACTTAAAAATCATGTTTTCAAGCACTAGCACTTTCATGAGTATTAAGGGGGCACTTAGCACTTTATAGTGTATAATTATTTTTCTGACCAACTATGACAGTGTACTAAGTGATTACAAGCGATATATGAGCATAGTATATGTTTAGTCAAATATTACAACTACCAATTGATCAACACATCAGTTACAGAATTGCGTGATACTCACTGAAAATCCATAATGGGTTTTAAGCATTTATGCAGTTATAGGCACATGTTGCACTTTATGCGCTTAAACAATTTTAAGCACATAAATATATTTTAATAAATCTGTTGTTTACACATATTTATTTATATTTATATTATATGTATTTATAACATTCAATTTTGGGGTTTTAACTAACCAGAATTTTAGCAAACAGTCTTTGTTACTAGTCAAATCAAAGATTGATGTATTTATACAGATGAGATTCACCCAAGCAGCTGAGTGTTTGAGATAACAAAATATGTTAATATGCATTTACTGTTGGTCACCACTAAATTATAATGACAACATGATTACTGTCTGTCAATAGCAATGATGCACAATTAACGCGCGTAACTTTGGATACACGATTGTCAGATAGTGTTTCTTTTATGTTCAGCACAGGTGATTTGGCAACTAAAATATAAAAAGAGAAAGCGGACTGCGTTTCCGCATGTGATCAAGGGTACGCTGTATACCCGAAACGCGTCATATGGCTTATCAATAAAATAAGTTCCAGCCACGAAACTTTGGGTCCGTGACTCTGTATCTCATGCCCAGGAGTCGCTTATGCAAATATATATATATATATATATATATATATATATATATCAGTCACCACTATTATTTTTGTGCATGTGTAGGAGTGGGGGCTGCTCACAATGGTCATGGCCATACCCCCAACCAAAAAAAGGCAAAAGAAGATCTGGCATCTGCCTGTGAAAGGAGAGACCCCTTTGAAGATTAAGTTCCTGGCCACTGCCCAAATGGTCATCCTGCCAGAGGAACAGAAACACCTCTCCACACTCAAGCCTTTGTCTCTTGCTGTGGAAGCAGTATGCATATCTCTTTCAGGGTTAAGCACTTAAAGGTCTGTTTCTGAAGACTAATGTAAATTAGCCTCGAAAGGATTTAGGCAGGAAAAAGGACATTTTGCAAAGTATATTTCCCCTAATATTTATGTTAAAAATCAGACTTTACCAATGAATTGGGATTTTTAATAACTGTTAGAAGTCCAAGAATTACATTTCTGATTGTTTCCTATCCGGAGGAAACATTAATACATTTAATATTGCATCCCATTTTTTCCCTATGGCACCGCCAGCCTTGCTACAGTGAAAATAGCTTTTGGGGCCTTATTACATTTTTACATGTCTTACTTTTAAATACCATGCTCCCTGCTTAATGGACAGAATGGCCTACATAGGGGTGGCATTAGTATTGAAAGGAAAGGCTTCACCTGTCAAAACTGTGTATATTTTGAAGGTCAAATTGCAGTTAAGCTGCTTTAGTAAGGCTACTGTGGTGGGCCAGTGGCCATTTTCTTCACTGTCACTGTAATAGATGGCACAGTGGCTGCTGCAGTCCACCAGAGATATTCAAATGACGGTCCATGGGCACCTTTGTAGCATATACAAGGGACTTCTAGGTAAGTTAGCTATGCCCATTAGGGGTTTACTAATTTCATCATGTTGAACATGTTGAAAGGAGGAGCACAGGCACATTACCACTGGTTAGCATGGGAAAAGTGCACAGCCAGCAGTAACAGTTAAGGAAAAAAATCTAGTGTTACACCATGAAAATGATGGTCATTTCTCACACCAGTAATAAATATGAGGCACATTCTTTGAAATTGTCATTATAAAAATCAGTCAGCAGATCATCACTACCCACAGATTTGTTTGCCATGTCTTCATTTACTTTTTGAATTGCTTCCATGATAATGGGTAGGGCATACACCTTCTATCTGCAGCTTCCAAACATGCTGCTGCCAATTTGTCTAAATATTTACGCATATCCTGGCTATCAGTTCACTGTGTAGTGTAAAGCTGAGAAAAGAGGAGGGTGAATTGCTTTAATATATCTGTCAAACTGTATAGTGTACTGCCCTTCTACGGTATTAGCTGAATAAATGTGGTTGCTGACATTTGTGGGCAGAAGAGGAGGGCTATAGTGTAACTAAAATGGTTGTCTTCTCGGTATATTCTATGAGACATATTTCTCTAAAAATGTAGCTTCTCTGTTGGTTTCTTCTTTGAATATTTAATTGCCATTAAATGTTGTCGGGTTATTTGTTATTGCTCAATGCAGAACAAGGCTTTGAATGAGCCACTACCACAAGATAGCTATGTTTGAAGCAATCAGCATTAGTGGTACGTTGGCTGGTATTATCCTGCTGAACATTGAGAACCTCGATAATTTAATCTCCTAATAGATTTTTGAAATGGGCTTTGGTGAATTACTTGTGTGAGCACAAGGGGCCCCACATTTTTAGACAGCCCCAAATTTTACCTCAACCAGAATGCCCGCATGCACTCGATCAAACACCGTCTTGAACCTCAGTTTAATGAGGCAATATGTCCCTGCATTAAGGCACTTTTCAAAACATCGAAACCAGGAAAAGTACAATTAAATTATTATAGGAATGGATTTAATGGGCCCACTCAATAATTGAGTTCTAAATCAATGTAAAAGCTTAAATGATTTTATTACACAATTCAAAAATGAAACATTGCTGAGACAATGGCATGATGCCTCTCAGTGCAGATTTATACAAGGAATGCAAACAATCTGAAATTATTTCAAGTCCCAAACAGCAGCAAAAATAGGAAAGAAATGGACAGCATCCGTAGTAGAACGAGAAAGTTTTCTCGCTTCCTCCAAAACAAAGTTTTTTTATACATTGTTTTTGCCTATGAAAAACAGGATCTGCAGACTCACTGTAGTGTGAGCAAATGTAGCATTTACTCTGCAAATCAGAGCACAAGAAAAATAAATGTCACTTAGCTCAACACTCAAGTGCCATCCCACTACATGAATAATTAATCAGCACCCTTTATGCTAATGTCATCCGGAGATGCTAGTACTAAATGCATGAACAATGTTAAATGAATGAATAGGCACAGTGACCCAGGGGAAGTGCCTTGGCAATGCATCAGGTTGTGACTGAGAGCAGAACAACAACAGTGGAAATAAAACAATACATCTCAGTCTCGCGCTGCAGCGTTTGTGAGGACAGAAGAGGATAGAGGGGGAAAAGACATGAGTGACAGAGGTGGCTTCCATCTTGTACAAGATGGCGCTTATGTCTAATCACTTCTACACTTCTACACATCATAGAAAATGTGTTTTAATAACAACAGTAATGTATCAGTCTATACATGAGTATGGGTGTGGAAATACCTTCTGCTCCTCTGTTAATGATGCATAAAAATATGAACCCGTTTATAATATTCCACACATACCTGCTAAATCCATGCTTTATGTATTACACCGTGTGCACGTTAGTTGAAATGGTGAAGCCATCAAATAGTATACAGATTACTCCTGACACCCACGTCCCTCTCCCCTCTATGCTATTTACCTGATACATAGAATACTTTAAAAGATGTATACTACATAATTCCAGCATTGAACTTGTTATTTTCAACAACACCGTTGTTAATCTGCCCTAGATCAGTCAAGCATTCTTGAAAGGAGAAGAGTGGGAGAACCCTACAGATAGGTTTCTGGCTATAAATGAAAAGGAGAAAACACTGAAATAATTCCAATTATGAACAAGAAACCCCCCCCACAAATGAGTAGTCTAGAATGCAAACAATGCGGCGTTAATAAGTGATGTAGGTCGCATCTTCAGCTCTCTCAAAAATGTGTATTTTTACACTCTGCAAAAGGTATCGACTGTACAATTGGGGGAGGAGGCTGCGATTAACCATCGAGAGATAAGCGCCTCAAGGCTCAAGCAGAAATTAGTGAAGCAGAAAAACATGAAAATCTCAAGTTACAACCAGGCAGAGGACAGTCCTACAGCGACCTAAAGTGCAAACGGCCACAAGCATTGCTCTATGCGTTGCACAGTTTCTATAGGTGAGCATTCGTACATATGCAAATCTCAAGATATGCTCATCACCCACCCGGCTGGGTTTGAAACTGCACAAAGGGGCAATGATGGTATATACTTGTTTCAGTGCATTTTCAGGGAGTGCTATTACTTTCCATAACGAGGTACCTCCCGAGTTTAATAAATCTACTTTACTGTTAATTCTCACAAATCTATTTGCAGTCTAACAACTTTTATTATATCTCAAAAGCATAACGCATTATTTTGTTGCATTCTCCAAAATGGTTCCCTATCTTTACTTTTAAGGGTAGGGGCTCTTGCCCTACATTTCACCTACATAGATTCGGCCGTGTAGAATTCTTTTTCATTTCCGCTTCTGTAGTGCAGCACGCCTACCAATATGATCTGCTGCTGTTACCAGGTATAGCCCACCTACCAAGAACCTCTTCCTACCTATGGAAGTGACCTCAATATTCTTTCTGTTGTCCCCCCAATTGTGTTTGGAAGGATCCTGGAATGAATAGGAGAAGCCCTCCCTGGCGAATCTATGTCCTCATCCCGCAGTCTTTTTCCCCGCAGGGAATCACAACGCGGTCGTTACAACGACCGCGTTGTGATTCCGCATACCATTACTCCGCAAGTCGGAACAACGACTTGCGAAGGTGGGGCCCTGGATGTTGGAATAGTATAATTTACTATTCCAACTGTAGTCTGTGCGGACACTAGGGAAGGTGTTGGATTTTAAATCCAACACCTTCCCCCCCCTCCGCAAGTCGTTGTTCTGACATGCGGAGTAATGGTATGCGGAATCACAACGCGGCCGTTGAAACGACCGCGTTGTGATTCCCTGCGGGGAAAAACGTGGTAAACGTTGTTTACCCTCCCTGGCATCACAAAGTCGTAGCTAATCCAAGGAGGGCTGTATTTTCCTCTGTACAAGGTCCACACGCTACCTAATTCAGAGCAGCATTAAACAGTGTTAATGGGCTACGGTAACCACACAAAGTCCTAAACATAAGGAAACTGTATTATATTATAGGATATAAATACTTGATTAACTAATTAGCACTGGCCCTTGCATTGGCTCTCATATTACTAACGTAGTTCTAGAACCTGTTCCCAACTGTTCTCAATTATGTATCCTGTAAATTACATTTCCTGATAACAGTCGCCTCTGTTCCTGAAAATTAATTGGGTATTTTGTTAATAAGCTTCATACGAAGGGCATCTTCCTTCATGGTATAGTAAATCTCACCATTGCCATTTCAAACTCTGCAAAACTCACATTCCAATTTGAAACCACCTCGGGGGAACCCGTCTGCCATAAAGTTCATTTCACATCTCATTTCTTATTTAAATGAGGATAAATAGCTGATGATTTTTCCATTTAAGAAAAAGGTACAGAACCATCAAGAATGAAGGACAGGCAAGTAGGGTGAAGCTTTCAAGCTGGGCATGTAAAAATAGCAAAAAGAAATACAGTAGGAATTATAACAAGAGAACATTGAGGGTTTAAACATGTAATGCTGCAGAGGGTTTACAAATAAGGTGCCTGTATAACCCTTGGCATTGTGATGCAGGGAAAAAGCAAACATATCAAACTGCTTGGCATTGGGAGGTGCGACCAAGGATAAAAACCTAGTATCTTTAAATCCACAATTGCCAAACCAACTTTATCAATGCCGATTTATCCCTTGGCATTTATTTTGGTAGTTTGGCGCATTCACCAATGGTATGCTAGTTTCTCTAGGTCATCGGTTCCAGATTTATTAGAGACCACATGCTGCTTTGGGACTTTTTTTTGGGCTATACTATCGCCTGTCTAAATCCAAAGCTTCGCATTTATCACTTACAAATGGGAACTCAGTCGTTGATGCTTGGAATTTTATTTGGACTAAAAACCTTTACACAATTTTGGGAATTTTATTTGGGAGAAAAATTGACAATCTCATTGCATGTAATAAAAATCTAATGTGAGTCAAATTGGAAGTTGAAGTTTCTACAGGCTGTAACCTTCGGTTAGAATTACGGGCAAAACACCATTTAAATGTGTCTGTTGCCCACTTTTTTGTATGTTTTATCACACCTCCCAAGCAAGTGCTGTCAGGTAAGGGATTATCAAACTGGGAGAGGGTTTCAACCTACCAACCTAATAAATACACTCCGTTTGTGTCAAAATACAGTTCCAAGAGAGTCAGTGGTCAAGCGCCGCTAGTAATGGCAGAAGCAGTAGGCAATGCCCAGAGAAGAGAGTGGTGTGTCCAAGCAGAGCCAACAATTTAAAGTCAAGAAAACATAATAAAATGACCATATCAATTTAGGAGATTAAAGACAATCTAAATGAGTAAAACCTTGATATCATTAACCTAGGTTAAGGGTACCTTGAATTTTAAATGTAGGTTTTAAGGCAAAAAGCATCAAGAAAAAGTAAATTGGCAATGACAAGCCACTTTTTATGGTTGGCTGGGAATTTGGTGCAAATTCAGGCTGATCGAGATGGAGAGGAGATCATATACACAAGCCAGTCACCCTAGTCTGCCATTTTTACCTCTGGACTCAATCTCTACAATGGAAGTCTAAATCTTCAATGGGGCTAGGTCCAAGGCTGAGGCAGGGGAGAGGGTCTCAAAGTTAGATGCTGAAGACATTAGCTTTGGCACCAAAAGGTCTACATTGGAAAAACCTGGATTTCATAGAAGCCAAGGTTGCTTTTCAGGTCATCTAAATATGCTGCTTCACCCTTGCCCAAGGCTTTACCTTTGCTCTTGGTCACTTTTTAGTCAAGGTTATGTAACTGGGCAGGACTGGAAGCTGTAACCGGACAGGGCCCAAAAAAGCAGGCTATCATCACAGTGAGGTCTGTTGTACCAGTTTTCAGTGTGAGAGCTAAAGCTAAAGAATGTGTACAGTTTGTTCTCAAGTTCCGAGCTTCCCCTGAGTAATTCTAAAAGGAATGGGAAGCCTTATCCAAACTGTAGCTTCTTACAACATATCACATATTATTACTGTTCCCAGCAGTGGGTTCTCATCCCTATCTCCAATTGCGAAGAGAGACAATCCTCCCCTCAAGGAGAGGACGTGGCTTCCATTCTTATTAACAGAGATATATGAACTTTAAAAAGAAATAGAAATGAAAAACAGAAAAAAAGGTATCCAAACATTTCCAGGTTGTCATAGGTCGTCAGAACCATATGGAGGAGCGGGCGGGGTGTACGCCTCCCACGACCTGCTTGAGAAGGCCTGGGGATGGGTGTCAGGATTTACAGCTCCCGAATGGAGAACAGGGAGTTATATCAAGAAAAGGTAGAGGGCACTTAGCCGAGGTCCACAGGCAAACAGTGGCAGCCCTTCCGACAGATAGCTCACCAAGGTACTCCAAATATAGTCAAAACTTTTCTTTTTTTTATTTTATATTTATTGTTCAATCCATAGCTATAACAGAACATATTTAAATAAATGATTGTTCACAGTCATAACACAAATATTCCTTCAAATAGACATGATAACAAAATAAGCCGATATCTAAACCATATTTTGCCAAGATCATACAGTAAGCTCATATGTTCTATCATTGGACCCCAAATCTGAATACTCAATTTTTTCCGATTCATTGACTTAAGACTGAAGAGACTATATTCCAAATTAAAAATATTATAGAATTTAGCCCGCCACATCTTAAACAAAGGGGCATCCCGCTGCAATCAAACTGAGGCTGCACATAACCGTGCAACCGCAGCTGCAATGAATATAATACATCTAAACGTATATGTCGGTTGACCCGGTTTGAAGATTATCCCCAACCCCCAATAACATTACATCCTTTGTCATATGAATTTGTAACCCTGGGATTTCAGATAGAAACTGATCTATTTATAGCCTTAATTGCAAAAGAGAAATGCAATCATAAAACACATGCACAATGTAATTTCTCTCCATACTACATCTGAAACACTTCCCATTATTAGTGCCCCCCCACTTCATCATCCTCTCTGGTGTATGCTACAAGCCAATTATCTTCTTGAAGTGTTGGGCTTTCAAATTTGCTGACATCAAAATTTTCCCTGCAGTATCAATTGATTGCTGCATATACTCGCCTTCCTGCCCAAGTCGTTCACGCCATTTACTATATTGAGCAGGCAGATCATCCTGTTGTATCTCAATTAATATAGCATACAGTGCCCCTATCCTTGCCCTTCTGCTGATTGCCTCAACTATCGAAGACATAGTTATTCCCCCCTGCATATGGTGTTTAACCCCTTCCATGCTCAGGACGGCTCCCGGCCTTCATGAGTCACGGTAGTCGTGTGCTCATGACGGCTGGGAGCCGTCCGACCGTTGCCGCTCCGCCCACGCGCGGCAAATTCCCCACCTGTGAGGACGAATTAATCAGTGGGCGGAGTTCGGACTGCTCCCGGCCGTCATGAGCACACGCCCACCGTGATTTATGACGGCCGGGAGCCGTCCTGAGCACCTGAGCGCCACGCCCAGCCCCGCCCCCCTCGCACCGCGGCGGAATTTGCCCCGCATGGAAGGGGTTAAATAAAAAATTCCAAACTTGCAAATATTTAAAGAATTCCTTTTGTTGAAGTCCATATCTTTCAACTAACCCTAAAAATGAAGCTAATACCCCATCTCAAATAAGTCTCCTAATTTTCGAATCCCCTTAGCCCTCCAGCTCTGCATCCTAAAATCCCAAAATGTAGCGGGAATGTAGATGTTGAATTTAACGGATTATAATAACTAATCAGTGGAATGTCTAATATTTTTCGTACCAATTTCCAAACCTTGTATGCTGCGAGCACTACCTTAAATCGTGTTTTTAAAAAAATAAACTGGTTCATTAAAACTTGACTAAAGAATTTTATGGCTTCTGCCCATAACAACATCTGATATATTGACGGTGCTTCCGCCATAACCACATCTTCCCCTGTGAACAAGATCCATATATTTTGGAGTATACATATATAATAGTAAAAAGTGAAATTAGGAATCGACCAACCCCCCCCGATCACGTGATAACATCCTAAATTTAAATGCACGCCTCGGTTTCCTTTGTCCCCATATAAAGGCAAGATGTAGTCTGCTGGCTGGACGTGTGTGTGAGCAGCTCCCGTTGGGTTCACTCACCTTCTATCTTTTCTGAATAATGGATCGAGAAGTTTGAGCAGTTTACAAGGCGGAACATAAAAAAGAAGAATGAACTGAATTTACAACGAAAAAGAAAAGCATTGAGAAAGCTTCGGGAAGCATCCCAACCGCAGAGACTTGCAGTTATGCCGTGGGAAGGCTCCTCACAACACGGGAAGGCATGCTCACCTGTGGTGAGCACCTGTGGCGTTCGGAGATCGGAGCGAAGTGGTGTTGACGAGCGGCAAGGTGCTGGGAGCGGCAGTGGAGGTATCGGTGTCCAATGTGTCGAGGCGGCAGTGGTGACGGTACTGGCAGTGGAGAGAGCAGCTAAGCGATGGTGTATACATCTGGACCCTGGTTGGTGATAGCGTAAGAGCGGCCAAGCACAAACACACCTGCGGTGGTGGAGAAGGAACCAGCAGCGGTGTGGTATCAGCAGAGCTGTCAGTAGCAGCGAGGAGCTAGGAGGAGCTTGGAGTGGTGAGGCTGACGGGGGGGCATACCAGCGGGTATTTTTGTCCTTGTAAAGTAAGTGTTTGGTGATTTGGGCGCTGGCGGACAGCCGTAATAGCTGTCGTGGACTGAAATGCCCCCCAAAGCAGCCCGTGTCAGAAAAACTAGAGCCGCTACTGAAGTTTTGGCGGGGACTAGAGCAGCGCTTGTGGGGCGCTGTGCTAGAGGGAGCAGAAGCAGTTATGGAAAATCTTATGCAAGGAGGCGAGCAAGGACCTGCGATTAAAAAAGTACCCCAGATATTCCAGGGAGGAACCAGAAAAAAGTAGTTAACTTCGCATGTGTCTAAGACAGCACTGGAGGAAGAGGGAGTTGGAGGAATTGGTAATGCTAATAGTGATGCTGAGCAGTATGTTGGGAAAGGAAGCAATCCAGACCCCAATAGAGCCCGAATGGAGTGCTATCAATAGTGTTGCTGCTATTGCAGAATCAGATGTAGATGCTGGAGAAAATGTGATGATAACAGGGCTCCATGAAGTTAATGGGGTGCTTGAATTAACAGAATCAGAGTCTGGAGTAATCGCTGACGGTACTAATATTACTAGTAAGGAAAGCGATTCAGGGGAGACGTTTTTTCCCTCTCTGAACCTTTGGATCTGTCAGATGACGATGGTGAACTAGGTCATACATCTTTAGAGGGGTCAATAATGAGTGTTGGCAGTGATCCAAATAGCACAAATTTGGAGGATGAATACTCAGAGGTGCCCACTGTGCGAAAGCAAATACTAACTAAGGAAAGGGGGATTGGGTCAGAAGCAACAAAGACTTTGCTGTGGGACTTTTCCTCATCAGTTGAAATGACCCTTGAAGGTGTCAATCTTTCAGACCAAGCCACGGGTGGGATAACAGAAAAACCAGCTGATGAAATCTCACTGGAATCAATTTACAGATGTATGTTAGATCATAAGGTGGAGACACGGACGGAACTCATACGGCTTGTCGCAAGCTTCAAAACACAGTTAGAAGGATTGCCAACACATGTAATGAATTCAGAGAGAGAATGGCTGAAGCTGAGACACGAATCTCTACGTTGGAAGATCAGATGGAGGCACAGAAGGAGGCTAAGGAACCTATAAACGCCAATAAAGAAGATGGACAGATTAAGCTTGTGGATTTGGAGAACAGGCTTTGTAGAAATAACCTTAGAATATTAGGAGTGCCTGAGGGGATTGAGGGGCAGGACGTTTGTAAGTTTGTGGTGGAATTATTTGCAGAGGCTTTCCCTGAACTGAAGGAGTGGAACTGGGCTGCGGAAGTGCAAAGGGCGCATAGGTTTCCATTTAAGCAACAAATTGCGAAAGGAGGACAGCCTGAACAGAGACCACGGGCGATCCTGATTTCCTTGAACGACTTTTTGACACGGCAGGCCGTATACGACTTGGCACAACCAGATAAGAAGGGGATGGGAAAGGGAACACAATTTTTTGTTAGACCCGATTATTGTCACTATACGGTTGAGAAAAGGTGGCCGTTGCGTCAATTAATTACTCCGTTTCAGGCACAGGGAGCACAAGCTGTTTTGTTAAGTCCCGCCACACTTAAAGTGCTCTGTAAGGGGCAAACACGATTCTTTATCCCAGAGGTCCAAGCTAAGGTCTATTTGATGTCTCTTTGAACAGATCCTTGGTTATGTAAATAAGTGGGGTTTTTCTGGCTATAAAGTAAAGGTATAAGGAGACTTTGAAGATGTATTGTTTTCGAATTTAAAGTCAAGGTAGTGTAGTTAGTGTCTTTTTACAATGTAGTAAATATTTGGTGTTGATTATAATTTAGCCAAGAATATGTCGGTAGGATGGGTAAACACAGGGTGGTATACTCACCATCAATCACAAGGGCCATTGTCCCTATTGCCTATGTTTTGGGGAAAGGGTGGAGGGAGGGCGAGGGGCTAGTGGGGGCAAGAGGGTGTTGAGTGGGGGAGTTGTGGTGGGGTACGGGGATGGGATGGGATGGGTAGGCAGTGGGGGGTATTAAAAATAAACAAATCAATCCATAGCAAAGTCATATCAGCCAATATAAATAATATACAATTTTGTGAAGAAAAGATAAGCAGGGAGTCAGTCAAATTGGTAAGATATATTGGGCAAAATGGCTATTAGTGGGGTACGTATATGTTCATTTAATATATGTGGCTTAAATAATAACAATAAGAGGCGATGAGCAGCTGCAGATTTGTGCTTAATGAAACCTGATATCTTGTGTGTTCAAGAGACGCATATACCTTGGGCTAAGCGTAGGGAATTAGAAGAGCTGGGATATAAGCTTTTGGCACCAACCCGGCAGACTATTACTAGCAGGGGGGTTGCTATTCTGGCATGAGGGGGGATCTGTGGGACTGGAAGGAAAATTACAGACAACTATGGAAGATGGGTGATTGTTGAGTGTATCAAGGGAGGTACTAAGTTGACAATTTGTGCAGTATATGGGTCAAATTTTGATGAAGCTGCTATATTGGAAACTTTAAATGTAGAATTGGCTTTGTGGGACACCCCCTTGATATTGTGTGGGGACTTCAATATCCATTTAGATGGGCATGTGTTAGACGACAATAATTACAAATATATGGGTCAGAAACCCAAGCTCTTTAGAGCATTAAGGCAGTTGTTAAAGGATCATGGATTAGAGATGTGTGGACGACTTTAAATGATCCTGATCCAGGTTATACCTTTTATTCATATCCCCATCATAAACTAGTGAGACTCGATTATGTTTTCATGCCTAGGTTACTCATTGCTGGATCAAAAATGCAGGTATGGCCCAGGATAACGGCAGATCATGGCCCATTATTGTTAGATGTGTATAGCTTTAGTCAGATGAAGTTTGGCAGGGCGTTTATGTTCAATAGGAAACTTTTAATGGATAAAGCATTTATTGATCATATGCTAACTTGGGCTTGTCAATGTTTGGAGGTTAATAGGAGATCCTCCTCTAGTCCTATAGTATGGGATGCTCTCAAAGCGGGAGTACGCGGACAAGCACTCAGTTATGGATTGGTAAAGCAGAAGCAAGGACAAACTTTGATACATCGGCTTCTGGGGAATCTAAGGAATGTGGAGCAGGAGCTGATGCAGGTGCTTAGGCTTAGGAAATTGCAATATAGGTTGTATAAACAAGATAGATACGAATATGGGGAAGCCACTGGACGATGTTGGGCACAGAGGCTAAGAGTAAGGCAATCTTCACAGAAAATACTGGCTATGTTAGACGCCACTGGGAATACGGTCAAAACTATGGAGGGTATGTTGGGGGTATTTTATGATTTCTATCAAGAATTATATATGCAGAGAGATTCTAATGAGCAGGAGATAGAGAGTGTTTGCCAACCATTGGATTTAACTAGGCTAAGTCAAGAAGAGCAGGTGTTATTAGACACGACGATTACTATGGAGGAGTTGGAGGAGACAATGGGGTCATTAGCGAATGGTAAAGCGCCAGGACCGGACAAGCTACCGCTTGAGCTTTATTGATCAGTTTTTCAAGTATTGAAAACAGATATGTTGATTACTTTCCAAGAGGCTCAAGCCGGGAATCCGCCTCCATCATGGTATGAGGCTAATATAGTGGTGTTCAAAAAGAAAGATAAGCCCCCAAATTTGCCAGGAGCATATAGACCAATCTCCCTGTTAAACACAGATGGCAAAATATTCGCAACTAGGTTTGCGCAAGTAATCACGCCTTTGGTATCTATTTATCAACACAGATTTATACCTGGCAGGAGCACAGTTAACCACATCAACAGAGTGGTTACTCTTATAGATCATGCTAATGTATATCATAGTAGGTTTGGGGTGATTTTTCTCGATGCGCAAAAAGCGTTTTACCGTGTCTCCTGGTCATTTTTATGGGCCATTTTGCGGAAGAAAGGGTTTGGGCAAGGGTACCTTTTTTAATTTTTTATTTTATTTTATTAATTTTCATTCAAACTTAGACAACATATGGTTCCAGTACATGTAATGACATCTGAGCACAATCTACATGTTACAAGGGTTCCAGCATATGTTATAAGAGCATTAGAGGCATGGAGGCACAATGTCCAAGAGTCCGCGGAAACCAGTGAACGTGCAAGTGTCAGCTCCAGTGTGCGGGTACATGTCCACGGTCCAGCAGTGCACACACATTAGAGGGAAGGAGCAGGCAGAAGTGTGTGTCCAACAGTAGATCCCCTGTGAAAGCGGCGGAGGGGCTAGTCAGTAGTGGGCCTGAACGGGTGTTCAATGAGGTAACTGGTGAGGGGGGCCCACATGTCACGGGGTCCGGAGGATGTGGGTAGGATGTCCGCGTAGGCGGTCAGCTGCTCCTGCCAAAGGATCATGTCGCTGAGCCAATCCTTAAACTTCGGTGCCCTGCCCCTACCCCATCTACAAGCTACCCTGCGTCTGGCTAACAGTGTACTGACAGTAATGAATTTGCGGTGTGTTGCTGGTAGCTCAGCTGTGTGTCCAAGTAGCGCCAATAGTGGGGATCTCCGATCTCCGTATCTTCATGGGAGTCATGAGTTCTAGAGCGTCAAAGATCTCCTGCCAATACGACTGCACGGTCCCAGAGTCCCATAACAGGTGTAAGAAATCTGCATTGTGGGATCTGCATCGATCAAATTGTGCGTTGTCCCGCAGCCCGTATCGATGTAAGCGGACGGGTGTATAATACATTCGATTGAGGAATTTGTAGTGGCTAATACGTAAACGGCTATTTGAGGACACAAGCTCAGTCTGTTTGCAGCAGTAATCCCACTGCAAGTCTATAATGTCGTGTCCCAGTTCTACGCACCATTTGGCACGCGCCGGGCACTGAGCGTAGCCAATGTCCATGTAGAGGCTATGGTATAGGGTGGACACAAGGTGTGAGGCCTCTGGGGCACGCAGTATGTGATGGAGTGGGGTGAACATTGGGGGGCTCCTGTGGGTATGATGGTGTGTGTTCCCTTACGCCCTGTCTCAAACGCACATATAGGAAAACGTCCATAGGGGAGGGTGGGGCCTTTTGTAAAAGTTGTGTTATGTCCCTGAATTTGCTATTTAGATAAAGGTCCCCCCATCAGGTGAGTCCGAACTTAGTCTTGGTCCCTCTTGAAGTAGTGGCATTTTGGGATGGTACGTGAGTGGCATCAGTGGGGAGTAGAGCATCGGTGCCTTAAGTAGGTGGGAGAGATGCTGCCAGGCCTTGACTGTGCAAGCAACCGAAGATGGCCCCTCTGGGCAGCCCTCAGGGCAAGACAGGAGGAGCCCGTCTAGTGGAATGAGATGTGCCAGCCAGTGCTCTGTAGTGACCTGAGGAATGCATCTGGGGGGATGAAACCAATAGTGCGCAAAATGCGCCTGGGCACACAAATAGTAGAGTTCAAAATTGGGTACATCGAACCCCCCCAGTGAATAAGGGCGAGTGAGTATGTCCCACTGCAGCCGTGGTTGCTTGCCCCCCACACTAGTCGAAGGAGTTCCGACCGAAGCATGTTAAAAAAGGGTTTGCCAGGAGATAGTGGTATGCTTAAGAAGAAATACAAAAACTTAGGGAGGACAATCATATTGATGAGGGCAAGGGTATCTAAGTGCTATACAAAGTATGTACAAGTCACCACTAGCTAGGATCTGTGTAATGGGTAGGGAATCAGAGCAAGTTCATATTAGCAGGGGGACAAGAAAGGGATGTCCTGTTCTCCATTGTTGTTTGCTATATATATCAATCCATTTTTGGTTATGTTGGAACAGAGTGAGCGTATTATGTCTATGAGTTGTGGGCAGTATCAAGTGCGGATTTTAGCTTATGCAGATGACATAGCAGTGGCGTCTTCAGACCCAGCGCAAGCAGTATTAGAGATAGAAAGATTGGCCACAAAATTGGGAGTGGTCCCAGGATACAAAATAAACTCTACAAAAACACAGATTGTATGTACAAAAATGGCATGCTTGGGAGATGCACGGGTAACTGACAAAGCTAGCTATCTAGGTATTAAAATTAGAATGTCCCTGCAGGATTTAATAGAGGTGAACTGGGGCAGTATAGTTTCTGTGATTAAACAGCAGCTTGATCGGTTGGAGTGTTTGCACCTCACGCTGGTGGGGAGATGCAACATGCTCAAGATGATTATCCTTCCTAAAATTATGTATTACTTTAGGGCGGTACCGCTAGAATTAACTAAAATACAATTGCAGAGAGTGCAATCCATCTGTTATTGTCAAAACATTTCTGTGAGTCCTCGATAACATCTGTCATCCACACAAGGGCCTGTGCCCGCCACAGACGTGCATGCCATTGAGTAAGTGCGGGGGGCCTCCGGTTTCTTCCAGGCTGCTGTTATGGACATTTTTGCTGTCCCCAAATATAGCCACATAATGGAGCGATTTCCTTGAGTTTGGTGTTTAAAACTAGGATCTCGGATGCCTAGGAGCACGTGTTCTAGAGAGTAAGCAATTGGGTAGCCCAAAATGTGTTTAATTTGGGATAGTATTTCTCTCCAGAAGGGTCAGATAGACGGACAGTCCCACCAAATATGTTGTAACTCTCCCAGTAGCCCGCAAACCCACCAGCATTAGTCAGAAGTATCGGGAGAGATAGAGTGTAATTTTTGTGGGTGAAGGTACCAATCATCCATAGTTTTGTAATTGGCTTCCCTTAACACATTGGAGCAATTGTGCTTAGTAATATCTCCATAGAGGCCTTACCATTGTTTCTCTGAAGGTGGGGTCTGTAGAAAACCTTTCCAAAATCTCTTGTGACGTGAACTCTGATGGGCTAAGGGAGAGCAAGAGGGCATATAAGAATGAGATGCAGCCCTTAGCTGTAATGCTGCTTTGAACAAATCTTTCTATCGGGAGCAGTTCTCTGGTGGCCGCCTGTCGGATGTGTGGCTGCTGAACCCAGTGCTTTAACTGGAAATAATGATACTCTTAAGTGAGTGAGAGTTGGAACCGGACTGAACAGTCAGCGAATGTCCGCATCTTTCCCTCGATGAAGAGGTTCGATATGATAATGCACCCTCCCTTTCTCCATTTATCAAAGGGCCCTTTCTTGAGCGCCGGAGGGAAGGCAGGGTTTAAACGGACAGGGGTGTAAGGGGACAGAAAAGTGCTCAGAGGCAGGGCTTTAGTTACATTATCCCATGCGTTGAGGGTGGTTGCTGTACTTAAGCAAGCGTTGAGTGGTCTGTCAGACCTCTGCTTCCATGGCAAATCCCAAATAGTTCTACCCACTACCTGTCTATCTATGTGGAGCCACAGTTTCTCCGAAGCCTTAAGTGAACATTCGCCCAGGAACTGAAGTTGAGCATGCTCTGTAATATAGCAGAAAATCTGGAAGAGCCAGCCTCCCCTTCCAATCTCAGTTTCATCAGAAGGCGTTGGGGGAGACGTGCCCACTGGTCCAGCCAATTAAATGTTGTTATCATAGTATGTAGCTCTTTAAAAAGGTCTTTCTCAAGCATGATAGGGAGACCCTGAACGAGGGAGAGAAGGCGAGGGAGGACATTCATTTCTGCTGGCATTGATTCATCCAATCCATGATAGATATGCTGAGCTCGATCTCTTAAGATCGGTTTTGAGTTGTCGCAGCATGGGGGGGAAAGTTAGCCCTGTATAGGTCACTTAGTTTGGGGTAATATGGATGCCTAAATACGTGATTACCGTACGTGCACAACGGAAGGGGGATGACCTCTCAATGTCTCTCTGCATGTCTGGGGTCAATGTCAAACTCAATAGAAATGATTTAGAAAGGTTGACCTTGAACCCCAATACTTTTTCAAACTGCTGCAATTCAAGTTGCATCGCCGCTAGGGAGTCAGTGGGATTAGTAACCGGCAAGAGGTCATCATCTGCGAATAGGGGAATTTTATGGTCGTCAGATCCAAACTTAATGCCACTAATCTCTGGATTTGATTTTATCATCGCTAAAAACGGTTCGATACTAAGGAAAAAGAGCATATGGGATTAGGGGCAGCCCTGTCCAGTGCCCCGTGCCAGCCTAAAAAAGTCAGAGGCAACCCCATTCAGCAAGACCATGGACTTTGGGAAAGTGTAGTTAGCTTTCACCATCCCCAAGAAGGCCTTGCAAAGCACAAATTGGCGTAGAGTATGTAGCAGGAAGGACCAATCGACAAGGTCGAAGGCCTTCTCCGCATCTAGGGATAGGAGGGTCATGGGTATATGCTTCTTCTGGACCTGGCCTATGAGGTGGAACACCGTACGAATATTATCATGGGTCTGGCGCCCCTTGACGAAGCCCGACTGATCAGGGTGAATGAGATTGGGCAGGGCCTCCTCTAGTCTATTAGCTAAGACTTTAGAGTATAGTTTAGCATCTAAATTTAATAGAGCGATAGGTCTGTAGGAGGCACATTCTTAGGGATCTTTCCTTGCCTTCAGCATTATCGTGATCAGCGCCTCCCCCAAGGAGGTGGACACTGCTTGATTCACTGCAATATCATTAAAAAGATCAGTAAGTTGGGGGGGTAAGCTCAGTGGCAAAAGTTCGGTAGAACTGCCCCGTGAGCCCATCAGGGCCTGGAGCTTTATGTCTCTTGAGGCGATCAATCGATGCCTGGACTTCTTCTTGGGTTATGGGGTGACCTAGTTCCTCGTTGGCAGCTGTGGAGGCCTAGGGAACACTCTCGAGTCCAAATATTCAGTCTGATCTGAAGCTAGCAGGGGTTCGGCCGTATAGGGGGCACTCTAAAAATCGTGGAAAGCTCCTGCCATGCCCGGTTCACTTCTATGTAGACCCCCTTCCCATCGATGACCTGTTTGACATATTCCATTTCCTGTTTTGCCCTACGTTGTCGTGCTAGCAGTGGGCCTATCTTATCTTCCCCTTCATATCCACATGCCTGGAGCCTCAGAATGGTTTTCTCGGTCCTGTTGGTGTAGATGGCTGAGATCTTCCCCCTGAGGGCCATGACTTTCCTCAGAAACGGGATAGATGGAGTCTTTGTGTGATTTTTCTGCCTTGTGTAGCTCCTTTTCTTATGATAACCATTCTTTAGTCTGGAGTATTTTCAAGGAGGTAGTGAGTGCAATACAGTGCCCTCATGTAAAGGCCTTGAAGGCATCCCAATTATTTGCGAAGGAGGTCTCGGCAGGGACATTGGTAATGAAGAAATCCCTAATCGTTTTTCATTGATCATCTCTGTGTAGCCTATCTCGACACAGTACGTTGGGAAAGTACCATCTGGTCAGCTCAGACCATTGAGCCGGCCAATTTAATAAACAAATCAAGGGAGCATGGTCCGAGAGACTAATGGAAAGGAAGAGGGAACCCATGCACGCCTGTAGGAGCGGTTGACTAATAAAGGCATGATCTTATGCTGGAGTATGATCTATGGGAGTGAGAGAAGAAGGAATAATCCTGTGTAGAGGGGTTAAAGGCCCTCCAGACATCAAGCAGCTCCATTTGTTGCAGGGATGATTTCCGCACTTTGCTAAAGACTCCTCCCATAGCTCTCTGTGGGTGATCGGTATCCAGCTCTGGGTCCCAAATAAGGATAATGTCCCCCCTTAAAATAATATCACCTGAAGCAAATTCCTCCAGTGTTGCAAAAAAAGAGAGAAGAAAGTCTGCTTGCCCAATATTAGGAGCATAGACTGTGGCAATAGTGCACGGGCGACCCATGTATTGGGAGTGAAACAGTAGCGCCACCCCATTCTGTTTCTTCACATTAGCGAACCGATAAATCAAAGGATATTGCCTGTGCTTAAGCCTATGATCTTCCCCTTTCTTGAGATGAGTCTCCTGCAAGGCCACCACTTGTGCCTGCTGATCCCCCCAAACTGTCCACAGGCATTGCCATTTGTTAGGGGAGTTAAGACCCCTAACATTCCATGATATAAGTTTCACTACCATTTAGAGTGGCATGGCTTGATATCCCATTGCGAATCCCCCTTTCAAGTCTTCCTCCCTCGTAGCCCGATATCCCCCTCCTCCCCCCGATCCCCTCAGCCCTATCCGATCCTCATAGTAGTCACCCTGGACAGAACCTTAACAAACAATTGAACCAAAAAATAAAACAGGAAAAGTTCAGAAGTCGGTAAAATCCCAAAAGGACTTCATCTGCAGACACCTTCTGAGGCACGACCGTTCCCACTCCCAGAGCCCCGCGAGTGTTCATTTTGGACACATTTTCTAGCGTGATCCCAACCGGAGCCCTTTTCAGATAAGCGCGAACAATCGCAGTCAAATTGGTCTTATAAAAGTGAAAGGACGAGAGGGCCTTCTGAGTATCGGCTTCTCAGAACTTGAGAGCACCTAGATCTCAGTTCCTCTATAAATGTAGCCCCCTCTCATTATCATGTCACTCTACAGAGTAGATGAAGATGCACTACTATTGTGATCAATATCTAGCCGGCAAGGCATCTCCATCATTATCGTGGTACCATCTTGCTACCCCTCTTAGGTGTCTGCCAGGGACTGGGGGCCTCCTGCCCCTAGGGCAATTCTATTCTTGTGTCCCCTGCTGTTGCTTTCCGCTGTAGAGTCAACCTCCCGAGGCCAAGGAGGGTCGCCGCCCCCTCATCCTCTTTGAAGTGGTGCTGTTTATTGTTGAGGTTAAAGGCTATTCCAAGAGGATAAGTCTAGCAGTATTTTATCTGGCGCTCCCATAGGTTCGTTGTGATCAGACGAAATTGTTGACGCCTTGCGAGTGTGGCCTGGGCCATATCTTGATAAAAAGCACAGGATGCCCCCTGATACTCCACCAAAGCCCTGGTTCTTGCCTTCCGAAGGATCAGTTCCTTAACTTTGAAGGAGTTGAATTTTGCCAGGATATCTCTGGGGTGTCTGCTCTGTCCCTGTTGTGCCGGGCCCACCCTGTGCACTTTTCCAGTTGCACCTCAGCCGCATCCTTTCCCAGCACACAAGAGAAGAGGCGCACCATATAGGCATCTAAATCCGATCCTTCTCTTCCTGCTTCTATGCCCACACTCTAATATTGTCTCTTCGAGTGTGATTTTCCAAATCCTCACATTTAAGTAGAGCTGAGTTCAGCTGGGGAGTGAGAGAGTCCGCACCCTCTTTCAAGGATTGGAGTCGGCCATCCAGCTCCTGACATTTTGCTTCCAAATCCAGGGTGCGTGTCCCAATCAAATCTACATCTGCCTGGAGCATGATTATTTTTGTCCCCATCTGTGCTTTGAAAGTCTCAAATGAGGCCCCCATGTCTGCCTTGATGTCTTCCAGCAGTTCTCATTTGAACTCTCTCAAGATTGCTAGAAGATCCTCTCGGGTGAGCGCCATCCTCCCAGCATTTGGATTCCCTTCTTCCTCCTCTCCCCCACCCGGTCTGGATGACCCAAAGTAGCTGGAGACCTTGTTGGGTTGCACTTTTTTCGGTGGCATAGGGGCAGTTTGTACGGTCAGAGCCGCACCTCCCGTCACATGAGCTGTTGGTCAGGTTCTGGGGTGTGGGCAACGGGAGAGTCACACTCTGTCAAAACAAAGGGGGCAGGAGAGAAGAGGCTCTTGGAGACCTTTCAGACTGGTCAGGAGGTGAGATTTCTAGGGCCTCATTCTCCACAACCTCGACGCCTGGGACAGTCAATGCGTCTCCCTGGTCCTTTTCACAGGCTTCATTGTGGAATCTCTATTCAATCGCAACAGGCACCATCTTAAAGTCAGGCACAGGCCCGGCCATATACTCGGTGTTCTTTACAGAAGTGGTACCTCACAGCAGCCTGTCCACTGTGCCCGCAACATCAGGACATCTGCCCAGGAATCACCCTCTTATGGCGTGAGCGCTGCGGGGAGGGCCTCCCTAACCGACCATGCACTTCTCCGCTGGAGCCTCGCCACATCTCCTCTCATGTGCTGGCCGGGATCCCTCTGTCACGAAGAGGCAGAAACGTTCCCTCTTGCCACTTGTCTCTGCTCAGGGGAGCACACCGCTGCCTGGTTCGTCCATTCGGGGGGCTCCCACTGTGGCACTAGGCTCCGCCGGGAAAAGCCGTTATTTCGACTCTGCAGTGCTGCTTGCTGAGGTTGTCGGGGGGCTGCTGCTGGTCTTTTCCCAAAACGGGAGTGTCCAGAGGTGTCTTATTAGTGTCACGCACCCAATTCCGTCATTTCGAGCACATTCGCAGGGAATTGAGCAATGGAATCAGTCAACTCACGGGGCTCACCGCGGAGCCGAGCAAAGTTATGTCCTCGCGGCCATGATAGCTGGCCACCTACTCCCCTATTTAGATGAACTCTTCTCCCACCTGGCAGGATCAAAGCTGGTTCTGTCCTATCCTCTAATGTGATTGCAACCTAGATGTTTGGAAGGATTCTGGAATAAACAAGAGAAACCCTCCCTGGCATCTCAAAGTCAAAAGAGGTACTGCTAAAGTTGTCCTTTGGTCTTTCAACTGTCTAATACAACACAGCTAATTCCTGCGTGGTAAGCAGTTAAAACTCTTCTGCTCTTCCTGGGCAAGGTGCCAGGCTAGTGTCCTCTGGGCCAGGGTCCTGAACTCTCACAGGCAAGGATGTGAATTCCAGTTGTAAAAGTGTTGATAAATAGCAGAACTGATTTTAAAAGCTTAAGGAGCATAATATATATTTTCATAAATTACGTTTCCACTTAAGTTGTAAAGTAGTAAATAAGTGAAGCATTTACCAAAGAGGCAATGGGTGATAAAATGTTTGACCCCATCTTGGCCTGTGCATTAAAAGGTCTAGCACAACATACATGGTGAAATATGCTTGGGGTTAATTTCGCTGTAATAGCGCACAATTTGTCGTGTGTCCTATTTATAGACATCAGTACACTTCCCTCTCTGCTTAAAAGGCACACTTCAGGGGTGTCTTATGACTAAACATATATGCTTTTCCAACATGGAAACGGTACTTTCTCCTTTGCCATGGGTATTTTTTAATTTCAAACAAGGTGTAAAACTTGCCTCTGGGGTCAAGATAAAATGATTAAAGTTATAATTAATAGATTAAAAGTTCCTGATGAATGTGCTGGGTTTGGTTTCTACAATACTAAAATATACAAAGAGATATGTATTTTACCACATGATATACAGCAAAACATAACTAGCGAATTTCCACATGGCTAAATATTGCACAATCATATAATTACTACAAGCACAGTTTGATAAATATGCCTGGATTATCCAAGCAGAATTAAACTATTTCTATACATAAGAAAAAGCTATATTCTGCTACAATTCTTATCTCAGTCTGTGAAATAGATCATTCTATTGAATTCAAAGGAGAAACCTGTGAATTCATTACATTAGCAAAATGTAGTGCAAGGGCAAGATGTAGCCTTGGCTAGATTGCAAGAGGAATACAGCCTTGCTCATAGTAAAATATGGACTTGCATGCATCTAAAAAGCATCCGTACCATTTCTATGACTCAATTTCATATCCCAGATCTTAAATCACCATAATCTATACATATTTTGTTTAATATTTTCTGGGCACAGAAACAGGGTCTCCTGCATGTGTCATCTCAGTTGAGAAAGACTCTAGATGTCTTGAAAAACCTTTGAAGACTGGTAAAGAGACTTAATTATTCCTGTAGGCTCCCTTGTTTGGTGAAATACATTATCCTAATTTAAAAGAATACGCTCTGATCCACTGTTTCTAATATTACAGCAACAAATCATCTCAAAGGTTTATTTGTACCACTGTGAACTAAATTTAAAGGAAGATACTAATTTCTGGAGATGCAAGGAAGATAAAGCAGGCTTTTTGTATATTTTAATTGATAGTAGTTTATTCTCAACTAGTGGAAAGAGAATGTAATCAAGATAAAAAGTATCGCAGATTTAGATCTCTAGTTTCCTCCCCCTGTACAACTAGTGAATGACAGTCCAAATATTGTACTCTTACAACTGCTCAATCCTCAGTGAATACTAAACTGAGTATTCTTTGTTGCTGGAAACCATAAAAGAAAGAAATCAAATCTGGAGAAAGTCACCTTCAGCTTGAGGGAGGAGTTGTCTTTCACTTGCACTTAGTCAGGATATCAATGTCTATGATGAAAGTTTCACACACTTTGTAGGCGCACTTTTTGTAACAGGTGTCTCTTCTATAAATTATCACTGCTAAACCCTATGTTTGAGTTCATTTCGATTTTACATACAACCTGATAATCCTGTTTTCTAGGTCATATTTAATGCTAGTTTCTAGAAGCATCTCTGTATTTTCTTGCATTGCTTTAGCACCTTATTGCGTTGTATTATTTCTTTAATACATTTTTAAATGATTATATCTTAAACATGCAGAGTGTAATCCGGACCATTAATCTGATGAAGAGTTAATTGTTTATTAAACTTCTCAAGTCTTTCACGTAAACACATATTGGGATTGTGTTACTTAATGAGACCAGCTGATTGAGAATTGAAGCATGGCCTGTGGTAAAGTTTTTGTTGGCTGAGTGGAGGGGAGAAAGAAGGAAGTAAAGGGTAAGTGCCAGAAGTCATTTTATTTGGGATTAGATTAACAATAGCGTTGGTGGTAAGGACATATCACATTTAAGTATTGGTGTAGCAAGTTGTAAAGGGTGAAAACTGAAGGATGTTTCTGATGAGCAGAAAATGAATGGTCAGGCTGTGTATGCAATACTGGGGTTGGCCTTATCTGTGTTTAGAAGAAGGGGGAACAGAAGAGAGTTAGTAGAGGTGGGGTACTACCAACAGAACTGCGGATGATCAGTCTATTTATTGATAAATGTTGGTGGGGATGTGTTCTATTTATATATTTATTTATTCATTTACATATTTAGTTGCCTATGCAGTTTATTGTATAATGTGAATATAGTCCAAAGGGGCTGAACACTTTACCACAGTTACATTAGATGGTAATCTGATCAAACAATAATAATGAAACCGCACATATAAAGCAACCAATTAACTTTCACAAAGGAATCGTATGTATAAGTTACAGTGCTCTTCATCTCATAATGCCCAAAGATTAAAGTTGCCTCTTACTGTGTTTCTTAGACAGATTGGTGCTACTGTCTAAAAATGTCATCCTCCATAATAATTTTATTCTCTGTCCTTCTTTCTGATTTGTAAGGAATGTTATTATCTACTGGCGGTCGCCAGTAGATAGTTATAGTTAGGACCGTGTTTCCATAGGAAATCTCAAAATTCTATTTTGAATAACTTTGGCGCCGGTTGACGAGTCTTCGCGAAATTTTCAAAACTAATGGGGCGCTCCGCTCAGCTCCTACCCTGAAAGTCTCGGGGTGATTCGTCAAGCGGGGGCCGAGAAAATAGGGGGTCATGCATTTTTCCATAGGACCTTTAGTCGAAGGTACAGCCCGAACGGCTGAACAGAATTACTTGAAATTTGGCAGAGAGGTAGTCCTCAGGTCAGGGAAGTGCCTTTTGTAGGTCTGGTGTCAATCTGTTCAGTATTTCCTGAGGAAATAGCATTTAAAAGCATATAAATATCTATACGCACGCACCGTGCGCGCAAGTGCGCGCACGGTGCCGTGCGCGAGCGCAATTCTGATTGGTTGTTAGATGTCAGTCAACATTCGAATCGGTCGAAATCAGGAAGTGTCGGCCGCCATTTTGTCTCTCGCACTGAAATGGAAAGGGGGAAAAAAGGTGGAAAACGTGAAAAGGGGGCAGGGAAGATAGTTCCTGACCCCCTAGCTTTTGTCAGGGGGTCACAGAAGGACCCCCATGGGGAAAATAAACATTTTTTTTTTTTTTATACAAATCGCGGGGTGCGTGCACGGTGCGTGCACGGTGTGCGCAGCGCACCGGGTGCCCAATGCACGCGCACGGTGCGCGAAGCGCACTGTGCGCCCAAAGCGCGCGCGCACGGTGAAAAACCTTAAACAAAAATATATATTAATAAATACATAACTTAGCATTTGAAAAACCGTACAAATTCACTTAAAAGACCATAGGTTTCACAAACGTTATAGTTAGGAATTAGCATTTAAAAAACCTTGCAAATTCACTTAAAAAAGCATAGGTTTCACACAGGTTAGGGGGACATTTCAATCGCAAAAAAACAATGAAATTCCCCCGTTATAGTTAGTTCAGATAACTATAACTCGCGCGACCGCCACTCTATCACAAGGATGATGTCATCAGTGATGTCATGAGTGATGCCACTGACCATGTCATGAGTGATGTAATATGTGACGTCATGAGCAGTGGATTGCGGGCGCGCGAGTTATAGTTATCTGAACTAACTATAACCGGGCAATTTCATTGGTTTTTTATGAGTGAAATGTCCCCCTAGCTATAACCTGTGTGAAACCCATGTTTTTTTAAGTGAATTTGCAAGGTTTTTTAAATGCTAATTCCTAACTATAACGTGTGTGAAACCTATGGTTTTTTAAGTGAATAGTATTTCAATATATGTTGTAGTTATTTTTGCTTATATTGATATAGTCGAAAATGTACATTTTCTTGTCAGTATATTTATACTTAGGAACTCTCTAGGGGGCATATTATCAAGAAACAGCATTAAAATTATCGCCGCTTTAGCGGCAGAAAACTGCCGCTAAAGCTTTTTTTAAAAAATTTTTTATTATGTCAAAAAGAAGAGACATTACAATTAGGGCTGGGCGGAATTTGCGGAATGCCTCTTCGCGGAATTTTGAAAAAAAATTGTGGAAAACGAGCGCACAACCTGAGGGACCGTGTGCCCGGGACTGGGGTCCCTCGTGCTTGGGCAGGCTCCCCGATCTCTCCGGCCTGGCTGCGTTGAGAAGCAGGGACCGGCCCCGGGCCTCCTGATTTTTGGTCAGGGCCTGGGATCCCACATCCTGCGGCCTGCCAAGTGTCCATCTGCCCGGGACAAGGGACCCTGGTGCAGAGCCCCGGAGCCCTGCAAGGGCAGGCGGGAGCCCTACCGCTATGGCTCGGTGTGGGCAGCTGGGAGTCCTTTCGGTCCCGGCCATCTGGTCGCACCTTTCCCTTGGCCATCTGGTCGCACGCAATGCTTTCCAATGGGGCGACCAGATGTCCAGGCCAGCCTGGAAGTCCTGATGAGGGCTCATTTGACTCCCGGATCCCAGTCAGGGCTCCAGGAGGTCGGGCGCACCCGCACCTAGGATCCCCTCCGTCACTCGGAGCATGAGGGTTACAAGAAAGGTGGGTAGCCTTCCTCCGGATTAGTAGGGGCAGGGTATGCCGGGACACCCCTCCCGGGGATGGCGGTTCTCAGGCGGGGACCAGATGGGCCAAGCCCGGACGACACTTCCCCGGGGCGTCCGATGCTCCCTCCTCCAGCCCGCGGCGAGGCAAAGTGTCCAGGACGGGCTCCATGGGTCCCCCGGGCGTCCCCTGAGGCCTGCAGCCCCAAAGCCCTGCAGCCCTGGAGCCCTTCAGCCCGGAGCCCTGGAGCCCTGCAGGCCCGGAGCCCTGCAGGCCCGGAGCCCTGCAGGCCCGGAGCCCTGCAGGCCCGGAGCCCTGCAGCCCCGGAGCCCTGCAGCCCCGGAGCCCTGCAGGCCCGGAGCCCTGCAGGCCCGGAGCCCTGCAGCCCTGGAGCCCTGCAGGCCCGGAGCCCTGCAGCCCCGGAGCCCTGCAGCTCGGAGCCCTGCAGGCCCGGAGCCCTGCAGGCCCGGAGCCCTGCAGCCCCCGAGCCCTGCAGCCACGGAGCCCTGCGTGGGCAGGCGGGAACCCTAGCGCGAAGGCTCGGGGTTGGACAGATGGGAGTCCTTTCAGTCCCGTCCATCTGGTTGCACCTCTCCCCTTGGCCATCTGGTCGCGCGCAATGCTTTCCAATGGGGCGACCAGATGGCCGGGCCAGCCTGGAAGTCCCGATGAGGGTCTATTCGCCTCGTGGATCCCAGCCAGGGCTCCAGGAGGCCGGGCGCGTCCACGCCTAGGGTTCCCTCTGTCACTTGGAGCGCGAGGGTTACAAGAAAGGTGGGTAGTCTTCCTCCGGATTAGAAGGGGCAGGGTATGCCGGGACACCCCTCCTGGGTATTGCGGTTCGTAGGCGGGGACCAGATTGGCCAAGCCCGGCGACACTTCCCCGGGGCGTCCGGTGCTTCCTCCTCCAGCCCGCGGCGAGGCAAAGTGCCCAGGATGGGCTCCATGGGTCCCCCAAGCGTCCCCCGAGGCCTGCAGCCCCAAAGCCCTGCAGCCCTGGAGCCCTGGAGCCCTTCAGCCCGGAGCCCTGGAGCCCTGCAGGCCCGGAGCCCTGCAGCCCCGGAGCCCTGCAGCCCCGCCCCGTGTGGCAGGGTGCCTGGCGCAGGTCAGGAGGGCCGGGGGAGGCTTCCCCTGCGCCTGCGGGCCCGGGGGCCACAGCTGGGTCGAGGGGCCCGGCCGGGCCCCGGGTCGGGGTCTTCGTCCCCGGGCCCCGTCTCCTGGCCTGCGGCCCTGCCAAAGTCCCGGGACTGAGTTCCGTTGTGTCCGGGGAGACTCCCCTCGCTCGTCTGGGTTCAAGAGTTCCGTCCGGGCCCCTGGGGGCCCTGGGGAGGGCGGCCTCCCCACCCCGGGCTCCGTCCTGGGTCCTGCCGCGTGGCAGGGTGCCCGGGGCGGGGTCAGGAGGGCCCGGGGAGGCTTCCCATGCGCCTGCGGGCCTCGGCTGGGTCCAGGGGACCGGCCGGGCCCCGGGACGGGGTCTCCGTCCCCGGGCCCCGGGCCCCGTCCCCCGGCCTGCGGCCCTGCCAAAGTCCCGGGACTGGGTTCCGTTGTGTACGGGGAGCCTCCCCTCGCTCGCCTGGGTTCAAGAGTTCCGTCCGGGCCCCTGGGGTCCCCGGGGAGGGCGGCCTTCCCGCCCCGGGCTCCGTCCTGGGTCCTGCCGCGTGGCAGGGTGCCCGGGGCGGGGTCAGGAGGGCCCGGGGAGGCTTCTTCTGGGCCTGCGGGCCCGGGGGCCACGGCTAGGTCCAGGGGCCCGGCCGGGTCCCGGGTCTGGGTCTCCATCCCCGGGCCCGGTCCCCCGGCCTGCGGCCCTGCTAAAGGCCCGGGACGGGGTTCCGTTGTGTCCGGGGAGCCTCCCCTCGCTCGTCTGGGTTCAGGAGTTCCATCCGGGCCCCTGGCGGCCCCAGGGAGGGCGGCCTCCCCACCCCGGGCTACCGGGGTCCTGCCACGTGGCAGGGTGCCCAGGGCGGGGTCAGGAGGGCCCGGGGAGGCTTCCCCTGCGCCTGCGGGCCTCGGTTGGGTCCAGGGGCCCGGCCGGGCCCCGGGTCGGGGTCTCCGTCCCCGGGCCCCGTCCCCCGGCCTGCGGCACTGCCAAAGGCCTGGGACAGGGTTCCGCTGTGTGCGGGGAGCTTCCCCTCGCTCGTCTGGGTTCAGGAGCTCCGGCCGGGCCCCTGGGGGCCCCGGGAAGGGCGGCCCCCATTCCTCTTTCCCCTCGGCCATCTGGTCACAGCTGTCCCCTCGGGTATCTGGTCGTGCAATTCCCTTCGGCCATCTGGTCGCGCACAATGCTTTCCTATGGGGCGACCAGATGGCTGAGCTTGCCTGGAAGTCTCGATGAGGGTCCATTTGCCTCCCGGATCCCAGCGAAGGCTCCAGGAGGTCGGGTACATTTGCGCCTTGGGTCCCCTCTGTCACCTCATGCGCACGGATTACAAGAAAGGAGGGTGATTCTCCTCCGGATTACTAGGGAGAGCGTCAGTCAGACCTCCATGAGGGTCTGGCGATTCTGAAACAGGGATCCCAGCGAGGGCTCCAGGAGGTTGGGTACATTCGCGCCTAGGGTCCCCTCTGTCACCTCGTGCGCACGGATTACAAGAAAGGGGGTAATTTTCCTCCGGACTACTAGGGAGAGGGTCAGTCAGACCAAAGTGAGGTTTGGCGATTCTGAATCAGGGGAAGGCAGACCCAGGGTCCGCCTGCTGGGGCCCCCAGGGGCCCGGGTACGCTCCTGCCTCTCAGCCCCTTCCGATGGTCCTTTCTCTCTGAGTTTTCTGGGTCAGAGCCCCGTGAGGTCCGTGGATCCCGAGACAGGGGAAGGCAGCACCTGGGCCCGCCTGAAGCGGGGCCCCCAGGGGCCCAGGTACGCACACCTGCCTCTCAGCCCCCTTCCCGATGGTCCTTTTTCTCCGAGTTTGCTGGGTCAGAGCTCCGTGAGGTCCGGTGATCACGAGACGGGGGAAGGCAGACCCGGGGCCCGCCCGCTGGTGCCCCCAGGGGCCCGGGTACGCTCCTGCCTCTCAGCCCCTTCCTGATTGTCCTTTTTCTCCGAGTTTGCTGGGTCAGAGATCCGTGAGGTCCGGCGATCCCAAGACGGGGAAGGCAGACCCGGGGCCCGCCTACCGGGGCCCCCAGGGGCCCGGGTATGCTCCTGCCTCTCAGCCCCTTCCCGATGGTCCTTTTTCTCCGAGTTTGCTGGGTCAGAGCTCCGTGAGGTCCGGCGATCCCGAGATGGGGGAAGGCAGACCCGGGGCCCACCCGCCAGGGCCCGCAGGGGCCCGGGTACGCTCCTGCCTCTCAGCCCCTTCCCGATGGTCCTTTTTCTCCGAGTTTGCTGGGTCAGAGCCCCGTGAGGTCCGGTGATCCCGAGACGGGGGAAGGCAGACCCAGGGCCCGCCCACCGGGGCCCCCAGGGGCCCGGGTACGCTCCTGCCTCTCAGCCCTTTCCTGATGGTCCTTTTACTCCGAGTTTGCAGGGTCAGAGCCCCGTGAGGTCCGGCGATCCCGAGACGGGGGAAGGCAGACTCGGGCCCGCCAGCCGGGGCCCCCAGAGGCCCGGGTACGCTCCTGCCTCTCAGCCCCTTCCCGATGGTCCTTTTTCTCCGAGTTTGCTGGGTCAGAGCCCCGTGAGGTCCGGCGATCCCGAGACGGGGGAAGGCAGACCCGGGGCCCGCCCGCCGGGGCCCCCAGAGGCCCGGGTACGCTCCTGCCTCTCAGCCCCTTCCCGATGGTCCTTTTTTCCCCGGGTTTGCTGGGTCAGACCTCCGTGAGGTCTGGCGATCCCGAGACGGGGAAGGCAGTGCCCGGACCCGCCTGCCGGGGCCCCCCAGGGGCCCGGGTGCGCGCCTGCCTCCCGGCCCCTGTTGATGGGCCCTCCCTTTGAGCCCGCTCGCCCCGGGAGCAGGCAGGGATGACAAGCCGCCACCCCACCGCGCAGGGCGGCCTGCAAAGGGGATGCCCCGGCCGTACTCTGATCGATTGGGCACTCTCGGTCCATTTAGGGATGGACTGCTTGGCCAGCGTCGGCTGTTGTTTCGAGCAATTAGCTTCCTCCCCGCATGGACCGTCCGACTCGAGGGCCTGCCGCCTGGCTGGAGGCCCTTCACCCTACCCAGCAGAGCGAAGGCTAAGCGGCCCCGGCAGCTCGTGACCCCCAGTGGTCTGACCCCGAGCGGAAGGGGTCGGGTGGCGCCCGGCCCTCGGACGCTGCTGCCCAGCAGGTCCGTACTAGGCCCCGTGCGCCACGCCGTCACCCCTCTCCGCCCAGCACATTTCTGCAGCAGCTCGGAACGACCGTTCCGAGGGGTGCTGCTTCTGCCAGGCCCCGGCACCCCTGCGTCTCGCTCAGGCTGCGACTCGGCCCGCCTCTGGGCGAACGTTTTCGAAAAGTTGCCTGTGTCTCTTGGCGGTGGATCACTCGGCTCGCGCGTCGATGAAGAACGCAGCTAGCTGCGAGAATTAGTGTGAATTGCAGGACACATTGATCATCGACACTTCGAACGCACCTTGCGGCCCCGGGTTCCTCCCAGGGCTACGCCTGTCTCAGGGTCGCTCGATCGTCAATCGCCCCGGGCCTTCCCCGGGACGCGGCTGGGGCCGTCGCAGGGTGAGCTCCGCTTCCCCTTCGTCCCCCCACAAGGTCAGACCCCCCGATCGCCCATTGGCAGGGTCCCTGGCCGTGTCCTGCCGCGGAGGTACGCCGCCGGCGCGCCTGGCCCCCTCGTGAAGGGGGCCCGGCGACCGGTCCGCCCCGGGCCCGTCCCAGGGCGCCTGGCTGCGTGCCGCACGTGGCTGTCTGTGGTGTCCCACCGGCTGCCCACGCGCACTCGCCTCAGGCACCCTCCTCCGCGGCCGGCTTCCCAGTGAGGGCGAAACCCCTCCAGACGAGATCCGGGGAAAGAGGGCGCACGCTGCTGGGTGCGCCAGGCCTCCTGCTCCGGCAGGGGTGCCTGGCCTTCCCCGGCTCCCCCCCGAATGCTCCGGCGTTTTCTTTCCGACTACGACCTCAGATCAGATGTGGCGACCCGCTGAATTTAAGCATATTACTAAGCGGAGGAAAAGAAACTAACCAGGATTCCCCCAGTAACGGCGAGTGAAGAGGGAAGAGCCCAGCGCCGAATCCCCGCCCGGCACGGGGGCTTCCCCCTCCCGTCCCCGCCCCACCGGGGAGCGGGGACGGGGGCCACACTCCTTCGCTGCTCAGCAGGGTGAGCAGATGGCCTGGCCTCCCCTTCCCGCCGCTCCCGCCCAGGGAGGCGAGGAGCAACACCGGGGAAGGAGCCCTCCCGAGCGCCTACCTCGGAGTGCCTGGCCACCCTCGCCGGACTGCCAGGGCGACTGGGCACGGCACCCTCCCAGTCCACCTGGGGGCCGGGTGGTCCCTGGGCATCTGGTCGCCTGGCTGCGCGACCAGATGGCCCTGCGGCCAGGCGACCAGATGGCCCTGCGGGCCGGACGACCAGATGGCCCTGCGGGCCGGGCGACCAGATGGCCCTGAGGGCCGGGCGACCAGATGGCCCTGCGGGCCGGGTGACCAGATGGCACTGCGGGCCGGGTGACCAGATGGCCGGCCTGCCGGCCGGCCGGGCACTCTCAAACTTTTGTCCTCTCCCAGAGTTCTGTAAGCCCCCACTACGTGGGGGCTTAATAGTCGATAAAAATGGGCTCCCCGGGCAGGCTGTCGGGGAGAGGACGTGGCCTGGGTTTAACCCTCCTTGGTTCCCGCCGAGGGTCCGGGTGCTGGGGACAGGGGGTCCACCGGGGGCCTGGGGAGGCTGTCCCTGGCCTGGCTAGGGTCAGGAAGCTGGGCCCGGTGCTGGAGCTCCGTCCCAGGGTGCGGCTCCGTCCCAGGGTGCAGCTCCGTCCCAGAGTGCAGGAGCCCCCCCGTCCTGCAAGCCAGCCGAGGGTACGGGGGCTAGGGAAGAGAGGGTCCACCGGGGCCCGGGGAGGCTCTCCCCGGCCTGGCTAGGGTCCGGAAGCTGGGCCCGGTGCTGGAGCTCCGTCCCAGGGTGCGGCTCCATCCCAGAGTGCGGGAGCCCCCCCGTCCTGCAAGCCAGCCGAGGGTACGGGCACTGGGGAAGGGTTCCACCGGGGCCCGGGTAGGCTCTCCCCGGCCTGGCTTGGGTTCGGAAGCTTGGCCCGGTGCTGGAGCTCCGTCCCAGGGTGCGGCTCCGTCCCGGGGTGCGGGAGCCCCCTGTCCCGCAAGCCAGCCGAGGGTCCGTGCGCTGGGGACGGGTGTCCACCGGGACCCGGGGAGGCACTCCCCGGCCTGGCTGGGGGTCCGGAAGCTGGGCCCGGGCCCGGTGCTGGAGCTCCGTCCCAGGGTGCGGGAGCCCCTTGTCCCGCAAGCCAGCCGAGGGTCCGGGAGCTGGGGACAGGGTTCCACCGGGGCCCGGGGAGGCTCTCCCCGGCCTGGCTGGGGGTCTGGAAGCTGGGCCCGGTGCTGGAGCTCCGTCCTAGGGTGCGGGAGCCCCCTGTCCCGCAAGCCAGCCGAGGGTCTGGGCGCTGGGGACGGGGGTTCACCGGGGCCCGGGGAGGCTCTCCCCGGCCTGGCTGGGGGACCGGAAGATGGGCCCGGTGCTGGAGCTCTGTCCCAAGGTGCGGCTCCGTCCCAGAGTGCGGGAGCCCCCCGGTCCTGCAAGCCAGCCGAGGGTACGGGCGCTGGGGAAGGGGGTCCACCGGGGCCCGGGGAGGCTCTCCCCGGCCTGGCTAGGGTTCGGAAGCTGGGCCCGGTGCTGGAGCTCCGTCCCAGGGTGCGGCTCCGTCCCGGGGTGCGGGAGCCTCCTGTCCCGCAAGCCAGCTGAGGGTCCAGCCGCTGGGGAAGGGTGTCCACCGGGGCCCGGGGAGGCTCTCCCCAGCCTGGCTAGGGTTCGGAACCTGGGCCCGGACCCGGGGCTTGTGCTCCGTCCCAGTGTCCCAGGGTGCCGGAGCCCCCGTCCTGCTAGCCAGCCGAGGGTCCAGCCGCTGGGGAAGGGTGTCCACCGGGGCCCGGGGAGGCTCTCCCCAGCCTGGCTAGGGTTCGGAAGCTGGGCCCGGACCCGGGGCTTGTGCTCCATCCCAGTGTCCCAGGGTGCGGGAGCCCCCGTCCTGTAAGCCAGCCGAGGGTCCGTGCGCTGGGGAAGGGTGTCCACCGTGGCCCAGGGAGGCTCTCCCCAGCCTGGCTAGGGTTCGGAAGCTGGGCCCGTACCCGGGGCTTGTGCTCCTTCCCAGTGTCCCAGGGTGCGGGAGCCCCCCCGTCCTGCAAGCCAGACGAGGGTCCAGCCGCTGGGGAAGGGTGTCCACCGGGGCCCGGGGAGGCTCTCCCCAGCCTGGCTACGGTTCGGAGGCTGGGCCCGTACCCGGGGCTTGTGCTCCGTCACAGTGTCCCATGGTGCGGGAGCCCCCCGTCCTGCAAGCCAGCCGAGGGTCCGTGCGCTGGGGAAAGGGTGCCCTCCGGGGCCCAGGGAGGCTCTCCCCGGCCTGGCTAGGGGTCTGAACCTGGGACCGGGCCCGGGGCTCGTGCTCCGTCCGGCAGGGCCCGGGGTGCAGGAGCCCCCCGTCCTGCAAGCCAGCCGAGGGTCCGGGCGCTGGAGACAGGGGTCCACCAAGGCCCAGGGAGGCTCTCCCCGGCCTGGCTGCTTTCAGAAGCAAGGACCGGGCCCGTGAGCCGGGGTGGCTGGCTTTATCTGCTACGCTGGCGGAACGGAATTTTCCGCCCACCCCTAATTACAATCATACATTGAAATGACAGAAGAGACAAGAAAGAGAAAACATTTAGAATCACATAGCGTATCCATATATAGCGACAGATTTTGGCTCTGGCATTCTTCTCTAAACTACTTTGTCAAAAAAAAAAAGAAAAAAAAAAAGATTAATTATATTTAATTTTAAATAATGTCTTTTTAATTTTAATTTTACTTGTTTAAGAGCAAGATATCTTAAATCTATTCTATTCCAGCATTCCCCATACAGATCTGTACTTCAGGAGAGCCAGGGTTCCCCTAGCTTTAGCCAAGACTTTCTCTCTCTCATCAATTTCCTTAAGGATTAGCCACCATTCTATCTCCGTTGGGGGCTTAGAGGAGATCCAGGCTCTGGCAATCGTTAATCGTGCCGTTACAATCATTATTGACAAAATAGGGCCGTTTCGGGCATCATCTTCTTTATATCCTAACATCCTCTCAGTTACTGACAGCCTGAAATTTTGCCCCAATATAGTTGACATAGTCCCCATGATTTCATCCCAAAACCCTTTCAGCAAAGGACATAGTACAAACATATGTACAGCATCAGCCGCATGCTGCCCACATTTAGGACAGTACTGTCGGGTCCCACCATGAGGCCCACCCAGTACATTCGTACCTTGAGACCATCTAGCAATTTTTTCCGGTGTATAGTAAAGAAGACACAATAACCGAAAATGCTGCAATTGTAAGTTGGTTGAGTGTACAGACCGGGAGATATTATAAAAAGCTCTCCTTATTTTATCGGTGGTAATAACCTCCCCCAGCTTCTCGCTCCATTTAAGCGCCAGTTTCTCACACCCATCTGGTCTATTTTGACATAGTATTTGGTATGCTTTGTTAATAATTGCTTGTTGGCTCTGTCCATAGATAAGATCCCACATACTAGCCCCGTTAACCATCCTTATTTCTAGCTTCCTAACCAAATGGTCCCTAATCTGTAAATATTGTTTTTTAAAAAGCATTGTGGAATACTAAATGTTACTCCAAGATTCTCAAATGACTTCATACCATTACAGTCAAACAATTGTCCCAGAGAGTGTACCCCATATTTGGCCCACAAATGGGCTGTACTATCCTGATAAATGCCGGGTAGCATTGGATTGCCCCACATAGGAAGTTTATCATGCATTAAGGGTAGAGAAAGTCTAGTTTCAATATTTTTCCAAATATGTATAGAGTCACGTATGGTCTTAAAACGTACCCGTTTGAAATAGTTGGGATCATTAATGTGATAAAGAAACATCTTGCTCTCAGCACCCAAAACCAACCAATGCCAAGCCTCCAATAGTTCAGGATTTAGAAGGCTCCGCAGCCGGGTAACAAAAGCTGAAAGAAAATAAAGTTTAAAATCGGGAAGATCTAGCCCCCCCCTGGTTCATTAATCCTATCGCTTTTCTCGCCTTCCGATACCCCCAAATGAAGCTACTGAAAATACCATCTAGCTTCCTAAAAAAAACATTCGGGATACGCAGCGGAATAGACCTAAAAAGATAAAGAAATTTAGGGAGAACCTTCATTTTAATAACATTACATCTACCCAAAATGCTCAGCAGGAGTTTATGCCACACCTTCAATTGTTTTTCAATTTTGTTTAATAAAAAAACATAGTTTAAAGAATATATTAATTCTATTTTAGAAGAAATTTGTACCCCCAAGTAAGTAGCCTTCTCACAAGTCCCTTCAATTACATCTTCTGGTTGAAAATTTAATAAAACTTGAGTTTTGTTCCTATTCAATTTGTATCCAGAGAAGCGCCCAAACTGTTTTGCCTCCTTCTCTATATGTTCTATAGCCTCCTTTGGTTTTCCGTGAACATAGCTATATCATCGGCATATGCCGTTAACTTAAGGGAGCGATCTTCAATATTCAGTGGTGAAATTGCGTTGTTAGCCAAAAGTGTTCTAATAAATGGCTCGATATAAAGAGCAAATAAAAGCGGAGAAAGGGGACATCCCTTCCTCGTGCCGCGCCTGATAGAAAAAGGAATAGTTTGGACGTTAGAATATAATAGCTTAGCTTTTGGATCTTTGTACATGGCCATTACTAGCTTTCGAAATTTTTCTTTAATTCCAAATATTGTAAGTGTTGCCCACAGATAGTCCCAGGCCACCCGGTCAAATGCTTTTTCAGCATCCAATAATACCATAGCAAGTTGTATTTTTGATTTCCCCGCAACATCAAAGGCGGCTTTTGCCGTATTAATATGAGCAGTTGTATCTCTTCCAGAAATAAACCCATGTTGCTGCGGGGAAACCAACTTGGCCATCATTGGTGCTAACCGGGTGGCCAAAATTTTGGCAAACACCTTCACATCTGTGTTAATTAAAGAAATCGGGCGGTATGAAGCACGTTCTTCCGGATCTTTATCCTTTTTTAAAAAGAAAATTATATTAGTGATGTTCCATGAATCAGGTACCTGTCCTGTCCTCCCAATTTGAGAGATAACATCTCGCAATACTGGAGCCAAAAAGTTTTTGAAATGCTTATAAAATTCTTCCGGCAGTGCATCATCTCCTGCAGCTTTCCCCAGTGAGAGCCCGCCTATTGCTTCTAAAACCTCCTCTACTGTAATCTCCTGCTCTAAAAAAGAGAGTCTTCCTCCGTCAACGTCGATAAATTACTCTGATACAAATAATTTATCATAGCCGCCGTATCCTGCCCTGCCTCCGGAGAATATAATTCTTGATAGAAAATAGAGAATTGATTGGCTATCCCACTGGGTTGATTATAAAGAGTGCCACCTTCCCCCTTTATAGCCTTAATCTTAGTTTTAAGCTGACTTTCTCTAAGTTGATGAGCCAAGACTTTCCCGATGCTATCACCAAATTCATATTGTAGTGTCCTGTGTTTAACAAAACAGGCTGCTACTTTTTCTGTTAAAACACCATTTATAACAGCCTTTTGCTCCAGAAGCATTCGATATAAATAATCCCGTTCTGTCCTCTGATTTTGGACTGCATCAGCATGTTGTAATTCGCATATTATAAGTTTTTGATAAGCATCTTTAACTTGGCCATTCCGTTCCCCAATGTCTTGATAGATAAATTGCTGAATGGCTCCCCTTATATATGCTTTCATAGCATCCCATACCGTCAGAAGCAAAGTTGAGCCTATATTGTCCAAAAGATAATCAGATATTTGTTTACCGATAATGATCCCGAATTCTGCGTTTGTTGTCAAGTACCTAGGGAACGTAAATAGTCGAGCACTTTTGATGGGCACTTTTGCTTGGAATGAAAAAATAATGGGGTTATGGTCAGACGTAATCTTGGGGCATATCTCCATATCTGCTTGTGGCAATAAAGAATCTGAAACCCAGGCCATATCAATTCTTGAATACTGACGGTGTGGTATTGAATAATAGGTATAGCCTGGTTTGTTTGAATATAGAGTCCGCCATACATCCTGCAGGGAATATAATCTCGCCAGCTCCAGAATGGAAGCTCTCACCTTCACCATTCTTGGAGCCACCGTTCTTCTAGTGGAGTCTACCCCATAAGAGATAACACAATTAAAATCCCCCATCATTACCATTTTCCCCTGCCATCCCACTAGCTCTAAACAAAGATTAGCAAATATAGTTGGCGGCGATAATGGGCTTGATAATATGCCCTTGAGAATTATAATAGAAGCCCATGTTCTGGTGTCAACATGGGCTTCTATTGGATTTCTCTGCGGCATATTATCAAGCCCATTATCTCCGCTTTAGCGCCAGTCTTCTGCCGCTAAAGCGGCGATAATTTTAACGCTGTGCTTGATAATATGCCCCTACCTTCTTCTCCTTCCCAAAATCTACAAAGACTATAGTATCCTATAGGAGATATACTGTTGAACTCGAAAATTTTATATTTACAATGGACAGAAACATCCTTACCAAATAAAATATCAGAAAAGACTCCAGGTTGGAAAATATGCAAAAAGCATGCATGGGCAGGAATCAAGACACGTTTATAGGTAAGAGAAATTGAAAGTTTGACAGCAAAACGAGAAGGGTTAGTAGCAGTTTGCAAAGTGGCAGGAAAGATACGAATACCGCTGAGGGGTTAGAGAAGAGAAGGGGCTAAACACCAGGGAGGATCAGGGAGTGAATTAAAGGGAGAGTCCACTCGGTCAAAACAGAAATGTCTATGTAAAAGAAGATATTACTGTATTTTCTTGAAGGTAGCCAAAGATGATGTAGAGGAACACGGAAGGAAATTATATCTTGAAGAAGCATTCTCACTGATCATGAAAACTCATAGCTGACCTTGTGCAATACATGTTAATAATGGGATGTGATGCACATGGTGCTTTTATCAACGCCTGTATATAATACTATGTTACACTGCAGTTTCTAATGGCCATCTATTGTCTTTGAGGTGGTCTGCTGGCATTAATTTGCTTTGCCTCTTTATCAGTAGCAGCTGCTACCGGGCAGTAGTGGTGAGGCAGGGAGGAGTTAAAAAGAAATGTAAGAAAGGAGAAAAGAGAAAAGAAAAAAGAAAAAAAAAATAACTTATCTTACCAGCGGCCGCCTCTCCTCCATCCTCTTCTGTCGCAGGAATCTGGAAGCACACAGGCTCCCAGACTCCCCTAACCAATCACAACGCTGCATTATAGCAGCATTGTGATTGGTCTGAGCACTGTGGTCCGTCACTGCATGTTCTCCAAGCAGACTGTACACTACAACCGGTGGAGAACATGCAAAGTGCGCATGACGGTTTGGCCGACCGAAGACGGCTGGCCAAACAGTCATGCGCACATAAGAGAGTGCCCACCCCTCCTCCCCCTGCTCTGTGGGAAGCACAGCCCAGTCCACACCTTTACATAGCCAATAATGAAAAATACAATTATAATAACATTCTTATTATAATTTTATTTTTCCAGTGAGGCGATGCTCCTCCGCCTTAGCGGAGGAGCCACCACTGATACTGGGACCATCGGTCAGGTTTATTAGCATCTTACACACATCTTTTGGCTGGGCAATTTGCTTCGGACCCTTTCCAATCTAAAGCAAAACAGCAACTAAACATCTCACAGCTTTTACAAAACTCTGAAAGACGTGTGGTAACAGACACAACATTCATCATTCCAAAGCAGCACCGGTTAGTTTAGTAGATGGTAATATTCCTTAGCACAGATATGGATGAGCTTTGTTTTTTTCTGGAAAAATTAATGATGAAACATGTAGCACTCTTCATATAAATAGTGGCTATTCACTTTGAATGTTTGAATTCCTTCTATGTAGGCAGAACAAATTGTTGCTTCGACAGTCCCATTGTTCATACTGTTATTATGTGTTCTATAAATAAGGATAATGCTTCTTTTTCACTAAATATAGGAAAGACATCAGCAGCCACTCTGTCGGAACAAATTGAGAATAATAATCCGCTTGTAAAATGCTGCTGGGAGACTAACTATAAATTGAGTTTACGCATCTGGCATTGCTGGGCTCTACATAGGACGGAATATTTCATTGTAGGCTGTATTCGGACCACTGGCCCAAAAAAATGTTACATATACCCTAAAACATGGACAAACTTAAATATTATAGTAGTGTAACCATTTTTAGCCTCGGAAACGTAGAAGATGGGACTAAATAGCCTAAAAAGTGAACACGCAAAAAAAGGACGCACGTTAGCATCTTCTGGCTACTAAAATGCTGTTTTCAAGCAATGGTGGTGTGGGCAATCTGCCTATGCTCAAAGGGCTGGACTGACAGGTCAGTGTGTGGGTTGAGTTTTTGGCAGGCTTGGACCTGTTTTATGGTCTGCTGGGCAGTGTTCTTTCTTTGCTACTGCAACAAATATTACATGCAGCTAGCACACATGCTGCAATCATCTATATGTTGCAAAACATGTTTACAGCTTGTCATTTCATGTTCAAAACTGCCCTGTTTTCAAAATGTGGGTGTTGGACCGGCCAGCCTTTGGGTAGTCTTCCCACAAACGTTTTGCCTACTCCCCTCCTGTTTGCTGAAATTCATTTGTGTTGGCTTTAGGACTTTTACCACTGCAATTTACCACTGCTAATCAGTGTTAAAAGGCGTGTGCTTACTCCTTAAAACATGGTAAAACTGACCCATACCGGATTGGCACACTTGTTTTACTCATAAGTCCCTAGTAAAGTGGTACCCAGGGGCTGTAAATGAAATGCTACTAGTGGCCCTGAGGCGCTCATTGTGCCACCTACTTGAGTAGCCTTTTAAAACAATGACTCAGGCATGCCATTGCATCCTGGATGCAGTTGTAGATTGCAAATTCAACCTGGCAAAAACCTTCTGCCAGGATTAAAACTCAAAAAAAGACATATTAAGTAACCCTTAAGGTAAGCCAGAAACAGCCCATAAGGCAGCGTGCAGTGTATTTAAAAAAAAAAAAGTTTAACATGTACTTTTATATTTGGCATGCCCTGGCTGTGAAACGTTTTCAAACATGTTTATCCCTACTGTGAGGCCTACCTCTCCCATATGTTAACATTAGGTTACCTTATTACATTTAATAAGTGATGAGTTTTGTTTGGGAAGAGGTAGAAATATATCTGGTCTCTAAAGAATTGTTAGTTAAAATCCTTTTTAATACTAAAGTCAGATTTTAAGTCACCATTCTAGGTGTTGTCAGGATGGGCCATTGTGCTAGGATGGGAGGTGCAGAGCTCTTCCCTGCCCCACTTACATTTCAAAGGTGCTGCCTCTGCAAATTCACAAAGAACTTCACACCAGTTTTTTGTCACCCTAGACCTCTTGGAGCCTAGGCAGGGAGAGAGGAAATTCCAGACCCAACTGGGGGGGGGGGGGGGACTACAGATGTTTCTTCTACTTCAAGGCTAACAAGAGATATAACAATAGGACCTTTAGACCCACTATTCAGTTCCAGCCTAGACCTGTGGAGGACACTCAGAAGGCCTCACTTCAGAGGACTTCCCTGCTGCTTGTGGCTCGCTTTGTACTTCACAGGACTGCCCTACTGCTATCATAGGACTGCCCTGCTGCCTGAGGATTGCCTTGCTGTTTAAACCCAGGACTAGGTTCTCCAAGGACTAGTTGGCTGGTCTGCTGAACTACAGGGACACAGGAAGCTCCAACAATTTGAACCCTGCACCTGGACCCTGCCTAAAGTGAGACAGACCCTCCTAGTCATGTCCACTCAGTCCTGGCCCCTTGGAAGTGTTGGGAGGTTCCCATCAGCCAAAATCCAAAACTTAGGAATTTGACAATTTTCAACCAAAATTTGTAATGAGAACTGACAGGAGACCGAGACCTACATGCTCACCGATCACCCCTAGGTGCATTGTCGGTCAGCCTGAATTCGCAGTAGCTCCTGATACATTGTTCTCCACAGCAGCAGATCCTGTTCAGCGGCTCCTCACAGAAGGGATATCTGACCTTGTGGAGCCCTCTTCGGCTACAGCCTACAGCTTCGTCCCACTGGAGATTTTGAACTTCCAATAAAAGTCCAAAAATAGAAATCTTTACTGAAACTGTCCACCAACTCCCCGATTATGATGCCTACTCCTCAGAGACCACTGACTGCCTTTCTCCGCTGACCTTTACCATCTCAGACATTTTTCTTCACAATTTCTTCTAGGTCTGAAGGTAATCCAAGATCGTGGCCCAAACCACCTCATGTGTCCGAACATCACTTCATTGCAATGCACCATAAGTTTCGACTTTGCCCCAGTCTTGCGTGATAGATGCCCATGGTTCAAGCTTTGATCTTTTAGGTGCTAGTTCTTACTAAAAACTTTAAAAATTCAAAACTCTAGTTCCACTGATTGGATTTTATGTCGTTTGGTGTCAAATAATGTATTACTTTATTCTCAATTATTTTCTTCAACTGGTGTGGTATTTTTCTTGCATTGTGGTTTCACTTCATTGCTGTTTGTGTGCTGCATAAATACCTTACACATTGCCTGACTGCATATGTGCCAAGCTACAAGAGGGTAAAACACAGGTTAATTTTTGTGGTTTACCAAAACACAGATTATGGTTGTTGCTAAAGGAGGACTCACATCACCCCCCCAACCAAAAACCCTGTTTTCTACAGTGGGACACTTTTTTATCTATTTAAGGCAACTTTAATTTGGTACCTGGGCTACTTTTCAATCCCAGTTCGACTCTGTTTCGCAAAACAGTTTGTTTTCCAGTGGAGCAAATACCATCAATATGAGTTTCTCACTATAAAGGTAATTCTTTTTTGTTGGCCTTAGGAACTCTGAGCACTTTACCACTGCTAACTAGAGCTAAAGTGCATGTGCTTCCCCCCTAAACCTGTTGACATTGGTGTATTCCTGATCAGCATATTAGGTTTACCCGTAAGTCCCTTATACAATGGTATCCAGAGACTGTAATCTAAAAACTACTAGTAGGCCTGCAGCACTGGTTGTGCCACCCACCCAAGTAGCCTTTCAAACCTGTCTCAGGTCTGCCATTGCAGGGCCTGTGTGTACACTTTATTGCCACTTTGACTTGGCATTTAGAACCAATTGCCAAGCCAAACACTTCTCTTTTATTATGCATCAGTAACCACTAACAAGGCCCTAAGTGACCCTAATGGCAGGGTGCTGTGTAAATAAAATAAAGGACATGTACTTTTAAGTTTTACATGTCCTGGCAGTGACAAACAGCTACATTTGTTTTTCACTGCTGAGAGGTCTACTCCTTCCGTAGGCTAGCATTGGGGATTTCTTAAAACATCTTTTAAACTGTAATTCATGATTGGAAACAAGTAGCCACTTCATGTTTAATATCTTTGGAATGGTGGTGATAAATCATCTTTAACGGTAAAGTTGGATTTGACATTACCACTTTGGAAATGCTACTTTTAGAAAGTGAAAATTTCTCTTCTTTTACTGCTCTGTGTGCCTTGCGGCCTGTCTCCAATGCACGTCTGAGCTGGATGACAGGTGCACTTTGTGCATTCCCTCTAGACAGCCACCACACAGGAGATTCATCTGCATACTGATAACCTTCCTGGGCAGGAAGGGGGAGAGGTGGTTCACGGTTACATCTGAATAGGTTGCTTTCTGCCCTCACACAAAGGGCTAATTTACTCCCCACTGACAGTCTGGAGCCAGGACTGGGCTGAAAGGGATCCTTGTGTACTTCCGAAAGATTCTTTAAAGTCACCCCCTACATCAATGGCACTTTTTGATTATAAGTACTAGGGCTCTGGCCCTACCAAATCAGTACACTACCGGACCTAGGAAGAACTCTGCTGGACTAAAGACTGCTGTGCTGTAAGGATTGCCTCTTTGCCTTGACTAACTGTTGTAAGGAACTGCTTCTCTGCTTTGCTGAGCATCCCTACTGCCTGCTGATCTCTGACCGATCAAAGGACATGGACTAAACCCACCTCACTTGAGTCCAGAGTGACTCCAAGGGCTTGCTTGATTGCCTCCTGTATAATGAAGCCACAGGGACACAAATAACTTGCTACAATCTGGCTAGTGCAGCTGGACTCTGCCCCTCCAGTTCTGGACCTCAGAAATGGGTTTCTGCAGCTTTTTCCTACATCAACATTGATGCAGCGGTGACTTTGCACCAATCAGGATTGACACATCACCTTCAACACCGAAGCAGCTCCCGCTTGATGACAGTGATTCTACAGCTGGTGCACCTCAACATCATTGCAGCACCTGCATTACAAAGGGGTTTGACAGCAAAGCTTCCATCAACAGCGCAGATCGGCGCAATGCTTGCCTCCATCCACGGATCGCCGCGGCACCTCCTCAACTCGAGTCTTTGACATCAACACTTTTTTTCATGCAAGGTAGTTTGTTAGCAGGACCTGTCTGAGTCCTATAGCCAGCCTGCCCTTGATCGAGGTCAGCCTGAACTTTGGATTTAAGCGGGTCCCTCACAACCTCAAGTAACCTTTTAGCACTATTGACGTATAAGCACTGTTTTCTGCATTTATTCTTTAAAAATGTATTTCTTGACTTCTAATGATTGGATTTTTGTTGTTTTGGTCTTGTGTTAATCAGATAAATATTCTCTATGTTTCTAAACCAGCATGGAGTTCTTTTGTGGTGTTTTCTTTAAGCTGCTGTCATTTAAGTGTTACACAAACTCTTTACACATTGCCTCTTAAGTTAAGCCCGACTGCTCTGTGCCAAGCTACCAGAGGGTGAGCACATGTTAATTTAGGTTGTGTATCTGACTTACCCTGACTAGAGTGGTGGTCCCTACTTGGAAAGGGTGCAAACCTCTGCCAACTAGAAACTCAATTTCTAACAAATAGGAAAACTACATGGTTTCAAAATCTAAGTGGATCATGTCAGAATATTTATTTATTGCAGATAGATTCACTATACTTTAGGTTCCACCATTAGTCACCTTTTTGTGATTGCAGATCATAAAACATTGTTGGCAGGGCCAATAAGTCCTACCTTTTAAAAGCGAGTGCCGACCTATTGCCTTTACCAGTGCTTCTTTGCCTTGAAACGTCTGCACACTTTGGCCCTCATTACAGATGGGCTGTAAAATTCCAGTATGTGTGGTATGTCCTTTTACTCACATACAAGATTTCTAAGTTTTGCATCAAACACTGCAGCCTCAAAATTATTACAAGGGAAGTCTTGTCCGGCCAAACCTGTAAGCAGTAAAATCAGCATGCCCAGCCTCGCTTTCAGGGGAACAACTAATTTTAGGTGACAATTACCCCTTCTAATAAATTCCTCCATAGTGTCTGGTGTTATTGTGTGCAATAATTATTGCATCTGAGAACGTCCACTCATAAGGGCCTTAATCTTATTTTTACTTCACCTTTCTATAATAACCATCAGCCATGAATGAACAGTACAGTAAAAAGAAAAGTCAAAACTGGCTGACAGTTTGTCACAATGTATGTGCATGCATGTCAAAGTGACCATAGCTTGCCATGTGCCAGCGCAAGCATCATGATGCACCAGTGGCCATTTTGGCCCCTTCGCATTTAAAGTAAAATGAAGATTAAAAATTTAATGTGGGGAACGGACAGGGAAGGTGAGGGAGAACCAGGGATTCATTGATGAGAGGCTAGGAGTGGCACAGACGTAGAGGACAGAATTGAGGGCCATCAAGTATTAAAAAAAACTGTTTTCTTTTTTTAAAGAAATGTGGAGCAGGATGGGAGACCTTATTGGATGAGTAAAGGTGGGTGTATGAGAGAGCTTGGAGATTAGGATGCTAGGGAAAAGAAGTACATGGAGACCGAACAAGGAAAGAAACACATGTTCTTATAGAGTGCTGAAAATATTATTAAGAGTGGTCCTCAAGGCAGCAGCGAAAGATGCAATATATCCAATCAGTAGCAGTGTAAAGAAGCAGTGCTCCATAGGCGGGAGTACCACAAGCCTGGAGAGTAAAGCCATCTAATAAACAACAAAGGATTGAGACACACAAGAAGGCCATCCAAGCATGATTAAGGGTCTGACCCAAAGCTCTTGCTATATGCCGAATTGCATATAATAAGTTTTCAACCTCAGACTGCTAAAATGGTCTACAGATGAGACAAACATATGTAGAAATAATCCTGAAATAAATTACAGTTCCTATAATTGTTTTTAGAAATATGCTGGTGCCTCATTAAAGTCCATCATCATTCCTTCTCCATGCATCTGAAAGCAGAGCACTCTATATTTATTTTTAACTTGGCACCCTTTGCCTCGCCATCCCTCCTTTTATTCTCTAATTAAAATGAGACAACATAAAACAGAATATTGTATTTCAAAACATATTTGCCACAGGGAAAGAGCAAAACTGGAAGCATCTCAAACAACTGCCAAGTGGGCATGGGCTCTCCCCTGTAGTAGCTTTGTAAAGCGATGAGGCTGGAGTTTCAGTCAGTCATACTCACTTTATTCGGTTAATTAAAACCATAAAAATACACTACACAAATCATTTAAAAACAGCAAAATAGCAAAGAAAAAGTTCATATTGAACATTCCTAAACACCATAAAATATGAGATTTAAAACATCTCCAACCATATAACATAGAAAAATTGTACCAATTCCGTTCAAAGTTAATCTTTTACACCCAGAGCTTCCAATTAAGCATTAATATCCTTATGATTTGTAAAAAGTTAAAAACATATTTCATATCTTGAGGCCTTGTTTTTTCTTTTCTCTAATCGCTGCAACTAAAAAATTAGCAATATTAAAAGTTTCCCATACATTGTTCAAAATCTGTAAACACACTAGGGCAGGCCTTATCTGCACAAAACCCTTGATCTTTAAAATAGGAACTAAAAAGCGTTTACGGATATGCAGATGGTAATCGCAAAACATGATAAAGTTCAAAGTGTCTTGGGTGGAAAAATTGTCACAGGAACAGGGACCCAGATCTTCGGTCCTTTGCCACCGCTGTGGTTCTGCCAGTAAGAAATGCAAATGATTAAATCTGAATCTTGTTAAAAGAAAGCGGTGGGGGGGCTTTGTTACTTCGTTTAAATAGAGTTCTATTGCTGGGTTTGTTTTCAGGAGTGAATGGGCTCGTACCGTGGGTTTCATCAACTGTCTTGTCTCTCTTTCGGCTTGTTTTTTGACCCACAATAGATCCTTCTTTGATAGCTTATTTGGAGAATCAAACAGCTCTGATCACCCTAATTTCAATGTTAACATTTTGACATAATCTAACCAGGAGATACTGCTTACTCTATCCAGGGATAAACAGTCGCGGACAATCTCACGGTTCGTCTCTAAATCAGGATTGGTCCAGATCATTATCCATTTGAGTAACGGAGTCATTCCAATCAAATCTGACACAAAACCAATACCCAATTCCTGATGAATAATATAAGAAGGTGTTGATTGTGGTACTGATAATAAATATCTAAGAAATGTATTCTCTACTATTTGGAGGTACTCAGACTCCTTGCAGCCCCATATTTCAGACCCATAGTTAGATAGAGCAATACATTTAACTATATATATATATTTAACAAGGCTTGAACCAGCTTAGCCCCTAACCTGCATTCAAAATCATGAACCGTTACTGTTGATCTTACCATGGCATTTCTTTTGGCTTTCTTTTGAGGTGCCCATGTGCTCCTTTCATCAAAGAAGACCCCCAAGTAGGAAAAAGAGGTCACCCTGGATATTTTGTTTCCTTCACAATAATGCATTTTTAATTTTTTGGGTCTGGAGCCCATAATCATAGTGTGAGATTTAGTCAAATTGACGCATAGATCAAATGAACCCATAAAATCTGCAAAGGAACTTAGGAGAGACTGGAGCTCAATTGCTGTGCGGGCTAATAGAACGGCATCATCTGCATATAAAAGTGCTGTGATTGATCGCTTCCCCACTCTGTGGAAATGTGGATTTTCCTGGTCAGTTATGTCCCCTATCTTGGACCCCAACGGTTCTATATGCATGTTACAAGTACATGTATGTTCCCTCCAGTTCCAGTTTCTAAGACGCAAACATATGTGTGTCTACCGTCGACATGTTCTCTGTCAGATCCGCCATCAATGGGCTAGATATTCGATTCCTAAGCATGAAAGGCCACCGACTTTATATGGCTAAGTTACTCCATTTTTACAGTTCAGGCAAGTAGGCCCGATTCTGTCCTCAAAGCCTTTCCCTGCTCTCAGCCTCTGACAGCTCCAGCTTGAGCTCGCATCTGTATCCATGAACTTTGTCCTACTCCCTGTACAGCTAACGGTGCCTGCCTCGACCAGTTTTCGCCTGCCTGCCAAGAAGCTGTATTTCACCTTCGAATTATCTATTTTGCTCTTCAGCCGATGCATTCCTGTCTAGTGATTTAGGTCAACATTTCCTTTAGCTCACAAGCAAAGGACTCAGCCTTTCCGTCCTCCTGCAAGTGATTCATAGCCCTGCTGCCATGGAAAGTTTTCTGCCCCTCGCATCTCATATAGACACTTAGACGCTTGTACACGCACACACAGTTAGTATAGAATAGATTCTGTCCGAGAGTCCTTCCTTGTGGATAACATAGTTCTCCAAACATAGGATGGTAGATATGATTTGGGATTAGGTTGACTTGACCCCCCAGACTTCTCGTCTCCACATGTAGAGCTAAATGTCAAGTCCCCTTCACCCCCTAGTTGCACGTCAATTACACGTCATACTGCTGCGCGCGCATCTATGCCAAGTATTATCTTATAGATCCACCTATGTCTGATAATGCAAAACCAATCATGTTTCTTTTATTCCTTATTACGCCTAGTTTCGATTACGTACCTGTTTTGTCACTTTTCTTATCAAATGTTACGCCTTCTACATTCGTTTCATTGTAATGTACTTATTATAAAAATACATGTCTGTCAATAAATTATTGTACTTCACTTCCTGAACCCTCGTGGTGACGGAACCTGAAGGCCGCGACTCGAGTCGGCCATTTTGAATGGAATAAAGCCCATTTAGAAAACCTCTTATACCACGGATTCTGCCTCTTGTTATTTTGAGCTATTTACTTTATTTTAAGATTCCGTATGAAATTCAGTCCGGTATTTTATTTACCACATAATGGCGCCCGAACAGGGACACTTTCTCATCTCACGCGCCGGCGGTGCGTTGCAGGCCCGGTCTCCTGCCACAGCTGGACGGACCATAAACGCGTACCAGCAGGATTTCCTGTAAGCTCCCTCCGGTCAAGCGGGGGCGACTGAGGCTGCGATCAACCCAGACGAGGCGGTGAGAAGTGCGAAGTATCCCGACCAGAGCCTAGCTGAGAGAGCAAGATCCGAGGTATACAGAGGCCCACCAGGTTTTCCGAAATCCCGATGTCCAGAGGGTCCGCTGTCCGCAGTCATCGAGTCCTGTCCATTCTCTGAGGCCTTCCGTTTCAAGGAGCTACTCGGTGAGTACCATCGCCGGGGAGGCATGTTGACGCGCACATAGGTTGTGCCGGTCAAAACGGATTTGGGTACACAAATCCGGTCTGCACTGTTTAGCAGTGTATATGTACTGTTTTAGCAGTATATCAAGTATTCCGAAGTATTCAGTTATTGTCAAGAATTCAGCGTGGTGATTAGTTAAGCAGACTGTCATCATTGTCGATCATTGTTAAAATGTTTAATGTTTAATGTTTAAAGTAGTCAGAAATGTCTTGCATATTGTGGTATGAATGATTGTTCATTGTTCACCGTTCATTATTGTGTTTTTTCGTATTAAGAAAATTCAAGAGTAAGTATCAGATCAGTTGTCAATATGCCGCTCTTCTCGAAGTTAAGACAGATTACTACCAGAAAAGGGGTGCTTGAAGAAGCAGTTCCTATTCCTCCTAGGGACACTCCAGGGCATTTTATGTACCATAAACATGGCTTAGATGCCATATTGTTTCTTGATCTATGGGTAGATTATACCAAGGGATTACCGGAAAGTCAAAGGTGGCCCATAGCGGGAACCTGGGATGCAGAGTGCATCATGAAAGTGGAGGAAGAGTTATGGAAAAGAAAGGTCAGACAGTCACAGAAAGACGCTGTTGAGTTATGGCGTAAAGAATCTCATAGACGAACAGAAAAAGCACGTAGACAAGAAGAGAGGAGTAAAGAAAGTTCAAATAAAGTTCAAGAAAATCTATTAATTGAGGAAGGTATCCGAGTGAGATCAGAACAAGTAAATAGACAAAGAAATGCTCTTATGAATGGTATGTATCCCCTACTAGCCGAAGGATTACCTAAGGCTGCTCCAGAGATACCAAAAGACTTGCCACCCCCATTATTTCCAATTAAGGTACATCCAAAGGGGCTTCCCAGAACCGCAGAAGATGTTTTTCTTTCCTCATATCTAGATGACGCAGCTCCCGAGTATGCTAACGCCGCACCACATAGACCGTCTGGCGGAAGGGTTCAACATCAGGATCAGGTATCTGTCCCCGTGCAACAGCAAGTTCCGACACAAGCGTCGGCAAGCACATCTGTTTCCGCATCTGTCTCCGCAGTCGACTCTACAGAGGTATCGACACCCATAGTTGCTGTGTCACGTTCGACGAACCCATTCACACCCGACGCCCCAGATAGGGCCACGGGAGGTGCTAGCAGTACTTTTACACCACCTAGAATAAATAAACTTGTCTTTCAAGAGTCAGCACATTCACGTACACCAAAATTCGTAAATGAACGTACGCTTAAGGAACTCCTTGTTAATTGTAGATATGACCCCGTGGTCGGTAAAGAGGACGAAATGGTCCTGGCATCATTACGTATCAGACGAGCCGCAGAGTATTTAGCAAGGTTACCAGGAATGACTACGCATCTAGATAACATATATCATTTTGTTCAAACAGGACGAGATCCAGGCTGTATTAACAGAGCTATGGAATTCCAGAAAGTAGAGATACAGGGGGAACTGTTACGTTTCCTCATAAACTGTGTGATCAGAAATCAAGATCGTCCGGGGGTAGACCCGAATGCAATGCTTATTCTTACAAGATGGAGTCAGAATATATCGGAAGGGAGACACGATAAGCAAAATTGTATAATAGCCATGTGCCGAAAAATCCGTAAAGAAATAGAGCGTATTCATGAAGAAAGATTAGGAACAGACGAGTTTGAGCAAGATGAAGTGTCCGAATCAGGGAACTCTGCAAGACAGTCAGAGACCATAGCCTATGTAGGCAGAGGAAGATCCTGTGATAATGCTAGATGTTTTTCTGATCCCATACACTCAGTATGCCCAAATAATAGCAGAACGTATCCAACGCCTGTAATAAATCTGAAGTCTCCTGAACATTCGTTTCAAGCCACAGATAAAATACTACGAGAACGAAGGGGTTACCACCTCCTCGATTCCATGGATGAGCAAGAACTAGCCAGATCTGCCGTTCACTGGATTGTTAGTCCTGAAAAATACGGTGATGAGACCGTAGCACACACGTTTCTCAACCTCAGTACAGATGAACAACGTTTAGCTGGAATCTATATGATTCAGCAACTCCTCATATTATATAAGAGCCAACATGCTGACCCTGGTCCTTTACCTGATATATTAACGGAACTACTCACAAACAGATGGAGAGGTTCTAGTAACAAGCTAATTAAAGAGATATTAGTGTCACGTAAGCAGTATGTCCTTTTTGTAAATCCAGATTCTCTCTCCCTGCCCCGCAGAGAAAGAGCACCGTACTATATGGATAGACAAAATCCTTTACGAGAAGTGCACCCAATAAAAGGCGAAGACAATGAGTTTCACCGTGTATTTGTTTACACACCCATATCAAAAATGGAATTATTAGAAATGAAGAAAGTAGTACCTAGTCATGACAAAGACCCAGCGGGTTTCCACCGAGAAATTAAAGACATGTTACTGATGGGAGAGTACACCTTTCCTGATATTATGACGATATTAAAGGTGCTTTTGCCTGCTGGCATTTATGAAAAACTGAAAGAAAAAGAGTGGGAAGTAGGAGACCAAAAGATAGACTGGACAGCATTAGCAGAGGAAGAAAGGAGCCGAACTGCAGGTTCGGGGCTCGGGGATAAAGTTAAACTGTTACCAGGTTTACTAGTACAGGTACTGCCACGTTTATTAACTACAAAAAAGGAAGATTGGGGTGCAATCACAGCCTGTAAACAAAAGCAAGATGAAGACACAAGCGATTATTATGCTCGATTTGAAAAATGTTTTGGTATAAATAGTGGTATAAAAGCAAGTAGTGACTCATATCCACATCTATTTGTGACAAAATTAGTGGAAAATGCATTGCCCCCAGTGAAGAATAGAATATTGAAATTCGAGAGTACCTGGCAAAGTAACACTCCGTCGCAAATGCTACAAATGTTACAGTATCATCACAATAGAATTAGGGATGAACAAGAACACGAGCATAGACGCATGAAGGATACAAAAATGAAAATGCTAGTTTCTCAGACAGTACCAGCAGATGGTCACAAAAAGGGTGTGACACATTCTGGTGATTCTGCAGTTCCTGTGAAAGGAACCTGCAATTACTGTAAACAACTAGGCCATTATGTACATGATTGTCCAGTCCTGAAACGTAATATAGCTACAGGTATTGCAAAAGAGAGACCACGATTAGTTAGACAAGATCAGAATGAACAAGGAGCTATGCAGCATGGACAGTCCATGCCAGTTCAGCAACAGTCCATGCCAGCCTCACAGCAACCCATACAGTTTGTGCCAGCTGCACCACCGTTGCCTGCTACTGCCACACAAACAACAACGCGACAAATGTATCAGACTGCACAGTATGAATACCCTGAATATCAGCATTACGCATGAACCAGCCTAGAGAGGGAAGTTGACTTACCGCTCATCGAGATTCCTGTAGATCAAGAAGGACCTTATGTACATAGTGAATTATTAGGTCAAAATAGAAAATTCTTACTCGATACAGGGGCAAGTCGAACAACCATAAAACGTAGTGAAGTTCCAGGGGCACCCCTCTCAGGCTCTCAAAATGTTTCCCTTGGTTTTTCGGGAAAACCTATTGTTAATGAAGTATCACAGCCTCTACCACTTACGATAGGACCTTTGACACGAACTACAGATTTATTGCTTACTAAATCATGCCCAGAAAATCTGTTAGGAATTAAAACTCTGAAAGCACTAGGAGCCATAATATGTTGTTCCCCGGAAGGAGTAAGGTTGTTTTTGCGTGATTTTAAAGGTCACTATGTGTCTAGAGACATGGATCCCCGACTACAGACTTTACCAGTACATCTATGGGCACAAGGCCCTACGGATGTTGGCTGCATGAACATTACACCCTATCGAGTTACATTGAAAGCAGGAGTGGTACTACCACGAATGCGACAATACAAGTTACCGCATGATGCTGTAGTGGCTTTGCTGAAAATCATTGATGAGCTAATTGCCCAGGGAGTAGTTGTAGAAACAGACTCCAATGTATGTAATTCACCGATAATTCCGATTCTTAAACGAACTGATCCTACTGCCCCACCAGTGTACCGATTGGTTATTGATTTGCGTGAACTAAACAAGTGCATTGTACCACAATTCCCTGTGGTCCCTGATATATCATCATTGTTGACAGCAATTGATTCCGAAGCAACATTTTTTACTGTAATTGATCTCAAGAATGCCTTTTTCAGCGTCCCAATAGATCCGGAAAGCCAATACTTGTTCGGATTCAGTTTAAATGGGCGCAGCTTTAAATTCTCACGCGCTCCCCAAGGATTCACAGAAAGCCCCAGCATCTACAGCCAAGCACTGAAACGAGAACTTGACAGTATCCACATGCCAGTCAATACAGCACTGCTTCAATATGTCGATGATCTGATGATCACCGCGAGAAGCGAGCCAGAATGTGAAAAAGCTTCTCTGACAGTTTTACATTTTCTAGCCGACAAGGGGCACAAGGTGTCTCCTTCTAAGCTGCAATTCTGTGTTCAGCGAGTTATTTATCTTGGTCACTCGCTGTCCAAGGAGGGAAGGCAGCTTACACCAGATCGCATCCAGTTAATTGCTAACATGTCAATACCCCAGACACAGAAGGAGGTGCGGGCTTTCATAGGCCTCACTTCATATTGTAGGCAGTGGATCCCTCAGTACGCATTTCTAGCAAAACCACTCATTCAGTTAACCACACAGGAGGCAGCCACATCGACTGTTCTCCCTTGGACTCAGGAACATACACAAGCTTTTGAAAGCCTAAAGAAAGCTTTATGTCAAGCACCTGTTTTAGCAACACCATGTTATAGCAAACATTTTACACTCTTTGTTACAGAACGCGAAGGTACTGCCTTGTCAGTACTCACTCAGGATCAAGCAGGATCACGCAAGCCATGTGCTTATTTTTCCAGTACATTAGATCCCGTAGCTCAGGCTTTGCCTGCATGCCTGAAATCAGTGGCAGCGACAGCTTTAGCAATCAGACAAAGCGATGCCATAGTATTAGGACACCCATTGACAGTACAAGTACCACATGCAGTAGAGGTTCTTGTGAACCGAACACAAACACAACACTTGACCATAGCAAGACTTACCGGTTATGAACTGACATTGTTTCAACCACACATAGAGATCCGACGGTGTAATACATTGAATCCTGCTACACTATTACCTGTAATTGGAACAGACCCACTAGCTCATGATTGTGTTGAAATCATTGAAATAAAGACGAAACCTAGACAAGACTTGACAGACGTTCCATTGTTAGATCCAGACCTGACGTTGTATGTAGACGGATCGTGCATGAGAACAAGTACAGGAGATTTAGTGGCCGCGTATGCAGTCACAACAGACACTGAAGTTATTGAGACACATTGTATAGATACTCTGTCAGCCCAAGCAGCAGAACTTATTGCTCTAACGCAAGCCTGTATTCAAGCCACAAATAAGAAAGTTAATGTATACACTGACTCACGTTATGCATTCGGAGTTGTACACGACTTCGGCGTGCTGTGGCGAGAGAGAGGTTATTTAACGTCCCATGGTGCCCACATTCAACACGGACCCCTCATTCATGCCTTGTTAGACGCAATACATCTACCCACTGCTATATCGATTATGAAATGTAAAGCACACACGAAGGTTACGGATACCATTTCTCAAGGCAATGATTTAGCTGACAGAACAGCTAAACAGACTGCTCAGAATCGCACATTAGACATGACAAAGCAAATAGTTCAGACACCAACACAGTGTATGACAATTAAGGATCCCGCACTTGACGTAATTGACATACAGACACATGCCACAGCAGAAGAAATAAAGAAGTGGACTGAACTAGGAGGGATCCAGACAGATCAAGGATGGATGACGAAGGAGAAATCTGTATGGTTTCTCCCTGATTCCATGGTTCAAGCCATTATAGCTACAGTTCACAGTCCAGCACATTTAGGAGAGAAGGCTATGCTAGACAGCATTCAGCACATTTGGTTCAACAAACATTTACGAGCAGCAGCTAAACAAAAAGTTCGTACCTGTATGATATGTTGTCAGTTCAACCCAGGAAAGAGTGTTCCCGTAGAGCAGGGTGGATTCCAGCCTCCTGACCATCCTTTTGAAGTTCTCCAGATGGATTATATTCAGATGGAACGTTGTCGAGGATTCAAATATGTTCTCGTAGTTGTCTGCGCTCTCTCCCGTTGGACAGAGGCGTATCCCGTATCAGATTACACTGCCCCGACTACTGCCAAGCAGCTAGTTCGAGAATTCTTCCCACGGTACGGTTTACCACGTGTTGTATATTCAGATAACGGCCAGCCTTTCTCATCCGAATTAATGAAACATGTCTCACTTTTGTTGGGATATCAGTGGAAATTCCACTGTGTCCGACACCCCGAGGCAGCAGGTCTCGTGGAACGACATAATCAACTTTTAAAAATCAGATTGTCTAATATATGTCAGGAAAAAGGTGTGGACTGGATAGTAGCCTTACCAGTTGCGCTATTCTACATGAGAATGGTAGCACACTCTCGAACAGGGCTATCCCCTTATGAAGTGATCTTTGGTAGACCACCGAATATGTGGGGGACGCCTATACCCCGTAAAATAACTGATGTTGACTGTAATATGCTGACAGATTACCTGGCTTCCTTGATGTCTGCACTACAATCTTGTCGTTCACAGGTAGTCGCAGCTTTTCCCGACAACACCGAGGTGAAACCTCATGACGTAATTCCCGGTGATTATGTTCTCATCAGAAATTTTGATCGGAAAACCCAACTGGAGCCAAGGTGGAGGCTTCCTAAGTTGGTCCTGCTGACGACCAGAACAGCTGTGAAGATCGAAGGAAGAAAAGGATGGGTGCATTCCGGCCATATAAAGAAATTTTATGGACTTCCTCCTGACACAAACAGTACTTCCCGTGTGTCTTCCCCCATTGACTCAAAGCTACCTTTGGCTGAGGCCAGTAGCACCGAACTCTATAAGCAGAAACTCAGGTCCAGATCTAAACTGTCGGACGATTTGATTGTTTAAGTCCTCTCCAAGGTGAAGCGGTTGAATCTGTCCCGACATGTATCCCTTAGGTCTGAATGATATAGAGTCCAGAATCATAGTGAAACGACATGCTTATTGTAAATTACTGCGTAACCACTGTATTGTGACTTTATTAATTTTGTTTTCCTTGAGTTTTTTAATAGTTACTGCAAGTATATTGTTGCATATGTATTACCCTGTTTCTAAACGTGCTTTCAATATAACTGATGAACATTCTTTTAGTGACTTACCCCCACATGAGTTGTCCTATAGACTTGCGCTGCGTAATAACACATTCATTAGTATGTTACATCATTCCCATCAGACTAGTAATGCCACCAATTGTTGGGTGTGTGGCCGACTTCCTCCCTATCAGAATAACAAAGGAGTTCTGCCTTTCTTTCCACATCCATTCACACACAATGGCTCCTGTGGAGCATGGTTTAGTTTATTAAATTCCATAGACCCAGACACAGCCGTTTATCAACAACATTGGATATGGGGAAATCTGAATATAGTTTTATTCAAAGTCTGTCATCCTAATAAGGAGGGTCACCTCAGTAGAACAGGAACTGATTTAGAAAATGAAGTGTATAAATTAGGTAATTTTACGCCTAATCTTATGATTTTGAATGTCAAATCCGAAGTTGAACTAATTCTGCCCACTATGTCTGTATTTCCAGTTAAGGGTGAATTATGTGTGAGAAAAGTTGGTTCCATACATATGGGCCATAGCCAATGCGTTACTATAGTAGAATATAGTGATCAAGGTAAATCTTCATTTAGAGCTTCTCGCCATTCTTACTTTATATGTGGTCAGACGGCATATATGCGTCTGCCTCTAGATTGGGATGGTACCTGTTACATAGCATTCCTTCTGCCACCTGTTTTCCTAGCTCCTCCTGATTATTATCGACATGTTCATTTAGTACACAAAAGAGAGCGGAGAGATCTCCCAGTTGTCGATTATACTGAGACGGCATGGGACAAGTATGTAGATTTCAATAAAGGTATCTTTCCCTATATAGGTACTATATAAAATAGTAAGCTGATACGCAGACTCACCAAGACTCTTGAAGCTGTAGTAAACGAGACTATAGCCGCCCTAGGCAATCTGACAGAGGAACAATCAGTGATGAGAATTGTTGTTCTCCAGAATCGTCTTGTCCTTGACGTCATCCTGGCCGATAGGGGTGGAGCTTGCAGGGTCATCGGATCCAGCTGCTGCATATTCATACCAGAAAATTCGCCATCTGTATATAAAGGTATAACACGCCTTCATAAGATTGTAAGCCAGATACACGAGAATCCAGGCACTTGGACGTGGTCCGGGTGGTTTTGGAGTGTGATATCGGCCTGGGGATGGAGAGTTCTATCCTTCCTAGGTATTGGCCTTCTTATGCTCTTCAGTTGTTGTTTATGCCTACAATGTGGACCAGCGATTTGTGGTCTGTGTGCCACATCATGCATTCCATATCACAGTTCTCGTTCAAAATGCCGGAAGAAGAAGGAAGAAGAAATGATGCTCCATGAGCAAATCGATGGAATGATGAAGATTGATATCTCTTGAAGGGCAAGTAGGGGACAAGGAGGGAATGTGGAAATGTGGATTTTCCTGGTCAGTTATGTCCCCTATCTTGGACCCCAACGGTTCTATATGCATGTTACAAGTACATGTATGTTCCCTCCAGTTCCAGTTTCTAAGACGCAAACATATGTGTGTCTACCGTCGACATGTTCTCTGTCAGATCCGCCATCAATGGGCTAGATATTCAATTCCTAAGCATGAAAGGCCACCGACTTTATATGGCTAAGTTACTCCATTTTTACAGTTCAGGCAAGTAGGCCCGATTCTGTCCTCAAAGCCTTTCCCTGCTCTCAGCCTCTGACAGCTCCAGCTTGAGCTCGCATCTGTATCCATGAACTTTGTCCTACTCCCTGTACAGCTAACGGTGCCTGCCTCGACCAGTTTTCGCCTGCCTGCCAAGAAGCTGTATTTCACCTTCGAATTATCTATTTTGCTCTTCAGCCGATGCATTCCTGTCTAGTGATTTAGGTCAACATTTCCTTTAGCTCACAAGCAAAGGACTCAGCCTTTCCGTCCTCCTGCAAGTGATTCATAGCCCTGCTGCCATGGAAAGTTTTCTGCCCCTCGCATCTCATATAGACACTTAGACGCTTGTACACGCACACACAGTTAGTATAGAATAGATTCTGTCCGAGAGTCCTTCCTTGTGGATAACATAGTTCTCCAAACATAGGATGGTAGATATGATTTGGGATTAGGTTGACTTGACCCCCCAGACTTCTCGTCTCCACATGTAGAGCTAAATGTCAAGTCCCCTTCACCCCCTAGTTGCACGTCAATTACATGTCATACTGCTGCGCGCGCATCTATGCCAAGTATTATCTTATAGATCCACCTATGTCTGATAATGCAAAACCAATCATGTTTCTTTTATTCCTTATTACGCCTAGTTTCGATTACGTACCTGTTTTGTCACTTTTCTTATCAAATGTTACGCCTTCTACATTCGTTTCATTGTAATGTACTTATTATAAAAATACATGTCTGTCAATAAATTATTGTACTTCACTTCCTGAACCCTCGTGGTGACGGAACCTGAAGGCCGCGACTCGAGTCGGCCATTTTGAATGGAATAAAGCCCATTTAGAAAACCTCTTATACCACGGATTCTGCCTCTTGTTATTTTGAGCTATTTACTTTATTTTAAGATTCCGTATGAAATTCAGTCCGGTATTTTATTTACCACAACTCGAGGGATATCCTAACAGGCTATACACAAAGCAGAGTCTAGATTATTAATATATAGAGTAAACAATTAGGGAGCTAAAATGCATCCCTGTCTGACTCCTCTTAAAAGTCTTAGCGGTGAGGTCCCTATGCAGGTCGGACATAAAGTTAACAATGTTCCGGTCCATTCCCATTTCAAGTAGTAAAACCCAAAGTTTAGATCTGTTTACTCGGTCAAAAGCAGAGGACAGATCCATAAAGGCCAGGTGTATTGTACCCTTTCTGGCAATAGTGTATTTCCCAGCTAGCAAATGCAGGTTTAAGCACTGATCCATGGTACCTCTACCTTTCCTGAAACCATACTGCAAATTTGATAATACATTGCACTCTTCCAACCACTCTGTTAATTTACTGAGGATCACTCTCCCTAATACTTTAACTGCTGAATCGATCAGCGATATTGGCCTATAACATTGTGGATCTCCTCTCTGACCTAGTTCTAGGACACCCCCGCGCCGCATGGCCACCAGCTGCTGCGTGTGCCTCCCAGCCTCTGCTTCGCTGCCCCGGCTCCGCCGCGTGACCACGCCCCCTGACTTCGAGCGGCGTGGTCTCTGCTCGCTTCTTGCCCTGTGCCACTGCCTCTGACTGTATTGTGTTTGTGATTTGATTTTGCTGTTATCTTGTACTTTAGTCCCCCCATTCCTGCCTGTTTTGCCAGTACTTTCAGCCGCCCCGTCGCATCCCTCCCCGCTCCCCGCTTTCCGCCTCCACCGCTGACCCTGCCCCGTTTTTCTTTCTGTACCCTCCCCGCTCCCGCCTCCCAGCTGCTCCGCCCACCCGCGCACTTGGCCATATATGGCGACCGTGCGACGCAGGTGAGTGTGACCTAGTTCTAGGACACCCCCGCGCCGCAGGGCCACCAGCTGCTGCGTGTGCCTCCCAGCCTCTGCTTCGCTGCCCCGGCTCCGCCGCGTGACCACGCCCCCTGACTTCGAGCGGCGTGGTCTCTGCTCGCTTCTTGCCCTGTGCCACTGCCTCTGACTGTATTGTGTTTGTGATTTGATTTTGCTGTTATCTTGTACTTTTGTCCCCCCATTCCTGCCTGTTTTGCCAGTACTTTCAGCCGCCCCGTCGCATCCCTCCCCGCTCCCCGCTTCCCGCCTCCACCGCTGACCCCGCCCCGTTTTTCTCTCTGTACCCTCCCCGCTCCCGCCTCCCAGCTGCTCCGCCCACCCGCGCACTTGGCCATATATGGCGAACGCGCAGCGGTCACGCGCAGCGGGCGCACCGATTGAGCGCCGAAGGTGCGCCAAAGGTAAGCCCGTCTGCGCCCGTCCGCGTCTGGACCGCGCCCAGCGCCAGGACCCCGGGCCCACGAGGACCCCGACCGGCCCGCCTGGCGTACACCGCCGCCAACCTCAGCGCACTCAACACCGGCCGAACCCCGGGATGCCACCAAGCCACCCCGAGACGCACCCACAGACCCTTCAGCTGCCTCACCTGCAAGTTCACCTGCACCCGGACCTGCCTCGCACCAGCACCCGCCAAGTCGAACACCAGCAGCACCCACCTCAAGTGCATCCTGCTCAACACCCGCTCCGTCCACAGACACGCCATCGAACTCTGGAACCTCCTCGACACCACAGCTCCAGACGTTGCCTTCCTCACGGAGACCTGGATGAACGCCTCTTCAGCTCCCGACATCGCCATCGCCATCCCAGAGGGCTACAAGATCACCCGGAGGGATCGCACGCCAACCAGATGGGAGGAGGCATCGCCATCATCCACAGGAACACCATCCGCCTCACGACCAGCACCGACAACACCCTGACCACCGCCGAACACCTGCATTTCCAGATCCACACCGACCCGAAGACCACCCTCAGAGGCACCCTGATCTACCGACCTCCAGGACCACGCACCCAATTCAGCGAGGACATCGCCGACTTCGTCAGCCCGCATGCCCTCCCCTCCACTGACTACATCCTCCTGGGGGACCTCAACTTCCACCTGGAGAACAACAACGACCGCAACACCAGCACCCTGCTCGACAACCTCGCCAATCTGGGACTCAAGCAGCTGGTGTCCACCCCCACCCACCTCGCCGGACACACGCTCGACGCAGTCTTCTCATCCAGCACAGACATCGACTTCAGCCACGCCACAGAGCTCCAATGGACGGACCACAGCTGCGTCCACTTCACCTTCAAAAGAACGACGACCCACCACCACCAGCAACAGGCTGCCCGCAGAAGCTGGAACAAGATCACAGCCGACCAGCTCGCCACCACCCTGAGCCAGCACCCTCCTGCCAACTCAGTGAACCCCAGCCAGGCCGCCGATAACCTCACGAAGTGGATCAGCAACTGCGCGGACGAGCTCGCCCCGCTGAGGACCCCGCCCAGCAGACCCGGCAGCAAGAAAGCCCCATGGTTCACCGACGAACTCAAGAGCTCCAAGAAGAACTGCCGAGCCCTCTAGAAAGTCTGGAGAAGGGAACCAACACCGGACAACATGACCACCTTCAAGCTTGCCACCCGGAAGCACCACCAGATGATCCGCGCCGCCAAGAAAACTGCATTCAATGACCGGCTGGACAACAACGCACACAACTGCAAGGAACTCTTCAACATCGTGAAAGAGCTATCCAACCCCAGCGCAGGAAACAACGACATCACCCCATCGCAAGACCTCTGCGACTCCCTCGCCTCATACTTCCACAACAAGATCGCGGACATACACAACAGCTTCAACAACCAACCAACGCACACCACGACCGAACAACCACCCCCCACCACCACCCTCCACGCCTGGACTCCGATCAACACCGAAAACACCATCCGCACGATGAACTCCATCCACTCCGGATCCCCGACCGACCCCTGCCCTCACCACGTCTTCAACAAGGCCGACGCTGTCATCGCACCCCACCTGCGAGACATCATCAACACATCCTTCGACACCGCCACCTTCCCTGAGAGCTGGAAGCACGCCGAACTCAGCGCTCTACTCAAGAAACCCACAGCGGACCCCACCGAACTCAAGAATTACCGCCCCATCTCGCTCCTCCCGTTTCCAGCCAAAGTCATCGAGAAGACCGTCAACAAGCAGCTGGCCACCTTCCTTGAGACAAATGGATCCCTCGACCCCACACAGTCTGGCTTCCGAGCCAACCACAGCACCGAGACCGCCCTCATCGCCGCCACCGATGACATCCGAGCCCTGATGGACAACGGAGAAACAGCGGCCCTCATCCTCCTAGACCTCTCCGCGGCATTCGACACTGTCTGCCACCGCACCCTAGTACAGCGCCTCAGCAACGTCGGAATCCAGGAGAAGGCTCTGGAATGGATCATCTCCTTCCTCGACGGAAGAACGCAGAGAGTTCACCTACCACCGTACAAGTCAGAGGCCACCGAAGTCATCTGCGGCGTCCCTCAAGGATCCTCGCTGAGCCCCACCCTCTTCAACGTCTACATGAGCCCCCTCGCGGCCATCGCACGCCAACACAACCTCAGCATAATCTCCTACGCCGACGACACCCAGCTGATCCTCTCCCTGACCAACGACCCCGCCGCCGCCAGAGCCAACCTGCACGAAGGGATAAAAGAGGTAGCCGAGTGGATGACGACCAGCCGCCTGAAACTGAACTCAGACAAGACGGAGGTCCTCATCCTGGGCTCTTCACCCTCCGCCTGGGACGACTCCTGGTGGCCTCCCGCCCTGGGCACCGCACCCAAACCGACAGACCACGCACGCAACCTGGGCTTCATCCTGGACTCCTCACTCTCCATGACCAGGCAAGTCAACAACGTCTCCTCGGCATGCTTCAACATCCTACGCATGCTACAGAAGATCTTCTGGTGGATCCCCACCGAGACCAGGAAGACCGTCACCCAGGCCCTCGTCACCAGTCGACTGGACTACGGCAACGCCCTCTACGCCGGTACCACCGCCAAGCTCCAGAAGAGACTCCAGCGGATCCAGAACGCCTCAGCCAGACTCATCCTCGACATCCCACGAACCAGCCACATCTCCGGACATCTGAGAGACCTGCATTGGCTCCCCGTCAACAAAAGAATCACCTTCCGCCTCCTCACCCACGCACACAAAGCCCTACACGACCAAGGCCCGAGCTACCTCAACAACCGAATCAACTTCTACGCTCCCAAACGCCACCTCCGATCAGCCAACCACGCCCTCGCCGCCGTCCCCCGCATCCGAAGAGCGACGACAGGAGGAAGGTCCTTCTCCTACCTGGCCGCCAAGACCTGGAACTCCCTCCCGACCGACCTGCGCCTGACCCAAGACCACCTCTCATTCAGGAAGAAGCAGAAAACCTGGCTGTTCGAGCAGTAACGGCACCCCCCCTCCCCCCCAGCGCCTTGAGACCCTACGGGTGAGTAGTGCGCTATATAAATGTCTTGATTGATTGATTGATTGATTGACCCTTCTTGAAAACTCGTATGATGGTAGACTGGGACCAACATCTCGGCAGACCATACACACAGGCCGAATTGAATACATGAGTTAATATTTTAGACCACAGTGATACATTTAACTTAAAAACGTCGGCCGGGACACCGTCCGGTCCCGGGGCTTTGTTACTTGTCATTTGTGATATTGCCTTACCTATATCTTCAGTAAAAACCATACTCTATGCATTCACAGCCACATGCAGAGACCGGACACCTATACTTCCCTCATCGTCCTGGCAGTTACTAACACCAGAGAAAAATGGTTTATTTACAATCTCCCAGAACCTGGCACTATTCTTAAGGACATCCACCGATAACAAATCGTTCCATGCACCTTGTTTAATTTCTGCTTTGCGAATTCCTACAACATGCTTATATGTTTTCCTAAGTTCAGCTATTAGAGCTTTATCTTGGGATTTTTGTTTCAGGGCAAAGAGTAGATTTTGATGGGCAACAGTGCAAATATGGTCAAACCACATCTCTCCTCCTTTCCTAATTTCACTTGTTGGCTGGGAGAGAGCTTTGGCCACCTGTTTACAAATCCTGTCATAAGCTATGAGGATTTCTACCTCCTTCTTCGTACTATTTAGACAGAGTTCAATCTCTTTGTCTTTGTTTTTAAGGGCCTAATTCACTAAAGTAAATTTACATGAGTAGATTTATGTACCTAAAGATATGACTAGGTGTAACTCTCCCCTCTTTTGCTAGTCATAATTTCTGAGCATAGATTTACTCTTAGATGTAGACTTCCATGTTTCCATCCCCTAAAAGGATGGGGTTGAACCTCCCAAGGCTGAATTAATATGCATAATGTTACTATCACTAAATTTTCACATGTTGGCAGAGATCTCCATCACTGAGGTGAAGTATCTCAATGGGAAAGTATAAGGAAATGTAATATTATTTGCAAATAAGGTTTTAGTCCAAAATATGAAGGTTAAAAAATAAATGTAATTTTAATCCTGAACTAACAAAATTACAATTAAAGCACAAAACTTAATCAAAGAAAATGTGTATAAAATTAAAGAATAAGTTAAAAATAATAATTTAGAAATATAATTTGTAAACAATAAAAAAAAATACCCACACTCTTTTACATTTTTAATTTTGCTTAATGTGTAGTAAAAATATTTGTTGAATATAGGGGATCCCCAATTAATTCAGTCTAGGTTTTTACTTTATTATTATATTTAGGAATATTGAGGTCAAAAGATTGAATTGGCATTTCCACACTGTGAGTTTGGGATTTTCTACTGAACAATGTTATTCACCTTGTTATGAGAGCTTATCATAGAGCTCTTTCCACGTAACTAGAGCTTCTGTTACCTTATCATCTGTGCATACTATTTGCATTCAATTTCCTCTGTTAGAAGCCTTTCGATCAAATTTTTACGCCAGCAAACACACTTGGGGCCAGTTGGAAGCATTTAGAGACCCAGCCTAAGTCGCTCCCAGGCACAAATGAAATATAAAATAAACGTATCGCTCTAGACGGGCTCTGTATGCTGGCAAAGGATACTTTGGAAGCTTTGCCCTGGTCTGTCTAAGGTTTGTCACCTGAGGTTAGCATTCTCCATCCTTGTGGAAGCTGACAACAATGGTCAAAGCCACACTGACAGTGAACCACCATTTGTATAGCTGAATTTATGTCTATTTATTTTTCTGAATGTTAGACACCCAAATTTGATGGCTACAAAGCCTATTTGGGGGTGGGGGGGGCTTATATAATAATACAAGTAGGATTATTCCCCGGAAAAGGTTATTTTGACAGGTTCAGGCTATCTAGGTATGCTGAAGCCACGGTTTGCCATCTTAGTGGATGGCATTACACATAGGACACAAGTGACATTGAAATTTTCCATGCCAATGGTTTATCTACGCTATATTCTACTGCTTTTATGAACCGTGAAGTAGGCCTATTAGGAGTATGCACATTTTACAATATTGCAGCATTCAGGTCACATACACACGGGCCTGGTCTGCAATGTTCCAGTGTGCAGAGTTCAAAAGCCAGCAGAACCAGTCAGCAAAAATGCAGCATTAACTGATAGCAGTGTCAGATTTCAAGATATTTTTTATTGATTGCATTAGTTTCAAGAATGAATCAAATCTGTTGTTTGCATAGTGCATGACTTTAAACTCATTCTCTCATCCTTGTTCCTTTTCTCATCTTTATGTCCTTCCATTGTCTTTCTCCCTCATTTTAGTCTTTTAGTCACACTTTATATCTCATCCTCTTATTGGCTGACTCACGGATTCCAACACTGTGCTGTAAGGGAGGCTTATTTGCAACTGGACCTACATGTAAGTCATCCTTCGTGGTGACACTTTGCCATAACCGGTATATTCAGTCAGTCCTAGCTTTTATTGAACATCACTTTCTATGCTAGGATCACTAAATCCTTACTTTTGATGATGAATGCCAAACTTCAAGATCCCTGATCAAAGTGCAGCTGACTATGCAGCCACAATTAAATGAAGGCATAACAAATACTTGAGTACCAACCACTCTGAAAAGGTCTAAAAATATAACTCTCTACAGTATTATCAATGGGAATGTTCAAGAACGTTATCTAAATTCCATTTGCAATATTGATCAGAACAAGTGTGGATGGAAGGTAAATTGCTTGCTCAGGGGCGGCTCCACCATTAGGGCTGAGGGGCATTGCCCCACTGCTTTCTGGCAGTTATGTTATGTTATCAAAAACTTATAAAAGCGCACGGTCACCAAAAGGTTTCATGGCGCTAAACTTGGGTCATGTTACGGCACAGGAACTCATGCATAAGCTTGCTCAAACAACGAAGTTTTGAGCGCCTTTCTGAAACCCAACAGATTATCGCACATCCTGATTGCAAGAGGCAAGGTGTTCCAAAATTTAGGGGCGAGGTACGAGAACCTACACCCTCCTTGGCGTTTGCGCTTAAAGGTAGGGATAGTCAATAGATGGAGATGGGCAGAGCGTAAATTACGCTGTGGGACATGCTTTGCAATCATGCAACTGATGAATTTAGGACTCCTACCATGTAGTGCTTTAAAGATCAAGCAACCTGTCTTAAAAGCTGCACGTTGGGCAATTGGTAGCCAATGAAGTTTAGATAGCCATGGTCTGGTGGATTGCCATTTAGGTTTTTTAGGAATTAATCTTGCAGCCTGATTTTGCACTAATTGAAGACGTTTAAGTAGAAACAGGGGCAAACAGAGATAAATGGAGTTAGAGAAATCAAGACGTGAAAGGACCAAGGCGTTCACAACTTGTATAAGTGCTGAGTGAGACAGCAAGTGGGCGACCTTACGGATTTTACGCAGTTGAAAAAAACAAGAAGAGACCACTGCCCCGACTTGTCCTTTGAGTGACAGATCAGCGTTAATGGTGACCCCCAAGCTTTTCACAGCGGATGAAGAAGTGGGGGGAGCACCTAATTCTGACGGCCAGTAATGATGGCCCCAAAAGATCTCACTCTTCCCAGGCAAAACTAATTCCGTCTTGCCCGGGTTGAGTTTGAGATGATTGAGGTCCATCCAATGCTGGATGTGAAGCATGGTGGCTTGAAATTCAACAGCAGAGTCTGGGGAATCCAAGGTAAAGATAAGCTGAAGATCGTCAGCATAGTTAAAAGTCGTTATCTTTCTATCCTTTAATGAATGAATCAAGGGCCTGAGATAGAGGTTGAAAAGGAGTGGTGATGGGGACGAGCCCTGTGGCACCCCGCATGTGGTGGCAAGCTTAGAGGCAGTAAAAAGACCAAGTCGGACCTCCTGTGTCCTGCCTTCAAGAAAGGACTTAATCCAATTATATGCAGGGCGCTGTATGCCGGCATGCGCGACACGGTCCATCAAAATTTTATGATCGACCGTGTCAAATGCGGCCGACAAATCCAGGAGCACCAAGGCCTGGGGGATGCCCTTGTCTGAGTTCGCTCTCAGAGTGTCCAATACTGCAAGGATCACAGACTCCGTAGAGTGAGCAGGCCGAAAGCCAGCTTGACGTGGCTCTAGGTAGTCCGTTTGTTCGATAAGATTGGAGAGATAGCTTGCAACATGGGCCTCTAGGATCTTAGCCAAGAAAGGAAGGAGAGAGATAGGGTGGTAGTTCGAAAGATGTAGAGGATCAGCCCCTTGTTTTTTCAATAGAGGGACCACAATAGCGTTCTTAAAGGCTGTGGGAACCTTGCCCTGCACGAGAGACTCATTCAAGAAGGGAAGTACATGACGAGAAAGAGTAGAAAAGGCAGCCCCCATAACCTGAGGGGGACAGCAGTCGTTCGGGGACCCGGATTTTACACAGGTCATTAATTCAGATAATATCTGAGGACAAATGACTGGAAAGTGATCCAGAATGGCAGGATTATTAGGCGTACTGTCCAAGAGTTCCATGCGAGCGCTAGTAGAGATGCTAGCTTTGATGGTAGAAATTTTATCCAAAAAATAGTTATTCAGAGAGTTGCATAGCTCTTGAGTGGGAGTCTGACTAGGGAGTATTCTTTCAGAGTTACAGAGGTCATTGACTATCAATAACATTTCTTTTGGTTTATTATGAGCATTTAGAATTCTGGCTGAAAAATAGGCCGCTTTTGTTTCCAGTAATGTTTTTTATACTCTTTGCGAGCCAATGCAAACTGCTGTTTATCTTCTTTGGAGTATCTAGACCTCCATTTTCTCTCTTTTTGACGGAGCTCGAGTTTTTGTTTTTTTTAACTCAGCAGTGAACCATTTGTGTGCATCTCAGTGGCGGGCACGGGAAAATTTAGTGAGTGGGGCATGGGTATTGGAAGCCAGCAGTAGCCAGTCCGATATGTTCTCTTCCATGATATTAACATCAGGGTTGAAGATAGGTGCTGAGCTGGCCAAAGTTTTAATAAATTCTAATTCATCAAGTGTCCTCCACTTTCTTGTCACCCCTCCCACAGCCGTAGGAGGTTTGACCCTAGAGTTTATGGTGGCCGTGAATTTTATTAAATAGTGGTCTGACCAGATACATGGTGAGATTAAAGGCAATGACAGCGAACATTACTACCATTTTATGTTTCTGCTTCTCGCACTGTGAGAAGGCTGAAGTGCCTGGTTGTGGGCGGGTGGGTGGACGGGTCAGCTGGAAAGCAGTGGTGGCGTGGCTAGCCCACTGTTATGGGCCCTGACTGTTTGGTCAGCCCTCTGGGGCCGACCAAAACAGTCATGCGCACTCTCCCTTTACTCTATGTAGGCTGCATAGAGCCTACATAGAGAAAATGGCCTCCCACTAGGAGACCAGCTAGGCGCTGTTCGCACCAATCACAATGCTGTCATTGCAGCGTTGTGATTGGCGGAGGGGAGGGAGGCTGTCTGAGGGTGGCTGCTTCCTGAGGAGAGCTGAGGCATCAGGAGGACAACACGGGACGGGGGAAGGTACGTTTTATTTTAATTGAGCCCCTCCCGCATCCCCCCTACGATGGTCCCCACCGGCACATCATGCCGGCTGGGACTGCCAAACAGCTTCTCAAAACACACTGGTAATGCCTTCAACAAGCATGGGCCTGGCAGCGAAAAGGCCGCGGATCACCTTTCACCGTGCCAGTTCAGAGTGGAGGTACACAGTGATTTTAGCATTAAAGTGACATTAATCTAAACTCCTTATCCGGGATCCGATTGGGTGCAGACTTCAGTGAACTAAAAGTGAAGATAATTTACAGGCTGCGCAATTTGCGTTGGACAAAAAACTCTCACTGTATGGTTCAAGTGATACCATTTGCAGTGTGACGTAACGTACTGCCGAAGATGGAACTCGGGAACCAGGTTTGAGCCTCTGGGTCGGCTCAACATCCTGTGCTTCTGGGCAAACCTCGTCCCCGTGCCTACAAAAAATGAACGTTTAATGTATCTGGTGCTCATGAAATGCATGCCAATATACCTTCGCGCCGAATTTGCTCTGTATAAAACTGCAAAATAAAAAAAATTCTGAGCGTGACTATCAGGCAAAGCATTATGGAACGTGTAGTTTATATAAGTATTATAAGTAGGAACCTGCTAGTTCCACAATACTGGGCAGTTAGCGGGAGAACAATGACTTGTCAAAAGTCATCATCCTCATCTGGAGCCTATAAACCTCGATGGAAAGATCTCCAAATCGGAGGTGTGTTGCACCTGGTTCCCTCCTTCAATCCTTAACACAACTTCAGGGCAGAAGTCATAAAAACATTTAGTGGGGGAATTAAAGCAGCATGCGTATCATGCGTGTGACATCACAGGATGTCACATGACAAAGTTTAATCGGAATGTAAGATTGTTTACAATGCATATACAAATCATAAAACAACTAAGAAGCACCCATACCTGACTGATAAAAATTGAATTAAAGAGTGACGATATTGCTTTTAAAATCTGTTATCTTTACGCAGTCAAACTAAAGTTGAACATTAGGCGCTCCAAGCTCAGTGGGCCTCAGAGCGCTGGAGGAGCAAGCTGCCATAGTGAGGAAACGCATGGATCTGGGCTTGGCTCTACACATCACTTCATGTGCTGTACAGTTGTGTTACCTTCTCTCTTGTCAGCGTCCTGCTGTCTTGTTGAAGCAGCAGCATTCCCTGGAAAGAGTCGGGAGATATTGTTCTGCGACCTACATGTGCCATGAAAAGCGGACTCAAAGCAAAATGCCCAAAGTGTGGTATATACATTGTTTGGGGTGCTTTCCCAATCTCATTGGTACTTGTTCCTTCTGAAAACGGAAAGCGAAGGCACTTGAGGGAGCTCTTTGTGTCTGAGTCGTTGTATCACCCATTGCAGCAGGTACAAAGCACTCAGTCACAAACAGCCAATGATACAAGCAGCCATGCTGTGTGCGGGGTGGGCGGACGTCGCATTTCTACTTGACTGACAGGGCATGGCGGCTCCTCCATTGGGGTGTCACCCCACTGCTTTCTCGCAGTGCGCGAAGCAGAAACATAAAATGTTAAAACTACCATTTTATGTTTCTTCTTCTCACACTGCGAGAAAGTAGAAGTGCATGGTTGGGAGCAGATGGTGGGCGGTCCTGCTCGAGGGAAGTGGCTTGCCGAATGTTAAGGGTCCTGACTGTTTGGTCGGCCCAGGACCGACCAAATAGTCATGCGCACTCTCCATTTTCTCTATGTAGGCTGCAGAAAATGACCTCCCTACTGGTGCCTGGCTGTGGCGCTTTCCGCTGCGCCACACTAATCACAACGCTGCCATTGCAGCGTTGTGATTGGCTTAGGGGAGCAGGATGAGGGAGGCTGCCTAAAATGCGCCAGGAGCAGCAGGAGCTGAGGCGGGGGCGCATGATGGGGTCGCGGAGGAAGGTAAGTTTAATATTTTATATTGATTAATCCCCCCCACATGAACACACCCGTCCATTTTGCCTTCCGCAACTGGTTATTAGTAATGTGGATTTTTTCAAATGTTAAGACACATAGGTTTTATAGTGAAGCAGCAGGCCGGTAATAAGTAAAACAGACATTTTTTTTAAGGGTGTGAGTATATTTCAATTTGTGGTGTGCCTGTGTTAGCAGTATACACATTCGCACATGTACGTAACTAGATTGACGGTAAAAGTAAATAGCGGCAGCGTGAATGCAACTGGTGTCTGTGAGACGTGAGCACGTGCTGAGGTCGTTGCATTGCTCTTGGTAGTGTTTACTGGTGGGGGTGGAAAGGCACTGATGGGGTGGCAGGGCAATGGCTAAGGTGGTCTGACACTGGACTGGCACTGGTCTAAGGGGGGCAATAGACAGTAATTACATTAGGGAGACAGGGCTGTGCTGAGGTAACTGGGCAGTCTGGGGATAACACGGAAGCAAAAGGGTTAGGCGACAGTACACAGAATGGAATGTCAGGGCAGTACCTGTGCCACAGGGCACTTCCAGGATTAAAGTGACAGGTAGGGCCTCTGTGGACAGTGGAGGGCTGGGCTTAGGTGACAGTGCAGTGCTGGGGGTGACAGGGCAGTGCTGGGGTCACAGGGAAGTGACAGGTACATTAGACAGTACTCAGATCGGAGTGAAAGGGCAGTGTCTGTGGACACTGGGCAGTAGCGATATTAGACCGTCAAGCTGTGCCTAGGCCGAGAAGGGGGTGCTGGGAGTGGAGTGGCACTGCAATACTGGAGGTAACGTGATGGATTTAGGGCAACATGGCAGTTCTGGGATTGGGCAATAAGTGTTATGTTGGGGTGACCGGGCAGGTGTTGGGTTCACAGGCAGCTCTGAGTGTAGGGTGACAGGGCAGTGTTGGGATCGGGGTAACAGGAGAGTGCTGGTGGAACAGGGAAGTTCTGACATTATGGTGACAGGGTAGAGGTGAGGGTCATAGGGTAGTTTTGAGTGTGGGGTTCATAGACAGCGCTGGGGAGCAGCGAGGCAGTGTTGGGCCTCTGGTGACAGGCAGTGCTTGGTGTCGGTTGACAGGACACTGCTGGGCAACAGGGGCTTGTGATGCAATCTGTTGCACATTCCTGCACTCTGCCGCCCACACAGGCAATCCCTGCAAATGGCACACGCACATGTGTGTGTCCGTCCTGGCGTCCACGCACAGGTTCGGCTCTAGGGCAGTGCGATCAGTGCGACTGCACAGAGTGTTGGCTTGGGGTGGGGCGTCATTTTTTAAAATGTGTATCATCATTTTAAAAGCACCGGCTGCCTCGTTGCTGGCATCCAGCACCTTTCAGACATCAATTAAAATGTCAAGCAAAGTCCTGTGATTAATAGTCTTCCTGGAAAGAGACCGGAGGTTTGTCTAGTGGAAATTTTGACTCATCCTAAAGTAGCGCAGAGGGTTGAAATGCCTGCTGCTAAGAAAGTGTACCATGCAGATAACGAAGGGCATATTATGTAAATAGGTCAGTGGGTTACTGCTTCTGTTAAAGAGCTCCTTTTGTTACATGTCGTTTCTAAGTCAAAATCCTAATAGAGAACATTGAGCTATTAACTGTCACCCTAGAGCTGCTGCAAACTGCAAGGTATATGTTAGACCTATATGTTTTTTGCCCAGTCTTTCATTATCCTAATTTTGTGAAAAGGGTTCATTTGGGTAGAAAACAATTCTTATTATGAAAGAGAACCCTTAACAATGATGTTGTGTTTTAAACTCTGAATTTGTGCCTTTCCTGAATGAGAACTTTAACTATATTGCCTACCAGTATCAATGACATGCCACTCCTACACTACACCTTGTAGTACTGTCTGATGTAACATTTCCTATAGACTGATTTACACACATATGATTGTCTCTATGCAATGTGTGTGGTACAAAGTGCTCTGACACCTTACACTGGTATGAGTGGTGCTATAAAACTAAATGAATCTGACAGTGGTTATGGAGACTTGAGAGGCACTGTTAAAGGGTGCTAGTAGGGGAATCTGTGGCAGAGGTGGTTATTGGAGGGGCACCAACAGACATTGTCGCATAGGGTGCCACCAGCGCTAAAGCCAGCCCTGTCCACGCACATCGTTGTGGTTCACTTTTTTAACCCTGTGAGCGTACTGTGGCGACAGGCGCCTGGCCCGTCATGGCTCCGAAGTATTTGTACAAACATGTGTTTTCTGACTGGTTTCTCTGTATTTTTGCGGTGTTTTGTTGACAGATGGAGATGATTCTCTTTATTGGTGATGGAACTGGTCTTCACTTAAGTCCTTGACCTCGACAAATTAGTTTTTTTGCGGGTGTTACAGTTACTCAGCCGTGCTACTCTCTTGCTGGTTGGTAACACACGGTCAGGGCTAGCTACATGGCTCAAAACATCTCTGGGATGTAGCACTGCTGCACTAAACACCGATTCATATTTAACACAGGCTTTCAACTTGGTATGGGATGATGGCTTTAATCTGTGTGTTATACATTTTTATAATAACAATTTCACATGTATTTCATTTTCCAACCCCAAATTTCCCCTGCTTTTTTATTTTTTTTGACCGCTCTATCGGGGAGTTGCAATCACAGAGGTGTGGGCTGAACGTGATTTTGGCTGGGGATTTCAATGCTAAGCTAGGCAGTAAAGCCTCCGTTTATGGTAAAAGCCTGCCCTGAGCAGACATGCAGGAGTGTACCCTGCAGGGACAAGATCAGAGACATTATTACCTTGCCTTTAATGTCCCCACGTTTGATTTGTGTAATGCAATAGAGATCCCAGGGGTGACCTTACTACGAACCATGGGGTGCGGGGTGTGGAAGGGCCGGGCTGGGGACTGGACGGGGTCATCAGTCCTCAGAGTGGTTGACCCCTTCATGCTTTCTCAAATTTGCTTGAAAATGCACCATTTTCCCACTCTTTTTTCAAACTTTTCTCGCGAGGAGAACCCCCCGAACCCCCCCTATGTGGTTCGGGATCGCTCGCTACGCTCGCTCACCACAGTGCAGTCCAACAATTGTTTTACGCCCACCACTTGCAAATATCACCATCTGCCACTGGGTATGGGGAATATTTGAAAACCTCAGGGCATGTCTGATTTCACACAATTGAAGGACACCAGCCCGACCCTTGGACAGATGGAAGTGTTGCACTGATATAGGGTTTCCAGGGGGTGCTGCTTCTCTGTGTGCTTGTTCTTGGTCGGGAGACCTGGCTCACTGCTCTTTTGTCTCACACGGCAGATCACGTTGACCACTATTGGGTAGGGTGACAAGACTCCCCGGACATGGCTGGGTAGAGTGCTAGCGGCTGGTTTTGCCCTTCTGGGCATTTCTTTCTTTGCTCTTCTTACCGTGAGTATAACTAACAGTTACTGCTGCTGTAAAATGTACCCAAGACATAGGCCATTGAAATGTGGGTGCTGGCCCTCGTGTGGCTAGAAGCACACATGTCTGCTCATGTTTAGCTAGACTTCAAGGCCAGGCCACTGTACCTGTCACAGGCTACCCTATCAGCCCAGGGAGAGAAGAGTCCGGAGGTTCATTGGCATTAGCGGGCATATACACGATGCCCTTCTCTGTGCCCTGACAGACAATCTGCTCACTTCCCATGCAGTCTGCCACCTTTACTCTCATGCATCTCATTGACCCGGGGGCTTTTGGCTTCTCTGTTTCAAGCTTTTTGGCCTGGGAATGGGCAGACATCAGAGGCAACACTTAATGATTTTTAACTTTATCTGCCCAAGGGTGTTCCCTGGGGTCTCATATCTCTGGTGTCATGGCAGAAGTGATGGGCTCAGTATCTTCCTATCTCCCCTTTCAGGGACTGAGCCAGTCTGTAAACTCTGCCAAGGCACACATGCTTATTTTATAGCCCTCTCTCAGACGTCCTTCTAATATTGGAGAGAACAACTGAGCAGAGGCATACATGGCCTGGCCTACACTGATCCCTAATCAACTGGTTAGTGGCTTACTTGCTCTCCTAGTTAACCGTATCCCCATAGTAAACCTAATGTCACCATGTGGTACAGTCGAGGTAAGGTTATTGCCATTTCCCTGACATTTTTTTTTAATGTGGGTGATGTGGGAGACTAGTCTATTTCAGAGTGACATTTTGCAGAGAAATGTTTGTTTACATTTCATGCAACATACTTTAAAAAGTTACTTTTAGATCAAAACAATACCTCACACACATATGAGATCATTTTCATTAATATTAGTGTGCTGCTGTTGTGTTGCAATATTGCAAACACGTCATCACTATCCATGAATATTAAAGGTGTAAACACATTTAGAATTTTGGAGGAATGGCTGTGCACTGTCAAACTGGTCAGAGAGGGTATGAAACAGCTGAAACTGTACCATATTTTCAAAGCTGTTCCTAACAGGGGCCAGGGGCACCCTAAATATGTGTGTCCAGGGCCCTCAAAGGCCTTAACATTTCCCAGTTTGCCCACTCTTTTCAAAAACTATTCTCAGGGGGAGAACCCCCCGAACCTCCCTTAGGTTTTTCAGGCTCGCTCACTAGGCTCGCTCGCCGTGGTGCACAGCCACCACTCCTCTTGCTTGCCCTCTGGTCTGAGGGCATGGACAATGATTTAAATGCAGATACCACTGTGAATTGTGAATTGCTGTGCCACATTTTGGAATTCCATTTGTGATTCTGTACAGTAGGTTTCTGTGAATGATTTATATGAGTTTAGCTTTGAATTTGTAGTTAATCCGTACTTAATCACATCTCCCAAATTGAGTTTTACTGTGTGGCCAAAATGAGTCACACCGTAATTGTTAAATTGCATTTGATCCTGATTCCTTTTATTCCTCAGGAAAAGGGAGAAGTGGCCCAAATATGGTGTATTAGCATATGTGCAGGAGGGCATTGCTTAAGGTCACAATCTGTTCCCCTCTTAAATAGGATTCACCATGGAATATTTATGTACCACGCACAGAGCACAACATATATTTCCAGGGCATGGCTATAGCTTATACCAGCTATATGCAATGCCTAAGTAAGCCACTGAAACATTCTCTATACTCCCATCATATTTCAGCAAACCACATCATTTCTATATTTTGTTTATTATTAGCATGTGATCTTAGTAGATGGACTCAGTACCATTATTCACTTGAAAACATAAATAAATAAACAAAAAAGAAGCTCTGCTTGCCAGCTAATGGCTTGTCAGCCCTTCAAACATAATGGAACTGCCAATGTTTCAGTCTATCATGTATGTTCATTTTTACAGGACTTGCATATTAAAAGGAATTAGTCCTACCTGGAATGGCTGAGAGCTGGTGATGTAGAGTGTTTTCTTGACCCATCTGTTTCCTTTGCCTCCAAATGTTTGCCATAGCAAGCTGCCTTTTTCATTCCTGTAAATCCTTTTGTAGACAGCTAATGAGTAAATGTGTCTTCCATACATATGGTAATAGAAGCGGAAAGCGCAGCTCTGGTTTTCATGATTAACTGTGGCCTCAAAGTTTGGACTCAGCAACACAGCTTCATCTTGGAAGACTTGTGGTTCGGATGACTCTATGTAGAGATAGTGTCCTTGTACTGTTCCCAAAGTATGATCCTTCATCGGGCCAGTGTTGGGGGTTGAGGTTGGGCCACTAAACAAGGACCAGTCGAAGTTGTCCTGAGTCTCTTGCATCCAGTTGCATAACCCATTCTCAAAACTGCACTGAAGATCAAGATCTGAAAGTGACCAATGTTTGCAAATTAGACAGAAAATGAAAATATGAAATGAAAATATAAGTAGACCACCATAGACCACCATAAAAAAAATAATGTAGCTCTTTGTCAAATTGGCCTATTTTTACTTTGTATAAGTCCTTTATACCACCAGCTAGTATTTTGTTTGTCGATTTTTAGTACTAAATGTTAAACAGTCCAATTTATAGGTAGGATAATCTTGCATTTTATCCAAAAAGAACTAGCACTAGTACTTTGTCACCTAGTTTACATCAGGAGCTGATATTTAATTCAGGGAAGTCCTAGGTTGGCCTTGTAAGTTTATTGAAGCGAAAGAATTTAGCACAGTTGTTCGACCTGGCATCCTTGGCGTGGTTCTCCCCTAACTCTTTGCCTTCATCCCTCCTGTTTTGCTTGCTTTGTTTTTGCTGGCTTTAGGACTCTAAACTAGTGCTATAGTGTTTGTGTTGTGCTCTCTCCTTAAATGTGATATAACTGGCTTACACCCAATTGGCAAATTAAATGTACTTGTAAGTCCCTAGTAAAGTGGTACTACACGTAGTTAGGGCCTATAAATTAAATGCTAATAGTGTGCCTGCAGCCCTTTTAAAATGTCTTAGGCCTGCCATTGCAGCCTGTGTGTGCAGTTTATAAACTGCCAAGTTGACCTGCCAAAATGAACATTTTGTCAGGCCCATAAATTCCTTTTAATATATATAAGTCACACCTACAGTAGCCCCTACACAGCCCAGAGGGCAGGGTCTAGTGTATTCAAAAAAGATTTTTTGGTTTTATATGTCCTGGCAGTGAAAAACTCCTAAATTCATTTTTCACTAATGCAAGGTCTGTCTCTCTCATAGGATAACATTGGGTTACCTCCTTACCTCAAGTCTGGTGTGTAAACAATTGTATATAAAAGCCCTCTTTAATGGTAAAGTCAGATTTGTAGTCACAATTCTGAAAATGACACTTTTAGAAAGATGGAATTTTCTTGTCCTAACCATTTGGTGCCTGCAGCCTGATCCAGGTTCACATGACTAGGTGCAGCTGGCAATTGGTCATTGTGCATTGATGGGGAGGAGCTGTCACCTACCAGACTTGCACATCACAAAGGCTCTGACTGAACACCCTCAGAAAGGGTTTGACACTGGTCTTTTGTGATCCCAGACAAGCACGGGCCAGGACAGGGTGGAAGGGGGTGCCCGACACCTCAGGGGAGTGGAAAAGCATCCTCTACTTCAAAGTGGACATCTGGTATAAATATTAATCCCTTAAACCCAACTCTTCAGTACACTTCTGGATAAGTGGAAGACTCTGCCAGGAAGAAAAACTGTTGTGCTGCTGAAAGTACTGCCACTCTGCTGGACTGCTGCCCTACTGTGGTGACCTACTGCCCTTCTGCCCCCTTGCCTGGGTGAGATGCACTGGACCTGCATCTCTAAACCCAGGATCCCAGAGTGACTCCAAAGGCGTGTTGGCTGGCCTCCTAATCAGAAGCCTCAGGGACAGAACAGGCTTTCAAATTCATTGGGCCCGCACCTTAACTCTGCTATCTGTGTGACCTCCCAAATGGTGCTATCCCAGTTCTGGACCCTTGGAAGTGGGCCTGAAGGTGCTTTTCCAGCTCATATGTGTATTCTGAAAATGAAACTTTTAGAAAGATGGAATTTTCTTGTCCTAACCATTTGGTTCCTGCGGCCTGATCCAGGTTCACATGACTAGGTGCAGCTGGCAGTTGGTCATTGTGCATTGATGGGGAGGAGCTGTCACCTACCAGACTTGCACATCACAAAGGCTCTGACTAAACACTCTCAGAAAGGGTTTGACACTGGTCGTTTGTGATCCCAGACAAGCAGCGGATTTTTCAGAATCGGTGCATCCCCTCCGTGGTGCATCTCCAGCAGAACCGGCACATTGCCTTTGCAGCTTAATGCATCGCCCTCTGAGGTGACTCATTGCCTCTGCTACGCAGACTTTACCAAAGCAAAGAATTTGAACCACCCAACACAGCCCTAAAGAACCGCTGCTGTGCCACGCATCTCTACGCAAGGACATCCATGCATATCCTCACCTCGACCTTGCAACGCAGCCTCAATGTGGTACTCCGCATCTCTTCGCATCCAAATTAAGGTACTGTGTTCAGTAGACCTAAATGGGACCCTGTGACTCGCCCGCCCTTCATCGCAGTCGGCATGAACTTGTGACTCTGTCCCGGTCCAGAGCGACCAGATAACCACATTTGGTGCTTGGTGTTTTTTGGCGCTATTTTCGCTCAAATCTTTAAATTTGCATGGCTCCGATTCTACTGATTGCATTTTTGTAACTTGGTCTTGTATTTATTAAAGTATATTCTAATTTTCTAAATTGGTATGGCATTTTTCTTGTGTTGTGTTTTCACTTTATTACCATTTGAAGTGCTGCATAAATACTTAACACATTGCCTCTGAGTCAAGCCAGACTGCTCTGTGCTAACTCTGGGGCGGCTGGTACGTTTGAAAATATTCGGGTGAGCAAAGTGCCCCACCAACTCCCAAAAGACATAAATAAAACAGGAATGCAAAATAAACCCACACTAAACCACTACCATGCATTACACTAACATTATAAATAAAGTAAATGAGCAGCATCCTCTGTGTCTTTTGCTGTCTGTGGCTTTGAGCACAAGTCAAACAGCTAACTTCTCTAAGCAATGCAGATGCTGCTCTCAGGCTGTGAACCAGCATGAGAGCAGTGGCAAGATTGTATGGAGCGGGCTGGCTAGGCGATCCTTCAGGCCCTGGAGGCCTGTGCTTGTTCTCCTCTCAGCTGTCTAAGGGGCATATCAACAACAACCGGTGATAATTATCTCTAAGCGCACTTAGCGCTAGGATAATTATCGCCGGCTAGCGTAAATTTTTATCGCTGAGATAGCGTGCTATTAGCAACGCTTATCTCAATAGCGATAAAAATCCTCATGCTAACAGGCTAACGTGAGATTATCGCTGAAACCCAGCGATAATCTCACGTTACCTTGTTGATAGGGACAGGCAAACTTAGCCATGATATCCTCCTTCCATAGGATATCATGGCTAAGTCTGAAAAATACCAGACGTAAAAAAGCAGCGTTAACCGCGGTTAGCGCTGCTTTTTTTGTCTCTAACAGGGTTAGCGACATTCTTGATAATAGGAGAAATGTCGCTTAGCGACATTTCTCCTATTATTTTACTCTGGAACGCCCCCTTTGCATCTCATTAGAGATGCAAGGGGAAGCGTAGAGTAAAAAGGTGCTAACATGCAAATTTGCATGTTAGCACCCTGTTGTTGATAGGGCGCTAGTTTTATCTCTCCTTTTTTGGCTTTTAAAGCCAAAAAAGCAGAGATAAAGCCCTTGTTGATATGCCCCAAAGACAGTTGGCTTGGAGAGCTGCAAGGTGCACATGTCAGGCTGGCTGTCGTAATCCAGCCAGCCAAATTGACTTGCATAATTTGCAGTGTCTGGCCAGCCACTGCTCTAGTCCTCCATGCTGCCAATCAGCAGCAAATGACGCGCCCCGCATTTCTTCCAGCTCTGGGGCAGGCTGACAGCCGCAGCGTGCCTCCTGAAAAATAAAATGCCATTTATATCATTTAATTGTTCACATTTAGTGCAGCCTAAGTTAATTTGGGGTTTGCTTGTGACTTCACCCTTATAAGAATTGTGATTGCTATTTGATTAGGGTTTCACCTCCCTTTATGTACAAGTATAACCTAAGTTTATGTTGTGCATTGTATGGCTTATATCTGTAAGCTGAAACAAAGTTGACTGAATGTGTAAAATAATTACGCAAAAAATACAATGAAATAAAAAAAAAATTACAAGAAAAAAAACAATTATTTTAAAAGCAATTCTGCTTTTCAATTCAAAGAATAAAGGTAACGTAATAGGTTAGGAGCTTTCCTCTTCTTTGTGGCTACACACTGTTTCAACGTTTACCCTCTTAAGAAACGCATGTGTGGTATGGTAATTTTGATATTTGCTGCCCCTTCGAAGAGCGTTATTGATTGCATGTCAGTTATGAAAAATGACTGATATGAGACTAATGTAAGAACAGATGAATGCAAATTGAGTAATGACATCTACAGGTAAAAAGGTTTCTTCAACCTGCTTCTCTCCCACTTTATTTTGTTCAAAGACATTTATTAGTCGCTATAGCCATTTGCATATACAACGGTAAGAAGCATTAAAGATTCTAATCCAAATTTGCACTAGTGATGTTAAATAGGCATTCCCTCGGACATGTCCTGTTTGATTGCAGCGATTTAAGGGGCATATTAACAATGAACAGGGAAAATTAGCGCTAAGGGCGCTTAGCGTTAATTTTTTCAACGCCCGCTATCGCTGGATAATATCGCCTGGTTATTGCGTTATTAACAACGCTAACCGCCTAGGCGATAAAAAATCCAGTGATAGTGGCATTTTGGGAGGTTATCGCTGGTAATGCAGCGATAAAACTACAAGGATAGGGATATCCTTGTTGATAGCCCATGGTGGATTTAGCCATGTAATCCACCTCCCATTGGATTACATGGGTAAATCTGAAAATTAGCAGACATAAAAAAGCAGCGTTAACCGTGGTTAGCGCTGCTTTTTTTTGTCTCTAACAGGGTTTGCGTGAAGCTTGATAATAGGAGAAATGTCGCTTAGCGACATTTCTCCTATTATTTTGCTCTGGAACGCCCACTTTGCATCTCATTAGAGATGCAAAGAGAAGCGCAGTGAAAAAGGGTGCTAACATGCGATTTTGCATGTTAGCACCCTGTTGTTGATAGGGCGATATTTGTATCTCCGCTTCTTTGGCTTTTAAAGCCAAAAAAGCGGAGATAAAGCCCTTGTTAATATGCCCCTAAGATTTTAAATTGTGTCATATGCATTAGTAGAACGTTTTTCTTAATGAAACTACGCCAAGCCCCTAAAAAGCTATTAAAAAATTTCTCTCCACCAATTTGTTCAATATTAAATAATAATTGGCTTTTAATAACTCAGAATAACGGGACTCGAATTAGGTCAGAAATCATAAAAGATTTAAATCATTGTTAAATTTTTAGCAATAAATGTGCTTAGCTATTTCGATTAATTATGATAACAATAATGATATGTGAAATGACAAGTTATTTTAAATAAGAAGTCCAAAAACGAGACTGGCCGTTTTAATGAGATTATGAATCCCAAGATCAACAGAAAAGTTTTCTATTTATGTCCTTACTTGCAAGATATCTTCATTACCTTGTTATTCTCAATAATATTACAAACACGCCACTACAGTTTAGCACGGTACAAAGAAAATTTAGATTTAATTAGAAAGAGGAATATGTTTTTGAAAGCCCTGAGGCGATTACCATTTACTAGACTGTAGTAAAAAGAACAGAAAAAAAAAAATAGCGTCTGATTTTCATAAATATGTGTGGACATTAGCAAGGAGCTAATACCCCCTCTCAACTCTGTGGGTAAATGTCCCTGCCTCTTATTCTTGATTTATGAATGGGACCAGTGGTCAGGAGGCGGGCCAGGTGAGGAGCACAGGTGCGGGAATTGATTCCTTCGCCTTCCTTGCATTCCTATTGGGAAAACAGGATAGGAAAACAGATATATGCCCCAAAAGAACGCGTGGGGTTTAGGCCCGGCCAGTCAACATTGGCCTATAGATGTGCACACGATTATATTACTCGTAAAACTAGCTGTGTAAATGGACTAAGTTTTTTAGATGTCAAATCGGACTTTGATGTGAAGAGCTGTCAGCTATCAAGTCTACAATGGCTGAGTTCGGCCTCCTTATGGGGCTGCTGCATTGATTCATTTAGTGCCACCTTGGGTTGCAGTTGCCAACTCTAGATTTTAACTTAGGTACCTTTTGACCATTATGTTTATAAGGCCATTCTGCCATTCTGATAAAGGGGAATAGGCACTCTGGAGGACTCTTTCGATTTCACATTTTTTTGTACGTTTTCAGGGGAAAGGTGTCTGGCTGTGGGCTGTTTTAAGTTTTAAGGATATATAAAGAAAACAATTGGACAGTTCTTTCGTAAGTGATCTGGAGGTTTATTTTGAAACACTTTCACTTGTGTCTGGGCAAATATAGGTTCCGGCAAAATATTTGGTATTTTTCTTTTTTATGCACTCCTAGTGAGTCCTGAACCCTATAATCACTATAAACCCCACCTATACTAGATGCAACATCACGATATAAGGGGGCGTCATAATCAAAAGCCCGACCTAGTGGGTTTGTCAGAGTGTCACCACATGGCAAAAGCAGCACATGCTCTAATTCACCAATGTAACAGCATTAAACTCAAGGGGGGTAGTACCGACAGTAAAAACCTGAAATGTCAATATCAACAGTTTCAATACAGCATGGCTCTCAGAGTCTTTCCTTTACTTGCATGAATCTGCCTGCTACTGCAGCCATAGGACCAATACACAGATGCCCCTGCACTTCAGAGCCTCCATACAAAAGTAAAAGCTCCAGGACTGCTTGAAATTAAGAGAAACCTCTCTCTGGGTCAGGGATTCAATTATGTGGGAGAGGTAGGTTTAGGTTTTTTATATTAAGACGCAAACAAAATTCCTTGGGAACTACCACACTTCCTCCAGTCCCCTAAACACAACCAAAGATGTGTTGGTGGTTCTCCCGGCCTTCCTGGAACCACCACAAAGAAGTTATATAAAAGTACATAAATTACCACAGATCATCATAAAATGCATTTAATTATAAACCACATTTTATTGTTTTCATATAATATAAAACAATAGCTTCAGGACATAGTACATCAGAAGAAGACAATTGTCCATGCACTGTGGTAGCACAGAGAAAGCAGATTGATGGTGTCATTCTAACATATACAGCCAGAGTGCATACCATATTGTAACATGCCATTCGTCCTCTTCAGCTATCAACTAACAAACTCCATCATCCAACTCCCCCATCTTCGGTCAACCCTTGATTAAACAATCCAGAGCACTACAAAGGTATACTAATTATGATCTGACACTGTTGCAGAACAGATTTTATTCTTATTCAAACATTTATATCAAACACTTGTTACATGAATCACTGAACCAAAGTCTGTTGACATAGATCAATAAGCCACAGTCTGCTGACACGCAGGTCAGTAGACGATATGCACAGCCGACACGTTTCGTCATTTTGACGACTTTTCCAAGGCTTGTAATTCTTTCAAAATAAGAAGGTCAGCATCCTATACCTTCTCCAATCTGTACATCAGAGCATACGAGAAATCCTGTTCTTGGAGACCCAAGGACTAAATGAGCTAGAGGACGGTCTCCTGTGTAGACCTAGATGTAGCCAAAACTTTAACTTCTCATAAGTTACCCCCAGCATGGGTGGGAACTATAGGAAGAGGCGAAGGCTCCAGTTGGCCTCAAGTTTTAAACGAAAGCCCGTAACGGCTCTGCGAGTACACATCATATGGATCTGAGTTACCACTGCCATCATAGTATTCGGTCAACCCTTGCTAAGCTGTCATATATAGAGTTCCATAATGGCCAGTAAGATCTTGAGTTCTCCCCTGTAGTTTAAAATCTCTCCCAAGGTGCCCCATTCAAGGTCAGGGGTCCTCAGTTGCTTCCACCCTGTGAATCCTCCGCTGAAAGAAGGGAGCTGTTTGGTGCATCTGTGACAGTGTCTGGGGCTATTAGGCTTTCTACTAGTTGTTGCCATGCTCTAGCTTTATCTATTGCTCTTGCCCTCTGTTCAATTCTTGGAACAATACAGCACTCTTGAGTCCTGCCCTTTTAACCAGTTGTTCTCACCATTTAGTCAGTCGTAGTCCCCCAGTGTTTTTCCGATGCATTGTCAATTTTTGTTTTTCTAGTATCATTGGCAGATCAGTAAATCTAGCAGTGGTTTTGCGCTTCTCAGAGAGTGGTTATCACCCAAACGAGGCAGGCCAGGGATGTGCAAGGGATCGCTCGAAAGGTGATATCCTTAGCACAGTCAATTACCGCCTCCCAGAACCCTACTAAGGAAGGGGCAGGTCAATATCATGTGGAACATTTCTGCCACAAGATTCCCACAATTAGGACATGTCACAGCAGCTGTCGCATAAAACCTTTTGATCCTACCAGGTACAAGGTAAGCTCTTTGGAGAAAATAAAAATGTATTAATTTGAACCTGGCATCACAAGAGGTTATGGGTGTGTGCGCTAGGATCTTTTCTCAGGCCATATCAGTAAGCTGAATTTCTAGATCCATCTCCCATTTTGCTTTCAAGTCTGTGAGAGTAGTAAGAATGTTAGAAAGTAAGGTATGCGACTGCTTTAACGGGACCAGTCACTGTACAGAGCAGCTGACAGCCTTGATGCTTTGCGGGTTTAGCGTCTCTATTTCCTCAATGGTTCCTAATTGTTGGGGACACTCCCTGATGTAATAAGAATTGCCCATCGGGAATTCTGGATTCCAACATCAGGTCTTCAAACAGGAGTAATTCTCCGTCCCAGTAGAGGTCTCCTATACAGTTTGTCCCGTAGGCGGTCCAGCCTGCTCCCCCCTACACTCCTTTGCGGGCCCCTATCTGAAACCACTTCAGCAGCAGGTCCAGAGAGTAGGGAACTGGGGCGCGGGTTTGCTGTGGGCAATGTTGCCAGCTCTGCTGCATCATCAGGAGCTACAGGGAGTCAAGAGGACCTGTGATGAGTCCTGAAAGCCTGAAGAAGAGCCGATGGCTCCCTCTTCAGGTTTCATCTTCCAATAAATCAACTGTTTGAACAATTGCAGCTGTGCCGCAAAGTAATAAGTGCCTAGGTCTGGTGCAGCCAGCCCACTCTCTGATACAGAGCACTGCAATTTAGATAGTGCCACCCTATGTCTGCCTGTCCCCCAAATCAGTTCCAAAAGTAGGGAACCCAGGTCCCGGAATAGCTGGCGAGACACCAACAGTGGCAGCGTGGATAAAAATAAAGCAGGCTTGGGAGCGCCACCATCTTAGCCAATCCTATCCTACCAGCCACAGATAATGGCAATGATGTCCAACTGTTTACACTACCTCAGAGTGCTCCAACAGCTGCCCCAATATAACCATCTAATAGTTCTTGGTGGTTATGGTATAATTTAACTCCTGAGTATTTCAGAGAGGCAGGGTGCCAGGTGAGTCCGTGCAGGTTCTGGGGTTGGAAAACAGGTAGGATTTTTGACAATAAATGTGCACCAAAGCGCTCCAAGAAGTCCATTGCTCCGGGTGAGTCCAGTTCAATGTCTTGGAGGAACAGTAGCATATCATCAGCACCACATAATGCCAGAGACATTATCAGGCATGGGCACAGTGAGCTCTTGCCCAGGGCCCCAGCATTTCAGGCAGCCCCCTGATGCAACCAGCACTGTTCTGCAGAAAGTCTTTGCCTAATGACCTTGAATAATTCTTACACCAATTTCCTGTAAGTGTGATTTTTAACATGAGTGATGTATGAAAGTCTATTACAGACATTTTGCAGAGAATATTGTGTTTATGTATCATGCAACATTCATTACAAAAAGATTTTTAGATCAAAACAGGACCTCACATTTGAGAAATGGGAGGGTGTCACAGAGATTATTTGCAGTAACATTAGTGAGCGGCTGCTGTATACAATATTGAAAACACAAATCACTATCCCTGATTATTAGATGGAAAAACACATTTAGAATTTGTACGAATGTGCCTATGCAGTGTCAGCGACCTGGCCAAAGAGGGCATGAAGGAGCTGAAACTCGGTCATAAATTCAAAATTGTTCTGAATAGGGCCCCCAAAATACATTTGGCCCAAGGCCCCCAAAACCCTTAAGATATCCCTGCATAATGCTGCATAATGGGATTGCCCTTGAACCTACAACTCACAGTAAAAGCCCCCTGTACAAATGCTACAGGACAGGGGCTCCATTGCAATGGCAAATAGTAAGGAGGAGAGTGGACACCCCAGCCTGGTCCCACGCCCCATGATTCAGATATAGTTCTTCCTGTGTGCACCTGCGCCATGGGACCCATGTAAAGCAGTTTGGTCTAGTGTATAAACCCAGGGACCAACCACGTTCGTGCCATTACTCTGTATAGGAAGTCCAAACTCAGGCTGTCAAAGGCCTTCTCTATATCTATCGCCATAACGGCGCTGTCCGTTTATCCAAGGCATCATCATGCATGAGTGAGAGGAGTCTACGGATATTGAATGACGTCTTGTGCACCGGCATGAATCCTGTTTGGTCTGTGTTAATCAAAGTGGGCATATGGGGTAGGAGTCGGGTCACTAGAATTCTACTAATAATTTTCCACGGTGAGCATGGACAAAGGCGCCAATCCTGAAATCCGAGGGAGGGCGACCTGGTTTTATGAGTGGGATTTCACATGTAGACATCGGCAGATGGCCAGATTCTCGTGCTGCTGTGTAAAGTTCTACTAGTTTAGGAGCCAAGGTGTCCCTATATATGGCAAAGAACTCCATGGGTATGCCCTCAGTGCCTGGTACTTTGATAAGCACTGTTAGACTTGGGGGTCTCTGGTTGGCGCAAGGTTGCCCTTGTGTCAAGCAGGAACCCTCTCCTCTACGTCAGGGCGCAGGATAACCCCTTGTGAATGACCCTTGCTCACCCTCTAGGTGCGTGGCGTGAGCAGCCAAGGCGATTCCTCAGGCGTTGTTGGTTAAGCACTTACAATCACACACACAGTAAATACATCAATCCCCCCAGAAACGGACACCAGCCTTGGATATGTAGAAAAATACGCTTCTTTATGTAAAAATAGGTATATATATCTCAGCAGACTTATCACAAGACCAATAACGTTTTCGCTATGCCACCAGGTTGTAAAGCAGGCAAATGTTCTTTGTTCGCAGCTTCAAATGGAGACTTTGTAGTCTCTTGCAAATGTTACTTGTGGTTCCAGTACTCACAGCGATCGGCTCCTGCGAACGGGGAAATAAGGCGTTGCGGGCCCCGAGCCCGATACTGGAACTTCTTTCGTTATGTGGAGAGTCGGCACAGCTTCGGAAGTGTTCTTGGGTCCTCAATCAGCAGGTGTGGGCAAGTAGGCAGGCACGGCCAGCGACCCTTTAGCACGGCGGTGCAGGGGGGTCTCCACAGCGGGGGCGGCGCGGCCTGAGATGTCCGGGGATAGCGAAGCGGGGTCACAGGGCACGGTCAGTGCAGCTGGATGACCCGGCGTAGATCACAGTCGTCGGACGGTTTCCGGCGGGAGGGGTGATAGCGCGGTCAGCGCGCTCCAGTGGCAGGCGATGACAGGGATGCAGGCAACCTAGCCCGGGGACAGAGAGCGGCTCCGGTTGGAGCGGGGCTCTCACGGGTTTTGCGGCAGGCAAGCTTCTGAGTGTCACGGCCCTAGGAGGGGCGATGAGGGGCGCAGTCTCTTTCCAGCGGGATGCACACACGGCTCGAATTGGAGGACGAGCAAAAAGCACAGAGAACCCACTGATCCTAGGGTTCAGTTCAGGGGGCAAGCTCAGATCAAGCCCTTGGAGAATGTTCAAGCACAAAGTAGCAAAGTCTTTTCAGTAGTCTCTTCCTCTCCTTTCTCAGCAAGGCAAGCAGCAGGCCAGCTCCTCCAGCGTCTTCTTCTCCTTCTAGTCGGGCAGAGGTTCTTTGTGGTAAAACAGGATTCTGATTTCTTAGGAGCCAGGCTCCTACTTTTATACCGTGATTCTTTTGTTCTTTAGCGCCAGGGGGCCTGGGCCTGGCTCAGTCCAGTTCTGGAGCACTTTGTTATGGTGACTCTGCTCTTTCCTTTCAGCAGCAGGGCAGAGACATCAGCCGCCCCACAGGGGGCGGCGCCGGCTTTGTGGTGGCAGAGCACAGGTCTATTCAAGAGTCAAGGTGTACTCCTCCCACCCATCCTGGTGTCATCTCTCTACCCACCACCTGGCAGCCAACCTGTCTCTGGGGATTCCCCAACCCTGCTCCTTACTGTTGCCAAGCAGAACACATACACACAGCAGAGGCGGACTGAATGGCCAGGTCAGTAAATACTAACTTTCTAAAAGTAGTATTTACAAACCCAGGATATTAAAATAAACTTGACTACAAGAAGTATTTTATTATTCTGAGTTCAGGCATACTAAACTTGACATTCTACCATGCTCTCTGAGTCCACTGGGGTCACAGCGTGTAGTGACTCCAGCAGCCCATTCTGGCCTATGGAGAGCAGGTAGCCTTCAATAGTGAAAAACGAAAAGGGCTGTAATTCACTACTAAGACATGCCACACACATCAGGGCATGTCCTACAATGCACCCTGCCCGTGGGCCTACCAGAGGGGTGGCTAATATGTAGGTAAGGGAAGGTTTAGGGACTGGCAAGTGGGGGCACTTGCGCAGTCAGCGCGACGGTCCCAGACCGCGCACAGGGTCTGCGGTGGCAGACCCTAGACACATTTTACAAGGCCGCTTTCTGTGGGTGGCGCAACCAGCGCTGCAAGCCCACCAGCAGCATTGGCATTCACAAGCCCTGGCACCCCTGGTGCCCTTTACTGGGGACTGACAGTGAATCCAATAAACCAATCATGGACATCAATTACAGGTACACTTTACTTAGGGAGCACTTGCACTGCGGCACGGATTAGCCGTGGCGCAGTGCCCTGAGCGGACAACACCAGCAAAACAATCGAGGCACACCATCAAAAAGTGGAAGGGAAACTCACGCCAAGGTGCCAGGTCTAACAAGCACCATATGTTTTTAATGGCAGCTCTTACTTCTTGAACTGTGATATCTACCCCTAATTCATTCACATCCTCCTCAAAAGTACCCTTAGGACACCTGGGGTCAGAATGTCCTCAAGAGCCTGAGTTGGTATCTCGAGCGATGGAGCATAGAGGCAGGACCGACTTTAGGGCAATGCTACTGGTGCTGTGGCACTGGGCACCGTACTCAAAGGGGGGAGAGGGCCCTGTGTTTATCAGTAGTTCAGGATTTAAAAGCACCTGCTGTAGAGGTCCTTGTGCGTTCAGCTTTCAGACAGCAATAAAAATGTCCAAGTTAATTCTTGTGCTTCATGATCCTGATAGAGAAAGATCAGTTTTGTCCAGTGGCAGTTTTGACTCTCCATAAAGTAGCACTGAGGGTTAAGATGCCTGCTGTAAAGAACGCGTACCGTGCAGATCACAGATCCTTATTTTATGTGGATATCTGAGTGGGTTACTGCTTTAGTCGCAGAAATCTTTTTGTTCCCACAGTTCATAAGGTACAACCCTAATATAGAACAGTGACTGCTAGAACTGTCATCAAAGAGCTGCATGCACACTGCATAAAATAGGTTAGAACATTATGTTTTTCCCCCAGTCTTTTATTATCTATTCATAATGTTGCTAAAAAGGGTTAGGTAGATGTACATCCTAATAAGTAAAGCCAGCCTTTACCAGTGTGTTAAAATAAATGAAATGTATGTGAGAGAAGGGCTATGGAGAGATGAGGGACACTTTTGCCCCGTGCTAGTGAGGGAATCCGAGGTGGAGGTCATGGCGCCAAAAATATTGTCACACTGGATGCCACCAGCGCTAAAGTCAGCTCTGCATAGAGGGATGTATAATAGTTCCATGATGTAGTATTGATCGCAGTATGAATATATAGAGGCTCACTGGTGTCTGATTCCACCTCTAAAATAAAGGAACCACTGTTATTTGGGTTAGTAAGCCTTGCTAATAGGGTGCCTGCTTTATCAGGCTCTGCATGGGCACGAGTCAGATATTTCTTGTCATAAATGCAGCAGAGTCTCTCAACTCGGACTGCCAGTGATTTCTTTGCCTCCAGCAGTGGGTGCTTAAGAGCTGGATTTCCCAGTCTCCATTGTTCAAGGTCCTGTAGTGCCCTTTCTTGACCTTCGACCTCACCCACTGATGTACTTCACACCCCAACCACTTCTGCAGTGCAGTGACCCCTGATCACTGTCTTATATGCGTCCCACTCAATCAAAGGGAATGTAGCAGTCCTGGCATTGTCAGCAAAATAATGGCCTCTCCAATGTTATGTTGGAAGATCGGGTCATCCGGTGCCTCCACTGGTAATCACAAGTCAGGGATGCGTGGGCTCTAGTGATCCCAATTCAAAGAGAGTAACACTGGGTTATGATCTGAAGTCGTTCGGCACTGATATTCTACACCGTGAACCACTCCATGGACAGTCGGGGTACAAAGGAAGGTCAAGACGAACATGAAGTTTGTGCATGCCTGACTAGAATGAGTAGTCTCATGCCTCAGGGTGGAGTCATCTCCAAGAGTCCACCAGTCCCCACTGTCATTGGCAAGTAGAGAAAATGCTTGCTGACCGAGTCACCGGGGAATCCCCCAGCGGTGGATAGGATTGATCAAGGGCAGGATGAGCAATGTTGTTGAAATCCCCTCCCAATAATATGGTCTGAGTCAGGCATGGTGCCAAGACCATAGACAGCTATGCACAGATAAATACCGACTATTGTTGGGTCACGTCCTGCCAACCTCCCTGTAAACTACAACGTATCTACCATCCGGGTCTACAAGTTCAGATGTTTTCGCATACGGTAAGTACGGTCTTACCCACAGCAAAACTCCTCTGGCAAAGGCCAAATAGGTTGTGGCGTCCACCTGGCCCCACCATCTCTTGTTGAGAGCCTACTCTTCAGACCTGTACTTTGTACGTCTTGCACTTATTATTAAGACCCCAGATGTTCAAGGAGATGAAGTTGTATGTCATGAGGGTCACCATTAGGGGGTGCTAGAGAAGCACAGGAATGATCCAAAAAAGGGGTTGTCCATTCCAGCCCGCATGACAAGGGCCTATCATTTTGACAATGTTAACTGAGAACAGCAGGTAGGAATAGCTCAACAGAAATCCCACAAACAAACACAACTAACCCAACTCCGTATCCCCAGGATCAGAAGCAAATGACTCCCCGTCCAAAACATTCAGAAATCCTCCAACACACATGCATGCAATACAAGGTGAGGGGTGCCTGCTGAGGCACTTCCCAGCCCCACAGCACACCATCTGAAGGAAGCAAACACGATAATCACTTCTAGATTGAGCCATGCATTAAAAATACCCTGGCATTATAGTAAATTAAAAAAATTAGTAAGCAGCTCAATCAGCATTGCCGTCAGCATTCCACCAGTTTCTATGCATAACTAAACTAAAGCAGTTTTTTCAGATTATCTCATCTGATGGGCCAGGAGTAACCATGGGCAAAGAGCCAACAGATCACTGGGACGAGGGCGGAGTCTGTGTCATGTAGCTCACTAATGAAAGATGCCAGAGAAGATCCCCCTCCACTCATGCAGCTACTACCTCCACCACCCGCTGGGGTTCATTGCACACTTGTGACCCAGATGGAGCATTCCCCTGGATACGATTGGCTCTTTTCTGAGGTGGTCGGCGGCTATGCCATCTATTCTCCAGTACAAGGTCTCCTTCTTGTTGAGGGAGGCGCTCCATCCATTCCCATAGGGACTACGATGACATGAAGAATTGCACCTCCTCTCCCATAGTAACTCCAAGTCTGGCCGGGAACACCATAGCTTAAGTAAGGCCTAGTTGGCAATGACATTTTCTGGCTTCAGTAAAAAAGGCCCTTTGCTTCCGGACTTCTTTCGTGAAGTCGGGAAAGAATATCAGTTTGTGATTCTCAATCATGATTGATGTCTCTAAGGAGTCTGGTTTGGGTCAAGATATGATCACAGTCCTTGTAGTGCAAAAGTTTCACCACTATTAGTCGGGGAGCCACTCCAGGCGGGGGAGGCCATGAAGGAACACGATGAGTGCGTTCCAACGCATAGTAAGGAGAGAGGCTCTTTGGGGCCATCTCTTCTTTAATCCATGTCTCCAGGAAGTCAATCATATTTGCACCAGTGCCCTCAATACGCTATGGGAGCCCAATAAGTCTGATGTTGTTTTGATATGCTCTATTTTCGGCATCATCAGTTCGGGTTTTTAAAGTTTTAAGCTCGCTTTCCATGGTCGAAAGCCTGGTTTACACTGAGACCATTTATCAGGCGAGTTCATCTATACCACGTTCAGTGGGGGTGTCTCCTTCAGTCAGATACCATTGATTATCTTGCAACAGACCCATGTCTGTGAATATGTTGTAAACCTTTAATTCAAGAGCCTCTCTGGAGGCAGCGATGGCCTGCAGGACTGTATCCAGGGTAGGGCCAGGGCACTGACCAACTCGGCATCCCCTCGTTTGCAGGTGACTTGTCCAATTCTTGGAGGCCCAGCACCTGGGAGGAGCAGGACTCCAGTGCATCCTTTTTCTTGCTTACTTAACCCATGGTGAGGGTCACTAGGTCTCTGTGAAAGATACCACTCCCAGGTAAGGGATCTGAATGCCGTGGGGCTGTGCTAGGTGAGATGCAGCAGCGGTTGTAGAGGTGACCGAAACAGGAGGGAAAGTGAAAACAACACACGAAAAATCCCACACCAATTTATAAAAATAGAGTAAAATGTAATAACTCATTTGAAACCAAAACGACAAAAATCCAATCAGTAGAACCAGAGATATGCAATTTTAGGTGAAACTAGTGGCAAAAGGCACAAACTGCCAACTGTGGTTATCTGGTTGCACCAGGACAAATTCACAAGTTCAGGTCGGCCTCAATGGAGCGTGGGCTGGTTACAGGAACCTAGTTTGGCCCACTGACTTTGCAGACTTTCAACGAGTAACCATAAATCTCCATGATGCACTGCATTTTTTCGTCTTTTTAACAAAAGGAACCAGGAGCTTTTTAAACAGGTACTGCATACAGGCTCCCCAACACCAACCCCTACAGGGACAATGTCACCTTGTGGCGTCTCTATATTGACAACATACTGGTGTTTTGGAAAGACGATACTGATCTCATCCCCGCCTTTGTCGCCTGGGTTAATGGCCTCAATCTCAACCTCAGGTTCATGGCCAACACATCAGACCGTGAACTACCTTTCTTGGACCTAATGATCAGACTTACCACCAACTGATTGGAGACAAAAACTTTCAAAAAACCCACAGACAGTCACAGTCCCCTTCTATTCAGTAGCTTTTACCCAAAATCCCTAGGGGAAAACCTCCCCTATGGGCATTTCTTGTGAATCAGACACGACTGTAGTATTCTGGAGGGCTTTATATCACAGGCATCAGAACTGACCAATCATTTGGTTAAACAGCAATACCCAGTGACTAAAATAAAAACTGCCCAGAAGAGAGCCCGTCATACCAATTGGGAGACATTACTCGAAACACAACCAAAAATTAATACTGAGCATATGACATGTGTAAAAACCATTACACCCGAATCAGAAGGGTTATAAGGAAACAGTGGAGAATCCTCCAGATAGGTGACCATGCCCCAAGCCCACCAAGGTTTGCGTTCAAAAGAACTGCAAATCTAAATGATTGGTTGATCAGCACCAGAACTAGAAAAAAGACACCTCCAATGCGGAATGCACTGTGGAATTGACCCCCTGTCACTGGCCACTTTCCTTGTGGATAGTGTGTAGTCTGTCCACTGACCAATGCAACTAAAACAATCAAACTGGCGAACACCCTCCAGTGGACACAAAATAAAAATACAAACTGCTATCACACGAAATTGCATCTATCTTATCACTTGCCATGCCAGCTTCAATACGTAGGCATGACTACTCACCCTGTAAAAACCAGAATAACTGAGCACAGAAGCAATATAAGATGCAAGAAGACAAACACAAAAATGTGTGCCCATTTTGCAGAATAAAACCATACCACTAATGATCTACACTGGACCATTTTGGAAGCCCACCCTTAAATATCAAAAGAGGCTTGGTTTAGGAAAGAACAAAACTGGGTTTTTAAACTTTCCACACATACCAGGGGTCTTAATGATGACATACCATGGGCGGAGTTGAACCGACTTGGATAACCACCACATCTATACCCTATATGTATCTAGCCCCTGTTATCAAGCCCTCATACCTAACATTTACAGTGTCACTACCTTAGACTCATGGACAACATAGCCTGTGCATTACGCGGCAGCCCATATTGAAAAGGCACTGTGCTCGTGTATACAGATGTGGTTGCTATATGTAAATTTAGCAGTAATTTCAACTGACGACTGTATAGCTACCTTGATGCAGCAAACATCTGCTTAGCAAGTATGCCTGCACTCTAGATATTTGCATGTGTAACTTCTGTGCTTCTCTTCAATTTGTATATTTGGTTTCCAACATAACACTGTTCCTAGTGGCGACACCCATAAGCATACGCTCATGAACTGCTCACAATTTAGCCCATAATATCATTTAACGTGAACCCCGGTCCGCACGCACTCTTGAGCGCTGTTTATTTTAAAATTGTCAATAAAATTGACAATAATACCCTCAACAAAGATGGCCGCATTAGTTAGCGGTCTAGACTCATGGCTCACATACGTATCATCCGACAGCGTTAGATATACCACATACCCGGAAGTATTCAATACGGGGACCAGAGTCAGGGTAGGACCAGTGCTAGTTGCTACGCCTCCTTCCTGTAAGTATGAATGATCCTTGCAGGACAAGCCCCTTGACCGCAATCAATGTTACCGGTAAGGAATACGCTGTACTATCAGTATCGCGTATTTAATTTGTTACAGATCAGAGCAAACAAGTCAGCCCAGACCGACTTGCCTAGGGGTGAGTCCACAATTACACATGATGTGCTATACTGGGTTGCGATCCCGCGCTGTCGATCACTTTTTGCCATGATCACCACAACGCCCTTAGTTGGGTTACTCGATACTCTGGTAGCGGGTCACTGTACACTTTTATTTTAAAATGTACACAGACAATACTCCTAGTCCAGTTGTTCGATTGCAATTGTTAATCCAATTCGCCACAATTTTAAGCTTAATTGCCACATATGTGTGTGTCTGTCACGATTTTCTATGTGTTCCCTGAAAAATCGCAAGCACCCTCACTGCACAAGGATATAATGTACGCTATGGAATTTTCAAATTTGAGCAAGGAGCGTCGTACTATGGTAACACCAAATACCTACAGCACCCTTACGGTCGTAGCACACCTAACCACCATCGGTGCAACCAATACCCCAAGTTTGAAAGTTTAGTTATTAGTACAAGCACAGTCTAACCGTTAGTAATTAGACACGCGCTATGAACACCTTGATAACTAGACACTCACTGTTTCACTCATCGTGGTGATACTACACACTACATCACTCAGCATGTTATTACATGCAATTTGACCTTTGCATTAGAACCTCCCTAACTGACCTATTGTTGCTCTTGTTTTTATCTCCTTCCCTTTCCCTTTTTCGCAGGTCTTAATTTTCTGGGAAAAATTGGACCCGGTTTTCTTACTGTAAAGCTGGTTACTATCCAATGAAACGAATCCTAGAACCAGCATTGAGGTAGTGCTAGAGTATAATCAAAACCTTTTACCACGGTCCCGATGAAGTGCCACCAGACCCATTAGGGGCTACTCTTGGCATGAAACATGTCGACCCTATGCACCACACAAGCCCTGTAGGATCAATACATCCAGTCAGGACTCACTTGTTTTAGTTAGGCTAGTGCCCTCTTGGAATCAAAGTATTAGACAGGGTTGTTCTAGACCTATTTTAAGTTTCACACTCACTGCAATACCTAGCCCACACACCCGCACTCACCCTATGGCTTCATCAACAAAAGATCTCCGCCAAAGTGCCATTTTGCGGGTGCCTGTCAGGCATTGGAGTGCCGGCCCGACAAGGAGCAGGCCCAATTATGAAGCATGACATGCTTCCGGGTGTCAGAGGGCACTTTTTAGAAAGACCTGAATCCTCTCTCACTCCTAGGAACTGCATACCCTCTGTTTTCTCGCACTGCATTTCTTCGTCAGCAGTTTTACTGACATTTTAATACAATAAGGGTCATTTGACTGACTTTCAAGGTGGTACAAACACTATTTTTTACACTGTTGGGTCAGTATGACTGTTGATATTAAAATTATTTATACATGCAGATTCATGACATTTGATCGATATTTATTGATTGCACTGTTATTCCTCTTTGTAAATGCAAAGACAATATTTATGAACAAATTAGCATCTGCTCCATTCATCCTGCATGAACAGACACTACTGGGATCCTCTTTCATACTGGGTCTATTGGTTCTGTTGCTTTTTCTTCTCCCACTTGAAGTGGATATTGCAAAATAAACAAGCATTGGCAAAGCCGAAAGGTCTCCCCTATGTAATAGCTATTGGCATTGGCAATATGTTTTATCCAGGTTGTTCACCAGTGAGGGTGATATTCAGCATAGTTAAACATTAGTGAGGTGGAGAGGGTTGGAGTGGGGTGTGTTGGAGAGGGGTGGGCTGGACTGGAATGGGGTAGACTGGAGTGGGGTAGTGTACAGTGGAGTGGGGTAGATTGTAGGAGAATGGAGTGAAATGGATTTGAGTGGTGTAGAGTGAGGTAAATTGGAATGGGGTAGATTGGAGTTGAGTGGGATAGAGTTAGGTACATTGGATAAGAGTGGAGTGAGAGAGATTGGAGTGGAATAGGGTGGAGTGGGATAGATTGGGGTAGATTGGAATACAGTGAGGTAGAATGGAGTGGCATAGATTGGAGTGGGGCAGAGTGGACTGGTGAAAATTGGGGTAGAGACTGGAGTGGAGTGGAGCTGGAAGGAGTGGTGTAGATTGGAGTGGAGTGGGGTAGATGGGCAAAGATGGGAGTTGAGTGGGAACGAGTGGGGTAGGTTGGAGTGGAATGGGGTGGAGTTGGGTAGATTGGCACAGATTGGAGTGGAGTAGGTTGCATTAAGTGTGGTAAATTGGGGTGGACTGCAGTGAGGTGATTTGAGTAGACTGAGTTAGATCGGAGTGAGGTAGATGGGAGAGGGGTGTAGATTGCAGTGGGGTATATTGGGGTGAAGTTGGGTATTGTGGAGTGGGACTGGGTAGATTGGAGTTAAGTGGGGTACATTTGAGTTAAGTGGGGGCATAGTGGGTTAGAGTTGAGTGGAGTAGAGTGAAGTGGGGTAAGAAGTGGGTAGAGTAGAGTCAGGTAGTTGGAGTTAAGTGGGGTAGTTTGGAGTGTAGTGTAACAGAGTGGTAATGATTGGCATGGGGTACCATGGTGATGATTGTTGTGGAGTGGGGTAGATTGGATTGGAGTGGGATAGATTGGGGTGGAGTTGAGTGGGGTGTGGGAGAGTGGAGTGTGGTGGAGTGGATTTGAGTAGGTTGTAGTCAGGTAGATTAGAATGGAATGGGATGGAGCGGAGTTGGTAGATTTGCATAGATTTTGATTGATTGAAGTTAGGAGGGGAAGGTTATGGGTCGATTGGATTGGCGTAGTTTGAGGTAGATCAGATTGGAGTGATGTTGAGTGGAGTTGGGTAGATTGGAGTAGGGTATAGTGGGGTAGACTGGAGTGGAAATGGGTAGATTGGGGTGGATTGGGGTGAAATGGAGTGGGGTAGATTGGAGTGGGGAGTGTGGGGTGTGTTGGGTGGAGTGTGGTAGATTGGAGTGGTGTAGGTTTGGGGTGAGTTGAGTTGATTGGATTATGGTAGACTGTAGTGGAATGGAGTGGGGTAAAGTGGAGTGGGATGCATTTGAGGTGGGTAGAGTGGGGTAGATTTCATTTTAGTGTGGTAGATTGGGGTGGACTGGAATAGAATGGGGTGGGGTAGATGATAGTAGAATGGGGCACAGTGGGGTAAAAGTTAGGAGTAGGTACATTAGGTTAGGGTGAAGTTGGGAAGATTGGAGTATATAACAAACAAACCTGTTGGACGGAAGTTAAAAGCAACCCAGAGGAGTAGCATTGAAGTGAAAATGACAACAATGGAAAAACAAGTATCTTAAATACAGTGCTTTACTTGTAAAAAAGCGACAACAAAAAACGTTGCTGGGCTCTCGTCAGGATTCCACTGCAGCTTGCACCACGAATTGCCCCTTCTATGCTGCCAATGATGGTAACTACCAACATCACGCTCCTATAAACGTGCTGTTGTGGTCATCTTTAAATTAGCGAGACAGCGCCAGCTTGTGGTAGACTGTCACAAGCGCTGGTGTTGACAATTAAGTGCCAGTGCTGAGCCCCAGAAACCAACGGCTCAAAATAAGCACTGCTTGAATCCCAGCGTGAGCTGCGGAAAGACACTAATCAAATTAAGACAATTAGCACTTAGTCCATGCTCTGGAGAAAGAAAAGGAAGTGACGAGAAGGTATAGGGCGGCCAATTATGAGGCAGCTAAAAGAATGACAATCAAGTCATTGAATGGAACAAAATGAGCCGGCACCAAGCCCTTTACTGTATACACTCCTCCTCGAAGTAACAGTGCATGTATGATGTTAGGCAGCAGCGAAGGACACTAGTCAAATGAAATCAATTAGTACTTGGTCCATACTATGGAGAAATAAAAAGAAGTGGCCTGATGCACATTGTGGCCAATTAGGAGGCAGCTAAAAGAATGACAGTCAAGCCATCAAATGGTAAATAAAGGGCGAGCTCCAATCCCTTTACTGCATACAATACCCTTTGTAGCAGTAGCGGATATATACTGTTAGAAAATACCTAAAAAGGATTAACAAAAGTTGGCCAATGTGGATGAGGGAAGGGCCTTTTCTGCATGTGCTGTTAGGGATTAATAAAGAATTATCTTCTATCCCAGAATAACGGGGTAAAGCGTGAATTCTCCCTGAGATAAGATAGTGGTAAACATCTATATTTTTGTACAACTGTAATATGAATGAGTAAAGATAATATTTAGCTGTGGGGTTTTTGAATATAGTCTTGGTCTGTTCAAGCCTTCTGGAACACTCTGAAATTGATATCAATATTTTCGAGCAATATCTCTTAATTTAGTCAAATTACACAAGTTATCTGCTAAATGACAGTCTCACTTGATTCCATTAAATTACCCATTGTTTTCTCTGCCCTTCTACTTCTAGGAGGATTTAGGGAAAATCTGCAAGGCATATTTAGGACAGCTAAGACAAATCATGCAAACCCGGCCAGACATTTATTTAATTTAAACAAATGCCATATAAGTCGAGACTGCCTTCCTCCTAGGCAGCAGATTGCTCAGGTTTACTTCTCAGATTTCATTCTAGTGAGAAATTGATCGTCTTTTTTGATCAGCATTGCATTAATAGATCTAGTGCAAGCAAATAAGTTGCATTTGTCCTGTGTTTTGGAGTGAATATACAATTTGTGCCCAATCAAGTCTACAGGTTTACAGGAGGTAGCCGACAGAGACAGGAGAGCAGAAGGAGAGAAGGCGCGGGACCCGGCAGAAAGAAAGGTTTTAATTATTTGTTTTATTATTATTCCCCCCCCAGGTAACCCACCACCCCCTGCAAGCCATGCTGGTGGCTACTGAGCTCTCTCTTCCAAACCAAACAGTGGCGTATTGAAAGTTGAGGCCCCCTCCTGCAAGGCCCAAGGAGGAGCCCCCACTCCGGATTTAATCTGGAGCTATCATGCCTGAGTACTGTGCTGAGGGGGCCCCCCTGCAGTTCACCCCCCCCCCCCACTGTGGTGGCTGCGGGGACCTGTGTTACACCCCTGAAACCATACACACCTTGTGCCTGTAATATATGTACTTACTGCAGAGTTCTTCATCAGATCCATCACCACAGTCATCCACCAGATCGCAAAGCTGCTGCCTGTCGACGCAAGCCTTTGTGTCTCTGCACCAGAAATGTGCTGGTGCTTCGCAGCTGGCTGCTGCTGGTGGAAGTCCGCAGCGCTCAAACACAATGTCATCCACAGCCGAGACGCCGTCATAGAATCCAAGACTGATTTTCTTAAACGAAAGATGGAATGGTTGTTTGAGGCGGCCAAGCTGAACGTAGCCCCTCGACCACTGATTCCCCTGGTTGTACAAAACTTTCCAGACAACAGTTGATTCATTCACGCCTTCAACATGAAGATGCATTTCTGCTGCCCCAACAGACAACCCATAGTTATAATACCTGTAGGAAAGGGAAAAAATGTCCGCATAAACACACATTTTAATTATACATTTATATAACAATGCAATTGTACATCTGCAGCATAGTTTTTCTAAATATTTTGTTTAAAACAATTTAAACACATGCAGAAGATGTACCATTTTCATTAAACATGATCTTCTCTTTATTACATTCCTTACAACATGCCTGTGCATTGATGCTCATCCTTTTCCGAACCGACATGCAGCCTCGCATCATGTAAGCCCATTGAATTTGTCATTCGTGGAAGTGACTTGAGGTTGGTGAGGACTCAAAGGGCAGCCTCTGCATTTGCACAGGGTCTATTTGCCTGCAAGTGCCTAGCTCCAAACCACATGCCCAACCAGCAACATGCCAGGTGACACTTGCTTTAATTGAAACAAAACCCCATTTGCGTTCTAAAGATCAGGCCGCTATCAGAATGATGCCGAAGACACATAGCCACAAACAATGTTGAGAGTGTAAGGTTAGTCTTGTGCTACAGTTTGAAACCACCATCCCACTTCAACTGTTTTTGCACATAGGTTAGAACCCCCTACAACCATTAGGTGATCATATACCTCAAGCACCGGTGATTGTGGAGTGACATAATTGTCACAGAGTATGGTCACAAGTAGCTATGTATATCTGTCTGTGTGTGGTGGACACTCAGTGTGATGCGCATTCGGCCAGGAGTACTCCGGAGCTGAAGCCTGTAGCCACAGGAATAGTGGCATTTGTTTAATCCATGGCCCCATAGGAACACAGAAGTTTCAAGATACTAAAAGTTATAGGCACACTCATGGCACGACCACACCCTCCCTCTTATCATAATGATGTTATACCAGGAAAGTGCTGAACTGTCCAATGAATATAGTCAGCTAATTCCATCCTGAAAGCTAAATCAGTGGAGCCACCACCAAAATTCAGAGGGCCTAACTACAGAGCCAAAAGCAGTTTTTGCAAACACCACAACATTTGAATCCAAGTTGAAATAACATTGATGGAAATTTAAACTCCCACCAAGTGACTCACACCATGTTCACTCTGTGCACTCAGAAAAGGTGTAATTGCCAATTTGCATAAGAATGAGATAAGTCAACTGAAATCTTAAGCAGATTACAAGATGTATATCGTAGATAGGGGGCAACTCTCATGTAGTCACACACTGAGTAGATGTGGTTGACTACTAGTCTTGTATTTTAAAGTGACGATGAATAACTTAAGGTGTACTGTCTGAGCTAATCTTCATGGAACAGAGCGTGGTGGTAATTACAAATGCTGGTTCCAGCCCCCAGTTTGGTTACTGCAGATGCATCAATTATAACAAAGATCACAACCTGTCTTTATGGAGCATCAACTGATTCTGTAATAACAACTCCCTCTGATTACTTCATCATAAAGTTCAAAATGTTCCCTCACTTCCTTAGGGGACATATGACTGACAGAACACAGCTACTATTATTTTCAGAAAACACTTTTTTTTGTAGATCGTCCGTGTGTGATCACAGCAGAGATGCCCCTCTATCCAGTCCATGAGGCCCAGGAATATCCATATTTAGGGATAATTCTCTGGCAGTAGAGTAGGAATATTTTTTCACACCTGCATGTCCCTTCGCCATTTTCTATTTTAGTTTTGACACAGAAAGGATGCACTTTAGTCTGCTGATTTGCAGTGTATACAAGTGGATGGAGTAGGCCTTGAGAGAAGTTGTTTTGGGATGCACATAATCATTGATGACCTTTGAACTCTTTATTAGAGTCATGTAACCCTCCTCAGATGATCGGTGATTTGCTTTTATTGTCAGTTGAAGTGGTTGTTTTGTTTTTACTGTCACCTGTAGGTACAAGGGATGTAGAATGGTATGAGAGCCTGTCAGACCCATCATGCTTAGGGTGGTCTTCTCCCAAACATGTTGCTTGCTTACCTACTTATTTAGCTGTATCATTTTGTTGGCCTTAAGAATCTGTAAAATGTATCACTGCTGACTGGTACTAAACTGCATGCGTTTCTCTAATAAACAAGGTAATGTTGCTGTATAACTAACCAGCATATTTATTTTACGTATATGTCCCTTGTTAAGTGGTATACCATATTCCCAGGGCTTGTCATCTAAATTCTTCTAATGGGCCTGCAGCACTGGTTGTGACACCACACAAGTAGCCTTTTAAACCTGTCTCAGGCCTGCAATTGCAAGTGTGTGTGTAGTTTACTGCCACTTCGAATTGGCATCTAAAACCACTTGTCAAGCCTTGAACCCCCCCACTTTTAGTGCACCTAAGTCACCCCTAATGTAGGCCCTAGGTAGCCCAAAGGACAGAGTGCTGTGTAAGTAAGAGGTAGAAATGTCAATATAGTAGGATACCACGCACACCAAATTTTAAATGCGATAAACCAAATTAGAAAAGTTCTGAGCGTGCTGAAGAGGAGTCGTCCTCTAAACCAAGGCAAAAAATACTAGCAATAGTTGCACCACTCAGCGATGAGTGGTGTCCCTCTTGTAGCACAGCAATAATGCTGCGACGAAGTCGCAATGAATCCAAGAAAAGTTCAACAGGGTAAATCTTGAATTTTAATATCCATTGTCAGCATGAATATTTGAATTGTTAAGCTGCTTGAGCAATTCCAAATTGCGTTTAAAGGAAACCAAAAAAAATCCTCAATGCGTTTCGGGTGAGTGACCCTTCGTCAGGAGGAATCCTAAAAAATGAAAGGTAGGAGTAAGTGTCTCAACCCCCTAACAGATATCAGTCTGTAATTGCGATTCTCCTATTAACATGACCAGAGAATCTGGATTTCATTAAAGACATGGAGGCTATCATTATGCATTAATCCTTTAATGCAGTCACAGACAGCCGCACTACATCACAAAGAAAGAAACAGTTCTAGAATGTAGTGATCAGGATACAATTGGCATGAGACACAAACAGACTGCCTCTTTTAAATGCAAAGAAGTAAATAAAGTTCAGAAGTAAGGTCCAACTTGGTCTTGAAATTGAAGGTAGTAACGAGTCCGAAGAGAGGTAGGATGAAGGGTAGATGATCATGTAGAATTATCTGAAAGGAAAAAGGAGAGCGAAGGTATAAAAAGTAATATAATGGTAAGGACATAACTTGATGTGCAATACAAGTAAACCTCATCAAAGTACATAGCTTCAAGTACATAAATATCATAAAGGTACATAGCCTCAAGTACATAGTTCAAGAAAATATACCAACCAAGGGAGTGGAGCAAAAGGGTGGGATAATGATAGCCTCCGTGTCTTTAATGAAATCCAGATCTCTGGTCATGTTAATAGGAGAATCGCAATTTCATTACAAGACCGGAGGCTACATTATGCATGTTGGTAGCCATGAAGTACTACATCCGACATGTGTTCAATAGGTTTACAGTAATGGTGAGCGAAAGTTGAGGCATTAGACCAATCGGCCGCTTTAAGAATATCATCTAACTTTCCTCCGGACCAGAAGGATTTGCTTGCCATAGCACCTCTGAGAGAATGAGCTTGGAACTTAGAAAGGTCAATTCCAGCTAGATTCATTACACACTTGACCCATCTAGAGATGGAGGAGGAAGCAACTGGTTTAAAGGGTTTAACAAATGAGATAAGGAGTTGTTTGGCATCTGGAGGGTGAAGGTCCTTAGTTCTCAAGTCATATTCTCTCATACAGTCTAAGACGCACAATTTCTTGCAAAGGTCAAAACGGGGATAAAAAATAGAGTCTGACATGGTTTTAGTTCTTCTAAATATATCAAATTTAACTCCAAACATATCGTAAGATCTATGAGAAATATCCAGGCATTTCACATCTGAAAATCTACGACAAGAGATTAGGCATAGGAGAGTAGCAAGTTTAAAAGAAAGGTATTTTCTGTTGAGGTAGGCGTTATCTGGCCAAGAACAGAAAAGGTCTAGGATAGCTTTAACATCCCACATGGATTGGTATTTGGGTCTGGGAGGTCTTTTTAGTCTCATACTTTTCATCACTCTACAAATAATATTGTTCTTACCTACCGTTTTACCATTGACTAGGGAGTGTCCGGCGGAGATTGCAGATCTATAGCAATTAATAGATCTATAAGATAAACCCCTGTCAAATTGTTCGACGAGGAAGTTAACTATATTGACGATAGGAGCCTCCAAGGGATCCAAGTTCCTCTCCATGCACCAACAAACCCATTTTTTCCAAATGTTGTTGCATCTATAATGAGTTCCTGGTGCCCATGATTCTCCGAGGAGGGAAAGAGCTGATGACGAAAGGCCAGACAGTTAGTTGGATTGCCTGACACTTTCCAAGCAAGAAGGTTCAAATTCCCTGAAGAGATTAGGTGGTGATCTTGTCCGTCTGCGTTGGTGACCAGACCTTTGTTCGCTGGAATGAGGAAGGGGATGTCGCAAGAAAGTTCGAGTGTGGTGGGGAACCAAGCCTGAGAGGGCCAAAATGGGGTTATCAGGACCAAGCAACATTGGTCTAATCTGACTTTCTGAAGGACCCTTTGTATCATGGCAAAGGGAGGGAATGCGTAACCTCGGAGGTTTGACCAGGATTGAAGAAAGGCATTCACCGCTAGAGCTCCCGGGTCTGGCTGAAATATTTTGAGAGTTGGAAAGTTAATCTGCTTGCAAATAAATCCACATCTAATGGACCCCAAAAGAGAGAGAGAAAACCTTCGCATTGAGTTTCCAATCCGTACGGTCTGAGAGAAATCTTGAGTTCCAATCTGCAGAGAGATTTGACTTCCCTGGAAGATATTCCGCCTTCAGGGAAATCTTGTGTTCTAGACAGAACATCCAGAGTTTTTTCGCGAAAGCGGATACATCTGCTGATTTGGTACCGCCAAGGCGGTTGATACACGATACTGCAGAGATGTTGTCCATCTTGAGAAGGACAGATCTGCCTTGGAGAGAGTGTCTGAAGCTCATTAGGGCATATAGTCCGGCTGTAAGTTCTAAGAAGTTTATGTGGTGGGAAGATTCCGCAGAGGACCAAGCGCCACCAGTGTTTTGATCGAGGAAGCGAGCGCCCCAGCCGTGGAGGCTCTCATCTGATTCCAAGACAAATTCCGGGACAGAGCCAAAAATTTCTTTGCCGTTCCAGGCATCCAGGTTCTCTAGCCACCATGAGAGTTCCAATTTCCCTTCTTGGTCGAGAGTCACAGAGTCCTCGTACCAGAGACCAGATTTGAGAGCTTTCCCCTTTATTCTCTGAAGAGCGCGGTAGTTCAGTGGCCCTGGAAAGATGGCTTGGATGCTGGATGAGAGGAGACCTAGAAGGCGGGCTAACTCTCGTAGGGTTATAGAGTCTTTTTTTAGCACATACCTGATTTCTGTGCGAATTTTGGCGATCTTCTTGGTAGGGAGAAGGAGGAGACAGTTCGAGGTATCTACGGTGAAACCGAGGAATTCTAAGGATTTGGAAGGAGTAAGGATGGATTTCTCTCTGTTTATAATGAAACCGAGACTTTCGATAAGGTGGATGGTGGTAGTGAGGTCTTTTTGAATTTGGGAGTAGACTTGAGACATGATCAGAATGTCGTCTAGGTAAATGATGAGGCGGATACCCCTCTCTCTCAGAATAGAGACGATAGTTCTCATCATTTTGGTAAAGCTCCAGGGAGCGGATGAGAGACCGAAGGGAAGAGCTTTGAATTGGTACAGACGTTCTTTCCAAGTAAACTGGAGAAAGGGCTGGTGTTCTAGTGCCATCGGAATGGTAAAGTAGGCGTCCTTGAGGTCTAATTTCACCAACCAGTCTCCTTTCAAAAGAAGGTCCCTGAGAAGGTGAATACCTTCCATTTTGAAATGTCTGTAAGTTAAATATTTGTTCACCTCTCGAAGATTTATCACTGGTCTCCATCCTTTGTCCTTTTTTTGAACTAAGAAACGGGTGCTGATAAATGTTTTAAAGGACCAGGGAACCTGTATGATAGCTCCTTTTTTGAGCATTGAAGAGATTTCCTCTTCGACGATCTTCTGATGGTCGACTGAAAGAGTTAAAGGATTCGGGGGATGAGATTGAAAGGGGATTTCTAAAAAGTCTATTTTGAAACCCTGGACGGTCTCTAGAACCCAAGGATCTTGAGTTAGGGACTCCCAAGTGTGGTAGAATAGTTTTAGTCTGCCCCCTACTTGGGAAGAAGAGGGAAGAGGAGGAAGACTTACTTGCGGGACTGGAGAAGTTTGGATTTCCACGGGATCTGTAGCCTTTATTACGAGGTTCTCCTCTGGCTCGACGGGTGTAGAATTGTTGATTTGAGGGGTAGAAGCCTCTATCAGAGCCTCTGAAGGACGAGAAGGGCCGCAGGGAATTGTGGCCGGAAAAACAGCCCCTTCTTCCGGCCTGTCCAAAAGGTTTGTGCTGAAGACACGCTTCATATTTGATTGAGCCCTATCCAGGGCGGTAAAGGTGGCGACATATTTGCCGATTGACTTGATCATGTCTTGTCCGAAGAGAAGACCCTTAGGGTTGTCAGAAGGTTCTTTTCCTGCCAGGTCGCTGAGTTTGGGATTGATCTTTGTCAGGATAGTTCTCCTCCTTTCGATGTTCAGACTCGAGTTCGCATTACCAAGGAGGACAATAGCTCTTTGGCTCCATCCGCGAATGAGGTTGGTATCGAGAGGCGTATTTGAAATGTGTGACTCCTCTGCTAGGTCTAGGATCCTGGTGAGGGGGCCGAGCACGTCAAGGAGGTGGTCTTGGCAGCCCTTGAGTGCTCTCTCCAGACCTCTTCTAGGGTCTTTTCCCACTTTAAATAGGAATCTTATTAGGTCGGGGTCGAGGTTGGGGGTTTGAGAGACCTTGTCATGAATTGTGGGTCTCGGGCACTCTGATCTGAGAGTATTTCTAGTTTCTCTTTCCAGAGAGTTCCTTAGCCATCTCCTAATGAATTTAGAGACGTGTTCTTGAGGGAACCACTTTGAACTGTTAGGGTGGGAAATACTTAGGGGGGGAGAACATTTCTTCTCCTAACGGATTGAGTATAATGTTATCGGAAGAAGAGGGGGATTCTCCTTTGCCAAAATTATCTAGATCTTGGTTTGGGTCGTCAAGATCCAAAACGAATTCATCGTAGGGGTTGTGGAAATTTTCTTCCTCTGAATCAGAGTCTGCGTCATCCTTCCCGTCATAACGGGTTGTACCGCGAAGGATACCAGTCAAGTTTGTGCCGCTAGGGGCACCCATCAAATTTATGCCGCGAGGGGCACCGTTCTCGTTTGAGGCGCGAGGGTCTCCCAACATAGATGAGGTGCTAGGACCTTCTAGGTCAACTGAGGTGCTACGACCTCTTGTGCTGTAATCAGCAGGATGTTCGCAGTATTTTGATTTTTTATTCTTTTTTCCGTGAGTTATGGTGTCGTAGGTAGAGTCATCGTGACCAGAGTGGAGAGATCTTTTGCAAGACATCACTTCTTTAAAGGTAGATAGCATGCAGTATCGCATTTCTTTTTGTAGGAATTGTTTAAAGGAATCATTATTGTGGAGGGGTGAACTAGCAGTAGCATCGTCCGAGTCAAGGTCTGACATTTGGCTGGTAAGGAGGTAAGGTAAGTTAAATACTAAAGAAATTATTATTATTATTTTTTTTTTTTAAGTTTTATCTATTTTAATTAATTAATTACTTAGATTGATATTAAATCTCCCCTTTTTAGATGGCAAGGCTGGAGAAATAATTTGTTAATAATTATTGGTGGAATTTGAATTGATTTGCTTGTTTCGTTGTTATTAAGGAGTATTTCCCTTGAATTGCTTGAAGAGCGTCTTCTGGCAGCAGCTGATGCGAGTGGAGTAACTGAACCTCTTGCTCGAGATCAGCTGTTGCCAGGGAGTCGTCGGAATTGGAGGAAAGAGCCTTAGATACAGGCTTGTGAGCGTGCACCGTTATTAAGGTGCATTCCTCCAAGGCAGCGACGCGCTCGCTTGGGTGCACACGAGCGCGTCGTCTCGTCGAGCTCCGGCAAAAAATTGGGAATAAATACCCAAAACTGCTCCCTTCAGATATACGCGATCGAGCGCGTTGCAACGGGTAAAGAAAGGGAAGGTCTCGCAAGGTAACGGAGACAAAGGATTATCTATTTGAAAATAAAAATGTGCGCTGAAGTACAACTGTGGGTGAAGGAAGGACAACCTCAATAGGAAGTCGATGGGAGGGGGGCTAGGGGAAAGGGGGGGTAGAGCCCCTAGTCGGCTGCGCATGCGGCGGGGCAGTTGGGGCAAACACAACATACAAGAGAAATTGGCACAACATTCAGCATTGAAAACAAAGGGCAACCAAGATGAAAAGGTAGATCTTTCCTTTTCCCCTTCTTTAAGTCCAAACAAAGTCTTAAGGACAATAGCAATAAGAGAGTTATAGAAATGTTACTTATCTGTCTGTGAGCCGCATTTAAAAGAGGCAGTCTGTTTGTGTCTCATGCCATTTGTATCCTGATCACTACATTCTAGAACTGTTTCTTTCTTTGTGATGTAGTGCGGCTGTCTGTGACTGCATTAAAGGATTAATGCATAATGTAGCCTCCGGTCTTGTAATGAAATCGAGCTAGTGACTATATGTGAAACTCATGCATTGTGTCATTGTCATAAGCAGAAAACTAAAGATGAACGATGAAAAATAAAAAATAAAAATAAACCATAAGAGATAAGACTTAATGCGTAAATGCGTTAATGTGATTTGAAAAAGACCGTTGGCAAAATTCGAGACCACAAATCAAGTTACCGTGATTGAAAAAGGGTTGCAACGAACAAAACCAACGTGACTAAATGAATAAAAAAGGCAATAGACGAAGTTTAAGACAACCAAACCACCATGATAGCGGAACGATAAAACGAGCTTAGTGGAAAAAGCCCGTAGGCGAAGTTTAACAACCAATAGTGGAGTACTGAAAGGTGTAGCGAAAGAAATCACATCGATAGTTGCCCACAGTTAGACGAAAACCCTCCGTTAAACATAGATTTACCTTCAGCTAATCAGAAGCGAACGTGTGCAATGCTCGCGTTGACAGGTTACAAAAGTCAACTACTGTTCATGCTCTTTATAAACAATAAACAATGAAAGCGGACTGGTATCATGACGCAGAATAGTGGCCATCTTAGAGCAGGTACATGCAACGGAATCAAAACGGCATCCAACTTAAAGAAATGTGATTACATTATCACAAAGCATGAAGTTAAGAACGATAAGTGGAGCGGACTGAAAAACGTTCACAATAGACCATGTTAACAATGAATAATGAAAAAAGTAGAGTGAAAAATTGGAGTTTGCAGAAAAAAACAAAAGTACGAGCGTGTACGTAAATTGTCAATAAAGTTTCATGAGGCAGTAGAGTGAAAAACATGTAAAGCTTAAGAAGGCAGATAATGTTGCAAAAGGGCTCAAGAGAAAGTAGGAAGTATAAGATTGAAGAAAAAAGAACTATTGAGAAAATAAAAAATAAATAAATATCAAAAATGGTTAGAGCAATGAAAAAATAAGAGAGCTTAAAAAGAGGACTCAAGAGAAAAATAGAAAGACTGAGCGATAGTAACTTAAAAGACAATAACCAAAACAATGATGAGCAGATCGTGGCTTGATACGTGGAACCAGCACCACAGTACATAGCAAATTTACGTGAAGCAACTAAGTTCAATCCGATCATTGAGTCCATTGGGTACCAGGGAGTTCATTCTGTATATCCAGGATGTTTCGCGTTGAATCAAAAACTTGCAGTTATCTCTACCTTCTTTGAAAGGAACCATTTCACAAACCAGGAAACGTAGTTGACTGATGTTGTGTTGGTGTTCATTGAAATGTGTGGCAACAGCAGACTTCAAACTCTTATTCCGAATGTTACTCTTATGTTCGTTCAGGCGTGTTTTGATGTTTCTTTCTGTTTTGCCGATGCATGCTAATCCGCATGGGCATTTTAACATGTATACCACATTTTTAGAGTCACACGTTGCTGAAACAAATAGTTTGATGTTGTATCCACGTGTGGGATGCTGAACTGTGTTCCCTTTGATAATGCTATAGCAATTACCACAATTGTAGCAGGGCATTGTGCCCTTGTGTGGCAAAATTAATTGGGCTGGATTAGTTGGTTTCAATAATTCCATAAGGTTTTTACTCCTTTCATAGGCAAACAACGGTCTTTCCGAAAAGATTTGGTTAAAGTCAGATTTGACTTGTAACAAAGGCCAATGTTTAAGAATAACTTTCTTGAGACTAACGCTTTCTGTGGAATATTTAGTGACAATAACAGCTCTGGAAGTTACTTTGGTGTTTAGCTGTTGTAGATCCACAACGCATTTATTCATTGATTGGAGAAATTGAACCTACTCCCTCTGGAACTGGCACAGTACAAAGCAACATTAAACAGTTGATCTACCTCACTAAACGTGAAATTAACCAAAGATTACATGCAAGTACCATGATGCAATATCATCGCGCTCAGCGTATTCCTAGGGGCTTGCGAATTTCCTTAAAACCATCGCTTTGCAAGAATGACCCTAAATTCATCGATAGGTGGTATGGCATTTTAAACAAGTGTTCATTGGACCTCATCTTGCTAATAATTGAAATTGCTAATAATTGAAGAGTTATCTAACATTTTAGAGGAATTGAATACCGAAATATCTCAACTTAAAAATGAATTATCGTCTAAAATGTTGCCAGAGGAACTCACCCAGACACTCATTGATATCAACGATCAACTCGAGAGACACAAGCAAGAAGTAAACGAAAGGAAACTTAAAAAATTTCGCAGGGATACCATAGATTATAAACTTGGGGAAGTGTATAATTGGGCAGAGGTTTACGCACGGAGACGTCAGTATAAAATACCACCAAAAACTTCTGATACTGACACTTCACCTGTGAGCAGTGATTCCGACATCACTCGCAACAAACCCAGAAACAGTCCCCGCAGAGAACAACCTCGAGTAGAAGCCACGACAGACACGGAGATTCCATCCACTTCAGCTTCAACTTCTTCTCCTGCGGTTCCTTTTTTAGGGGCAAGCCATTTAGACCACGTAGACCCAGGAGGGGCAAGAAAAGAAACTTCTGCAGCTCCGTCTTTGGAAAAGAGAATGACAAGGAGCCAATGATAAATGATCCAGATAATCTCGTCATCAACATTTCATCAACACCTCTTGATACATTTCAGATGAAATTACTTCAAAAAGGATCATCCTTTGTTCCGACTTATTCCTCAAATCTCTTGGAAGCTGAAGTAAGCTTTTATAAATTTATGCGCAAGTTCAGACTCAGACATTTCTTTGACAACGTTCTCACAGAACCATCCACTCAATCATCTAATACCTGGCAAGGTTTCAAGCCCAAAAGCACTTTCATGGCCCCTGTGAGCCACAAAGTCCTTGACACTTTTGAAACCCTTGTGAAACATGATTTGCAAATCATTTTCAGACACAATAAGAACAAACAGTCCAATTTAACATCTAAGGATAAATCTTTATTAAAACACTTAGCCAATGACCCCAACATCACCGTTCTTAACGCTGACAAAGGGGGTGCACTTGTTGTAATGGACACAGCTCATTACAATAGTAAATTGGATGAACATGTATTAGATATTGGACTCTATTCTGTTCTGGATCACAATCCCACACTCAATATCCAACTGGTCTCGCAGAATATTATCGACAAAGCAGTCCTACAAGGTACCATCGGAGAAACAGAGCGTAAATTCCTCATTTCAAAGTTTCCCAAGAATCCAACGCTACGCATGCTACCTAAAATTCACAAAAATCTCACTGATCCACCAATGCCACCGATCGTCTCCACCCGGGGTTCACATTAACCAGTTGGGAAGTACCTTGACAAACATCTTCAACCACTGGTTCAAGCTATGTCTACGTATGTAAGGGATACCACTGATTTTTTAAATATCCTATCAAATTTCACTACCCCATGGGAGAATGACATGTATTTCTGTACTATAGACGTCACATCTTTGTATACGTCTATTCCACATTACCTTGGCATGGAGGCCACTGAATTCTTTTTACTACAGTCACAGATATCACAGGATCTACAGGTTCTTTTATTAGAACTGCTACATTTCACGTTATATCACAGCTATTGTTGTCATGATAATCGTTTCTTTTTGCAGCTCAACGGTACTTCTATGGGCAATTGTGCAGCTCCCAGCTATGCAAATTTGTTTATGCACAAATTTGAATTGGACCACATCATCCACAATGATCCATGGAAATCACACTCACTCCTTTTTTTAAGGTACATTGATGACATTTTTCTAATTTGGCGTGGTCCCAAAACCTTATTAACTCACGCCATTGATCAACTTAACCTAGTTAATGACAGATTGAAGTTCACATTTAACATTGGTGAATCACATATCAATTTTTGGATGTTCTTATCTACATCAAAGATAATCACATAGAAACCAATCTGTACAGAAAGGATACCGACAGAAACAATCTTTTACATTTTTCCAGTTTTCACCAGCCTTCACTTAAGAGTCACTTACCATTTTCTCAAATTCTCAGGATCAAACGCATTATTTCAGAACCGGAACAACTTGAACAACACGTTTCAAACATGGAACGTCGTTTTCTTGACAGGGGTTATCCACTTCAAACTCTTGCCAGAGCCATTGAAAAAACCTCAACGAAACATAGGGCACAGCTATTGGATCTACAACAGCTAAACACCAAAGTAACTTCCAGAGCTGTTATTGTCACTAAATATTCCACAGAAAGCGTTAGTCTCAAGAAAGTTATTCTTAAACATTGGCCTTTGTTACAAGTTGAATCTGACTTTAACCAAATCTTTTCGGAAAGACCGTTGTTTGCCTATGAAAGGAGTAAAAACCTTATGGAATTATTGAAACCAACTAATCCAGCCCAATTAATTTTGCCACACAAGGGCACAATGCCCTGCTACAATTGTGGTAATTGCTATAGCATTATCAAAGGGAACACAGTTCAGCATCCCACACGTGGATACAACATCAAACTATTTGTTTCAGCAACGTGTGACTCTAAAAATATGGTATACATGTTAAAATGCCCATGCGGATTAGCATACATCGGCAAAACAGAAAGAAAGATCAAAACACGTCTGAACGAACATAAGAGTAACATTTGGAATAAGAGTTTGAAGTCTACTGTTGCCACACATTTCAATGAACACCAAAACAACATCAGTCAACTACGTTTCCTGGTTTGTGAAATGGTTCCTTTCAAAGAAGGTAGAGATAACCGCAAGTTTCTGATTCAACGCGAAACATCCTGGATATACAGAATGAACTCCCTGGTACCCAATGGACTCAATGATCGGGTTGAACTTAGTTGCTTCACGTAAATTTGCTATGTACTGTGGTGCTGGTTCCACGTATCAAGCCACGATCAGCTTTGCATCTGCTCATCGTTACTATCGCTCAGTCTTTCTATTTTTCTCTTGAGTCCTCTTTTTAAGCTCTCTTATTTTTTCATTGTTCTAACCATTTTTGATATTTATTTATTTTTTATTTTCTCAATAGTTCTTTTTTCTTCAATCTAACCTGTCAACGCGAGCATTGCACACGTTCGCTTCTGATTAGCTGAAGGTAAATCTATGTTTAACGGAGTGTTTTCATCTAACTGTGGGCAACTATCGATGTGATTTCTTTCGCTACACCTTTCAGTGCTCCACTATTGGTTGTTAAACTTCGCCTACGAGCTTTTTCCATTAAGCTCATTTTATCGTTCCGCTATCATGGTGGTTTGGTTGTCTTAAACTTCGTCTATTTCCTTTTTTATTCATTTAGTCACGTTGGTTTTGTTCGTTGCACCCCTTTTTCAATCACGGTGACTTCCTTTGTGGTCTCGAATTTTGCCAACGGTCTTTTTCCAATCACATTAACGCATTTACGCATTAAGTCTTATCTCTTATGGTTTAATTTTTATTTTTTATTTTTCATCGTTCACCTTTAGTTTTCTGCTTATGACAATGACACAATGCATGAGTTTCACATATAGTCACTAGCTCGATTACAGACTGATATCTGTTAGGGGGTTGAGACACTTACTCCTACCTTTCATTTTTTAGGATTCCTCCTGACGAAGGGTCACTCACCCGAAATGCATTGAGGATTTTTCTTTGGTTTCCTTTAAACGCAATTTGGAATTGCTCAAGCAGCTTAACAATTCAAATATTCATGCTGACAATGGATATTAAAATTCAAGATTTACCCTGTTGAACTTTTCTTGGATTCATTGCGACTTCGTCACAGCATTATTGCTGTGCTACAAGAGGGACACCACTCATCGCTAAGTAAGAGGTAGGACATGTACTCTAAAGTTTCACATGTCCTATTAGTGACAAACAGCTGAATTCACGTTTCACTACTGTGAGGCCTACTCCTCTCATAAGCTAGCATTGGATATTCCTTGATACATTTTTAAGCTGCAATTCCTGACCAGAAAGGAACAGCTGCATCCTGCTTTATATCTTAGGAATGGTAATGCTAAATGCTCTTTTGTGGTAAAGTTGGATTTAACAGTACTATTTTAGAAAGGGCATATTTAGAAAGTGGGCATTTCTCTGCTCTGTGTGCTTTGCAGACTGTTTCCAATTCCTTCTAGACAGCCACAAACACAGGACGCGTGGGTGTTACAGAACTCACCTGCATTCTGATAGCTGTTCCTGGGCAGGAAGATAGGAGGAGCAGACACTTACACCTAAATACGCAGTTCCTGTTTCCCATACAAAGTGCTGAGTACCCCCTACTGATAGTCTGGAGCCAGGGATGGGATGAAAGGGAAACCTGCGTACTTCATGGGCCTGCTTTGAAGTCACCCCCACTTCAAAGACACAACTGGGTCTAAATGCTGGGTCTCTGACCCTACCAAGACAGTACACTACTGGAATTGTGAAGGACTCTGCCAGGAGTAGAGAGACTGCTGTGCTACAAGAAGTGCCACTCTGCTTGATTGCTGGTCTGGAAGAACTGCTTTGATACACTGCCCTGCTAGCTGCTGATCTCTGTCCTGCTGAGGACAAGGACTGGACCCATCTCACTTGAACCCAGAGTGACTCCAAGGGCTTGCCCCTGCACTGAAGTCTCAGGGCCATCAAAGACTTCCTTCAATTCTGCAACAGCACCTGGACTCTGGTATCTGTGAGTCCACCCCTGCCAAGTTGTGCCAATCCAGTCTTGTAATCTTGAAAGGTGACTTCTGGTGTCCAGAACCATAAAATCGAAGCAGTGACAACTTTGCACCGATCGGAACTGACGCATTGCCCTTCGATGCCGACTCAGAAGCCAATTGATGACATTGCTTAGACCAACTGTGTGTCTCAACCATGACAGACAGCACAGTTCGACGACGACGCAGTGCCTGTATCGTAAAGGGGTTCATCGAGGATGCCTTCATCGCCTGCGTGGATCGGCACTGGCACCTCAAATCTTCAACACCAGGGCTTGCTCCATCCAAGGTACTTTTTCAGTGGGACCTGTTTGATTCCTGTAGTTGGTTTGCCCTCATTCACAGTTGGCCTGAACTTTGGATTTATCCCAGTCAAGCGTGACCTCAAGTCACCACAAAGCGCAATTTGCTTCCATGTACTACATTTTGATTTATTCATTAAAAATGAATGAATCAGTTTTTTGTCATTTTGGTCTTGTTATACTCATTAAAAATATAATCTATTTTTTGTTAACACTGTGCGATGTATTTTTGGGAAGTTTTCATTGCGTTACTTTTCTGTATGTGTGTGTTGCACAAATACTTTACACATTGCCTCTTTAGATAAGCACGACTCCTTTGTGCCAAACTACCAGATGGTGAGCACAGGTTATCATTTAGTGTGCATCTAGCTTACCCCGACTAGAGTGGTGTTTCCTGCTTGTACAGGGTGCGTACTCTGACAACCAGAAACCCCAGGTCTAACAGAGCCGTATGCCCCATTTACTTGCATGGTATTGTTGAAGTAGTTAGGCAGGGAGAGTCTAAGCCCTGGAGAAGACTGTTGACCTATATAGGCTTTATTATTTGTTGAAACAGGCTGGAATTTAATTGGGGGTAGGTGAACTGTATTTCATCACATACCCACTTTCATCATTATTAATTATATCAATGATACCTACAAATATAGGAAAACATTTGGGTTTACCCATAGATATTTTTATGTTACACCTAGACTTCTGCTTCTGTCCTGATTGAAAACATCTCAAGCACTACCTACTCTGGTGTGGGGTAGCCACCAATGAAGGTTGCTACAAAAGTTGTGGTTGAAGCGACTTCTTCAATTTTCTTTCGAATCCTTTGGGCGAATTGGAGTATTTACACAATTTGCCATCATACTAGTTTTGTGTCCTATATGTATGTTGTTAGGAGGGCGTACTTGAGTAATTGTCCTTTGTCTCTGCCCTGGTGATTACAGGATCAATGTAGGATCATTTGTAAAGCATTTATGAGGTACCAAAACAGTAATAACTTAAAAACAAAACAAAAAAATTGTGAAACCAAATTGAAAAAATACAGTAAATGTTGTACCTTTGAGGTGGAAATAACAACATTCCACGCCCCTCCAAACAAACAACACAACATGCGAGATGAAACAATAGCAGACGCTAAAAATAGGACCCTTAGAGATTGTTTTAAGAAATGCAGAACCACACCTCCAGCCTTATTCGACCTCAACGAAATGTTGTCCTCACCAGCACAGCCCCTTCAAACACGTTTAAGAGTAGATCCAGCTCCAATCAAAGTGCAGGCCATGAGCAGCCTCACAGCAAGGTTACCAGTACATTTCCGGATGGTCACCTGAAAGGGGACGGCCACTCTATCCCAGTAATTTCTAGGTCAAGATTAGTCACTTAGGCAGGAGACACATTTCACCACTTGCTACCAGTTCTTCAATCCATCAAGGAGCAAAGCTCTTCGCCAATTACCGTCTCAAGTGATGATTTTCCCAGAAGCCTGAGGATACCTCTGCAATCGGAAACCAATCCTCACACTAATAATACAGGAATTCCTGGAAACAAGAACATTTTCATCCCTCAAGCTGCGCAATGGACCAGGATTTCACCAGGCAACATTAAACTACTTACTCCAATGACGCCACCCACCTTGGCTCACCATGAGCCCCCCGATATAAAGCCAGGAGAGCCCAAAGATCACTCCCTCTTGGACTTATCCTTCTTCAAGACAGAATTCACTAGGACACAAGATATGCACAAAGGTCATGATCCAGCAGCGAATGAGTCATCACTCTCTGGTCCCAACTTCTGCAAACACTACAACCCACAGTGACCATATCAAACTACCACTCTGATAAGCTTGATCTTCAAGTCGACCTTTTAAATACATTAGCAGTATACATGGTTAGATAATAAACTGGAAGGCCTTCGCAATTTAATTATAAAAGCACAATTTAACAGCAATATGGCACAAGCGATATGTTGCTGCTCTCCAATAATTGACAGTTTGTCCTCCCTTTCTCAGTTTCTCACTTTGGTCCTGACAGAAATCAGGAAATTACCAACCGGTCTGCAAACCCAATCACTCCCCCTATGTCCACATTCAACTGATCAAATCATTCAGACAGCCAACAAGGAGCACAGCATGAAGCAAAAGAAAAGCAATAAAGGATGCAAGGATCTAACAGTAAATGCTGACACCCCATTGACTAACGTTTCAGCAGCAGTCCTGCCTTTTGTCAATCAAGCAGTTCACACGAAGTATGGAACCTCCCGACAAGCCAAACCGCACACAAGAACCAAAACCCTGTCAAAAATAGAACCACATACTGTGTCAAAGACAATGCTAACTTCGGACATTGGGGACGCTGACTTAGAGATGGGAATAACAATCAAATCTCCTCAAAAACCACATCTGAGCAAAAGGGGGAAGGGAAAGACTACGAGAAAAACGTAATAAGATCAGTACCGCAAGCATTGACAGTAGCTCCTTTCTGTCAAAGCAATCATCTCCAAAAACATTAGCAGGGCTTACATATAACACGACACCGGCATCTTGCCACCATAAACAGTATAGGCATTCACCTGGGCTCAGGTGGGAGGTTCCAGCGAAAAAATCACAACCCTCGATTTTAGTCAAGCCAGAAAGGGTCTACGAGCCAAAACCATCATCGCACTCTGTAGTAACTGGATTAGAAGTCCCAACAATCCCCATAAATACGGCAAACATTCCTAAGCAAACCCAAAAAAGGGAAGCTAAAGAACAGTACAATGACAAATTGAAGTCAAGTGGTAAGGAGAACCTCCGGATAACACTTGCAAAAAATTCGGACTCAGCAAACACATGGCTAAATATACCTCTAAAAAAGTGTCCTACCAACCCCAAGGCGAACAAGCGGAATACACGCAACGGTTAACCTTCAATGAACAGAGAATCAATCAATCCCAGACAAAGGATAAGAGCAACCACTTGCCCCCGACCAGGACCCAACCACAACAAATTTAGAACCCAAACCGTTATTCATCCCGGAATATTTCACTCAAGGACCACACAACATCTTGAACAGAAGGAACATCCTCCAACTGTTCAAATCCATTCCTGAACTGCGTCATATTGAATCCAGTGAAATAACATCTATCAAATTCAAACCCATCCGATGTAAACAATATACCGAACCAAAGTTAATTACTTGTGCATCAGAAGCAACCAAAGAGCAGGTAATATCAAGGTCTGACCAATTTAACAAATGAGGCATCAAAACAGTTCTTCAAACAGAACCACGGTACCCATAGTTGCAAAATCAGATAACAATGGAATGCCACCATTTTCAATACTAAAATCTGCTCAAAGCCGAGCCCCTGCAGAAATTACTCAAACAGAAATAGAGGAGCCTAAAACCATGAAGACTGATTGAGTCTGGCTACCAGCGGCTCTGGCCAGGGGAAACCACGACCAAATTTGTGTTCAACCTGGTCTCGCAGTGTGTTTGTGGAACATCAATGGTCTTACCATGAAAACTCCTGTCACTGATGTGATAAAGTTTTTAAAACACTACAAGATCATACTATTGCAGGAAACATGGTCCAAGGTCAGCCTACCAATAGAAGGATATTTGGAATACAGGTCCTCCGCCCTGAGGTCGCACAAGTTTAGTAGATCTTTCAATCTACATAGCTGCCAAGATAAATGCTAATATTGACCAACTAACATTCGAGGAAGAATGGATCTCTGGCATAAGGATCAGAAATTCTAAACTGACTGAACAGCTGCTCATGATTAACATATACATCTCACCAAGCACCAGGGAGAAAAAATCTAAATTTGATCATTTGATCCAGATCTTGTGTAACTTACTAAGTGACTATGGAAGAACAGCCTGTTTAAAATCTGATGATTACAACACAAACCTCTTCCAGGAACTCCCTGAAAACCACGATGTATTATAGCCACAAATCTTGAGACAACAAAGCCAGCTGGTAACAAACAGAGCAAACTCAGCGAATACATGGTGCTACAACTCAGCATTTTGGGTTACACAATCCTGAATGGTCATTTTTCCATGGACAGTCCTCCAAACTGGACAAGAAAAAATGGTCGCACCCACTCCTTTCTAGATTATACCATCTGTAATAAGGTAATGCTTCCCTTGATTCAAAATTACACCATTGCTGCACAAGGAGACCCCAAGTGACTACAATGACATTCCACGTAGCACCGCATGCTGTGACAAGCCGGACAACAAGAGGAATCCATACATGGCCGCTGGTAGCCAGACTCAATCAGTCTTCATGGTTTTAGGCTCCTCTATTTCTGTTTGAGTAATTTTTGCAGGGGCTCGGCTTTGAGCAGATTTTAGTATTGAAAATGGTGGCATTCCATTGTTATCTGATTTTGCAAGCACCTATGGGTACCGTGGTTCTGTTTGAAGAACTGTTTTGATGCCTCATTTGTTAACTTGGTCAGACCTTGATATTACCTGCTCTTTGGTTGCTTCTGATGCACAAGTAAATAACTTTGGTTCGGTATATTGTTTACATCGGATGGGTTTGAATTTGATAGATGTTATTTCACTGGATTCAATATGACGCAGTTCAGGAATGGATTTGAACAGTTGGAGGATGTTCCTTCTGTTCAAGATGTTGTGTGGTCCTTGAGTGAAATATTCCGGGATGAATAACGGTTTGGGTTCTAAATTTGTTGTGTTTGGGTCCTGGTCGGGGGCAAGTGGTTGCTCTTATCCTTTGTCATGGCCCTACCCCTCTTCCTGTCACCGAGGTAAAAAACCTAGGCATTTGGCTAGACTCCAATCTTAGTTTTGTTTCTCATACTAAGAAAATCGCTGCCATGTGCTTCGGGATTCTTCGCAGGCTCAGACCTATTTTCAAATTCTTTGATGCTCCAACCAGACAGCTTATTGTACAAGCTACTATCCTGTCAAGGGTTGACTATGCGAGTTCCTTTTTGCTCGGAGCTAATCAGGCCGAACTTTGCAGACTCCAACGTGTTCAAAACGCTGCCGCCAGGGCTCTGGTTGGTTTGCCGAGATTTTGTTCGGCAAAAAAAACCATCTACGGACTTCATTGGCTCCCCGTTTCTCCGAGGATTAAGTATAAGTCTCTCTGCCTTTCGTTTAAAATTCTGAAGCACTATTCCCCTCAGATTTTGGAACATCTTATTTCGCCGTATGTACCAGCGCGGTCCTTAAGATCTTCAGGGCTTCATTTGGCTACAGTTCCACGCTTTAAGAGGGTTAGGGCTGGGGGCCGTTCTTTTAGTGTGCTTGCTGCCAAGCTCTGGAACTCACTTCCCACCCATATCCGCGCCATCGATGAACTTCTGACTTTCAGGAAGGCCATCAAAACCTTCCTTTTTCCCCTAGATGCCTAGCACTGTCATGGCCTGTCCATTGGTTTGCTTGTGTGCCGGTTCCTTGCTCATGGAGCGCCGGGACGCCCCTTTGCTGGGGCAGCTGTGCGCTATACAAATCCGATTAACATAACATAACATAACATACAGAGAACCTCAAAAGGCTAAAATGGTCAGATTCCACAATACCGACAATAATGACAAAATCTTGTGTACTGCAAGGCGTAAGGAGTGTTGATGATACCCCGCTCACTACATCATGGGATTTTTTTCAGTCAACTGCTTACATTTTTTCATGTATTACACGAAAAACAAAAAAAGGTTATCTAATAATAACAACTGTTGAAATTAGGAAATTATTAACCCTATGTAATTGAAGCACGGAGGTATCCAGGGGAAGACCTGCTACTTAACACATACAAGCAAGCCCAAAAGGCATTCAGACAAGCAATATTTCTAGAGAATAAAAAATGCTCCAAGCAGTTCTGGATAAAATTGGCATATTTGAGCAAAAACCATAGTTCAAAGTGATTTTGGTCCCTTGTTAGTGGGAAAACATATAACCAAGGAGGACAAAGTGGTGCAAACATTTGTGAAGACGAACGGGTATCTTTTCTAACAACCCACTTCAAAACACCAGAAAAGGAAGAAGGTTCACCGGTCAGACCTTCATTATCGGCCTCTCAAACTAACTTAAGTCAATCACAGTTCCCCCTAGGTACAATTCAAGCTGGGAAATCTGAGCAACCTGTAGAATTGACCACCAGGACACCATCGGTAATTGACATCAAATCACCGTCCCATCAAGAAGTGTTTCCCAACAGGTACCCAAAACACTAAAAGCACTAACAACCGGAACAGCACGAATCATAATCAAGGGCCACTCTCAGACAGAGCTCCTGGGCCAAATGTTCTACCCCAGGCTCTGTATAAACAAGATACAGATTTCTGGGCCAAACATCTGCCACTCTTATTCAGCTACTGCTGTACCAACCAGCTCATACCGAATTCTTGGCACGGAGCTTCCACACATCCAATCTATAAAGGTGGCAAGAGATCAGACCCCAAAAATTACAGGATGATTACCCTTTTAGATGCTGAATCTAAATACTACGCTAGTTTGCTCCTTCAAGATCTGTCATCTTGGGCCACAAAAAAACATCTTATACCCTTCCATCAGACAGGATTTGTGGCAAAATAAGGAACTATAACAAACTTGCTTGCAATATCGGTCCTGTTAGACAAAGCGGTGGCTGTTTTGTCAGCTTCAAGGCCGCTTTCGATTGCATGCCCAGGGGCCAATTATGGTCCAAACTGAAGAAATGGAGGATCTCACCTGCGCTCCTACAAGCTAAAATCCAGCTACACACAAATATATGGATCCATTTAAAACTCGCTGGCGCACCTCCTTTTCAATCTTTTTTCTCAGATCTATCGCAGTTGCTCTGAAGACGTTAACTCTTATCCTCCAAAACTTGCCGGGACTAGAGTAAGCAACCTTCTGTATGCAGATGACCTGCTCAGCAGCACCAGGGTCGGCTTGCAGAGACTACTTGGTCAGCTGTCTTCCTACACCACCAAAAATGAGCTGGAATTAAACTTAACAAAAAAAATGTACAGAAAAGAGGGTACACCTGTAACTAGATGCGTTCCTAATCAGGTATTAAACAACAAATGTACATATAACTACTTAGACAACTGTTGACAATATGGGCAAATGAATGGAAAGAAGGAAACACAGATCAAAATCTATATCAAAGACAATTTAATAATATCAAAAACACAAGTTGTACAAAAAACACAATCAATGTATATGAAATTATTACAACATCCAGAATAAATTCTTCATGATTGGAAATATTTTTTTTTAAAAACACAATATATTACTCCATCTAAGAAATGCTGAAACATGCCTAAGTATTCAGTCACACTTCCACATTCATCCTTCTAGAGTGGATACAATGAGTTTGTTGATTTAGATGGAGAACAGACCTATGTAGTGTGTGTATACATGTATATTTCTTAATAAACAGTGACATATACCAAATCATTTTCTGATGGATTATGTTTTAGTGGCCCTATTGCGATCATCTTTATTTCATTATATATCACTGGCCATACATTCTGGATCTTCATGGATTGGAACAATTAGATGGAGTGAATTGAATTCAGATCAACTTGTTGGGTTGAAACGTGCAAACCTATTGTATCCACTCCTGAAGGATGAATGTGGAAGTGTGACTAAATACTTAGGCTTGTTTCAGCATTTTAAAAAATCATGAAGAATCTATTCTGGATGATGTAATCAATTCATATACATTGATCGTGTTTTTTGTACAACTTGTGTTTTTGATACTATTGAATTGTTGTTGATATAGATTCTGATCTGGGTTTCCTTACTTACATTTGTTTGCCCATATTGTCAACAATTTCCTAAGTAGTTATATATATATTTATTAAACTTATCAAAGAAAAGGGCAATCACATATGGGTCAAGGAAATATCAAGGCCCCAGATGGCAGTGCAATGGTAAAAGTATCAACAGGGCTGCCTCATACAAATATTTAGGGGTCCACATGGACAGAAGGGGCTCATTTGTAGAACTCATAGATGAGGTAGAAGCCTAAACTCTGACACTTCGGGTAGCACTCACAAATCTTGCAAGGCAGCTATCCGGCCCAAGCTTGACCCCTTTAAAGTATCATGAAGACTAAAATTCTTAATTATATATTTTAGGGGAAGGAGATTATGCAGGGGAAACATAATAGCCTTGTGAACAAAATAACAACAAGAAATTTTAAGCAAGTTTGGAGCCTACCAAAATCCTCATGCCCAAATACGACTTGAGTTTGGTCTGCAAGATCATCGAGCGGTTGGGGCTGGAGCATTCATCAAGTTGTGTAACAAGCTACGCACCTCCAGAGAAGGAGGCTTGGAGGCTATAATGTGGCAGGAAATATCAACCAGTCAGCTGGGGCGATCATACCGATGCTACCTACAAGATTTTCTACAACTCCTGGAAGCAGAAAAAATTTGGAGCTCCAATCTATCTCAGCAACCCTCAAAATATATATCAAAAGGAATGTCTGTTCCTGGTCCTTCCACTTGGAGAGAGCACAACTGGCACAACTAAAGCATGCCTGGACAGTCTTAGCAGGGTTTAGGCCAGGGGTTATGGCGCCACACTTATTGTGTACGTATACAGTGTTTTGGTAAAAAATATGTTTGGCCCTCAAAATGGGAGAATGGCCCTTTATGTATCATTTACCAGGCTGGTGCCATATAAACAACAATATAACATGCAGGGGTTGCTGGAGTAGTAAGGAAACATTTGAGCACATGGTATGTCTTTGCCCTGCACTCCTTAACGATTTAAAGATTCTGCAACAGGGCGAATGGAACAACCTTGGTGTCCGCTCCGGTTGATAAGCCAACCTTATATCTATGAACCCCAATAATCCAAAGCTTAATAGCCGGTTCAGCTAAGTTTGTCACAAGAGCACTAAAAAGGCTTACTAACTGTGAGAGGCAGTGAGTCAACGATTGTTAGTTTGCACTGGGAAGCACTAAGCTTGTTGTGTCGTTAATTTGCTTGTATCACTCTATTGCAGCAGAATCTGGTATTTTGCAAATTGCTCCTTTTTATTGCTCCCTGTCCTGTGCGATTTTAAAGTTTAAAGTTTCTACCATCCTATTTACAAATAGAAGTGCACCATCAGTGGCACTGTTAGCAGGTTTTTAGTAATGACTAGTGTCTTACAGGCACATGCATCAAAGCTTTTTGTGATCGCAAACGGAGCGAATCGCAAAAATCGGCCATTTGCGATCGCAAAAATAGCTTTTGCGATGCATGAAACAACTTGCCACTTGCAATTTAAGAAATCGCACATTTTTGTGATTTCTTAAATTGCGATTGCATTTAAGGAATCGCAAATTGCGATTCCTTAACTGCAATGCAAGATGCCTTTAAAAATAGCGATTTCGCTATTTGGGCCCGCTATTTACAGTGGAATCATACCACATGGTAAATAGCGAAAACTTTGAAAAATGCACTAAAGTGCATTTTTCAAAGTCATAGGTTACACACACATGTCCTTTGGACATGTGTGTGCGCAGCATTTGTGCCCAGATCGATTGCAGGGGTGCAACGGGGTGTCGTCTTGACACCCTTGCACCCTTGAAAATGCATTCTCAATTTGCGATTCTCTAATTGAGAATCGCAAATTGAGAATGTCTTCCCATTGATTCCTATGGGCCTCTTGGCCCATAGGAATGAATGGGGAGGTATTAAGGAATGTTTAGAAATCGCTATTTTTCAAGCGATTTCTACATGCATAGGCTTTTGCGATTCCTTAATTGCGATTCCTTAAAAATCGCAATTAAGGAATCGCAACAGCCAATATTGATGCATGTGCCTGCTAGTCCTTTATTTTTAGCATGACGATAAAATTAAAATGACTCATTGCTGTTTTAACTGTGTCTTAACCATAAGGATTACTCATCTAAATGCAGTCCATATTTAGGCAGCATGAACTTAGCGAGATTTTGTTATTTTAACGGGTGCTGATTAGGTTTTAAACAACTATTTATCGTTAAATATCATATCCTTTATTATCCGCTATTAAAGTGTTGCTATTAACAGATTAAAGGGCTGTACCTAGGCTTGTTTTTAAAAGAGCGTGAGGAAATAATGTAACCAAAGATACAGAAACTCAGTTAATAGTTTTTTTTCTATTCTCCCACATGTGTAAATATATTTTGTATCAGACTGACATATGTTTTTATTATTGTATGTCCATCATTGCAATGATTTTTATTAATCAAACAATAACGTAATTCAATTGTTCGGCGAGTAAATATTAAAGAATGGAATGACATCAACGCAACAATATTCAATAAGGGGAATCATAAATATGAATTTTGTATGTTTGAAATAAAAATAGGACAAAAAACATTCAGTGCCAAATGCAGTCAAAAGGTTGTGGTAGACTGTGAACCAGGCAATATTTGATGCACATCGTGATGATTGTGGATCAGATGCGGGAAATAGGATTGACCTGGTCAGAGTTCTTACTTTGGGACTTAGTCTCAAAATTAAAGCTCAGTCTCTTTTTTAATATTGTTTTTTTATTGATAATCAAAACAACCGGCTTCGCAAATCATGTTGTCACAGCGTAATGAGGTTGTTGCACAGAAATATTGACGAGGCATCACCCCCCTCCCCAACACGGGATACAGATTCGTAGACTCAGCTCTTTTACGGCCCATCCACTCTCATCACGCTGTTCAACATTCGTTTTTCCTATATATCATACTGCTACCCATATTCTGGTCTTCGGCCTTCTAACCTCTGTAAGATCTCCAGTCTCCACACAGTCTTTCCCATTTCTTTCTTGGGGCTACCTATAGGTGCATAGACCACTTGCTCCGCCCTCTGGTACCAGTCAAGGTCCCTTTCCTAGTCTTCCACTGTTGGTATGTTCACAGCCCCCATGCTCTAGCAATATTTCATCTTGTCACCCCGCTGCCATTCTGAGCCAGATCTCTTTGGCCCTAGGCCAATCTTGTTCCCCTTTTATTCCCAGGAGAAGCTATTTGAGTTCCACAGGGACTTCCAGGTTTGTCACCCTCGCCATCACTGCTGTGACTTGTGCCCAGTAGGGTTGGATCTGTTGACAGTCCCAGAGGGTGTAAAAAAGGATTTTTCTGTCCCACAACCCCTTCTCCACAGTGGAGAGTATGCCTTTCCCAAGCTGTATAAGAGCATCCACACGTAATATGATCCATGGAATATCTTATGTGGGATCAGCCTAAATTGTACTCTGATTGACAGTTGTCTGGGGAATTGAAGGGCTTCTATCCACTCATCATCGTCATTGAAGCTCAAAATAGTCAGCAGGCCAAGGAAGCAGGCTGTAACCGAAGAAGGTTCCACAAGGTCGGATCGCCATTGGACCCATTATCAGTGAAGTTGTTGGTTTTGGTGGGAAAAGCCCAGAGCAGGAGAAATTCCAGTTTCATGCCCAGGGAAGTGCACTTACTGCCCACATACTTTTTGGCACTTCACCCTGTCAAGAATTCTACATTTGCACTTAGTCACTGTTTGGAGATCTGAATCCATCACCAGAGTTGTGGTGTGGTTAAAGTACAGGAAGTGGGCGAGGGCAGCATCGTCGTGGTAAGAAGTGAAAAGAGACCTGGTCTTCCAAAGCAAGGGGTGGTGATGCCCACTGGCAACCACCAGCTCAAATGAAGTACTGGCACCTGCAACCACCAGAACAAATGAAGTACTGTCTCCAATTAATGGATGGATAACACTCAGAATTGACAGACTCTGACTAACTGGATTCAGAGTGTTCACAGCACGTCTTGCTGAGATTTAAAGGAGAAGAAATAGGGAGGGTGGTTAAAAAAAAACACCAACTAGTTGACTATTATTAAAATGTCCCCCTGGAAGACATTCTTTCAAAGAAGCAACAATGTATTGTAAGTGGCAAAATCTTGTGACACATCATTAATGTATTTATGCAGCAGCACACGACATCCACAATATGTAAGGTTGTATACATTTTTTATTATTTTGAACCAAAACAAATACTATATAAAACGGAAGCAATAGACTCAGAATAAATCAGCATTTAAATTTAACATATTGATTGTTCAGTGTGTGGACCCCTTATATGCCATATCAACTGTGTTTCTGAAACAAAAGTAAAACATAAACACAACAGCGTGGCTTCTGTGGAACTGCCATTCAAATGTATGTGCAGGAAGACTGTTGGTTGCTAAAAGGAGAAACCAACTAAAAATCGTGCAAAGGTCACCTTGAAAGGGTTCTGTTTCCCCTGCGAGAAAACACCACTTATATGAATCTCTTTGTCACAACTGAGCGCTTCTTTGCTAGTGAAACAAAAAAGCGACTATTGGCTACGCACACTCACAGCAGGCGAATGGCTTAGAAGGGAAGTTTTAAGGGGTCTGTAATGGTTTTAAAATGCACTCATCAAGGACAAACATATTTGCAAGACCGCCTAGGAAATAATTTGTTCTTATGTAAATATGCGTCTTCCTACTCTGTGGTGAGATGTGCTCCTGACAGCCAAAAAAAGGCTGAGACACAGAAAACATTTTTTTACGACAATTTACGAATTCGAATGACCCCCAGCTGTCTCATCAAAGGGTGGGCAATAAGGTAGAGAAAAAGAAAACCCACTGGCTATAAACAGGGTAAAGAAAATGTCCCATCCTTCCTCTCCACATGTGAACAAGAGCCCGTGCTACTCTGTAATTGAGCGAAGTTACCTCCCACAGACTGGAAAGGGTTACGTGCATTCACTAAGCAGCAGACACAGCACAGGCACAACAAGCAACTGGGCAGAAGGGGGAAGGAGCAGTACAATGGGAAGGAATGGGACGATAAAAGAAACAGTTAGCAATATACCTTGTTCCTACGAATCATCTGTTTTAAACATGTTTAAGTAACATGCTCACTGATGACAGCCTCAGAGTACACTGAGACACCGGTCTGTAATACTACAGAAATGTACAAATGGTGTGACAGAACTCCGTAAACCTGGCTCACTCAATGCCAAGAGTTAATTCCTTGCTTCTCCTTGTGGCGTTGGGATCTGATTTTTCCCTCTTTTGGGGATAAGGAAGGAAGCGGGTGAGAGCACAGCTGTCACAACTGGTTCTACACTGGCTGCCTCTTTGCCCATATCATATTAACATATGTACACCCTGTAGATGTGAAGTTGGGCACTAGGGGACACAGCCTTACACTCAGTTGGGGCCAAAGTAGGCGCATGAGCTGTGCTACTGCAGCTGTATCTTCAGCTGAACCAAATGCTGAAAGAAACTGTAATCTAACCAACTGCATGCGACTTCTAAACTAAAATGTGTTCCTCAGGTGGCACCAGTCTTTAATGTGGATTATTTCTGGAACTTTTCATGACATAGTGAATTGTATTACTGTCAACTTAAAAACAAGCAGCTACGGATGCCTGTTCACAAATTCAACTCCTCAAAAATGGCAAACTCTGTCCGGTGGCTCCTGTCCACAAACCAGAAAGTGTAAAAGCAGGAACAATGTTAACTTCACTGTCTCTTACAGCACACCCGGTTCTTCCCCCTCTCTCTCTCCTGCTGAAGGGTAAGGTCACAGGTGAAGCCTGTGGAAAGAAAATAAAGAGCCCTCCCTGGAAAACACCAGATAATTACACAAAGTGTAATGATACAGTGCGTGGCCCCTGCTCATTGGGAGGAAGGAAAAACCAAAAGGAGGGACAAAGAGGCAGGACTGACCACTAGCAAGCAAAGACTTTTCAAGGACACTGAAGCAAAAACATTAAAAGCAGAAGGGTGGCTGTAAGCCCTCAAAGAAGAAAACTAAAGTATATAAGAGGTCTCAAATGCTCGACCTAAAATGGGGAGCGATACAGATTGGAACGTATTAGTTAAGGAACTGAGCCACACATAGACTTGTCTTTCTTTCCTGGCAGATCTCAGGCTGTTAAACAAGATACCATATCTAAGAATGTCAAATGCCACTGAGGGTCAAGCATCTGTAGCCTCCAATGTTGCTACAAATACAAATTCTATGCAATGTCCAAGGCTCAAACCAGGTCCAGCTTGCCCTTAATTGAACAGCTCCTACAATATGGTTACAAACATTATTGTACATACCATAAGGACAACATAGATTTGCACCACATTAACAAAGTTTGATTACAGTTTTTAAAATTCTTAGAATATTTGAACATTTAAAATGTATTGCCTTCAGATTTGTTTAATTTAGGTGGTAACATGTTGATCCACCAACACGACTGAAATGTATATTAGAAATGACAATGATAAATTATTAAAACTTTTGAAGCTAACAAAAAAACGCTTACCAGAAATACACTGTGCAGGAAGCGCCAGCCTGATTCAACTTCCGACTTTGTAATTCTGCAACCTGTGTCAGTCTGGTGCTGTTTTTCAGTATGAACATGAAATGCCCTGAGGGGAAAAAAGATTATATCAGTGTGCAACACAAAATCAGTCAAATATGTTTAAGTTTGAAACAGTTAAAAAGGAAGCCCTGCTGCTCATCGCTGTTCTGCCTAACGCATTTTTGCTAACAAAAGTAATCATGGTATATCACCAAAACATAGTTAATTAGGGCAGGCGGGATTTGCATTGATTTGAGTTTAACATATGGAGGCATGGCCGAACCACCCACATGATGGCCGCAGGTCCGTGAAGCTCCGTGCAGCGTAGGAGACTTCATTGTGTTCGGGGCAGCAGTTTGTTTCAACCAGGGAATGCATTGAAGGTTTTTGAATGCAAATGCAGGGGAAGCAGGTATTTTTCTTCTTCGGCTTCATTTGAGTCATTGTTATGAAGTTACTCCCCCACATCGGGGAACTTAGATTCGGTGGTCGCAGCCGCCGTTTTATTAATTAAGGAGCCCAGCAGTGCTTGCATTCTCCTCACGCCACCGCGTTCCCTTCTAATTTGTTTTCTGAGGACTTTAGGCGTTAGGTGAAAACCCCACTGAATAGGGAATTACCATGTCAGACCCGTTCTTCCAGTAATAAAATAAGTATTCTCCATTCCATGGAGTTTTACCATATACATTTACCACTTGCTCTGTGGGTGAGCTAGGGATAAGGAAGGGGAGTTGACAGGAGGTAAGGGGGAATATTTAATGGGGGAGGATCATTTTAAACTTTATTAAAGTGGTAAAAGGTAGGGAAATTGATTTCTTTTTTTTAAACAACGTTATAAATAAGTTTATGGCCGCGTACCGCAGTAGTTTGAGAGTCTATTGTGAAATTCAGTGAAAATACTATGGTGACATATATCACAAAGTTTAAATGCCTTATAACCTACAAATCACTTACTCTACTTAACTGCAGTACCCAAAAGACATCTTTTGTGCATCTTAAGTATACATTTCATGTAAATCCATTCAACTGTTATCACACTACATCAAATACAATAGTCTATGAAAAATGCATTGCTGAAAAAAATGTGTTTTGGGACTCCCTCCTTTTATCTCTGCACCCTCTTTACGATTCACCACAAAAATGTATATCATCTCAATATGTAGAAAATGCAATAGGTCTGAAAGGTTTGGTGGTGATTTGTCAAACGGGTGTAAAGTTATTACGAAGCTGTAAAATCTGTGGAATTCCTATCTCTTGGGATACTGACTATAACTACAGAATGGCAATCAAATGTAATGCAATTTCTTTTTTTTCATATATTGTATTTATTATGTATTTGATTATTGGTTTACATAATCGTGTGTCCAAATGTGTCTTTCAGTTGTTCATGTAGTAATTCTAAAACTACATACAGAGTCTAATTTATTTTTGGGCTTCCTTGATACTATTAGAAGGATTGTGCTACATATGAAGCCAAAAGTGAAATCATTGTTGCTGTTATAAAAATTGAGTTTAGCACTTTTTTTCTTGTGGCCAATTATGTCCTCCAAATAACAGTTTGCGTATCTTGCTGTTAGGCCACTTTTTCATTGTGTTGCACAAGGGTGCAGAAGGAAGTTTAATTTTGTGTGGCTTATTGGGCACATTTTTTTGTGAGCTGGAGAGCATGCAAAGTAAACGTATTGCAGATTAATACACATACTTTCCATCATGTATATGTATTTGTTTACAGGTTTCCATTAGAATTGGACTATAAATGGGTCTTTCAGTTGTTCATGTAGTAAATCTGAAACTTTATATATGCAGTCTAGTTTATTTCTGGGGGATTCCTTGCTACTTTGTGTATATTTGTGTTACACATATATCACTAAGTTGTTGGCTCATGGAAATTTGTGTATGATCAACTCTGTAAGACTATTTGTATTGTCATGATTCACTAAATAAAGATCAATAAGAAATGAAAAAAGTTTTTGGCTCTTATAACTTTATTGGTAAAAGCAAAAAATAATCATCTACATAGTCTAATACCATTTGCTTTGAAATTTCATTGCTACCTGTTAGAAATGGGGGGTCTCTAATTGGCAATGGTTTGCACCATTATCCAAGTAGGCACTCTTTTTCCTAGTCAGGGTAAGGGTGATACACTTCTAAAATAACCCTTGCTCACCCCCTTGGTAGCTTGGTACGAGTAGATATGCTTATCTCAGAAGCAGTGCGTAAAGCATTTGTGCATACAGACAGTAAAACAGTGAAAACACTACAAATGGACACCACACCAGTTAGAAAAATCGCAAATCTTTATCTAAACCAATAAGACCAAATATAACAAAAATCTAACATACAACACTGTAAAAAGAGGTACTTTGCAAGATAACCTTTAAATTGCAGAAATATCTACAAAACACAGTTCTTCCAAGTCTGCAGCTCTGTCCGGGGCTACCGCGATGCTAAAAACAACAGAGTCTAACAGTTCTAGCCAACCGCATTGGTACAGTTCAGCTGTGGTGTTGACAGACTTGTAGACAGTACCTCTCTTGTTGTGGTCAATACCATTTGTACGAGTCGGTCGGGCCAATCGTTACAGTTGCGTTTTGAAGTAAATTGATCCAGTGGGCGGTGCCCTCTTGGTGCGGTGCAGGCAAGCGGCTCAGTGATGGTTGCCCAGCGGTGTTGGTGAGACCAAGGCTAAAATGCGGAGTGAGGTGATGATTGATGCAGTGCTGGCACGGTGCAGGCGACGGAGCCGGTGGATGTTCGGGGTGGTAGCGTCTGGCCAGAGTGAAACGAGGCGGTGCGGAGTGTGGGGCCCGCAGAATGCGGTGCATGCAACTGCTTGCTGATAGTCAGTGGCCTTGGTGAGATCAGGGATTCGGTGCAAAGTGCAGCAGTGCCTTCTGTGGTGACTGCATGACACGGAACCAGAGACGAACTCTGTGACAGAGTCAGGTCTCTTTTCTTCTGTGGCAGCTGAAACCAGCAGTTCCAGAGACGGTGCCCAGAAGGTTGGGATGAGGTTTTTGCTTTTCCTGAGAATTCTTGAACAGGGGGAAAGCTCTACCTGAAGCCCTTGTAGATACTTTGTCAAGCAGGATACACACACAGTTCCTCTCTTTGGCAGAAACAGCTACTGCAGGCCAACCCCAGACAGCACACAGCAAAGGTGCAGTACTTCTCCTCCAGCTTCTCCCAGCTCTTCCCTTTGGCAGAGGTTCCTCTTGAATTCCAAAAGCAATCTAAAATTCAGGGGTCTGGGTCCCACTTTTTATAGCACAAATTCCCTTGGTCTCTGGTGGCAAAGAAACTCTTTGCCCAGCCAAAACCAGTTCTGTCCTCTTTGGTGCAACTTCCTAGCAGGAGATGGAGAAAGCATTGTCCAAGGCAGACCAGGCCCATTCAGGTATGAAAGAAATCTCCTCCCACTACTATGAATGCAGCCCAGGTCTATTCAGGCCCAGCCCTGACTCACCCTGGAAAGGCAGGGCACACCTTACCCCCCCTCCCCAATTGGCTATCTGAAAAGAATGCACAACCACAGCCCTGTCACTCCAAAGCCAGAGAGTCAATACACAAACCTACCAGAGGCACACTGGATGGCTAAGCAAGAAAATGCCCACTTTCTAAAAGTGGTATTTTCAAACACAGAATGTAAAAATTATCCATACTAAAAGATGCATCTTTATATTCTGAGTTCAGGCATACTAAACTTTACCTTCCTATCGTGGGACAGATAGCCTTTCAATAGTGAGAAACGAAATTGGCAGTATTTCACTATCAGGACCTGCCACATCATGAGGGCATGTCCTACCTTTCACATATACTGCACCCTGCCCACATGGGTACCTTGGGCCTACTGTAGGGGTGACTCACATGTAAGAAAAGGGAAGGTTAGGGCATGGCAAGTGGGTGCACGTGCCAGGTTGACATGGCAGTAGAGAGTGCACGCAGACGATACAGTGGCAGGCCTGACACACTTTTGCAAGGCTGCTTGTGTGGGTGGCACAATCAGTGCTGCAAGCCCCCTAGCAGCATTTGATTTACAGGCCCTGGGCACACACAGTGCACTGTACTAGGGACTTAACAGTAAACCAAATAAGCCAATTATGAAAACAATAATCCATGACAACAATTTACAGAGGAAGCACTTGCACTTTGGCACTGAACAGCAGTGGGAACGCGCCCAAAGCATCTAGACCAGCAAAAAACAAAGTTCAACACACAGTAAAAACACAGGAGGCAAAGGCAAAAAATACAGGGGAAACCCGCATCAAGGATGCCAGGTCTAACACTACCGTCCAGCCACTTTGCCACTGCATGAAATTTAAATGCTTATTTTGGGACCCCCCCATCATTCTTTGCACCCCCTTGACCAAACACCGCCAAAATGTAAATCCTTCCCCAATGTAATGGGTGCAATAGGTCTGTAATGTTTTGCAAAGATTCGTCAAATCGGTGCAAAGGTATTAACCCCTTCAGTGCCCGCCCCTTTCCCCGCCCAGTGCCGGCCGTTGCATTAGCGGGCGGGGTCTATGACGAGCTGGACTCGTCATGGGCACAGCGCCACCGCGGCCCATGACGAGTCCAGCTCGTCATGGGCACTGAAGGGGTTAAAGGACAAAAAATCCAAGAAATTCCTTTCTCTGGTAACCCTAACTATAACTACAGAGGGGCTACTGCCACTGATATATATATATGTATAGAGCGAGAGAGAGAAAGACATGGATGACAGATAAAAATAATCACTGCTAATATTTAATATAAGCACTAACAATTGAAGTACTTCCACATTGTCTGCAAGGTAACAAATCAGTCAATGTGTTTGGAAGTCTCTTACATACCTTGTGTGTGATTGTATGTATGATCTCGGGGTGGAGCCTGGGGTTGGATTTGAGAAGGAAGTGCATTGCTGGAACTTCGTATCCAATCAAAGCCATCTGAACTGAAACGTTCAAACCAGCCACAACTATTGTGTTCAAAATCACATATGCTATCTGTTGAGAAATGCAGTGAACAAATTTAGAAAAAGTTGAGCATTTATGGAGTTAGCAGAACAGAGTAAACATTCTCTACTATAATATAAAAACAATATTTTATTGAAGATAAAATTAGTTCATGCCCTTTAGAAGGCAGTACCTCACAGATAACCCAACATCTGAGGGTAGATCACAATTTGTGAATAGATTGTTACAATTGTTTAGAAGGTCTACATTACCCACAAAACATCAAAACGTCAAAGCTTGGAATTTTGTGCATTTATTTCACAGACATCAGTTTAATGCTACCTATACCTTTATATGTATGTCACAACCACATCTGCAGATTTAGGTATCAATCCATCAAGTGAATACTTCTTATGCTAACAGCATCTATATAGTGCAGTTTTAACAATTGTACAGTTGAAAACTTCTTAGGATGCTCGGAGGCATTTTATGGCTCTAGAATTGCCATTCACTGAATATATTTATACACACACAGTATATATATATATATATATATATATATAAACGTCTCACCATCAGAGCTAAATCACTGGCAGCCTAACAAGAGATAATACATAAGGTTAAGAACATACGCTTAGAAATCAGAAATAGAGACCTGATTATTTCGATTATAAAGCAGCAAAGTCTTACATAAACCAATAAAGTTTCAAGGGGGTATAATAGCAATCAAGACATTCATCCCAGTTCTGAAAGAGCTTACAGTTATATAACCAAATTATGGTAAGCTCAGTCACCCAAATGCCAAGACAATTCTTCTTCCGAATTTAAACCTGCTGGGATCTTAGTATCGAGTTCCATAATGTACCTAGACTCAAGTTGACGTAATTTGCGAATTCTATCGCCACCTCTCATAGAGGGCAAGATTCGGTCTAAGACAAAAAATCTTAAAAGATTGCGGTTACTTTTGTGGAACTCCTCAAAGTGCCTGGCAATGGGGGACAATTTATCCTTGTTTTGGATTGCCCTCATATGCTCCAAGATGCGTTTCTTAGCAGCAAACATAGTGCTGCCCACATATTTCTTGGGACAAGGGCATATCAACACATAGACACAATAGTCTGACAAGCATGTCAAGTGTTTCTCAATGCGTCTATTGCTGTCAGAAACTGGAAAATACACTGTTTTAACATTGGTACTGGTTTTGCATGCCTTACACGACATGCATGTAAAAAAACCTTGTTAATTAAACCAAGAAGAAGTAGTCAAGTTGACTGTGTAAACTGGTACTATACTCATATTATGCATTGTAGAATAATGATTATTACATGGATATTCTCCTTTCAGATATCGGGTCAGGCCAACCACTTGGATAGGATACTCCTTTATTTATTTAAGTTTTGTGGAATATTCACCCACTTGGGTAGGATGTGGAGATGGGGCGAACTCTTAGGCTTTAGACCTATAATACGATGTTAAGGTAATTTGGGAACAAGGTTCAATGAATTTATAGTGTGTGAATGAGACAAAAAAAGAAAATAGAAGATTAAGCAAACCTGTTTATTATTGGTACATTGCTCACACTGATATGTTTGCAGAAATGTGAATTAACAATTTTTGTTCTCGGTACTGTTTTGTTAATTGTATAACTTTATTGAGATTGAATTTCAAAGGTAAATATCACAATTATGTTACCATTCAAAGATGGCCGCCAAAGTCTCAACCAGACACAGATACAAACTGTAGTCCTCTTTTTATGTTATTGCACGCCAGACTTGCGCACAGTGCCGATGCCTTTTTTCTTTTGTGTTAATGTATTTAACTGTTGAAATCAAACAGATATTTACCCGTGACCAAGACGATATGTTCGTCGAAACGCGTTGGGTAAAACTTTTGGCTTGAAGCACATTAAAATCGTGTGAAGGAACTTTGGATATGCTGTGTCGTTTTTGGGGAGGAGTGCCTTCGTGTACGAGATACACATGGTGAGACGTTTATAATAACAGGATTTCCTCGGACCCTGTTTGTGCACCGCCGCATTTGTGTCCCGGAGGACTGAGGAAGTGGACAGTTTATATATATATATAATATATATATATATATATATATATATATATATATATATATATATATATATATATATATATATATATATATATTATATATATTATCTACTGGCAGTCGCCAGGAGATAGTTATAATTAGGACCGAGTTTCCATAGGAAATCTGAAAATTCTATTTTGAATAACTTTGGCGCCGGTTGACGAATCCTCGCAAAATTTTCAAAATAGGTGGGGCGCTCCGCTCCTACCCTAAAAGTCTTGGGGGGATTCGTCAAGCAGGGGCCGAGAAAAAAGGGGGGTCCCAAAACGCATTTTCCCCATGCATTTTTCCATAGGGACCTTTAGTCCAAGGTACAGCCCGAACGGCTGAACAGAATTATTTGAAATTTGGCAAAGAGAAAGTCCTCAGGTCAGGGATGTGCCTTTTGAATATCTGGAGTCAATCTGTTCAGTAGTTCCTGAGAAAATTGCAGTTAAAAGTACATTCATATCTATAGCCACGCACCGTACGCGTACCGTACATGTACCATACGCGCACGGCGCGAGCGTAATTCTGATTGGTGGTTACATGACACATTACATTCCAGTCGGTCGAAATCAGGAAGTGTCGGCCGCCATTTTGTGTGTCTAGCAAAGAAAAACAAAGGTGAACAACGTGAAAAGGGGGCAAGGTAGAGAGTTGCAAACCCCCTAGCCTTTGTCAGGGGGTCCAAGAGGGACCCAGAAGTGTGAAAATATATAGATATATATTTTTTTAAATCGCGGGGTACACGTACTGTGCGCGTACAGTACGCGTACAGCGGTAAAAAAAAAATAGATTTAAAAATCAAAATTAAATGTTTAGATGTTAGGTGGCTCTAAAAAGAGCAGTTGTGTTTATGAAGTGTTATTTTGGTACCTACAAGTAAGTACCGATGCAGAGTCTAAAGTTCAAGAGGAAGACTCTGTTCCCTTCATCATTGAAATGTACACCGTCTCCTCTATAAATGTCTTACATGTTGTAACGCAATTTGTTGTGGTATATAGAACTCATACCATAGTCTCAGAGGAAAGCAGAAACAGACTTATTGACGTGCTTTCTTGCTTTGTCAATCTGCGGACAAAATTGGTTGGACCAGTTCCATTTTTGCCTTTGGCATATATTAGAATATACAAAGGCAGTTTGTGGAAAAAGTGACATCAATTGCGCAAAGGTGTCCTTAATAAGCATTTCCATACCTACCCCAGTTAAAGTGCCTAGGTCATTTCCACCACAGTGCACAATAATAAGGTTAGGCTGTGGGAGATGTAGAAAGGTTTTCACCAAAGGCATTAATTGGTGCCACTTTAACCCTCTCTGACCAATCCATTTAATGTCTACATTTGGCGAAGCAAGGTCTTTCACAATACCTCTTTTTTCGGTAAACTCTTCACTCCAGAAGACATAGCTATGACCTACAATCCACACTGTGAACATCTTTCAAGGAGATCTGGATGCACTCAGAAGGTGTCTTTCAGTAGAATGGCAATATGAAAAGAAAGATAGTTGTAAAATGGAGGCTAACATACTTTTTTTTTTTTTTTTAAAGAACTGATTGGCTGAGTCAAACCATTTTACAGTTTAAACTAGGCTGTATGTTTAGATTTTTACAAGCATGTTTTGTATTGGTTCAGAAAAATGTGTACCCACAGAACATTACTTTGGATTTGCTGTTAGGTTTGAAAAGTCAAGCACTCTTGCTCTAAGGATTAGAAACATTGTGTGCTGAACTTATGACCTCTCTGCACACACCAGTGTTCCATGACCTGTTGCTATGGTAGCAGGCAGAAGTCATGTTGGGGGAAGGGATCATTTGGAAAGGGTTGAAATTTCCAACCAATAGAAATGTGTGTTTCCATTTGAAAAAAATGTGGGAAGCACTGTGATTTGGACTTAACATGTATATGTGTGAAAAAAGAGAGGGAAACATTGCCATTAACTGGTTCTGGTGAGAGGAGAGAGGTGTACAGCTCAGAGATTGTTGCTGTGATAATTTGCTGTTTGAGTGCCACATTTCTTTCTGAACTAACTACTTTTAAAGGTGAGTTATGAATTTGAGAGGGGATGTATGTGCTGCATTTCGATATAAATAATACAAATGTGATTCTTCTTTTAAAGCTGTGTTTCACATTTTGTGTTTTGGGAGATATTTAACTGTCTTGAACTTGTAAGATATTATTGAGTATGTCTTCACCATAAGTTAAGGTGTACTGGTATCACCCAGGAATACTGTTTTCTGCCTAGAATCACACCATGAGACAGTGTGCACACAGGAATTGTTATCAGAGATTTTATTTGTGTTGCTCTTGCTCTGTTAGCCTTGCACTCGCAGGAAAGGGGCAGTTTGTTTTCTTGAACTGTAATGGTTAGCATTCAGCAGAAATCACTTTCTCACAAATGAGAGGCAAATGCTAACACATTTTAAATTAACATGGAACATTTTCCTTCCACTTTTAAAGTTGTGTTTTATATTTTATGATAAGGAAGATATTTAAGTGCCTTGAACTTGTAAGATATTATGGAGTATGTCTTCTCTAGAAGTTAAGGTGTACTGGTATCACCCAGGAATACTGTTTTCTGCCTAGAATCACACCATGAGTCTGTGTGCACAAAGGAATTGTTGTCAGAGATTTAATTTGTGTTGGTCTGGTTCTGTAAGAATGGCATTCGTAGGAAAGGGGCAGCTTGTTTTTTTAGAACTGTGATGGTTTGTATTCAGCATAAAAAAGCTGAAAAATATAATGGTCATGGTCTCAAAAAGCTGTTTGGGCATGTGCTCTTTTCTATTTCTGAAAAATATAATGAAAATGTGTCAGACTGTTAGAGTAATTATCACTTGCTCTACCACAGTAGTAAGTGTGCTTTCAAATTGCAAATCAAATTTCGTTTTCTGCCTAGAATCACACCATGAGTCTGTGCGCACACAGGAATTGTTGTCAGAGATTCAATTCGTGTTACTCTGGTTCTTTTAGAATTGCATTCGTAGGAAAGGGGCAGCTGGTTTTCTTGAACTGTGATGGCTAGAATTCAGCCTAAATTAATATGTCACAAATGAGAGGGCAATGCTAACACATTTGAAATCATCATGGTAGATTTTCCTTCCACTCCTGCAATGGGTCATGTAGTTTGTACATGTTCAAAAGATCTATTAACCCTTACCACACATGTAGTGTTACATACATGTCTCCAGTGTTTATGCAGTTGTGCAAGCGTCCATGCAGATCTCTTTTGCACCTGACAGTAGACAGTCTCCAGAAGCACACTCTTAGCAGAGAGCAAGCTGTTTCTCATGTACAGTCATGCTTACTATTCAGCGCTGTGTGGTGTTTCAGATAGCAGTGAGTAACGCTAATACATTGAACATCACCAAGGCTCATTTCCTTTGCTAGAGTGTAGTGCGTCATTCAGGTTGCACATGTTCATGGTCTCAAAAAGCTGTTTGGGCATGTGCTCTTTTCTATTTCTGAAAAATATAATGAAAATGTGTCAGACTGTTAGAGTAATTATCACTTGCTCTACCACAGTAGTAAGTGTGCTTTCAAATTGCAAATCAAATTTCGTTTTCTGCCTAGAATCACACCATGAGTCTGTGCGCACACAGGAATTGTTTTCAGAGATTCAATTCGTGTTACTCTGGTTCTTTTAGAATTGCATTCGTAGGAAAGGGGCAGCTTGTTTTCTTGAACTGTGATGGCTAGCATTCAGCCCAAATTAATATGTCACAAATGAGAGGGCAATGCTAACACATTTGAAATCAACATGGTAGATTTTCCTTCCACTCCTGCAATGGGTCATGTAGTTTGTACATGTTCAAAAGTCCTATTAACCCTTACCAGACATGTAGTGTTACATACATGTCTCCAGTGTTTATGCAGTTGTGCAAGCGTCCATGCAGATCTCTCTTGCACCTGACAGTAGACAGTCTCCAGAAGCACACTCTTAGCAGAGAGCAAGCTGTTTCTCATGTACAGTCATGCCTACTATTCAGCGCTGTGTGGTGTTTCAGATAGCAGTGAGTAACGCTAATACATTGAACATCACCAAGGCTCATTTCCTTTGCTAGAGTGTAGTACGTCATTCAGGTTGCACATGTTCATGGTCTCAAAAAGCTGTTTGGGCATGCGCTCTTTTCTATTTCTGAAAAATATAATGAAAATGTGTCAGACTGTTAGAGTAATTATCACTTGCTCTACCACAGTAGTAAGTGTGCTTTCAAATTGCAAATCAAATTTCGTTTTCTGCCTAGAATCACACCATGAGTCTGTGCGCACACAGGAATTGTTGTCAGAGATTCAATTCGTGTTACTCTGGTTCTTTTAGAATTGCATTCGTAGGAAAGGGGAAGCTTGTTTTCTTGAACTGTGATGGCTAGCATTCAGCCCAAATTAATATGTCACAAATGAGAGGGCAATGCTAACACATTTGAAATCAACATGGTAGATTTTCCTTCCACTCCTGCAATGGGTCATGTAGTTTGTACATGTTCAAAAGTCCTATTAACCCTTACCACACATGTAGTGTTACATACATGTCTCCAGTGTTTAAGCAGTTGTGCAAGCGTCCATGCAGATCTCTTTTGCACCTGACAGTAGACAGTCTCCAGAAGCACACTCTTAGCAGAGAGCAAGCTCTTTCTCATGTACAGTCATGCTTACTATTCAGCGCTGTGTGGTGTTTCAGATAGCAGTGAGTAACGCTAATACATTGAACATCACCAAGGCTCATTTCCTTTGCTAGAGTGTAGTACGTCATTCAAGTTGCACATGTTCATGGTCTCAAAAAGCTGGTTGGGCATGTGCTCTTTTCTATTTCTGAAAAATATAATGAAAATGTGTCAGACTGTTAGAGTAATTATCACTTGCTCTACCACAGTAGTATGTGTGCTTTTAAATTGCAAATCAAATTTCGTTTTCTGCCTAGAATCACACCATGAGTCTGTGCGCACACAGGAATTGTTGTCAGAGATTCAATTCGTGTTACTCTGGTTCTTTTAGAATTGCATTCGTAGGAAAGGGGTAGCTTGTTTTCCTGAACTGTGATGGCTAGCATTCAGCCCAAATTAATATGTCACAAATGAGAGGGCAATGCTAACACATTTGAAATCAACATGGTAGATTTTCCTTCCACTCCTGCAATGGGTCATGTAGTTTGTACATGTTCAAAAGTCCTATTAACCCTTACCACACATGTAGTGTTACATACATGTCTCCAGGGTTTATGCAGTTGTGCAAGCGTCCATGCAGATCTCTCTTGCACCTGACAGTAGACAGTCTCCAGAAGCACACTCTTAGCAGAGAGCAAGCTGTTTCTCATGTACAGTCATGCTTACTATTCAGCGCTATGTGGTGTTTCAGATAGCAGTGAGTAACGCTAATACATTGAACATCACCAAGGCTCATTTCCTTTGCTAGAGTGCAGTACGTCATTCAGGTTGCACATGTTCATGGTCTCAAAAAGCTGTTTGGGCATGTGCTCTTTTCTATTTCTGAAAAATATAATGAAAATGTGTCAGACTGTTAGAGTAATTATCACTTGCTCTACCACAGTAGTAAGTGTGCTTTCAAATTGCAAATCAAATTTTGTTTTCTGCCTAGAATCACACCATGAGTCTGTGCGCACACAGGAATTGTTGTCAGAGATTTAATTCGTGTTACTCTGGTTCTTTTAGAATTGCAATCGTAGGAAAGGGGAAGCTTTAATTGGTGTTGGTTTTATTGTGTTTTTCACTTGTAGGAAAGGGGTAGATAGTATTATAAGATTTGAAAAGCTCAAAAAAATATAGTAATAAATTTAAATTACATAAAGGTATTTTTTTTTTAGTTTCTTTCAGGTATTGCTGACCAACAGTGAAATAAATTAAAGATGCCTATAAAATCAAGAAAGAGAAAAGAACAGAAAAAACATTTTTTATTTGAAGACAACTGGATTACCCAAATTAGTTGAAGATCCTCATGTTGGAAAAAAGAAAAAGTCTTCTGGTAAGCAAACTAAGGATTTTTTAAAAAATATCTTCAAAAAAAGAACAAATTTGAAAAATTTCCCCACTGCAAATAGTGTTTCAAGTAGAAAACAACAGGACAAAAGTGAGAAATTACAAAATGCTAATGTACAATCAGAAGCAATAAAGATTGACTTAAAAAGAAAAACAGCATTTAAATACATTCGTAGAAAAATGTTTCAGAGAAGAGTGATGTCCAATTTGCTAAAGGATGTGAAAAAATATAAGAAGAAAGCAAAATTTTATAAGCGAAAGAAAGATATTGAATCAATTGTAGCTAAGGCTTTAGATTTGAAAAGAAAACTATTCATTTTAATTTTGAACAGGATCCGTACATTAGATAAAATGGTCAATGTAATGAAGTCACAAAGCAAAACGAAAAGAGTAGTGAAAAGAAATAACTTTTGTAAAGTATTTTAGGAGAATGGATGCATAGTTCAAGTACTGAACCATTTTTTAATGAAGAGAGTTATCTTCAAAGTAATCTTTTGCTGCATGCAGTTGACACCAGCGGATGTGCTTATGAAGTGAAAGATGGTTGTGTAATGGAAAAGGAGAAAATGGTTCCAAGAAATGAGGAAGAAGTGATAGCTGATGAGGTTATGGGGAGACGTCCTAAAGCCCCAGTGTACACTTGGAATTCTAGTAGTATTTGTACTGTACGACAAGAATCTATTGATAAATTACGTGAGTTTCTAAGAGAATATAGTAAAAAAAGTGTTAAACAGAAGATTAAGGCGCTTCAAAGACTAGATCCATGTAGAGTGAGAGAGAATACTGGTTTGCAAGGACATTCTCTGGCTTGTCTTTCTAGGAAAGTTTGCCAAAGTGTTTTTCACCATTTTAGGATGCTGGCAGTTCATCATACTGAAATGAGAAAGTTTGTGAGAAGATTGTATTTTGCTAAAAGTCCAGCACAAAAGTTAAGTGAGTTGAATAGGGCTCTGTTCCGTGGATCTGTATCAGATGTACAGAAGGTTACTGATGAAATTCAGTTTTGTTACTTTGGTCCAGAACAAGAAAGTGCAGGTAATGACACAGTTATTGAAGAAAATGTGGAAGAGAATGTAGAACCCACTGTCAGTAAAAATTTTGAAGATCAAATGACAAAATTTACTATCATCTCTAATGAAAGACCAAATATTACTTGTATTTGTTGACTGCAAAGCCATTACAAAATTCAACCAAGAAATGTTGATCTGTATAAAAAAAGTGAAAATGAAGATAATTATAAGTGGAAGGATTTTGCAACATATATATTTCTGGAAAATAGTTTTGATTTGGGTGAAGATCAATGTATTTGTAAATACTGTTATAACAAGTTAGAAGAAAATAGAATGCCAGCCAGAGCTGTACATAATAATTTAGAATTGGTTGATATTCCTGCAGAACTTTCTGATTTAAATACGTATGAGTCTATACTCATTCAATGTGTCCATCAGTTTCAGACCATAGTGCGTATGGAGCCAAAAACAGGTAAATTACCTCCTTCGGATTTACAAAGAGGTTTAAAAGGAAGAGTTGTTTATTTGCCATTGGATTTGAAAAAAAATATGGAAACAATTGATGCAGATAGATTGGAAACTGGACCATTAGTTATTCTGGTTAATGGAGTACCAACAAAGAATAAGAAAATTTGGCAGGAGCTGGTAGATGTACGAAAAGTACAAAGAGCAAATCTATATTTGAAAAGAAATAATAAATGGTATGAATCAATTTATATGGATGAAGATGAAGAAGTTTTACTACCAGACTCAGGAATACCAGCTGGGCAAATTGAAAAAGTGGATAAGTCAAAAGAAGAAGAAATTTATGAACATTTCAGCATACATCCTCTTCATTCAAAAGAAGTTATGGCAAACACTTTTGATCTGTTTCAGATGAAAAAAGCAAAAGGAACTCCCGTGAGTGTATGGGAGGAGAGCTTGGAAGCTCGATGTTTTCCCCAGCTGTTTCCTACAGGAAAAGGTGGACGATATGATGAACGCCCAGTACAGATTCCTGCTTCTGAGTATCGGACTACAAGGTTATATGCAGAAGATCCAAGATTTCGTCAAAGTATTCCTTATTTGTTCCATTTTTTATTTGAAAGTGACTTGTCAGCACTATCTTATGCAGTAAATCACATTTTGAAAACTGGAGTACATCTACATCTTGTGTCTGCAAAGGATTTTATGAACAATGTGCAACAGCAAGATGATCATTTGGAATCTCAATTGATTAATCTAATGGCTTGTCAGCGTGGGACCAATGAATATTGGTACCGACGCCATGGAGAATTAAAATGTATGTTACAGAATTTAGGAACTACTACATGTTTCTCACCCTAAGCTGTGCTGAATACGCTTGGGATGACCTTCTGGATTTTCTTCGAGAGGCAAATTCAAATATTAAAAACATCCAATACAAAACAGCAGGAGAATTGTGCTCATTGGATCCGGTTCATGTTAACAGATATTTCAATCATAGATTTGAGGCTATGATGTCCTTCATCTGCAATAAAAAAAATCCACCTCTTGGAGAAGTTGTGGATTTCTTTTGGAGAAAAGAGTACCAAGCAAGAGGTGCTCCTCATATTCATATGCTGTTGTGGATCAAGGATGCCCCAAAATTTGGCAGATTCTGATGATGCAGTTTTAAGTTTCATCGAAGAATATGCAACATGTGCTATCCCTAAAAGCACAGAAGAGAAAAACTTAAAAGAGCAAGTTTTACGTTTCCAAAGTCATCGGTGTGGAAAATACTGTCGACGAAAGTATCAGAGTAAAGAAAAATTCTACACAAAATGTCGATTTGGATTTAAACGACCTGTTCTTTCAAAAGGAAGAGTCAACAGTTTTATGTCAGCTGTGCGACATACTATTACAAGAAAATCTCCCAAAAATACGTACAACCTAAGAAGAAAAGAAGAGTCAAAATATATAAATGACTACAACTCAGTCATTTTATCCATGTGGAATGCTAACATGGATATACAGTATGTTGCTGACAATTCTATTGCTGTTGCTCGGTATGTCACATCTTACATCACTAAATCTGAGAAAACGGAATTGAAGGAAATGTGGGAAGAGATTTCCCATGAGAAGACTGTCAGTAAGAAGCTATACAGTTTCAGTTTAAAGATGTTATCGCATCGAGAAATTGGATCCTACGAATGCTCAGATAGGTTATCATCTGCAAGTCTGTACTCCAAATCCAGAAGAATAATTTGGGTAAGTTTAGGCCTTGCAGGAATGCGAAATCGGGTACTGAAATCTGTTGGAGAAATGGAATATTTGGCAGAGAACGACCCGGAAAGTACAGATATATTGAAATCAAACATGTTGGACACTTATTACCCAAAAAGAAGTCGTCATCTTGAGAACATGTGTTTCTATGAAGTGTTGCAGACCTACATTTTTACACGGAAAGCCACAGAAGACATCAACAATGGAAAATATAAAGTCATTGGTGAGGAAGGATGTTTGGTGAAGCAAACAAAAGGAAGTTTGATTAATCACAGGAAGCTGAGTTGCGACACTCCTGACAAAAAGGAATTTTACTACTTAGCACTTTTACAGCTGTTTAAACCATGGCATTCAGAGGATGAATTACTTGGGGAGATTTTCACAGCTATGAAGATTCCTTTAATGCATGTAAAGATACGATTGAATGCAGTACTTTCACAAATTATGTACAAATGTTAAATGAAGAAATTGAACAGGAAGCTACAATTGCAGCTGAAGTAGCTAGAGACAGTTCTCAAGACAGCCAAAGTTCTGGAACGCTCAGTCAATATCCCCTAGGACAACCAATCGTAGAAAATGAAGCTGCAATAGCAATGACTGAAGTGAAAACAGCTATGAATCAAGCTCAGGAAGATTTAATAGACTTACCAAATTTGGAACAGCAACTGAATGAAGAACAAAAACAAATTTATGAAGAAGTCACAAAAAAAATGGATCATGGATTACTACATGAAAAGAAAGAGTGCTCATGCACATCATTTGAACCAATCAGGATGTATGTGAGTGGACAAGCTGGAACTGGAAAAAGTTTCTTAATTAAAGTCATCCGAAGCTACCTACAGCAAAAAACAGATTCAACTTTGTCTTGTGTTGTTACTGCTCCAACTGGGTTAGCAGCATATAACATAAAAGGAATTACCTTACATCGCTTGCTAATGTTACCAGTGGAGCATGAGAACAAAATAGAATATCACAAGCTAACAGGAGAAGCATGCTTCGAAGTTTCAAGAGTGTTGAAGAAGATGCAAGTTCTCATTATTGATGAGGTATGCATGGTATCAAACTTAATGCTTGCCTTTGTGCATTTAAGAATGCAGCAAATTCTAAAGAGAGACTATGACGTGCTATTTGGAGGAAAACATGTTATAGTTTTTGGGGATCTTCTGCAGCTCACTCCAGTTAAAGGACAACCAGTGTTTAATACTGTGACACATGAAGACACGAAGAAGTCATTAGGAAGTATTGGTAATGCGAATATTTGGTCATTCTTTGAGTACAAAGAACTCACTACCAATATGAGGCAAGCAAACGATGAAGATTATGCAAGTATTCTGAAAGATATCAGAATTGGACTACTCACAGAAGTTGGCAGAGAAGCATTACAGAGTCGGTTGCTACATAATTTATTTCCAAGTGAAGAAATAGTTGCAGAGAAAATATACCAGAACATTGCAGAAAAAAATACTGTAATCTGCTTAATACCAACACTACGTGAATGCTCGATATTCAATGAGGAACTTTTGAAATTGGAAAAGGAAGAGATTAAGAAAATGGAAGCAGTGGATAAAATTCAGCATGAAGGAATTACTATTACATTAACAGGCAAATTGAAAAATAAATTGGATTCTCTAGAGAAGAACATTTCGAAAACAGCTGGATTAGAAAAAAATCTTTATGTTTGTATGAACTGTCGAGTATTTTTAAGAAGAAATTTGGATGTAGAAAAAGGTTTAGGGCCATATGTAGGTAAATTACATTTACCGATTCTTAAATACCGAATTTTACCGATTCGGTATTTATGAATCGGTAAATGTAATGTAGGTAGAAAAATACCGAATCGGTAAGTGTCGGTATTTTAGAATCGGTATTTACCGATTCGGTAATGGCAACTGGCTTCCTATTCATTCCTATGGGCCTGGAGGCCCATAGGAATGAATGGGAAGCCAGTTGCCATTACCGAATCGGTAAATACCGATTCGGTAATGGGGGAGGCATCAACATGGGTGGCAGGGTGTCACATTGACACCCTGTTGCACCCCTGATTCGTCCATGTGTGCACATGTGGCGCACATACATGCCCTAAGGGCATGTATGTCTGCCACATTGCACACTGCAAAGTGCACAAAAATGCTTTTTCACACCTATTCGTCATTTACCACCAACTTTTAGTTGGTGGTAAATAACAAATCCACACAACACCCACACACTCCCCCTACATCTCATTACATGATTCGGTATTTACCGAATCATGAAATTATCCCCCTACATAGCAAAAGCCTAAATACCGGTCGGTAACGGTATATTTACCGAAAATCGGCCGTTACCGACCGGTATTGGGCTTCCTACGTATGGCCCTTAGTGAATGGAGCTATGGGTAAAGTTGTGGGTTTTGTGAAATACCAGAAAAAAGATGGGATTGTATTTTTAAAAATAAAATTTGATCAGATTGAAGAGGTTAAAGACATTAGTCGTTGTTCAGTCCGTTTTTTGCTTGTAAAAGACTTATATGTACGTAGGAAGCAGTTTCCGTTTTCTCTAGCATATGCTGTAACTATTCACAAATCTCAAGGATTAACTGTAGATAGTGCTTTTGTAAACATTGGTTCTACTGTGTTCAAAGAAGGTATGGCATATGTTGCTTTGTCACGAGTGAAAACATTATCTGGTTTATTCATGATAGACTTTGATGACTCAAAAGTTAGTGCTGATGCAAATTGTGTAAAGGAGTATAATAGATTAAGAAGAACCTATGCTCCTCATTTAGGTCAGTATCCTGTGTTTGAAAACCGTGTTGTTTCTTGGAAAAGGAGAATTGAGAATATCTGTAATGAGGATGTACAGAAGAGAAAACAAAAGGAGAGTGATGTGAGCAAAAAGAAAAAGGACAGTGTTCAAGAGGTTGTTGGTTTTCATTTTGAAAATAGCTCTGGTGTCAACTGCTACGCTAATGTAGTGCTGAATGTTGTATTTTATCTTGAAAGTTTGCAAGTGCAGATAATAATTAATCATGTGAAAGATTTTGTTCTCTGCTGAGTTTTCTTTTTGAGAAGCTGAGTATTGATAAAACTAAAATAGAAAGGTGCTTCTGATGTTAGAAAACTTTTAGATGTATGTTCAGGATGTACACAGTTTACTCAAAATGTCCAGCAAGATGCACAGGAATTCTTGATGTATATCCTTATGGTACTGGAAGAAGAAGGGGTAGAAATAGAAAATATGTTTGGTCTCTCTTATTATTGGGAACATAGTTGTGAAAACTGTTTGAACACATGCAGCTCTAATGTTGATTCTGAAAGGTTCATATATTTAACATTACCAGAGAGTAAATCAGTGACTTTTAGTAAATTAGTTAAAGATGCCAATCACAACATGGAATGTTCTCAATGTAAATCAGACATGTTTTCAACGTTATTTTTAAAGAAATATGGACAGTATGTAATTTTAATGATGCAACGTTGTAGAGCTGATGGTTCAAAATTTGACACTTTAATAAAGAAGTTTACAGGACATCAATTATCAATATCTGGAAAAACGTTTGTTGCAGTTGCAATAATTTTTCATGATGGACATTCTATAACTTCTGGTCATTACACAGTCTATCTTAAATGTGAAAAAGGCTGGACACTGTGTAATGATTCTCAATTGATTTTCAAGCAACGTTTGCCTGCAGAATTACCAAATTCCTATTTAATTTTTCTGAAACCAAAATTTTAGATACAAATTGCAACATCTGAACAAATCATTTTTGCGACTTTATTGGATTACCACTGGATATTTCATCAGAAAAGAATTTAAAAATTACCATTTGGCCTCATGGAAAGGTAAAAATTTCTCTTGTGGACTTCTTTGACAGATGTTATTTTGGTGTATGTGCTTAAGCAACAAGATTTACAGACGATATTTATTGCAAATATTTATTGTTTTTAGATGATGTTTTTATTAAATATGTTACATTTCTATAAAGGTATGTTTTACTGAGAAGATATTCAGGGCTTTTTTTTAAACAATCTTTCAGATTGTTAATTTTTTTGCCCGCTGTTAAATGATGAATGCAATTGGTTTCACGATTTACAGTGAAATTCAATATATTCTGAAAACAGCAAAAAAAGGGCAAGAAAATATGTGTACTGTATTCTAAAATGTATTGTTAAATATTAATACTTTTTTTCTTTTTTTACAGACTGAGAAAGAAAATTTAGGAAAATTAATACTTTTTTCTAGCAATTAAAAAAAAACATTTATTGATAATTAAGTTATTTTGTTGGTCAGGTAAGTTTGAAATATCTGTATTTATCACACATTTACTCCCTTTTTTTCACTTCTCCTCACCCTGCTTTTCTCATTTCCCTTGTGGTCCCTCAAGTACATTGAAGGGTGCGCGCACGGTAAAAATGTTTTTTGAAAAAAGTGAATAAAAAAAAAAAAAAAATTGTGAGGTAGGGTGGCTCTTAAAAGAGCCGTTGTGTTAATACAGGGACAGAGGAAGGAAAGAATGGCAATATTATAAGGCCCCGCACTTGTGCTGCTCAATCTTATTGTCTATTAGAGTAATACTAGACTCCCCAAAAGCAATAAGAGAGTAACAAGTATTGCACCTTATATGTACTCTCTGAAACCGAGGGTAAATGTCCAGAGGAGCAGAAGAGGGTGACGCTCCCACCGCAGAGGAAGTGCTCGGCTGAGCTGCCGAAGATGTACTCGGCTGAGCAGCTGCGGATGTGCTCGGCTGAGCTGCTGAAGGGGTTGCTGCAGTAGCTCGAGCAAAAGTCTTGGGATGTACATCCCTAATGTGTCTAAACATAGTGAAAATTCCAAAAGAATACTTCTTCTTTGGATTTCCTCTAGACAAGACACGCCCACAAAGTCTGCAGGTGACTAATGGAGCATTGACTTTTTTATGCCCCTCTGGAAATGTAAAATATTGCCAGACAAAAGAATCCTTCTGTTTCCTCTTTCTCTGTCTGATAATGGTGTCCTGCTCACTCCCAGAAGAGGACTGCTGCTCTGCCATTGTATCCCAAAGACACTTCAGCTCCTTCTCCTAGAGAATCACAAGCAATAATGAGGGGAATGGGTGTGGTCGCAGAGGATTGCGGTCGCGTGAGTTATAGTTGCCTGCACTAACTATAACGGGGGAATTTCATTGGTTTTTTACGAGTGAAATGCCCAGCTAACTATAACATGTGTGACACCTATGGTTTTTTAAGTGAATATATATATATATATATATATATATATATATCAATTCCGCTTTTCCCTAGTGCATCATCGCACTGAAGATAGGAACACGAACACTTTGCTCTGCTGTTGCCAGGATTTTCTTTATTTCATGTATACAAAAAGGTGCTGCCTCAGACGCGTTTCGGACACTGGGCTGTGTCCTTGTTCATGATATATATATCATGACCCACATCACTCTCAGAATCTCCTCTCGGTGAAAAGAGAGTAACGGATACCTTGATAGAATGGCAAGTTATTCTTAATTCTTCCTCAACTCTTCCAATATGTATATATATATATGTCTCTCTCATCGCCGCAGTTAAAGTTGGGAGATCGAGTACTTTTTCATATATGTATATATATATATATATATCCAGTACTCGTCCTGCAATCCCGAATATTGGAAAAGACGAAGCGAACCCAAGTTAAGTGCTTTTGAAGTTTATTCCGTGCCCTGCACCACTGCCATTACGCGTTTCAGCCCTCTAGGGGCCTTGGTCACTTGATACATCACATGGCTCATTTCACACTATTTAAAGTGACAGTACTCAATAAAGACAAACAAACACTTCCGTTTCTTCATCATGGAAACTGAAGAAATTTTAGCATAGTGCTACATATAGTTCTTTAAATTCCTCAAATGTGAATTCTGACTTCGGTATGTGCAAAATATCGCAAACTTTTGGTCTGAATACCAAACTTATGATCAGGCAATTATTAATATGACTAATAAATAAATAAATAAATAAATAAATAAATAAATATTCTTATTAAAAGTCAAACAGGGTTAAACGAACACTCTCATTATATCAAAATTTAGGACACATTATAAAACAGGTAAAAAACATCTATATGTGAACCATTGATATGGAGTGACAAAGAATGAATATTAGAAGAGAATATACAGGTAAAATACCTAATTCACATCTTGATATCATCAAATTGTAACAATATCAAAAACCCAATATATTCAATCTCATGATGTACAGATTATACTTGTACCATTTTGTCACCATGTAAGAAGTGCTAGAAACATAATAGACAACTGACCAAAACAGCCCCAGTGGGCTATTGCACTAGCGAATACTAGAAGCACCTAAAGTTTGTTGTCTGCCTGATGTCACCCAAAATAGTGTCTCTAACCTACTGTGCAAAATTGTGATTAAATAGGATATATATATATATTTTTTTAATTTATATAAAAAAACATGTATATAAAAATTATTTCATAGGTTAAAAAACTAGCAGCTCATATGTTTGGGGATAGCAGGATTAAATGTCGAGAAACTGATAAATCATAGATGAGTAAAAAAGTCACAGAACACAGGTCAAGATATATATATATATATATATATATATATCTCTCTCTCTCTCTCTCTATATATATATATATATATATATATATATATATATATATATATATATATATATATATATATATATCTTGACCTGTGTTCTCGTGCAGCACACTCGAGCGTCGCCGTTCCCTTTCCTCTTTCGACGGTGGTCCGCGACGAGGAGGCGAGCCTCGTAAATAAAACCAGAAAGCTGTTTTCCATGTAGTGACAGCAATCGCGGACAGCAGTAAACTTTCAGCAATTTAATTTATTTTAGCAGAATAACAGCAACTCGACGCGTTTCGGGTACACCACCCTTGGTCACTCCATTACGAATTTTCACCGTGAATTTCCAGTCCTGCCCCTGTGGGCTTTCCATTCTGTGTTTCAATCTTTGTTCTATTTGCAAAAATTAATTTAACTCATTTATGTACAATTGTCCAAAGGTCACCAAGAAAGCATAACATTTAACTCAAGAATTAATTAGTCAAAACAACAGTTTAAGAAACTCCGAAAATCAGGTAAACACATACATGACAATCTCACCCCTAAACAGCGAAAAGCAGTCGAAGAACTGCAAAACAACAGGGAGGTTGTTATCAAAAAGTCAGATAAGGGTGGGAATGTCGTGGTTTGGCCCACATGTATGTATCTAAATGAGGGAAGAAGACAACTGAGGGACATAGATAGTTATGTCATCAGCAACAGAGCTAGTTATAAAAAAAGTAATGAGGATTACCAATCTCAATTACTGTCAGAAGATGAGTACAAATTTCTAAAATGTGAATACCCTAAACTTGCGGCATTATATCTATTACCCAAGTTACATGAGGACAAGGTCAACCCACCAGAGCGTCCTATTGTATTCTCCATAGGAAGTACCTATGAAAACACTTCAAAATACATTGCTTACTTCCTACGTCCCTTTGTCCAGAAGCTTCCTTCATACCCTGTGTCGTGTTTTACGTCAGGGAATTAAGTCCCCTTGAATCCTGAGAGTCCCTGGGGGCCAACTAGCCCAACAGGTACCTCCAGTAACCGCCACAGAGCTGTGTTGCAGAGAGGTGGTCCGAGGTCTCTGCAACGCAACTCTGTGGCGCTTACTGGACATACCTGGTGGGTTAGTTGCCCCCCAGGGACCCTCATGATTCAAGGGGACTTAATCCCCCAACTAAAAACTCGCCACAGGGTGCGTTTGCACACTTGTGACATCAGGCCCCGCCCCCTCCCAGCACCACTGTGAAAACATGCCCCCTGGCACATTGTAAATTGGGGGATGAAGTCCACTCGAGTCCTGAGGGTCCCTGGGGGCCAACTAGCCCACCAGCTACCTCCAGTAAGATCAATGGCGCATACTGGAGGTACCTGATGGGCTAGTTGGCACCCAGGGACCCTCAGTATTCAAGGGAAATGTATTCCCCAACTTACAACACGCCAGGGGGGCGTGTTTACTGAGTGCTGCAGGGAGGGGGCGGGGCCTCCAGCGCAATGCCGGATTTTCTTTTTCTTTTTTTAGAAGTGGGGCTGTGTGCCCCCCCTTATTTTACAATATTTGAGGCCCAGGGGCCTCAAATATTTTCAGATTTTTGACAATAAAAAAAAACATGAAGGGGGGGCACCCTCCTGAGGCCATCCCCCGGGGCATGGCCTCATTGTAATTGTTTTTGTTCAAATAATTTTCTAAAGAGGGGGGCTGCGTGGCCCTCCTCCTGAGGCCTCTATTGTCCCCGGGGACCCAATCCCCCGGGGCTGTGCCTCTAATTATTTTTAAAAATATATATTTTAATGACGGGGGTCCGAGTGGCCCCCCCTCCTGGGCAACTTCTGGCCCTGGGGACCCCCTCCCCCAGGGCCGGCCCTTTCTATTGGGGACCTTGGGGGGACCCCCAAAGCCGCCACAGTCCCACCGGCTTCCCGCCCTCCTGCGGGAGCCGGCATTGCTTTTCCACAAGGGGAGCTGCTGACATGCAGCTTCCCTTGTGGAAAAGCAATTCTGCTTTGCTTCATTGAAGCGAGAGCAGGTTTTCCTGCTTTTGCTTCAATGAAGCAAAGCAGAGTTTGCCACGGCTCCCGCCCTGTCATATCAAACAGCAGTATCCTGGAGTGGGCAACTCGGAACACTGCAGGAGCTGGCCCTGGGGGGTGGTGGTCTGCAGGGCCATGGAGGGCTCCAGGAGGAGTGGCGTGCAGCCCCCCTCCCAACTATTTAAAGTCCCGGGAAGGTGGCGGTCCCCGGGGCTTGAGTGGTCCGTAAAGGACCCCTGCATTTCAATTCTAAATCCCCCAGGGAGGTGGTGGTCCCTGGGGCAGTGTGAGGGGGCTTGAACCCCCACACACAAATGATTTATTACAGCCCCGGGGAGGTGGCGGTCCCCAGGGCTTGGGGGCTCACAAGGCCTCTCCACCCTTATTTAATGAAGCCCCAGGGAGGTGGCAGTCCCCGGGGCTGCGAGGGGGGCCGCATGCCCCCGGCACATAATCTACATAGCCCCTGGGAGGTTGCAGTCCCCGGGGCTGCGGTGGCCCCCGCGGGCCCCCGCTATTATATTTTCACAATGCCCATAGGACCTGGCCCACCCGGGGGCCTCATCAAAATGAAGTGCGGAGCCCACGCTTCAATTTTTTTTTTATTTCGGCAGGATTCGCGACCTCAGCGCGAATTCCTTCTAAATAAAAAAAAAAAAGCTTTTTTGGGCCCTGGGGGTTCTTGTAGGACCCCCTGAGCAGGCCTAGGGGGTCAGGGTGTTTCTACCCTGCCCCTTTTCTTGATTTTTATCTTTGTTTTACTGTTTTCTACCGAGTCACAAGATGGCTGCCAACACTTCCTGGTTTGGAGTGTTGGCAGCCAATCAGAGTGAAGCTCGTGCTCAAGAGGGTTCGCGAACCCACCGCTTCCCTAGATATCAATATTTTTTCTTTTTCTAATTTCTCAGGAACTACTGAATGGATTTACACCATTTAACAAAAAGGACTCTTTCTGAACCAAAGGCTACCTTTTTGCCAAATTTGGTGTAATTCTGTTCAGCAGTTCGGGCTGTAGCTTTGTCTAAAGTTTTCCATGGAAAATAACATAGGGAAAACGCTTTTTGGGGCCCCCTTTTTTCTCAGCCCCTGCTTGGCAAATCACCCTGAAACTTTCAAGACAAGAGCTGACCGAAAATTTCGCGAACATTCGTCAACCGGCACCAAAGTTATTGGGAAAAGAAAAAACGCTTTTCCTATGGAAACTAGGTCCTAACTATAACTACCTACTGGCGACCACCAGTAGGAGATATAAATATATATATATATATATATATATATATATATATATATATATATATATATATATATATATATATATATATATATATATATATATATATATATATATCCTACTGGCAGTCGCCAGTAGGTGGGTATAGTTAGGACCTAGTTTTCTTAGTAAATTCGATTTTTAACTAGCCTATATCTTTGGCACTGGTCGACGAATCTTCACAAACCTTTCCAAAAAATTGTCATAGTAAGTCTCATTGTGCATGGGAAGTTCCGGTTGATCCATAAACCGGGAGCCAAGAAAAAGGGGGCTCAAAAAATATGTTTGCATTTTAATTCCCATAGGACATATAGTTGAACCTACAGCCTGAACCGCTGGGCGAAATTACACCAAATCTGGCACAAAGTTAGATGTTAGGCAGATTGATGTTTTTGTTATTTGGTGCAAATCTGTTCAGTAGTGTTTGAGAAACTTAAGAAGAAACAGTTAGTGATATCTCTGGCCATGAAGCCATCGTGAAAAAAAGAGGAGCTCATTACAAAATATAAAATATTTTTTAAAAGCCAGGGGATGGGGTCCCCTGGCCAAAAACGGCCCAGAGAAGGTTGGAGCCACAGCCCACCTTCACTTATAATTTAAAATAAAAAAAATAAAAAAGAAAAAGGTACTGGCACAATGCCAGAGGCCCTGCCAGCTTTCTGCACCACTTTGCAATCGCTCCTCCTGGCGAGCTGCTGGTTGAGGGATGAATTTCACTTTACTTCTGAGGGCCTCAGGACTAAAGTGGACTTCTTCCCCCAAACAGAAATGCACCAGGAGGTGCGTTTGCAGAGTGGTTGAGAAAGGGTTCATGGCCTCCGACAACCTCTTAGCAATCCAGCTATGTGGTGCTTACTAGAGGTAACAGGAGGAGTAATTGGCCCCCAAGAACCCTCAGGAGTAAAGTGGACTTCATCCCCCAGGCAGCCGACTACCCCTCCTGTTACCTTCAATAGGTCCCACAATGTGAGATTGCTGAGAGTTCTTCGTGACCCTACCCCCTTCCTCCACCACTCTGCAAATATGCCTCCTGGTGCACTACTGGTTGGGGAATTAAGTCATCTTGCTTAGGGTTGTGGGGGCCAAGATGTACTCCTGGTACCTTCTGTAAGTCCTAAACAGCAGGATGATGGAGAGCTTGTCTGCGGCCTGCCCCCTTTCTGCACCACTCTGCGATTACTAGCTAAAAAAAACATAGAATTTCACAGTAAAAAAACAAAAATTACAGGGACGTTATAGGCTCAAGTTGCACTCATACAAAACCAGTGAAATTCAGCAGTCATAGTTAGCTATATAATTCGAGCCCCCACAATGCACTGCTTATGACATCATATATTACATGACAGCAGGCAGGGAAAACGATGAAAACTCCGCTTCCAGCAAGTGAGAGCAGTCTGACAGCTCCCGATTGCTGGGAGCAGAGTTAGTGTTTGCTCTGACTTGGCAGGAGCTGTCACAGCTATGTACCGGTGTGGGCACCCCAGGACATAGCAGGAGCTGGCTCTTGGGGTGGTGGTCCCCAGGGCCATTTATAGCTCCAGGATGGGGACCACGTGGCTAGCAAAATGAAAAACACAAGGAGTCAAAAGTAAGAGGGGAGATGCCACTAAAACTATGGAGGGCCTCAGCAACGCAGAACTCCTCAGATTTCAATTTGTTGTACTGAAAATCTATTTTCACTGTAGATAAACAACCTCAAGCAAACTGCAGTTATTCATTGGGTATACCGGAATATAGTGAGCTGGCCATTTTCCAGGAACCCAATTTCAGTTGTTCACCCTCATGATTTTGAGGGTTGTAAAATATTCATACTGTTCAAGATGTTAGAGGTCTGTCAATGGTCATTTTCACTCCCCTAAAGAGTCAAAGGTATTCAACAACTTCAGTAGAAGTTCAAGCAGGCTCCAGTTCCAGGTAGTGATTTCAGCTTTCGACCTAGTCCCCAGGGACCTGCTCTGGTAGGTCCTTCGGGACATGGGTATGCCTCTGGAACTTTTAGAGCCACTCATTAGGTTGCACAAGGATAACTTTGCCTGTGTAAGGTGGGGAAACCAGGGCCAAAACACTGAGCCATTTAAAATCAGGCGGGGGTGCGCCAAGGGTGCGTCCTAGCCCCCACCCTCTTCTCCCTATATGTAAATCAGGTGGCTGATCTTTTGTGCTCTACCCCGGCTGATGCCCCATCGCTGGCTAATCACAAAATAGCTACTTTGTTGTTTGCAGATGACACTCTTCTAAAACCCCCATGGGCTTACAGAAACTTTTAAATCGCTTTAAGAACTTTTGTGACGAGAGGGGTTTGGTCATCAACAAAACTAAAACTAAGTGGATGATGTTAAATCCTTTAAGGGTAACTTGGTTCTTGATAATGTTCCGCTCGAACGAGTGAGTTCCTTTGATTATTTGGGAATTAAGTTATCTGAGGGAATGGTATGGAAGAAACATCTAGAGAGGGCATCCCTGAAATTCTCCCAGTTAACTGGGGCCCTGCGACGGGAGCATTGTCTCTCATTTACTAGGCCTGTAGCCCCTGCACTGAAGTTGTATAGCTGTAAGGTAGTAAGCAGTGTACTCTATGGAGCCCAACTGTGGGGCTCTATAAACGTTAACATTCTCTCTATAATAGAAAATAAGTTTTTTAGAAGCCTATTATCACTCATGAAGAGCACTCCCCTACTTCCCTTGACACTCGATATGGGTGTCAAGTCTATCAATGATATGGTGAGGCTACGCCCCTTGCTTTTCTGGCACAGACTAGTTATAACTCCAGAACTGATGTCCTATGCAGCTGCTCTTAATGACATTTCTGCCCTGGACCATAAAATTGGGTGGATTAACGATATAAATACCATCCGGGCGGATATAGGTGTGCCTAAGGAGCTAGAAGGTCACCCTCCCACATACTCTAGGGATATATTAAAACTACACTTTTGGGCTTGGGTAGAACAGAAGAATTTTATTAATATACGATATGGCTGCTTAACTGACTTGTTTATTGATATTAAATCTAGCAGCCGGTTAGAAAGTTTCCTTGATTTAAAAAAAGTGCCAGAAGACAGGAAACTTTGGGGCATATTATCAAGGACGGCGTTAAAATTATCGGCGGTTTAGCGGCAGGAAAACTGTTGCTAAATCGGCGATAATGGGCTTGATAATATGCCCTGGAGAATTCCCATAGAAGCCCATGTTCACACCAGAACATGGGCTCCTATGGGAATTCACAAGGGCATATTATCAACCCCATTATTGCCACTTTAGCGGCAGTTTTCTGCCGCTAAACCGGCGATAATTTGTAACGCCGTCCTTGATAATATGACCCTATATACTCAATTTAGACGCGGCTGTCTTCCCATCAATGCTTTCACTAATACCTGGAGGACAAATATATCACAGCCCAAGGGCTGTCTTTCGTGTCCTAATGAAACAATGGGCCATGTTTTTTTTGCGTGCCCTGCCTACGCCAGACCCAGAAGGAACTGGCTTATCCTGGTATGCAGACACCTAGGGACACATAGGGGCATATGCATCAACATTAGCATTTGCGATTCCTTATTATCGAAAAATAACGATTCGCTAATAAGGAATAGCAAAAGGCTATGCATGTAGGAATCGCTATTCAAATAGCGATTCCTTAACTTTCCTTAATTGCTACTAGCAAATAGCGAGTAGCAATTAAGGAATGCCGTCCCAATCATTCCTATGGGCCTCCAGGCCCATAGGAATGAATCGGAGATTGCATGAGCAAATAGCGAGTACCAGTAGGTTCTCGCAAATTGCTCATGCAATTTCAAGGGTGCAAGGGTGTCAAAATGACACCCTATAGCACCCCTGAAAATGATATGTGCACATATGTTGCACACACACATGCTCTAAGGGCATGTGTGTGCGCAACATGAAACTTTGAAAAATGCACAAAAGTTTTTGCAAATTACCATGCAGTTCATCTTCATGGTAATTTGCTCCCCCTATTAGCGAAATCGCTAATTTTTTAACTTTGATGTATTGCATTTAAGGAATCTCACTTTGGGATTCCTTAAATGCAATCGCTATTTAAGGAATCGGTATTTAAGGAATCCCTATTTAAGGAATCGGTATTTAAGGAATCCCTATTTAAAGAATCGCTATTTAAGGATTCCTTAAATAGCGATTTTTGCTTTTGGGTTGATGCATTGGGATTGGGTATTTTTGACTTAATACCGGGAGCTATTAGCGATTCGGTATTTTACCGACTGGATTTTGGGTTGATGCATGAGGCTGTATGTCGTAAAGAAGCCCTACGCATTTTGAAGTCAGATGCGAGACCTTTTTTTGTCTGTGCAACTGCAAAAAGTTTGGGTAAATTATGGTCCATTAGAAGAAGGGCTCTATCGACTTTATTAACTTGAATGGAAGTAAATGAATTGAAACCCAAATGATCTGAATAGATGGGCGTGTATTTTGCACTAGCACTTTGGATTGTAAATATTTGGATTGCTTGCCTTTACAATTTTGATGATTGTATTTTTGTGATAAGCTTTTTATTCCAATTTTTGTCCCTTTTAAACTATCAAGAGCCTGTATAGGAAGTATTTTAATCTACAGTACCTTTTATTCTGAATATTGCCATGTAAGACCTATGTGCCTTTACTTTTATGGTACTGTATAACCGAAATAAAGACTTTTGATGATGATTTCAGGATATCCATCATGGAGTTCCTGAGAAAAAAGAAAGATCTTATCCGATATTTGCACCAGTCTACCATGTCCACAATCACAAATTGGCTTTCTATTCTAAAACACCTTTCTCTTTCAGCTATTATGATAAGTGATACAAGAACAATTCCAAAGAATGTCAGCTGCATACTTAATTGGATTTTTTCACAGACAGTAGCTGAACAGTTTGTGTATTCAGTGGGGGATGAAGTATAAAAAGATTTTGCCTCCTATTGGATTTATGCAAAAATATTGGCCAGCTTTCATAGTATGTAAAAGAGTTCTATTCCCGTACTACAAAAATGCAGTTCAGAAACCTACAGCTGGAAACCCCCACCTCTCCTATATTTCATTATGGAGATCTTGGTTATGATGGCAGATATCTCTGTGCACATAGATATTCATTTAGGTTAGGCCTGGGCGTAGTTCGCAGAGTTTTGTTACGTGGAACTCCGCAAAGTTACAAAAAAACTCTGCGAAGTTCCACGAGTGGCAGAGTGCAGTGCGAACTGCATTTTGTGCTGGTATTCCTGCCGCTTGGGTATAAATCCTACCCAAGCGGCAGCTCACGCTCGTGAACTACCCGCTCGCGAAGTAACTGTTTGCGATCGCGAGCTGCGAAAAAAACTCTGCTGCACATCGCGAAGCGGAGTTTTATGCACTCCGTGAGCTCCACGGAGTGTAGAGTGCAGAAAACTCTGCATGCTCGGCGAACCGAGCAAAGTTCACCATCCAGGCCTAATTTGAGAAGTAAATGTGGGAGGCACGTAATGGAAAAAAATAGAGAATTACTTCTAAATGGGAGGGGTTTAGGGAAATTTAAAGAGGGGTTTGGGAAGTCATGCTAAATCAAAATACACACCAATAAAAGAATAAGACAATTGCAATTGATAAAATATACTTCTTTAATTTTTTACAGTCCTAAAGGTGTTAGAACAGGATTATTGTTATAAAATTTAAATTATTTTGATGGTCTGAAATAATGTTATATATTTTGTTTTACAAAAGAAAAACAAAGGTAACAGAGACATTATGGTAGGGCTCACATTTCAAAACCAGTGAAATTCAGCAGCTATAGTTACATGAGTTAAGCATAACTCACTCCCTGCAATGCACTGATTATGACATCACATATTACATCACTCATGACATGGTCAGTGACATCACTAAAGACATCATTAAGGGAGTGTGAGTGTTTTCTAAACATTTAAGAGTGTTAAATATCTATACCAAGGTACTACAAAACTTTACACAGTATACTTTCTGTACTACTAATGCGTGAAACTGTTTGTAACATATATTATGTGAGTGGCTGTATGTCTGTGTGTATCCATGCATGAGTGGGTGTCTGAGTTCTGGCTGTATGAGGTGTAAGTAGGTATGTGAGTAGTGGTGTGGGTAAGTAAGTGGCTGTTTAGTGACTATGTTTATGTGTGAGTGGCTGTATGGGTGGGTGTCTGAATGGCTGTATCAGTGGGTGAGTGGCTGTGTGGGTGAGTGACTAGCTTTTTGAGTGGCTGTTTGGTTAAGTGAGTAGGTGTGTGAGTGGCTGTATTGTTAAGTGTCTATGCAAATGGATGTATGGGTGAGCGAGTGGATAGGTGAGTGCTTGTATGGATGTGTGAATGGGTTTACAAGTGGTTTGTGGGTGTGTGATGGAGTGTGCGGGTGCTTGTATGGGTGACTGAGGGGCTATGCGGAAAGGCTGTGTGTGTGGGTGAGTGAGTGCTTGTGTGAGTGGATGTATAGGTGAATAATTGGCTGTGTGAGTAGCTGTTTGGGTGAGTGTGTGACTAAGTGGCTGTATGGGAAAGTGACTGTTTGTATGAGTAGCTTTATGAGTGAGTGGTTGTGTGAGTGCCCATATGAGTGAGTTGTCTGAGTGGTTCTATGGATGAGTGACTGGTTGTGTGAGTACTTATATGGGTCTGTAAATGGGTATGTGAGTGGTTGTGTGGGAACATGAGAGACTGTATAGGGCTGTGAGTGGTTCTGTGGATGTCATCAATGATATCATTTGAAATGTTGTTATTGATGTCACTGATCATGTCATGAGTGATGTTCTATGAGAGGTCATTAGCAGTGCGTTGCGGGGGCATAAGTTACAGTTACCTCTTCAACAGCCTCAGACCAGACTATGCAGCCATCCCACCCTCTGGCAACACCAACCAGCCCACTATCACCTCTTGGACCCTGGTCACGACTGAAGAGACTGCATCAACCATGAGAGGCAACCACTCAGGGGCTCCCACTGACCCCTGCCCACTTCACATCTACCACAGAGCCGCCATGGCACCTGAACTATGACACACCATCAACACCACCTTAGAGACTGGCACCTTCCCCGGCGACTGGAAACACGCAGAAGTTAGGCCCCTGCTCAAGAAGCTCTCAGCAGACCCCACGGAACTCAAGAACTACCAACCCATCTCGCTCCTCCCCTTCATGGTGAAAGTCGCTGAGAAGACCGTCAACGCAGAACTAACATGGTTCATCGAAGATAACGCCATCCTCGACCCTTCTCAATCCAGATTCCACAGCAACCACAGCACCAAGACTGCCCTACTCGCCACCACAGACGACATCCGCACCCTGCTCAACCACAGCCACACCGCAGCTCTGATTCTACTTGACCTGTCGGTAGCATTCAAACACAGACTTCCACCGTACTCTCGCGACCAGATTACACGACGCTGGCATATGAGGAACTTGCCTCGACTGGATCTGATCGTTCCTCAATGGCAGAAGCTGAAGGGTCAGACTGCCACCCTTCCTCCCTGAACCCACGGAAATCAACTGCATTGTCCCACAGGGATCATCACTCATCCCAACCCTCTTCAACATCTACATTGCCCCCTCGCCCCCATCGTCCGACAGCACGGCCTCAGCATAGTATCCTTCGCCGATGACACCCAGCTCATCCTCTCCCTCACGCAGGAACCCACCACCACCAGACTCAACTTCCAGGAATGAATGCAACACGTCGCAGCCCAGATGAGCAACAGCTGCCTAAAGCTTGGGGAGAGGAGTCAGCCTAATGGCTAGGGCTATCGCCCTCGAATCTGGGGAACTGAGTTCAAGTCTCGGCAGTGACAGCTGAACATCCTGTGATTCTGGGCAAATCACTTAATCTCCCCGTGCCTAACAAAAATGAATGTTTCCTCATGTAATGCAACTGGTGCTATGTAAAGTGCTATGATACCCGATTCGGGTCAAGTTTGTGCTATATAAAACTCTGTATAAAAATAAATAACAGCTCAACTCGGAAAAGACTCAAGTCCTCGTCCTTGGAACCACCCCATCGGCAAGGAACAACACTTGGTGGCCCACCATCCTCAGCGGCCCCTCGACCCCAACAGACCACGCCAGAAACCTCGTCATCATACTTGACTCCTCCCTCTCCATGAACCAACAGGTCAACGCCGCCACCTCCAGCTGTTTCAACACCCTCCGCATACTCCGTAAGACCTTCAATTGGATCCCCCCAAATGTGGGAAACTTACTTGTCGAAAAATAGAGGTTCTTGGAGCCCAATGGACCTCAGTAGCCAAGTGGACTTAATACCCCAACCAGTAGTACGCCAGGAGGGCCCCATGCAGAGTGACTGAGAAAGGGGGCGGGGCCTCCAACGAGGTCCCAGCAAGCTTGTTTCTGACTTTTATTTTGCTTTTCTGCTCATTTCTGACCTCTATTTTGGCTCTTGCTGCTCATTGCTCACCTTTAGTCTAGCTCTTTCCGATCTTTATTTAGCCTCTTTCTGATTTTCCCTGGGACTGCAGGGGGAGCATCAAGGCCACCAAATTCCCAGCTAGCTCCCCGTCTCCTTTGTGAGCCAGCATTGATTTCAAAAACAGGAAACTTCCAAAGATGCAGCTACCTCTGGGTGAAAGCAAATTGTCTGTTTCCCTGCTTGCATTACAGTGGACAGGAAAACAGAAGAATGCCCAGCTTCCAGCAAGCGAGAGCATTCTTCCCTCTAGATTGCTGGAAGCGGAGTGTTTGCTGTGGCTTTGCGGGAGCGGTTAAAGATCCCACCAAGCCACAGCAAACACATATGTCCCAGGGGTGGGCACCCGAGACATAGCCGGAGCGGGCCCCGTGGTGTGATGGTTCCCTTGGCCATCTATGGCTCCAGGAGAAGGGACATGGGTTCCCCTTCTTTCTTCAGAATTGGTTGCCTTGGGAAAGTGGTGGTCCACGGAGCTGAGAAGGGCCCAGGCGGGGGGCTGTGCAGCCCCCCTCCTTTTTAAAATACAGAAAGCCCTGAGGAGGTGGGGGTCCACGTGGCATAATTAAGCCCCAGTAGAAGGCCCTATGCGCCCCCCTTGTTTTACTTGCTGCATCTCCCTGGGACCACCCAGAGGCTAAACTTTGCAGAAGTGCAGGAGCCTGTGCTTCTTGTCTTATCTCCATCAGGAGCCACGGTTCTGCTGAAAATTAAAATGAAAACATTTTTTACCCACAAGAGGCATAGGGGATCAGGGTATTCCTACCACACCCATTCTCTTTTTTTAATGTATTTTTGTGGCACTCGGCTCAAGCCCATTCCCAAGATGGCTGCAAACACTTCCTGGTTTGAATTATTGGCAGCTAATCAGATCTCCATGTGAGCTCGGGAGCGTTTGCAGAGCTTTCCCTTTCCTATATACACAAATTAGATTTTCTCTGAATAACTTTCTGCCAAATTTGGTGTAATTCAGTTCAACGGTTCAGGTTGTAGCTGTGTCTAAAATTCATACGGGAATTAACATGGGAAAATGCAAATGTAGACCCACTCTTTTTTTCAGCTCCCGCTTGACGGATCATCACAGTCTTTCAAGACAACAGCTGAAGTGAGTGTCATACTAGTTTTGAAAAATTCATCAAATGACGACAAAGTTATTGGCAAATAAAAAAAAACGCTCTTCTTAGGGAAACCAGGTCCTAACTATAACTTCCTACTGGTGACCGCCAGTAGGTAATACACACACACACACACATAAATGCATTCATGCAAACACACAGAGAGCCTGTTGGAAAACGGCCTTCTCTAAAGGGCCACCCCAAGTTTTTTGCCTTCCTCCTCTTATTTTTCTGATCTTCTTTGTGTGGCTTTAGGAGTCTGATCACTGCTGACCAGTGCTTAAGCATATGAGCTTCTCCCTTAAACATAGTAACATTGGTGTATGCACAACTGACATATTTAGTTTACTCATAATTCCCTTTTAAAGTGTTATACAATATACAAGGGCCTGTAACCTAAAGGCTACTAGTCAGCCTGCAGCACTGAGTGTTCCACCCAATCAGCCTTTCAAAATTGCCTCAGGCCTGCCAATGCAGGGCCTATGTGTGCAGTTTGCAGCCACTTCGACGTGACATTAAAACTACTTGCCAATCATTCACCTCCCCTATTTATTAAACAGGTCTTCCCCTAATGTAGGCCCTCGGAAGCCCATAAGGCAGGGTGCTGTGTAAGTAAAAGGTAGGACATGTACTGGTAAGGGTTGCATTTTGTAGTAGTGACAAAAAACGAAATTTCTTTTTCACTGGGAATTCCTTAACACATTTTAAGTTGCATCATGTTTTATATCTTTGGAATGGTAATAAATCCTCTTTAATGGTAAAATTGGACTTAACATTACCATTTTAGAAATGCCACAACTGTGTGTCTTTTACTTTTACAAAGTGGGCATTTCTCTGCTCATACTGCGCTGTATGACTTGAAACTGTCTCCAATACATGTCTGGGTGGGTGACAGCTACACTTTTTGCATTTCCTCTAGACAGCCATGAACAGAGTAGGTGTGACAGAGAGCTCATCTGCATTCTGGTAGCTCTTCCTGGACAGGAACAGAGGGAAGATATCTCCCTAGCACCTTAATAGTCAGTACCCTGTTTCCCACACAATGGGCTGATTAACCCCTACTGATAGTCTGGAGACAGGGCTGGGGAGAAAGGACTCATGTGTACTTCACACACTATTCATTGAAGTCACCCCCACTTCAAAGGCACAACTGGGTATAAGTACTGGGGCTCTGACCCTACCAAGACAGTACACTACTGGACCTGTGAAGAACACTACCAGGAGTAAACATTGATGTGCTACAAGGATGGATACTCTTCTTGACTGATTCTCTGGATGAACTGCTTTTCTGTGTTGCTGTGTTGCCCTGCTGATGTCTGTCCTACTAAGAACAAGAATGATCCATCTCGCTTGAACCCAGAGTGACTCAAGTGCTTGCTGGTATGCCCCATTTTCTGAAGTCCCAGGGCCATGATAGACTTCCTTCAAAGCTACAACAGCACCTGGACTCTGCCATCTGTGACTCCTGCCCTGCCAAGTGGTGCCAATCCAGTCCTGGGCCTTTGAAAGGTAATTTCTGCTGTGCTCACCCAAAAAAACCATTGACTTTGGCAATGACTTTGTGCCAATCAGAAATGATGCATCGCCCTTCGACACTGACACGGCTGCTGCACGACAACATCACTTCGACAGACTGTGCAGCTCCATGACGAAGCATCTCCTGAATCATAAAGGAGTTTGTCGATGAAGCCTTCATCGACTGCATGGATTGGTGCCAAAGCATCACTTGCATCCAAAGGATCAATGATAACTCATCGCCTCCTCAGCTCCTTGCATTGAGTTTTCAACGTTGACGATTCTTCCATCAAAGGTACTTTTACAGTGGAACCTGCATAAGTCCTGTGTCCAGTCTGCCCTACATCGCAGTTGGCCTGAACTTTAAATATACCCCGGTCTAGCATGATCAGTTTGTGCTTTATGACTCTATGCACTATAATTTGATTTCATCTTTAAAAATGCATAACTCCTGTTCTACTTACTGGATTTTTGTTGCTTTGGTCTTGGTTTACTCATAGGAAGAGAATGCACAAGTGTGTTTGTGTGTGTGTTGCACAAAGACATTACACATTGCCTCTTTAGATAAGCCTGACTGCTCTGTGCCAAGCTACTATAGAATGAGCACAGTTTCTCTTTTAGTGTGCATCTAGCTTACCCTGACTAAAATGGTGGTTCCTGTTTGTACAGGGTGCATACTCTGACAACCAGAAACCCCATTTCTAAATGAGCCATATATGTTTGTGGTAAAAATATAGATTGTGCAAGTTAACTCCGTCGCTGCCAGGCCTTCCCCCGTGCCACACCCATTTTTGGCTATTTTGGGTAGCTCACACATAGGTCCCCATACCTTTTTGTCCACATAAGGTCCCCATGCCAAATTTGCATTCTTTTCTTCCAACATCCTGAGGATTTTAAAGGTACCCAGGGTTTGTGGGTTCTCCTGGAGGGGACCAAGAAAATAGGCAAAATAAAGCAAAAGGTTTGTTTTGGGGGGCAAAAACTGGAAAAAAAAGTGCTGCAGATTACAGCATCTGTTTTTTCCCCTGCAAATTATGTCTACCAAGGGTTTGTGGTGCTAACATTGCTATCTTCCCAGCTTTCAGGAACAGGCAGACTTTTGTCAGAAAACCAACATTTTCTACACAGTTTTGGCATTTTACTGGGACATGGCCTATTTTTCCTATTTTTTATGCTTTTAACCTCCTTCCAGTTAGTGGCAGAAATGGATGTGAAACCAATAATGGATCCAGCAAAGCTATACATTTTTTAAAAGATGACAACATTCTGAATTCAGCATGGGGTTATTTGTGTAGATCCTTCAAGGTTTTCCCATAGAAATTAACAGTTGAAATAACAAATTATTGAAATTGGGTTGGAAAAAAAAGTCATTGGTGCTACATTTTCACCTGTAACTTCTAACTATGGTAGATTTATGAAATCAATATACTGTTACATCCACAGGACGCTGCTAGTGGCAGGGATATATTGGGCATGTAAGTTCACAAAGAACCCGAGGTACCAAGAGGAAATAACTGGGCCACGCCTTGCAGTGGTTTTTCATTGTGTACCGGGTACAGCAATTCATTTGGTAAAATATAAAGAGTGAAAAATAGGTATCAAGGAAGCCTATGTATTTCCGAAATGGGAACACAGGATGATGGAAGCAGTGGTTATTTGCATATCTGTCAATTTTTGGGTAGCCATACTAGTATGTGGATAAGGGGAATTTTTTCCAAATGTCTTCATTTTGTACATACTGCATTACATTTGGAAGGCATAAATGCATAAAAAGACAACTGGTAATAACAACTGTTCTACTATTCTGTGTTTCCCTAAGACTCAGAATAAAAAAGGGACCTCGCTTGTGTGGGGAGGCCTAATTCCCTTAACAGGAAATGGGTCAAAAAGCATCATGGACACCACATTTTTCCACTGAAAACTGATCCTTTTTCTGCAATGTGCCCAGATGTGAATTATGAGCCCAAGCTCAGCCGGCACCTAGAGAAACCTAGCAAACCTGTAATTTTTTTTAAACTAGACACCCATGTGAATCCAGGATGGGGTGACTTGTGTGGTTCTCAGCAGGTTCTGTTACCTAAAATCCCTTGTAAACCCCAAAATTTGTACAAAAAAAACACATTTTCCTCACATGGAAAGTTCTGGAATCTGAGGGGAGCCACAAACTTCCACCCACCCAGCATTCCCCCAAGTCTCCCAATAAATATAGTACCTCACTTGTGTGGGTAGGTCTAGTGCCCGCGATAGGAAATGGCCCAAAATGCAACATGGATGCATCACATTTTTCCACAAATGTGCGTAGCTGTGGTTATTGGGGCTTTGCTCAGCAGGCACATAAGGAAATCTAGCACAATTGTACATTTTTGAAAACTAGACAGCTGGGGGAATTCAGGATGAGGTGACGTGTGTGGCTCTCACAGGGTCTGTAATCCAGCTTCCCTTTCAAACCTCAAACTTTGTTTAAAAAAAACACATTTTCCTCACATTTAAGTGATAGAAAGTTCTGGAATTTATTGGGAGCCACAAAATTCCAACAACCCAGCATTCCTCCAAGTCTCCCCCAAAAATGGTACCTCACTTTGTGGGTAGACCTAGTGCACATGACAGGTAATGGCCCAAAACGTACTGTGGACACTTCAAAATTATCAATCACAAAACAACCTGGTTTTGCAAGGGGCACCTATGTTTTGGTCCCTGGCTGTGCAGCTATCTAGGGAAACCTACCAAAAGCAGACATTTCTTGAAAACTAAACACGCGGGAGAATCCAGGGAGCTGTGGCTTGCATGGATACCCCAATGTTTTTTACCCAAAATTCCCTGCAAACCTCACATTTTGCTAAAAAAAAGAAACTTTTCCTCACATTTCTGTGTGGGATCACTATGCCGGCATATATTTCCTACCACCTAGCCTTCTGCTTGGTCTCCTGAGTAAAATGATATCCCACTTGTAAGGGTGGGTCAAGGGCCTACGACTGGGAAAGGTAAAAAATGGAGACACTGAGGGGATAGCACAGTGAGCTCTAAGTGCTATATTTTCCCTTTTGGACCCACTTTGGTTAGCGTTCAGTTTGATCATTGTATACGTTTTTAGGTTCTCTGTTTTGGACACCCACAAAAGTGAGGTATCATTTTTATCAGGAGACCGAGGGGAATGCTGGGCGGGATATTTGTGCTGGCACGGTAATCCCACAATGTTTCCACTCAGAAATGTGAGGAAAGTGTGACTTTTTAGCTAAAATTAAGGTTTGCAGGGGATTTTGGTTAATAAAGCCCTGGAGGATCCACACAGGCCGCACCGCCAACCAAACGCCATCCATGCACACTACCAGCCGAGCTCCATCCAAGTACACCGCTAGCAAAGTGACAGTTCATGTACACCTCCAGCCAAGCGACAGTACACACACACCATCAGACACATGCCATCTACCCAGACCACTAGCCAAGGGACAATTTTCGCACACTCCCAGCCAAGCGCTAGTCCACACACACTGCCAGCTAAGCGCAAGTCCACACACACTGCCAGAAAAATGCAGGTTCACTCACAGACAGACAAATGCCAGTACACACAGACCATCAGCCGAACTCCAGTTCACACACTCACAGAAACTTTTGCTAATGTCTAGTGGTTTTCTGCCCCATTGGAGGCAGATGAGCCTAAAAATATTGCTGTTCTGCCCCCTACAGAAGAAAGAAGCAGCCAAAATGAGTTCACAAAAAGGAGGAGCAAGGACGTAATGGTTTCTGACCTCTGGGCAGAGACCTGCTCTCTCCCCAGCAGTTCCGCTGTCTGCGCCACTGCTGCCGACCCCTTTCACCTGTGCCTGGTAGGTGTTTGAGGCCTTCCTCCACCCGCAGGCTCCTGCCTGCGCCTCATACCTGGTGGTCCAGTGGGAGAGCCTTTCTCTTCTGCTGGTACGCTGATGTCTGTTTCTGTGTTTTTGCCCATTTTTATCTGGCTTCCATCTGCCTTTGTTAGTGCCTTGTTATTGTGCCTTGTTTTGTTGTTTCTGTCTCCCTCGTGTTTTGGTCTGTTTGTGTCCCCCGTGCCCGTTGCCTTTTCCTACCGCTGCTGACCCTGAGACCCATCCCCCCTGCCGGTTTGCGCTCCCACCTCCTAGCTGCCCTTCCCTCCCATTCCCTATGTAATGGTTGGCCGCTGCGAGGTAGCACGAGCAAGACCTCTGACCTCCTGGTCAGAGACCTGCTCTCTCCCCAGCAGCTCTGCTGTCTGTGTTGATGCCACTGAACCCGTTCACCTCTGCCTGGTAGGTGTTTGAGGCCCTCCTCCACCTGCAGGCTCCTGTCTGTGCATCATCCATGGTGCTCCAGGGGGTGAGCCTTGCTCTTCTGCTGCTCCAATGTTGTCCATTTCTGTTTTTGTTCCCGTTTTTATCTGTCTTTGTTAGTGCCTTGTATCTTGTTATTGTGGCTTGTTCTGTTTTTTTCTGTCTCCCTGTTGTTTTTGGCCTGTTTGTGTCCCCGTGCCCATTTCCTTTCCTGCCGCTGCTGCCCCTGTGGCCCCAGCCGGTTCCCACTTCCACCTCCCAGCTGCGCTTTCCTCCCCCTTCCCTATTTAATGGCAACAGTGCGCAGCGTCGCACTGCTGGCGTGCCAAAGGCAAGCCCGTCTGTGCCGATCTGTGACCCGATCGTGACCAGCGCCAGGTCCCTGGATCTCCGACCACCCTCCGCTACGGCTCAGCTGCCCTCCTTGCACTCCACCCTGGGAGGAACGACAACTGCCAGCTGTCCACGCTGAACACCACCCGGTTGTCGTCTTCTTCACAGAAACCTGAACCATCACCTCCTCCGCTCCCGACATCACCACCGCCATTCCTGATGGATACAAGATCCAGAGGACGGACCACCCCAATCACCCAGGAGGAGGATTCACCATCACACACAAGAGCTTCCTCAAACTCTTCACCTCCACCATGAGCTACTCCACCTCCACCTCCCCCACGGAACACCTTAGCTTTCAGATCCAGACCAGCCCTTGAACCACACTTCAAGGCACCCTCATCTACAGACCCCCCGGACCTCATGAGTCATTCACCACTACCATCACTAACCTCATCGCACCCCACGCCATCACCTCCTTGGACTACATACTCATCGGAGACCTGAACTTTCACCTCGACAACCACGGCAACCCCAAATTCGCCACCCTCCTCGCCAACCTCGCCAACATCAGACTGAAATAGCTTGTCACCTTTCCTACCCAAAAGGCAGGACACACCCTTGACCACATCTTCGCAGGAGGGAACAACATCCACTTCAGCAACACCACGCAACCCCCATGGACAGACCACCACTGCGCACATATCCTCATCAACAAACCCACTCTGCCCACACCTGCATCTCGCCCTCCACAAAGAAACTGGAGCAAGGTCACTGATGACCACCCTGAACCACGATACCCCCACCACCTCCACCGACATAAAACTTACAGCCAAAGAACTTCAACGACCAGATACCTGACTCCGAAACCAGTCCCTCCACCAGCAACACCAGCCAGCCCTCCATCTCCTGGACCCCAGTTACTCCTGAAGCCACTGCATCGACCATGAAAGGCATCCACTCAGGAGCCCCATGGATGCCTGCCCCGCACATCTTCCACAGAGCAGCCGCTGCCATCACTCCAGAACTGCGACGTACCATAATTCCACCTTCTAAACCGGCATCTTTCCCGACGACTGGAAACATGCAGAAGTCAGACCCCTACTAAAGAAGCCCTCAACAGATCGCACGGACCAAAAAAACTACTGAACCATCTCCCTCCTCCCCTTCGCGGACAAAGTCACAGAGAAGACCGTCAACGTCCAGCTAACAAAATTCATCGAGGAAAACGCCATCCTCAAACCCTCCCAAACTGGATTCCACAGCAACCAGAGCACCAAGACTGCTCTACTCACCATCACAGATGACATCCGCACCCTCCTCGACCAAGGAAACACCGCAACCCTGATCCTATTTGACCTTTCTGCAGCCTTCGACACCACACACTCTCCACCAGACTCCACGATGCCAGCATATAGGGAAGCGCCCTCGACTGGTTCCGCTCCTTCCTCACCAGTAGAACCCAAAGAATCGGACTGACACCCTTCCTTTCCGAACACACAGAAATCAACTGTGGAGTACCTCAAGGGTTGTCGCTCAACCCCATGCTCTTCAACATCTACATGGCCCACCTAGCCACCATCAATAGACAGCACGGACTCAGCATAGTATCCTACGCCTATGACACTCAGCTCCTCCTCTCCCTCACCAAGGACCCTATCACCACCAGACTCAACTTACAGGAAGGAATGAATGACGTTGCATCCTGGATGAGCAGCAGCTGCCTAAGGCTCAACTCGAAGAAGAGAGCGGTCCTCGTCCTAGTAACCTCCCCCTCTGCATGGGACAACACCTGGTGAGCCACCACCCTCGGCAGTCACCCCACCCCCCTTGGACCACACCTGAAACATTGGCATTGTACTCAACTCTTCCCTCTCCATGACTCAACAAGTCAACGCTGTCGCCGCCACCTGCTTAAACACCCTCCGCATCCTCTGAAAGACTTTCAAATGAATCCCCCCAAATCAAGGAAGACCGTCACCCACGCACTCATAACCAGTAGACTGGACTACGGAAACGCCCTTTACGACGGGGTCAACAAGTCTCTGCAACGCAAATTCCAGACCATTCAGAACACTGCAGCCATACTTGTCGTCGGCATCCCTCGACATGAACACATCACCCAACACCTGCGTAACCTCCACTGGCTCCCCAATGAGAAGAGAGTAACTTTCAAGATACTCATCCACGGCTACAAGTGCCTCCACAACACCAGACCCCAATATCTCAATCATAGAATTTCCTTCCATGTACCCAAGAGGAACCTCCGATAGGCCGACCTTGACCTTGACCTCACTGAACCCCCGCCCATCCACAGAAGAAAGAACAGGTGGAAGAACCTTCTCCTACATCTCGGCCAAGACCTGGAACAAGCTCCCGATTGATATCAGACGTGCCCCCACCCTGCACATCTTCAGGAAGACCCACAAGACCTGGCTCTTCGACTGACCATAGCTGCCCCACCTCCCCCCCAGCGCCTTGAGAGCCTGGCAGGTGAGTAGCACGCTTAAAGAATCCCTAATTGATTGATTGATTGATTGATTGGATGGTTACGTCTTTGGCACAGCAGCAAGGCAGCCGAGGACGTAACCATTATGTCCTCAGTATGCAAGGGTTTACACTTAACTTAAAAGGAAACATAGTAGAGGATGATATGCTTATTTATTGTTTTAAATGTTTATAAATTAAAATGTTTACAAAATTATTATTTAATACACCTTCAGGCTCTAATTAGGATGTCAGTTGGAAAGCCTCCGACCTCAGGTCGGAGGCTTTCTGACCGACATCCTTGTTTTGAATTCTGACCACCGTATTACGATTATTGCAGTCGAAATTCAAACCAGCCGGTCATTCTGGTTGGCTTCTGACGTGCTCAAGGAGCCTGTCAGCCAGTCGGAAACGCCATCATAAACCAATATGGACGGTGTTTCTGCCATCTGGATTATGATGTCAGTTTCCGACAGGCTTTCCATGTCAGGCTTTTCATGTCAGGCTTTTGTGGGCCCATAGCAGGGCCTCCCTTCTTCAGCGGCCTCCGGTTAGGCTGCAAGGGGGCACCTATGGTACCCCCCTATGAATTCCTGCACTGTGTGGCAGGCACCATGAGTTGCCTGCCACACAGTGCAGGGATTTACAGTGACTCCCATCGCTCCATGGGAGCTTATGCTGTGGCCGGTTTCTTAATTGCACTTTCGGACCGCCGACCAGAGGTCAGTTGGTTTTGAAACTGCATGGATGTCAGTCGAAGGCAACTCCGACCAACATCCTAAGTAGGGCCTTAATTTGATAAGCTATGTGCTGTTAAATGTAACCCTTATATTTCCAGTTTACAACTCTTCTAATTTAATTTACAATCATATCATACATTGAAATATTTGCAATAACTTTTTAAAGAATAGTAACATTTAGAATTTTCCTTATACTTTTGCAGAGGGTGAGCTCCACCTCGGTGGTGATGATCTCCACAAACAGAAGAAGTCACTTTACACTCACATTCTGTTGTAGGGGACATCCCATTCTCATTTGAGGGCATGGAGACAGGCAAGTCTACACCTAGGTGTACATTTTCACTTGAGAAGGATGAACAGCAAAAAGACATGAGAGTTAAACCTAGCTGTAGGACAAAATATACTTCTATATAAATACATTTGTAGGACACCCAGCCTTGAATAAGAAATATTTGAAAAAGTTGAGTAGTGATTGTTAAAAATCACATGTAGACAAGATTTATGCTATCTATGCAAAGGGTTTCATTTGCTATTCCGATTCCCTACATAGATAAATAGATAGAGTTACGAATGTACATCTTGATTTAGAGATGGATTATAATTAACATGTCTTACTCATTAGTACCTTGGGCTAGTGTCAATAGTGGATTTTGCTGTATTGAATGAGACATTTTTAGGTCTCGCCTAATGACAAATTTAGCTGTCTGTTGGATACCTTATGTTACCAATACATACAGAAACAGCCACACACACATAAACATACATACATACATATATACATACGTGCATGGCAAATGGGCTTTTGGTCAGCCTTGTTCAGCCATTGACTGTTTGCAATTTTTAAGCTGCTCTTCGCAGTGTAAGCTTTCACTACAGTCATGACGTTTCACAAATGTTTTTATGTTACGTTTTCTTTTCATTCAAACGACACCTGGTTTCAGGAATACATTGCAGCAGGCCTGGTGCTTAGTGCTGGAGCAGCTTCTGAGATACCCTTCTGCACCAAGCACCATCCAAGCTGTACATTGAGGATTCCATGGCATTTGAAGGGGCCCATCTACTGGCATGTTGATGCTGTTCCATTACGAGAGGATGACTGAGCAGGGCATGCGACCCAACCATTTGACATTTTCTTTAAATCGCCACAGCAGAGAATTGCAGGGCACACAGATCTTCACACACTCCTACTAGGAGAAAGAACACTTACTTTTATATTCAAGTGCCAGTCCAGAGCCATTTCCATAGGTCACTGCCTTTAGAATCAGTGCAATGTGCATTGCAATCGAAGAGGACATGGACATTACAAGACCTATCACATCTTGCATGAATGAATGAGATTGAAATTCTGTTTATCTTTAAATGAATACATGCTGCATAGCTGCCCTGTGAGGTCATTCCAGGAACCATTCCTGGGTATTCTCCAAAATAGGAGTGAACATACTGCGTGCACTGCCATTTACCTTTAAAGTACTAGTCCACAATCACACTTTAGGGCCATATGTAGGTAAATTACATTTACCGATTCTTAAATACCGAATTTTACCGATTCGGTATTTATGAATCGGTAAATATAATGTAGGTAAATAATACCGAATCGGTAAGTGTCGGTATTTTAGAATCGGTATTTACCGATTCGGTAATGGCAACTGGCTTCCCATTCATTCCTATGGGCCTGGAGGCCCATAGGAATGAATGGGAAGCCAGTTTTCATTACCGAATCGGTAAATGCTGAATCGGTAATGGGGGAGGCATCATCATGGGTGGCAGGGTGTCACGTTGACACCCTGTTGCATCCCTGATTCGACCATGTGTGCACATGTGGCGCACATACATGCCCTAAGGGCATGTATGTCTGCCACATTGCACACTTCAAAGTGCACAACAATGCTTTTTTACACCTACTCGTCATTTACCACCAACTTTTAGTTGGTGGTAAATACCGAATCCCCACACCCACGACACACTCCCCCTACATCTCATTTCAGGATTCGGTATTTACCGAATCGGTAAAATTACCGATTCGGTAATTTTACCGATTCGGTAAATTACCTAATCCTGAAATGATCCCCCTACATAGCAAAAGCCTAAATACCGGTCGGTAACGGTATATTTACCGAAAATCGGCCGTTACAGACCAGTATTAGGCTACCTACATATGGCCCTTAGTTACGTATCTTAACAGGAAAAATTAATTTTCTTTAAAATTACGCCCAATGTTTTGGGGCGTCCCCCTGCCCTCTTTTTCATCATATATCAGCAGTACATGTGCTTAACCTCCAATCAAAAGATCTATGCATTTGGTTGTTCTGTAACACACAGGCACCTGGTGAGGAAATTAATTTGAGATGCCACCCCCCCCAACAAGAGTTTGAGGGACAATGTAGAGGTATTCAATACTCCCTGTAAAATACTCATGCTGTTGAAGATACTACAAGTTCTGTCTCTGGTGGGGTGTCAGTCCTTGTGAAGAGTCAAAATGATGTACCATCTTGCAGTAGAACATGACTCCCTAAGCACTGCGTAAGGAGGTATGGATAAGATAGCGTATATTTGTAAAGTGCACGTTCACCGATAGGCATCTTGGCTCTGAATAGCAGATGTTCATTGTTCCCCAACTCAATAGTACTCATTTAATCATCCTCAGATGGATGAAAAGCTGAGTGGACTTGCCGGAATATGAGCCTGTGACCATGGGGTCGAACACAGGCCCCCACACATTAGTCCACTGAGCCACCAGTCCCGACTTTTTCTTGCAAATGGTCAGTTTATCCCAATCTTCTCTTGTGTAGTTTGAAGCTAGTAATGGGGCATCTGACAAAAGTATTGGGGCTGATAAGATTTGGGCTATTGCTGGTGCATAGGCACCTTTACACCAGCCCTTTGGCTGGCATGTGCTTTGATCCTAATTCTTCCTCTCTCCTTTTCAGGTTTGTGGTGTACCATGGATTACTAAATGGTCCTTTGTCCATAATAAAATTGGCAAGTTTGATGAGGCAATGAAACTCCTTGATCTGACAGACCAAACAGGTCATAAAATGTACCTGTGTTTTTAGCCATACGCCCAGTTCGCACATGTAGTAGAGTATAGAGGGTTTCTGGGACACATGTTAAACCATTACAAGACATAGAATGCATTTTCACAGCATAGCAGTCATCGCTGTTGCAAAAGATAGCAATGCAATGACCCTACTGAACTAAAGAGGGGCTGGCCCAATACCCTTGGACAAAGGGTTACAAGTAGAAAATATAGCTATATCTATAGCTATAGCTCTGAAGCAGGGGCTTCATGTGGTGACAAGATCTGGACTCTCTAAACCAGGATGTGTATTGACGCTCTGGAAGTTGTAATGAGTGCCATAACTGGTTTGATATGGTTTACTTTCCATTTCGGTTATCAAAAATTAAGTTGGAAAGAACATTAAAGGACTTTGCAAGCATTTTTTCAATGGAGAGATATAGAAATATATATTTGAATCACAGCCAAGTCTGTATTATGGAAAATGTAGCTAAACCTACACAGGGAAACAGGTGCTTGGCCTTCAGTCACTGAGAGGGCACACTTTATATATTTAGAATGTGTCACTTTTTATTAAATATTCGGCAACCTGCTTTGTGGCGTAGAAGGCAGAATTTAGGGATGATTACTTAATATAAAAATTAGGTTGCCCAACATGGCATATGTACTTTTCCTTGTCATGGGTTACTGCAGTGCATTTAAACTGGAGTCCAGACGGAGGACAGTGGTGCCCTTGGCAGATTCATATTCTTGTCATTATTGTGGGTGGTGCAAATGAACATTTCACCCCACATATCACGTAACTTCCACACCAATGATGTCATTTCTGCTCTATGCACAATGGTCTTCCAGTTAAATATATCATAATCAAATAGAGGGAAAAAGAAGCTGTGGTCCATCCGGCTTCCAATGGTTAGTTATGAATCAAGTAGAAATGGACCACTTGTCCTGTGTTACCAAGGTCTTGTCGGTTGTTTCTGTCATAAAAAGACCCTCATACATCTACACAGGTCGAGGGCGGTATATTTTCATTTTCCGCCATTAGTGTACTGTTTCAGCATCATCATAGGGTCATTTTTTTTGTAAAATGCTGACCTCCACCTGGAGGAAGACCTTCTGGTACTGACAGTAGTGGTCAGAAATAAAAGTGAATATGTGCTCGTGATGAAGTGAGAGAATTTAAATGATAAAATCCCTAAGTCACTTTTAACCTCAATAATTTATTAGGAGGCAGTGAGTGGGAGGTTAAAAATAGAGTCATGCGTTTAGAATGAGTGACTTATCGTACGCACTTCTTGTTGGTCAACATGTTTCAGCCCTCTGTGCATTCTTGGGGCTTTCGTCAGGACCGATTGTGTGTGTAGAAACTCTTTTGTTCTACATGGAATGGTGTACTCACCACTCTGAAATTTGGGAGGTCAGATCAATTGTATCTGTGCCTAAAAGGAAAAGAAAAAAATAGAAGAAAACATAGACGTTGCAGTGGTACATGAAATCTTAAACATGTAGTGTTTCAATTTGAAGACTGCTGGAACAGTGTTACTCAGACATCCACATTGGGAATGAGTATAGCGCAACATTGTGCGTTTTGTAAGTATTAGTCGTCAAAGAGGTAAGTTGACATGGCAATGCGGTTTAAATTTACAGAAGTGTGCATCAAGCTATATCAGAATGATTACATAGGTGGTGATGCGCGCATGTATCAAATCATACACAGTCATTTATTTTGCATCAATTAGTTTACCGATGTCACTGAAAGGCCAATATCTGAGGTTGCGTGTTTTTGGCATATATTTCATATCTCATAAAGGTCGCTCGAATATCTGAGTCATCGAGGGTAATGGGCAGTTAGTAACTCATAAACATAAAAGTAAAAGGTTTCGCGCGTTGAATGCGAGAGTAAGTTTAACCAGTCATTCTTAAAAAACATCATTGTCATTGAGAATCATTTGTGGGCGCGCGTGGTTGTTAATGAAACATCTACGGTATAGCATATATACTTAGGTGCACTGTATCACATGTTTTTCACAGTCAAAGCCGCTTCTTTAAAGGAGCGAACAAAAGAGCAAATGTATTTCCTTTGTTTTGTTTGCGCGCTTTTTGTTGTGATGATGTTCAAAGAGAAGAGATTCCTTCTTAAAAAACCACCTCTTCTGAGGAGAGATGTTATTCTCTGTGTGCGTTTACGAGTGTGCGCTGTCTATGTGCAGAGATTATATTAACAAAATTAAATTGAATTAAATGAAGAATTATCGACAAACAGACTCCCGAGAATTCTTGGAGACACACAGATGTACTATTCAGTCATGCAGTTTTACAGTACTCTTTACCTTATAAGCGTTCAGTTATTACGCTTCATGGAGTCCCCAGCAGGCTTTAGAATGTTAAGTCCATTCTAAGGGAAAGAATAGACATTACCGTATCTTACTTGGAACTTTAGAGTCGGCAGAGGGGTCTGTTTGTTCGTGGTTCTCACCGTTACTTCTTCGTAATCCACTTGTGCTGCCTCTTGCTACGGTGCTCCGAATGACGCGGGTGCCGCTCACGGTTCGATTATATTCCCGGTCATGGTGAAAAGTAAAAAAGGACTTCTGTGTAGTTGGTTGGCATTGACGGTTGGCGTAATGTTGGTGATTTTAGAAAAAAGGACTCTATACTGCAGTATTGATGTTAAGAAGTAGAAATTAATATCATATGAAAAGACGGAGATCGTCAGTGGAATATATATTTTTTTATGAACTCAAGACTTCAGTATATATTATTGAAAAAAATATATATATTGTACGCATCCTGTTAGAGAAAAATTGTAAAGTTCACGTTAAGGTGTGAGGAGAATGCTACTTATTGTGAAGTAGTTAGTGATGTTCTCTCGTAAATCATGTTTGGGTTCAATTAAATTCTTGATGAGCCTCGCCAATATTCTACGGTTTGTTAGTGGGTAAGACGGGTGTAGTCAGAGCCGTCTTGTTAGGTGAGAGCCAAATTGTTTTTGTCCCATATGACTCACTTTGATGGACATTCTAAATAGCTCAAAATTAAATTAAATCCTTGGGTCACATACGTTAAATGACTACGTCAGTCAGGATAGTAACTTTTAGAATAGAGTTAATTCTGCTTTAGGAATCTGGGTTCAAGGTTTCAAGAAAGAGTGTGCCACGGGATATTATCGTTCATCCCTCCTGTATCTGTGTGGAGGCGATAAATCCAACGTTGTTCTTTTTCATAAAGAATCTTCTCTGCATTATACGATTTGGTTTTCAGAGTCTCCAGGACTACCCAACTTAGGTCATCAGGATCATGATTTTGTTCAATGTAATGTTTGCTCATTTTAGTAGTAATGCGTTTACAGGTTATGTTGCTCTTGTGTTCGCAGATTCGGACCTTCACTTTTCGGCACGTCATCCCTATATATTTGAGACCACAAGGACATACAATCATGTAAATTACATGTGTAGTGTTGCAGTTCGTATGGTGACGTAACGTCCAGGTGAAATTGGGTAAAAGTTGTAGTGTTTTCGTCGTTTTTGTAAGTTTGCAGACTGAGCACGATCCGCATGGGTAGTGTCCTACTACAGGGTCGAGGTTCCAGAGGGTTTCTAAAGTTCCATCCTTTGTGGTGATTGTGGGTCTTGTGTGCACAAGGATGTCTTTAATATTCTGCGTTCGTCTATTGGCAAAACGTGGTTTGGGCCAATGTAGATTATTGGATGTTAGAATTCTCCAATTTTTGTTGATTATTTTCTTGACAGTATTTGTGGATGTGCAATAAGTGGTTACACATGTCAGCAAGTCTGCTGGATCTTCTCATTGAGCTGATTCAAGTAAACTCTCTCTGGGCTGGTTCCTTGCCCTCTTTTGACACTTTTTGATGATCTTCATGGGGTAGTCTCTGAGTTCTAATTTGTGTTCTAGAGTTGCTGCTTGGATCGTATAATCTGTTAATTTACTGCAGTTCCGTTTCAATCGTAAGAATTGGCTGTAGGGTAAATTTTCCCTCAGCGGTCTGGGATGGAAGCTGTTGTAAGACAGCATACTGTTTCCAGCTGTTGGTTTGTAGAAGGTTTTTGTTTGTAAGGTGTTGTTCTCAGAGAAAATCGTAACGTCCAGAAAGTCTATTCTCTTATTGTTTGAGGAGTAAGTGAACTTAAGGCACTCTCTCTCTCGTATTAATCCAGGTCATGAAATCCACTAGCGTTTCTTGCATGTCTTCCCAGATTAATAGGATATCATCAATATACCTATGCCAGAATATCATCCGGTCTAGGAAAGGGTTTGCAGAGTTTTGTATCCATTGTTGTTCGAAAGTGCTGACGTACAAACCTGCTACACTAGGCGCGAATGTACTGCCCATGGAAGTACCGTGTCGTTGAGCGTAGAGGGCCCCTTCATATTCAAAAAAAATCTCAGTAAGGGCCATCTTACAACATTCCAAGACGAAGTGTCTCGGAGTTCGGTGTTGCCAATCTTGGGAGAAGAGAATGTCCTCTAGGGTCTCTAGAGTTTTTTGCTGTGGTAGACTTGTATAAAGACTCTCCACATCAAGTCCTACCAGAAGCATTGTTTCATCATTGTATGTTAGGTCTAGTAACATATTCAGGAGATCCCTTGTGTCTTTTAAATAAGTAGGTGTTTTCTGTACTATTGGTCTCAGGAATTGGTCTGCAAATTGTGATAATGGCTCACGTACAGATCCAATCCCTGAGACTATGGGGCGTCCTGGTGGTGGTGATTTGTTTTTATGGATTTTGGGTAGTGAATAAAAGTATGGAGTTCTTGGTGATTTTGTTCTGAGGTATTCGGCCTCATGTTTTGAAATCCACTGATTGTCTCGGCCTCTACCACCATGAGTTCGATTGTCCTCTGTAGTCTTTTCGTTGGATCTTCGGTCAGTTGTTGGTAGAATTTGGTGTCTGAAAGTAGTGACAGGCATTGGTCGTTGTATCCTTGTTTGTTCAAAAGGACAATGGCACCCCCTTTGTCAGCTGGTTTTATGACTAAGTCTGCATTCTGACTCAATTCTTTGATTGCTTTCTTTTCGTGCCGTGTGATGTTAACAAAGGGTTTTCTGGTTGGTTTCATATTGTCTATTTCTTTCATGATCGCCTGTTCGAAAGTTTGTATTTCTACAGGGACCATCTGAGAAGGTGGACAAAAAGTTGACTTAGGCCTGAGATTGGTATCACTGTCTTGTCTGTGATTTTCTTTGTCTTTAAAGAACGCTTTCAGTTTAATCTTCCTACAGAATTCAGATAGTTCCCACTTCAGTTTGAAGATGTCTGTTGTCGGTGTAGGGACAAAACCGAGTCCTTTGTTTAGGACTTTCTCTTGATCTGCTGTTAGAGTGATGTCCGTGAGATTAATCACCAGTGATTCGTTGAGCTGGTCCCTGGTTGTTCTTTTGTCATGCTTCGGGTGTGTACTTGTCTCTCTTGGTCGTTCCATGTTATTTTTTTCCTTCTCCCTCTCCGGATGTTTTGGCCTCTCCCTAAAAAAGGGGGCTGTTGTAAATTCATTGAGGGTCCCATGGTATTTGGGCCTTGGAAGTAGGGATTCATCCATCCTTGGAAATTTGGTACAAAGGGTTGAAAAGGGAGTTGTGGCTGGTCATAGTATCTTGGCATTTGCCAATTGTTAACTCTTCTTCTTTGGTTACGTCTAAATTTTCCTCTCCCTCTTCTGTGGTTAGTTGATTCGTCACTACTCCAGTCTGAGTTATTTCCGGAACTTTCCCCTGTTGTATCTTCATCTTCTTGTTGGTCTGGTATGACGTAATCAGTTCTTCCATAGGGGTGCATTTTCTCCATTGAAAATTTCTTCAGATCTTTACTCAATTTTTGGATTTTATTTTGGGTGATGTATTCTTTTGTCTCATTCATATCTTTATTGATTTCTTCTAGGCGTTTCTTATATACAGAGATCTGAACTGTGGTTTTGAGGTTGGCTTCACTGACTTGAATCTTAATCGTCACAGCTTCTACGAGTCTTGTTGCTGTTTTTATTATGAGTACTAAGTAGTCTCGAGTGCACTTCCAAGATATTGAGGACCAATCTTTTCGGAAGGCAAGATCTTTTAGGAAAATACGTGGAGCGTTTTGTACCCATAGGCCTTTAGGGGCCGAATTGGCTCGTAGATATTCTTTCATGATAATCCCATGTATGGCTGTTCTTACTTGATCTTTCTTCATTTCTGTTAGATCGTCCCATTCGTTATTGTGCGTCAGGGTATGTGATAAATCTTTATCTTGCAGTAGTGAGGCTCCTGATAGGATAGCGTTTACTTCTTCTTCTGTGTAACTCAAACCTTGATTGTCTGCCATGTTTACTGATACTTCTTTTTGGTTAGTGTGTCAGACTTGTTGCTGGCACTCTAATGGGAACAAAAGGTTTCCCACAGCTGTGCGCTGCTTCAATATATCATAATCAAATAGAGGGAAAAAGAAGCTGTGGTCCATCCGGCTTCCAATGGTTAGTTATGAATCAAGTAGAAATGGACCACTTGTCCTGTGTTACTAAGGTCTTGTCGGTTGTTTCCATCATAAAAAGACCCTCATACATCTACACAGGTCGAGGGCGGTATATTTTCATTTTCCGCCATTAGTGTACTGTTTCAGCATCATCATAGGGTCATTTTTTTGTAAAATGCTGACCTCCACCTGGAGGAAGACCTTCTGGTACTGACAGTAGTGGTCAGAAATAAAAGTGAATATGTGCTCGTGATGAAGTGAGAGAATTTAAATGATAAAATCCCTAAGTCACTTTTAACCTCAATAATTTATTAGGAGGCAGTGAGTGGGAGGTTAAAAATAGAGTCGTGCGTTTAGAATGAGTGACTTATCGCACGCACTTCTTGTTGGTCAACATGTTTCAGCCCTCTGTGCATTCTTGGGGCTTTCGTCAGGACCGATTGTGTGTGTAGAAACTCTTTTGTTCTACATGGAATGGTGTACTCACCACTCTGAAATTTGGGAGGTCAGATCAATTGTATCTGTGCCTAAAAGGAAAAGAAAAAATAGAAGAAAACATAGACGTTGCAGTGGTACATGAAATCTTAAACATGTAGTGTTTCAATTTGAAGACTGCTGGAACAGTGTTACTCAGACATCCACATTGGGAATGAGTATAACGCAACATTGTGCGTTTTGTAAGTATTAGTCGTCAAAGAGGTAAGTTGACATGGCAATGCGGTTTAAATTTACAGAAGTGTGCATCAAGCTATATCAGAATGATTACATAGGTGGTGATGCGCGCATGTATCAAATCATACACAGTCATTTATTTTGCATCAATTAGTTTACCGATGTCACTGAAAGGCCAATATCTGAGGTTGCGTGTTTTTGGCATATATATCATATCTCATAAAGGTCGCTCGAATATCTGAGTCATCGAGGGTAATGGGCAGTTAGTAACTCATAAACATAAAAGTAAAAGGTTTCGCGCGTTGAATGCGAGAGTAAGTTCAAACAGTCATTCTTAAAAAACATCATTGTCATTGAGAATCATTTGTGGGCGCGCGTGGTTGTTAATGAAACATCTACGGTATAGCATATATACTTAGGTGCAGTGTATCACATGTTTTTCACAGTCAAAGCCGCTTCTTTAAAGGAGCGAACAAAAGAGCAAATGTATTTCCTTTGTTTTGTTTGCGCGCTTTTTGTTGTGATGATGTTCAAAGAGAAGAGATTCCTTTTTTAAAGAAGCGGCTTTGACTGTGAAAAACATGTGATACAGTGCACCTAAGTATATATGCTATACCGTAGATGTTTCATTAACAACCACGCGCGCCCACAAATGATTCTCAATGACAATGATGTTTTTTAAGAATGACTGTTTGAACTTACTCTCGCATTCAACGCGCGAAACCTTTTACTTTTATGTTTATGAGTTAGTAACTGCCCATTACCCTCGATGACTCAGATATTCGAGCGACCTTTATGAGATATGATATATATGCCAAAAACACGCAACCTCAGATATTGGCCTTTCAGTGACATCGGTAAACTAATTGATGCAAAATAAATGACTGTGTATGATTTGATACATGCGCGCATCACCACCTATGTAATCATTCTGATATAGCTTGATGCACACTTCTGTAAATTTAAACCGCATTGCCATGTCAACTTACCTCTTTGACGACTAATACTTACAAAACGCACAATGTTGCGCTATACTCATTCCCAATGTGGATGTCTGAGTAACACTGTTCCAGCAGTCTTCAAATTGAAACACTACATGTTTAAGATTTCATGTACCACTGCAACGTCTATGTTTTCTTCTATTTTTTCTTTTCCTTTTAGGCACAGATACAATTGATCTGACCTCCCAAATTTCAGAGTGGTGAGTACACCATTCCATGTAGAACAAAAGAGTTTCTACACACACAATCGGTCCTGACGAAAGCCCCAAGAATGCACAGAGGGCTGAAACATGTTGACCAACAAGAAGTGCGTGCGATAAGTCACTCATTCTAAACGCACAACTCTATTTTTAACCTCCCACTCACTGCCTCCTAATAAATTATTGAGGTTAAAAGTGACTTAGGGATTTTATCATTTAAATTCTCTCACTTCATCACGAGCACATATTCACTTTTATTTCTGACCACTACTGTCAGTACCAGAAGGTCTTCCTCCAGGTGGAGGTCAGAATTTTTTTCAAAAAAATGACCCTATGATGATGCTGAAACAGTACACTAATGGCGGAAAATGAAAATATACCGCCCTCGACCTGTGTAGATGTATGAGGGTCTTTTTATGACGGAAACAACCGACAAGACCTTGGTAACACAGGACAAGTGGTCCATTTCTTCCAGTTAAATAGACACATTGGGTGAAACTAATTTCACCAATGTCATATTAAAGCCTTAGCACAAGCACTCTGGCAGTATCACAGTGCACAGAGCCCTCTTACCATCATAAATAACTTTCACATCAAAGTAAAAATCAGGGATGACAAAGCAGAAAAGTCAAATTGGCATCTGAACAACTTTCATAGCATTGTGGAAACCCAACATGACAGTTGTGTTGTTTTAGACCTGGCATCCTTGGTGTGTTTTTCCTTGATGTTCTGCCTTCTGACCTCTTGTTTTGCTGACTTCATTTCCGATGATTTCAGGATTCTGGGCACTTTACCACTGCTAACCAGTGCTAAAGGGCATATGCTCTGTACTCAAAACATGGTAGCATTGGCTTGTCCATAATTGGCATATTTAATTTACCTGTAAGCCCCTAGTAGAAGTGCACTATATGTGACCTGGGCCTATAAATTAAATGCTACTAGTGAGCCTGCAGCACTGACTGTGCCATCGACTTCAGTAGCCCTTAAACATGGCTTAGGCCTGCCACTGCAGACACTGTGTGTGTGCAGTTATAAATTGCCATTTCTTTCTGGCAAGTTAACCTATTTGCTAGGCCCAAACCTTCCCTTTTATTAAATACACGTCACTCCTAATGTAGTCCCTATGCCGCCCCATGCGCAGGGTGCAGTGTATTTCAAATGTAAGACATGTACTGCTGAGTTTTACATGCCTCATAGTGAAAACCTGCTTAAGTCGTTTTTCACTATTGGAAGGCATACCTCTCTCAAAGGTTAACATTAGGATTGCCTTAAAACATATTTTAAGTGCCATTTTCAATTGGGAAAATATAGAGATTTTACAGTTTGGTGTCTCTGGATTCACAATTGAAAATCACTTATGGTGCAGTCGTATGACTGTTGGCATTTTCTTACTTTAACCATTCTGTGCCTCTGCCTGTCTCCGAATACACGTCTGGGTTTGGTGATAGCTGGGTTGTGTGCATTTCCTCTAGATAGTCACACAAAGGGATCATTTTTTAATTTCTTTTTTATTTATTTGCAAAGTTTTATATAGCGCCGGCTAGACCCGGAGGTATCAGAGCACCTTACATGAGGATCAGTGAGTTATAGGTTCCATAATTATATAGATAAGTATAGACATATGAGAAAAGAACAAACATGAGATTACACAATATTGTGAGATTATTAGCGCATACACATGTCTTAGGGGGAGTGAAGTGGTAAACGGGGTAGGGAATGCAGGTAGGAAAACACAACAGGGAGGTGAAGAAAACGATGTCCGGCTGGGTAGGTGCCGGCCGAGGGGTGAACCAGATCCAAACTCCTCTATCGCTGCATATGACAGCTCCACCGAGCATCTGCCAAAGTTGCTGAGGCACCGCAGCTTTACATGAGGCTCAGCAAGTTACAGGTTATAAAATTACATCAGTTACAGGAGCCATGAATAAACGTAAGGAGAAAAACAGTGATTACACATTAACAAGAGATATTAACATATCAGCTGGAAAGGGGAGGTAGCCACAGGATCACGGAGGGAGGAGGTGGTGGAGGGAAGGAAACACAACGGGGAGACGAAGAAAAACTATGTCTAATGTCCGGCTGGGTAGGTGACGGCCGAGGGGGTGACCCAGAGTCAAACTCCTCTATAGCTGCCTAAATAACTCCACCGGGCATCAGCCATGTCGCTCAGTCTCCACGGTAAGTACAATATTCATGGCTTCCACCTGGAGGGGCCTCGTCATAGCTCCATCGGCCGCACCAGTCCCATTGTTACTGGGAAACCCTGAGCATAATTCAAACATCAAGCGGTGCTTGCTCCATGGCGCTTGTCCAGCTGGTTTCTCAGACCGTGCTGCAGCGCATTCCATGCCTCCCTCAATAGTTCCTGTATTCCAGTGCGATCAAACAGTGAGGTGGGGAGATATTTGGCAGACTGACTCTCTTTCAAGGCAGGCTGTTTCTGGCAGAATATGGTAGAGTCTGAGTCTCAAAGACCATACTCATGCATCCTGAGAGCCCAACACCAGGCTAATGGCCTTCCTGAGGTAGATTGGGAGGGAGGAGCTAACACTTGCACCTGAATAGAGCTGTGCCTGCCCGCACACATGGAGTTGCATATCCCCCCTGTAGTGAGTATGGAACCAGGGCAGGAAAGGCAGGAACCTTGTGATCTTCAAAGGCCTCTTTGAAGTCTCCCCAGTTCAAAGGCACATTTGGTATAAGGGCTAGATCCCTGCCACCACTAAATCATACCTTTGCTGAAACCAAGGACAATCTGCCTTGAAGATGAGCGGCTGTAGTGTTGAAGGGATTGCCACTTTGCTGCCTGCATTGCTGAGTTAGCCTGCTGCCTGCTCTGCTGTAGGAGGGACTGCCACTCTGTTACCTGCTCTGCTTTCTTGGTCTGATGCTTCTTGCCTAGGAGTGAGAGGGACTGGACCTGCTCTCTACATCCTTGAACCTGAGTTTCTCCAAGGGCTTGTTGGCTTGCCTCCTGTTCTCTAAAGTCACAAAAGATTTCTTGTGACTCTGCTGGTGCTGCTGGACTCTGCCATCTGTGGTGCCCCGTCCAGTCTTGGACTGCAGAAGTGGGTTCAGCAGATGTGTTCTGCAAAAAAAAAAAAAAAAGACCCAGTATCCTCCGACACTGAGCCGATTCAACAACAACGCGGGTCGCAACTGCGAGGTTCGACGATGACGCAGCGTTGATCCGAAGACACTGCTGAGAGTATCGACTTTAATGCAGTGCTGATCCTTCAAAAATGACTGCGAGGCTCCACTTGAATGCAGTGACAATCCTTCAACACCAACTGTAGGGCTCGAGTCAGACGCATCAATCCGACTGCGTGAATCGGAACCGACATATGGAGTCCTCAACGCCAACACTTGTTCTGTACAAGGTAGCCTTCAGTGGGTCCTGTAGCTGGCCTGCCCTCCATTGCGTTCGGCCTGACCTTTGGATTTACCCCAGTCCAACACGACATCAAGTAACCTTTTAGAGCTATTAATTCTAATATCGGTTTGTGGATTTAGGGGCAGATTTATGAGGGACTTGCGCCCCTTTTACGCCGCTGTTGCGTCACTTTTGTGACGCAGCGGCGGCGTAAACCCTGCGCCATGTTGCGCCCCATTTACATCGTGACGCATCTATGGAGATGCGTCACGGCGTACAGCCCTGCGCCACATGAAACCTGCGTCAGGTTTCATGTGGGCGTTTCTACTCAGGGGGGGCTTTCCGTCGCAGGAACGCCCCTGAAAAGTGACTCAGTGAAATCTATAAGATTTCACTGAGTCACTTTCCCAATGCTGATGCGTCAAAACCCTGCGCCTGCTTGAAGCAGGCGTAAGGCTTGACGCACCATGTTAGGGATAGGGTAGGTAGGAACAGTGCTGGAGTTGGGTCGCGCTTGCGACGCAACTTCAGCACTGCGCCAACCTTACCCCGGCAGATGTGTCACGTATCTGCTTGTCCTTGCGCCACAATGCACCACATTGTAAATGCGGCGCATCTGCGTATGGCGCAAGTGCAAACTTGTGTGACGCATCTTCCCTGGCGCATCTATGCTGATTTGCAGGGATGCGCCAGGGAACATAAATCTTCCCCCTAATGTTTGAAAAATTGTATCCTGACATCTGCCATTGGACTTTTGCTGTTTTTGTCTTGTTTTACTCGGATAAATATTCCCTATTTTGCTAAACTGTTGTGGAGTCTTTTGTGGTGTTGTCCCTGTGTTATTTTAAGGAAAGTGTTGCGCAAATACTTTACACATTGCCTCTTAAGTTAAACCGGACTGCTCTGTGCCAAGCTTCCAGAGAGTGAGCACAGATTCATTTAGGTTGTGTATCTGACTTACCCTGACTAGGATTGTGGCTCCTGCTTGGACAGGGTTATTAATCTGCCAACCAGAAACCTGCATTTCTAACATGTAGGCAACGATCAGTATAACATAACACTTATGACAACTAATATGTGCCATGCGCTAGGTGACTTACACATGACATGGAAGAAACTTGTTTAACCCACAAAATAAATCCGCAAAACCTAATAAAAAATAAATAATGATATCCATTGTTTCAACAATGTCCGTTTTTTAAACAAATAATCCAAGGCCCGGAAAAACACGGAACAATTGCATATCCAGACTTAAAGTATATACCACTCTCTCTAGAACTAAGAGCAAGGTCATGAAAAGAGGTCACACCAGATAAGAGGTCCGTGTATTTTTTACTCAAGCTTCAGCAGAATGGCGGTGCCAATATGACATTTCATTTTCTCATTAGTCATTATGCCTCTATGCACATAATTTGTGAGATATTAAATGCTCTGCAACGGCCCCTGCTTGCTTTCAGTCTGTTAAGACATATCTGAATGAATTGCACTGTCTCTTTAGTTCTGTTAGTAAAGCGGTTCACTGGTGTCTGCACGTTTTATTCCCTGATCATTCCATGATTTTCACAAAACAACACAAAGGTGATTAGCTGTTTCACGCACTTCAGTTGGTTGTGTATAACTGTTATTCCCCATTTTATTATATGTCCGAACTTTTAAGTTTGCAAAACTTGACGCGCAAAACCAAATGAACATTTAAGAAGCAGCTTTATGTCGATATTAAAATTGTTTTCATATTTTCCAGAGCTGTGTCTGTGAACATTCGGAAATAGCAGCTATAATAATTTTCTTCAACTCAGCGTGTCTCCCGAATCCAGCACTCTTAAAATCATCATTCATAATGACTCAGAGCTCCGTCTGTGATGATGATCCATCCGTAGAACGGGGGACAGACGCAGAGCAAAGGAGCACAGTGCACTGATTCGAAAAAATGTGTTTGGAAAAAACTTTCCAGTTAATGTTGGCATTGAACGAGGCGCAAACAATGAACATTAGCATAAGAGATATTTTACGCCATCATCACCCCTTTCAAAGGCATTTAAATGAAAACATTACGGAAAGGTTTTGTGATTTCGCTGTTGATGCCATACTAGGGCATATTATCAAGCCAGGCGATAAAATTATCGCCGGTTTAGCGGCAGAAAACTGCCGCTAAAACGCCGATAATGGGCTTGATAATATGCTCTATGGAATTCCAATTCAAGCCCATGTTAGATGTGAAGGACATCTAACATGGGCTTCAATTGGAATTCCATAGAGCATATTATCAAGCCCATTTTCGGCGTTTTAGCGGCAGTTTTCTGCCGCTAAAGCGGCGATAATTTTATCGCCTGGCTTGATAATATGCCCCTTAGTTTCGCAATGCACCCTTACAGAGAATCTAAAATTTGAATCTAAATAGAAAAGGCTTAATACTCTAAAGGGGAAGATTTGCAAGCCCCTTGCGCGACTTTTGTGCCACCGTTGCGTCACTTTTGTGACGCAGCCGCAGCGTAAATGTTGCGGTCCATTTACAATGTGACGCATCTAGGGAGCTGCCTCACGTTGTAAAGCCCTGCATCACATTATACCTGCGTCAGGTATAATGTATGCAGGGTGGGCATTCCCATGCAAAAAGCCATGTAGAACTGACGCAATGAAATCTACAAGATTTCTCTGCGACACTACGCCTTCACTGCTTCAAAATCCCTATGTCTGCTGAGAGCAGGCATAAGGAATGACGCAGGGGTTTTTGAATGGGACTCACCCATCTATTGTGGTGCATTGCTAGAGTTACGTCACCTTCATAAGCAACTCCAGCAATGCGTCGCTTTTGCGGCCACAGATGCGTCAGAATTTCTGACGCACCTGTTAATCCTTGTGCCATGGAGCACTGTATTGTAAATACAGCGCATCCATAGTGGCGAGAGGACATTCGGTGCTGACGCAAGGAAACCGAAGCATCTATGCAGATGCGTCAGTTCCTTGTAAATCTCCCCCAAAGTATTTTGGTAACAATGCTGCTAATTTTTTTTAAAAATCATAAATTATTTTCCTCTGGTTCTCAGTAAACCGCAGTAATCTATAGAGCGTTTGCTAGAAGCATAGTTTTTTCACATTGTGTACAACCTAAATAAACATTGTGCTCTCCACAGTGACGTAACATACAGACATAAAGGGTTCAGTGAAACTGAACGACCGGAAAGGTCTGCCTTCTAGACCAACTCATGTGGGTAGGATGTTTCAAGCTTGCACAAGTAGGGTGCCCCTGACTTTATGATCCAACTTAATGAAAACATTGATGTGGGAGTAACACAACGGGGCATATTTACAATAACTGGCGCATCCCTGCATATATGCAGGGATGCGGCAGTTATTGTGCGCCACAGCTCCGCCACCATGGATGCGCCACATTTACAATGCGGCGCACGATGGGGCAAAAACGGCACAGATGCGTGACGCATCTGTGCCGTAAAAGTGACGCATTGCTGGAGTTGCGTCGCAAGCACGACGCAGCTCCAGCAATGCTATGGGGGGCCCTATCTTGTTAATGCTGCGTCAATCCTTACGCCTGCTTCAGGCAGGTGCAGGGTTTTGACGCAGCATAGGCCTAAAAGTGACTGAGTGATACGTCCGGGGTTGCCTCGTCCCCCTGATCCTTGAGGGTTCCTTGTGTATCTCGTACTTTGGAGTACAGATTTGGTTCTCCCGTGGCCCCCCCCTCCCTCTCAGGTCTTCTTTTATTGACCGCCCTCGGGTAGTTGGGTGTTGACTCCCCCGGCTGTGGTTCGCCGCCCATCACAAGTCGTTTCGTCTTGTTTTTTGTATTTTTGTATTTTTATTTTTTGTTGTTATTTATACTAAAAGTGTGTATTCTGATTTCCCTTATGTGCAGTCTGATCTGCTGTGATAGTGCGGAGCCCCTGTGGGCCAGTCATTGTTTTCTGATATGCTGGAACACTTTAACTACTAGCGGCCGGCCCTGGTGGTTGTAGGCCCGTGTTTGTAACCCTTTCTATGCACAATAAAAAAAAAATCAAAAAAAAAAAAAAATTCAAAAAAAAAAATAAAAGTGACTGAGTGAAATCTTGTAGATTTCACTCAGCCACTTTTAGGAGGCGTTCCTGCGCCGGAACGCCGCCCCCCCTGCGCAGGAACGCCTACATGTGGCGCAGGGCTTTATAACGTGACGCATCTCCCAGATGCGTCACGTTGTAAGTACCCCGCACCATGGTGCAGGATTTGCACCTCCGCTGCGTCACAAAGGTGACGCAACTGCGGCGTAAATGAGGCGCAAGGGGCTTGTAAATCTGCCCCATAATTTTTTGTAGCAGAATTCCGGGTTACTGGAAAAAAAACATGAGACCACGAAGAATTACTCGAGGAGCGTCACCCAGCCTTTAGCAGTGTTTTCGTTGTGCAAAATGCAACCTCGGGTCAGGCTGGATCCAAGAATGCAGTTTAGTGTTAAATGCAGAAGAACACGACCAGCAGCAGGTGCCCATGCTCTGTTCTTGCGCTTGGCATTTTTTAAACAAATTACTCTGAATTATGCACGCGGGCGTAATCACGCAATGTCCTTTAATTTTGCGCCACAAGTGCAACAAAAAATTTCCAAAATTACTCTGGTATTAGAATTTCGCCTGAGCCTAATATTTATACTGCCTGGAACCTACCAGTACACAAAAAATACCAGGCTTAGATATGGCCCTTAACTATGTAAAGTATAGGCAGATAAGAGATAGTTATAATTTATAATTTTATGTAAAGCTGCAACATGATATAAGGGATATTCTATATTTTTCGTAAGCTCACCTTTTGTGGAAATTAGGGACACGTATAACATTTCCCTACCACAATAATGTCTACCTACATTAAGGTGCCGATTCCGATCCTGTAAAACCCGGGTACGAATGGTCGTACGGAGCGTATTCTCCATACGACTCGTACCCGGGAAATCCTCCTTACAAAGCAGCAAGTACGATTCGTACAGAAATACCATTTCCGTGTGAATCGTAAAAAACTACGTGCGGCGAAAAAATAGCCACAATTCCGACCCGGGACATTGCGTACGTGACGTCCGGACGGAGTCAGGCAGCGTTCTACGGATCAGCAAGTACGATTCGTGCCTACGACACTCCGCACGGATCATTTTTTACGGCAGCCAAAAACTCTTGGGAAATTGAGGACGACGCGAAGAAGGAGCAGCGGTACGCGACGGACAGCCATGGACCCCATCCTACGTGTCATCCCGGCCCTCCTAGCCTACAACCTGGTGCACCGAAACCGCCGCGCACGCCACAGAAGGTCAGCACAACACCCAGAGGCAAAGGGGGGGCGAGGGGCAGGAAACATAACCTCTACCTAATTTTTAAAATACCATATACTGTCCATACATTACCTCCAGGGTCTGGTCACTTCGGGGGGCGTGTCCACCAAACCCCGCATACGCGCACCCGTCACCACTCCAATGGTGGTACGGCCCGTACCCACGCCCTCAGAGCGTGTGTACGGCCTGTACCACGCGTACCCCTACATCACCACTACAAAGGTGGTACGGGCCGTACCCATGCTTTGAGGGCGTGGGTACGCCTGTACCACCATTGTAGTGGTGATGTAGGGGTACGCGTGGTACGGCCCGTACACACGCTCTGAGGGTGTGGGTACGGGCCGTACCACCATTGTAGTGGTGATGTAGGGGTACGCGTGGTACGGGCTGTACACACGCTCTGAGGGTGTGGGTACGGCCCGTACCACCATTGTAGTGGTGATGTAGGGGTACGCGTGGTACAGGCCGTACACACGCTCTGAGGGCGTGGGTACGGCCCGTACCACCATTGTAGTGGTGATGTAGGGGTACGCGTGGTATGGGCCGTACACACGCTCTGAGGGCGTGGGTACGGCCCGTTCCACCATTGTAGTGGTGATGTAGGGGTATGCTTGGTATGGGCCGTACACACGCTCTGAGGGCGTGGGTATGGCCCGTACCACCATTCTAGTGGTGATGTAGGGGTACGCGTGGACCGTACCCAACCTATGAATGCGGGGGTACAGACCGCATCACCCGTACCCCTAGGGCACCAGTACATTTGTGATACAAGGCGTACACACGCCACGAATGTTGGCTTAGGGCCTGGTGCAGCATATAGCCAGTATATTGGGGTGTGTTCATGGCCAGGACAGCAGTGTACAGCACTAATGGTGCGGGTGGGTGGCTGGGTGTCTGCCTAGGAGTCCCAGCAGTGGACAAAGACATGTGAGGTGTGGGTGCCTATCACTCCCAGCAGTGGACAGAGACATTGGGATGGGTGCCTATCACTCCCAGCAGTGGACAGAGACATGTGAGGGGTGGCTGCCTATCACTCCCAGCAGTGGACAGAGACATGTGAGGGGTGGGTGCCTATCACTCCAAGCAGTGGACAGAGACATGTGAGGGGTGGGTGCCTAGCACTACCAGCAGTGGACAGAGACATGTGAGGGGTGGGTGCCTATCATTCCCAGCAGTGGACAGAGACATGTGAGGGGTGGGTGCAGAGGAATACCAGCAGTGGACAGATACATGTGAGGGGTGGGTGCTGAGGAATACCAACAGTGGACAGAGACATGAGAGGGGTGGGTGCCTATCACTCCCAGCAGTGGACAAAGACATGGGGGTGTGTACATCATGATCAGATGACCACAACTCCATGGGTGTATGTACGCATCCCTAATGTTCTACTATGTTGATAGTGCCATAACAACACATCACTGACAGCAGTGTCCCACTCCCATGAGGATGGATGTCTTTCCCCCACTGCATGACACACCACATGTGGGTGTGAGGACAAATGACACATGCATACCCACACCTGGCGGATGCAGCACAATACACACACAGAGATCATGCTACAAGACTGTATAGTCATGTCAATGCCTACTAAACTAAGAGAGCCAAAGGGAACACACACTGTCACGCACATCCCAGGACTGATAGGAATGTACAGGTGCTGGGACAGCCACAAAGATGTTGCCTCTCATGGAAGGAATAGGGTGGAGTTCCCACAAATACAATGCCCACAATTGTCAGTCAGTTGCCCAAATACCCTGCAGAACAAGTACCAATTGTGTGCAAGGCTGGGATAACACACATGCATAGTGCGGAAAATGGAAAATTTAGCCATTAAGGCATTACAACAACATACTCAATACACAAGTACAGTGACTAGCAAGGATCACACAGACGATGCAGCCGGAGACATTGCTGAGCAGGCATGGCCATAGTTGAAGGGATCCGTCACCAACAAAGGAAATGTAGCCAGAGGTCAGCACAACAATTGTGAAGCTCCCTGCAGGGAAGATGTCAGGTGCCACAGAGGAAGGAACACTCCTTGGGACAATGTCTCCAAACACAAATAGTACACACGACCAAAGATTCTTCGCACAGACCTTGTGATGGCACGCAGATACCATGGTCCACCCCATGAGCATCAGACTACAACATTACCCTGAAACATAACACATTACCACAACCCCAACTCCTGGAGCATCAGCACCCACATCAATACCTGAAATGCAATAGTGTTCAAAGTGAAAAGAAAATGCTTTATTCAGCATTAAAATCAAAATCATTAAAGGACACTATTTACAAAGGCACATGGCCAGTCCAGATCAGAAGTCCTTGGGGGGGACACATGGCCACGTGTCTCCTCTAGCTTGCCTGCACATTAGAACCCGCAGGTTCGTCGACTGGGGGGGGGCATCATGTGGGGAAGGACCAGGCACCACAGGGACAGGAGGTGTAAGGGTAGGTGTGGTGGGTGCAGGGACGGACGCCTCCACCACAGGGGGTGGGGCAGCGCCAATGGTGGAGGTCAGCTCGGCACTGCACACTGCTGCCAGGTCGTCCAGCGTATCCCCTGCACCCGAAGAAAACACAGGCTCAAAGGAGGGGGGGGGGGTCGGAGGGATGGGGTGCAGTGCTACTGGGGGAGGGGGTGGACATGGGGGGACTCAACTTCCCTACCCGTGGAGTGCCGTTCCCGTTTGTGGGCTGGTGAGCCAGAGGGGCTGAGGCCCAGCACAGCCAAGTAGGCCTCCTTGTCAGATTGTGTGGTAGGGGAGCCGAGGGGAGTGCCATTGGAGGGATTGGGTAGTGCGGCATGCGGACTCGGACTGTGGCTGCGTGTATGCCTGTGTGCCCCAGACCCAGTGGGTGTGCCTTCATCCCCCTGAGTGTGCGTGCCAGGAGGTGTGCACTTGCCCTTACGTGTTGGTGTGCTGCCTGTGTCTGGTGGGGTGCGTGCTTGGGAATGTCTGGGTGTGCTTTGGACAGGCATGGGAGTGGGAAGTGTGGATGGTGCAGGGGTAGGGGGGGACGAAGCGCTGCAGGAGACTCACTGCTGCCATCAGTGAACCCAGCAGCATCCTTTGGTCAGACATCGCTGATGACATGCCCTCCATGTACAACACCATCTTTGTCATCAGTCTGGTGTGGCCATGGAGGACATTCAGCATCGATGTCTGGCCAACCTGCAACTGCCGCAGAATGTCCACAGACTCTGCAGTGAGGGCAGCAGGGGGGTCAGGGGCAGGGGGTGTGGTGCCTGGCACGAAGGAGACACGGTGTTGCCTTGCACGGACAGAAGGGACCGGAGCAACTGGGAGGGCGGTGATGGGAATGGAGGGGGCGGTGACAGATGTAGTGCTGCTGCCAGGTGTTGTAGCAGCCTCCGCCCCCTCGAGGAGTTCAGCCTCGGACCCGTCAGCGTCGTAGTCAGTGTTGCCACTAGACAGGTCCTCCGCCTGACTCCCCTCGCCCTCCGTACCACTTGCTCCCGCAGACTCGCCAGCAGTGGTGGCAGCGGTGCTGGATCCCTCCTCCAGGTCCATGCAGGTGTCTCCCTCGGTGTCCTCCGATGATGCTGTGGGCAAGGTGAAGATACAGAAAATAATCAGTCACCTGTATACATCTGACACATTGACACATGAGTCCAAACAAAAAATGTCACAGTGCATATCAGGAAATGCATCATGAGTAACATCTAGAATACTCCGCACATATGTAACCCTGCACTCCCCAGTTGGTTGACCCACCATGCCACTTGGAAACAATGGAGATTATGACACAACAGCAAATAACTTGATATCAAATTATACTGAGAAGCTAGTGTCTGGGAACAGTTGAGCACAGCAAGACTATGAAGGCATGCCACCTCTTGTTCACTGTGAACAAAACAGTATTGGTGCACCCAAGGCCAAATAACAGACCTCAATGCTGAAGGTGTCCCCACACTCAGAGACCTGTGAGTACTTTTGAAACCCAAACGAAAAACATTGCGATCCCTTGGGACTCACAACACTTTACACAATGTACATGTTTAGAATGTGTGAATGTGCCACTTTGTGAACAGAACACACATGTGCCTGTATAACAGAAGTCACACAAGGAGGTGCACACAAACTACATTTACACAGTCATTGCATGAGCTGCCAGCCGAATTCAAATAAGCTACTGTAAAGAAGAAATGGGGTATCAGTAAGTACATATACATGGCACCACGGTGGTCTGGATGACTTGACACTCGTAAGTTGGTATCAGCAACAACCAAGGACTTACCCAAATGCAAACACACTGTGGGAACATGGATATGTATAATCAGAAAACAAGTGTTAATCGAACTGTGCCTTTCTTTAAAATGTGCCAGCGTGTCCCTGGAAAGTGTAAAGATACTTTCTTTTGCACTTCCTTGGGAGACATCTGTCATGCAGGCACATTAGTGTCCTTTACAACAAAACATCAAAGTCAAGCATATGAAAAATTGAGACATGTTGACAAGTGTAGTGAGTGCCAAGGTACAATACTTCTTGACTAACAACTTGAATCATGCCACCTGTCACATGGCCATCTGTACCATGATGACACAGTTGGCAGCACATCTGACCCACTGCCTGTCATGTGGAGTGGCACACATGTCCAAACACAGGACAATGCATTAGCTAATGGGCCTGCAATTGTGTCGGGATAAGGAGCACCTGCACTGAGGAGACACCCTCATGGGAACCAAGAATGTCCACACAGATGTCAGCACACACAGACCAAACTACGTAGCATCTCGACCACACACTGGTGGCAAAAATGGATGAGCATGAACCATGTATTTTAACTTTTGACACATGCTGCAAAGCACAAACATTAAACCCTGCACAACATGACTGGGTCACTGCATGTTGAGTGTCTGTCCAGACAATTATCACACACAGGTCAGACCTAGCAAGGAGACATAAGGTTTGGACATGTAGGCCTTGCCCGCACAAACCCCTCATACCTGAGACAATGTGATTGAGACAGATCCTGAAGTGCCACCTCTTAATCTGGGTTTACTAAAATGTGCATCAAGAATTCCTAAATGTACTCCACATCACCTCGTGAGGCTGCCAACACATATTTGTGACAAACAACCATCAACAGATAGTTGTACATAGACACACAGGCACTGCCCAGTGTGAGGATGCACAAGCAAAATGGGGTCAGCCTGTACAATGGGCACATGTAGCACACTTTAGATAAATACAAATGAGGGCAGGGAACTATGCCACAGAGGTCAAACTATGCTGAACACACAGAGAATGGGCACAGTGTTGGATGACGCACGTGATTCCGATGCAAGGGTGGCTTAGGGGACTGTAGTGGGAACACTGCTCCATGGTCCTGGAATTATCTGACTGTAACATGAGCTACCGTCCCGGCACTATGCATATCTCCCACTTATGCACATCATGTCTGAGGCCACAACATCGGTCATGCATGCTGCAAGTCTGTTCATTTGAAAACTCACACTCCTATGTTGAGACTCTGCATCAGTGCCAACTAATATGGACCCCCAAATGACTGAACAGGACAGGGCACAGGCAAGGTAACAACACATGTCTCAGACCCCCCCCCACATGATGCAGAAAGCAATGTGCACTTGGATTAACTGGCAGCCTAGATGACCATGTGCAATAGTGATTACACACAGACCAGGGAACACATGTCAAGGAGGGGAAGGGAGGAAGAACAGCACCGGTTGACTTTGGGGAACAGGATATGCACTGCACATATTAACCCTCGCAGTGTATCCAGGTGACTGAGCACTTCCAAAAGCTGGTGACACACAAAAAAACACACATGTACCTACCCCCTTCCTGCTGCTGCAACTCCTGTAACCGCCTATCCAAGTCAGGGAAGACCACCGCCAGGAAACGCTTCATCTGGTGGGTCAGGCGTCGGCGCCCGCCATGCTTGCGTGGAGGTGAGTCCTTCAGCTGGCACCAGGCGATCCTCCGGGTCCAGCACCAGATGTCCTGCCAGCGTTTCCTCACTTGGGCTAGGCGCCGACTGCGACCCTCCACCGATCTCACGGCCCTGATGGCCCGCTTCCAGATCTTCCCCTTCTCGTAGGCAGTTACCTGTGAGGATGACAAAGTGAGACAACATCACTACACCTGCTCCATGTCACAGAGACACACATTTGAACATATGTTGAACAGGGCATAGTATGCTGGCAACAAATAGCACCTTTGTCATAGGGACATTAGCCTCTGTGGAAACCCCAATGCACTACATGGCATTGAAAGTACACAGGTTGCATGAGGGGTGCAACACACTCCCTGATCATGGCACACACTGTGCATCACATGCAACACCAGGCTGAGGGACAGCACCTCCAAGCAGTTAAATGCCCCAGGCCACTGACGCAACCTCAGCAGAGTACACAGACACACACAGGCACAGATCAATCACCTGCCAGTGGCAACAGCGGATACAAACCTCACTCTGCACATGTGCCACTTGCCTGTGGGGTGTCACAGGTGTGGGGCTAGCTCAGCAAGTCAGACACACAGCACGGCTTACTTCTCACATCAGATGGGTGGAGCTGTTGCCTCCTCCATGCAGCTGTGGTGCAACACTCCACATAGACACTCACCCACATGACAAGGAACATTCACACACATCAATGTCCAGGGGGCGTACACATCATTTGGACACTCTCACCACTCTCACCACAGCTCCACTCAACTCGCACAAATCTGTGGGTACAGTCACCTGTCACACCGGGGGGGGCACTGAATCACCTCAGGACTCTAGAACAAAAATGGCCCACAGGATTGGGCAGGCTGAATGTGCCATGCACTATGCAGTGAATGTCACAGTAAGCACAATGCAAGTGAGGAATGCACACATGAACTACATCATGCTCTGCATGAGAGACATAAGCCATTCCCACCCCTGGGACCCACTCTAAACAACATTGCATGTCTGTCACACCTGGACAAAATGCCAGAAGTGACAGTCACAAAAAAGGTGCACGGTCAAAGCTAGTGGAGTCAGCACTCACCTGCTCCCCTGGTCTCCCATACAGGCTGGGGTACTGTGAGAGGATGACATCTAGCAATGCCTCATTCTCCTCTTGTGTGAAAGGCTGGGCCCTCTCCACAGACCTTGACATGGTGCCAGAGGAAGCACAAGCAGCAGCAGTGGTGTCGACTGAAGGGTTGTGCAGGCAAGTGCCCTCTCATGGGTTCTGGCTGACTTATATCTGCCTTGCTGGGCTGTTTCATTTACAGGAGTACAGAGTGATTGGTCAGACTCATTTGCATCCTACGTTTCCTCCAATCCCTTTAAACATACACCAGTGAGTGCCTTTGCATGGTTCAAAATTTGAGCATCATGTGAAGTCAACAACCACTTTGCAACATTGTATTTAGTTGCCAACTGACTTTTACAGGCCACCTGATGGAAAAATTTGAACTGGAAACTCGGTATCCATAACAACCAGCATGCATTTAGGCCCTAATACTTGTCCCTCATGTGTCCCTATGTAATTTAGCAATCCACACACAGGAACGGTGCGTTTCACACGTACCCCTACGGCACCAGTTGCACAGTGCGTTTGACACGTATGTGTACGACCAGTGTGTACACGTAGGTGTACTACGGTCGTACACGTACGTGTACGACCAGTGTGTACACGTACGTGTACTATTAGTGTACACATATGTGTACAACCAGTGTGTTGGTGTGTACACTTACGTGTACGACCAGTGTGTACACGTACATGTACTACAAGTGTACACATACGTGTACGACCAGTGTGTACACGTACGTGTACTACGGTCATACACGTACATTATACGACCAGTGTGTACACATACACGTACGTGTACGACCAGTGTGTACACGTACGTGTGCTACGAGCGTACACGTACGCGTACGACCAGTGTGTACATGTATGTGTACTATGGTGGTACACGTATGTGTACGACCAGTGTGTACACGTAGGTGTACACACTGGTTGTACATGTACGACCAGTGTGTACACCTACGTGTACTACCAGTGTGTACACGTACGTGTACACACTGGTCGTACACGTACACGTACGACCGTAGGACACGTACCTGTACACACTGGTAGTAGACGTATGTGTTTACGGTCCATACACACACCCGTACTCCCACGGCAACACCAATATAATGATACAGACCGTTCACACGCCCTCAGAGCGTGTGTACGGGGCGTTTCACAGCTTACACTGGTGATAGGAGGCGCAAACGAAAGGAATGGAGGTGTCGGACTCGTGCACGGCTGTACATCAAGTCATTGTCATTGCAGTCCTTCATGTGCAGGGCCTAGGTGTGTCAGGCAGTGCTATGGCACATGTCTCCTCATGTGTTAGCACAATAGATGTGTGATGACCTGTGTACACATGTCATGTGTGATGGGGCAGTATGTGGCACACTTCCCCTTCCCACTCTGCACATGTGTGCATGTAGTACAAACGTGTCAAGCACTGCATCACTGGTATGGCACAGTCACCAACACCCGAAACTGTCCCCTGATGCCAGGGACAGGGACACTAACACCTGACATCTAAGTACCAGCGTGCCCTGATGTGACTATGTCCTGTGTGTGTCATGTGTTCCCATGAGCTTGCTGTTGGTGTTCCGTCAACTGGATCTGCTGTTGCTGCATCCAACATGTGTCTGTGTGTAGATGGGCATGGCACACATAAACGCACACCATGCCACATGTGGATTCACAAGTTACGTGTGTCTGGATGCTTCGAAGATGTTTTTTTGACATGAGGACATATCTGCGCCGTATCCATGTCTGTGTTTTCGTTTTTCACGTGTACCCCTTCATCGCAATGTGTGTGATCTGTTCATTTTCAATGACATGTGACCTGTGCGTCTAGCTTGCTGCCAGCTGTCTGTATGAGATGACATCCTTCAAATTCAGATATGTGGATGTATGTCACTCCTGTGATGTCTCAGGCTGTTCACTTACACTGGCCCACAGCTAGTTTCGGGGCATGTCATGTAGAACTTGACAATCAACGGGTGTAGCTGGCTTTTCGTAGGAGTATCACCTGGCTGGCATATGTGTCCTTGATGTATTGCACAGACCAGACTCTGTATTTAGCTGATGTGTAGTAGCAGTTGAGCATGTGCTCAGTTCATTGACATTGATGTTGTTATGTACTCACTCTTCGTTATTCCTTCCAATTTTCTGCAGGGCACCACCTCTCCCCCGACCAATGCCAGACTTGGGTGCCATGAGGGAACGTGACAGCATAAGACGTTACCACTTCTCGCAACAGTTGATTGAGAACTTGACCGCAAAGCTGGAACCACACCTCCAACCGCGACACAGGTATCCTACTGCGCTGACCCCCAAGATAAAGGTGATGGCAGCCCTACATTTTTTTGCCACCGGTATGTTACAATTCACCATAGCTGATGTGGGTGGCATGTCACAGACCATGTACAGCCGTGTCCTGCATGATGTTTTAGAAGCCATGTTGGAGCACCTGGATGAATTCATCCATTTTCCGACTCCTGAGGAGTTGACAGGTGTCAAGGGTGATTTCTATGCCCTGGGAGGGATGCCCCATGTCATTGGGTCCATTGATGGGACACATGTGGCTTTTGTACCACCACAGGCACAGGAGGTCGCCTATTGCAACCGTAAACATTACCACTCTATAAATGCCCTTGTGGTGTGTCTTGCTAACATGCTGATTTCCCATGTCTGTGCACGTTGTCCAGGGTCAGCACACGATGCCTACATCATGAGGCGTAGCAGGGTGCCAGAAATGATGCTGCGGCTGCACAACGAACGAGCATGTCTTGTTGGTGGGTATACTCTGTTTGTCCTCTGTTTAGCGCTATCTTTGTATCTTACGGTATCTCCCGACCCACTTCTTTACATGATGTTTCCATGTAGGGGACTCTGGCTATCCCAACATGCCATGGCTGATGACGCCTCTCCGCAACCCCAGAACAGCTGCAGATCACCGTTACAACAACCCACATGGGCAGACCAGGCGAGTGATCGAGAGGACGTTTGGCCTCCTGAAGAGCCGATCCCGGTGCCTTCACAAGACAGGCGGGTCCCTCCCAAATGCACCGGTAAAGGTCTGCAAAATCTTCCTTGTGTGCTGCATGCTGCACAACATGGCAGTGGAGAAGGCTGTGCCACTCATCCTGGATCTGGATGAGCAGGAACATTCACCCGTGGAGGATAAAGGTCCTGGTCACAAGGCAAGTGAGGATGAGGAGGAGGACGACATCCGGAGTCAGCTCATACGCAACTTCTTCTCATAATGGTGAGTCCATGGGTCTGAGTGTGCACGCCTGGAGCCTTGTGTGGCATGTGTTGCAATGTGTGTGTCCAGCTGACTGTATGCTAAGTGACCTAGATGTGTGTTCTGATGTGTCACTTGAGTGATGCTGTCATTCCACTCATTTTAGCTAAGACACTAAATTTTCAATTTGCACGGTGACAACATTATTCCTGTAGAGTAAATGACCATGTATGCGGATAACAATCTTTTAGCTGACTTCTTGTGTGTCTGTCATCCACAGGTTCTTGCGCATGTTGTCTGGTCGTGTCATCGTTGGCCTCCTGCTATTCCTCATGAGTATTGCAACGTGTGCTGAATCAGCGTTCCATGCACGGACATGGGGAAAAGTCATTTTGGGTGAGGATTGCAGCAAGGCATTTTGGGGGTGTTACGTGTATGGAATGTGTGAGCACTCCTTCTGTGCATGTTGGGTTACCATGCATACATGTCGACTCACCATGGGGCACATGACATGTAGCATGACTCCCATGAATTGATAGTCACCCTTCGTGACAGTCATCTGTAATGGTTTGTGGATTCTGATGAAGGCATCAATGTGTGTAAAACTTCCCTCAGAAACATACGGGATGCTACGGGTGGACATAGTGTGAGACATCCCCATAAGAGGTTCAATGGGGAATTGCAGCCTCTCCGTGTGCAGCAGGGGGTGTTTGGCTCATCCCCTTAACTTGTGTGCCAGGCCATTTGGATTTACTACATCTGTGTTGTGAAGGGGGTGTCCAGTGTAGGTCCCACATGTTCAGCAAAATGACCTGTGAGTCTGTTCATATTGATGCATTTCCCTCAGTGTGAGCCTGAGTAATAAAGGAGTTCCTCACCCTCCAAGGTGCCTCATCTCTGTCAATGCAGGTCTCTTGCCACTTTGCATGCGGCATCTCTGGCATAGTTGTCAAAGATTGTGCATATGAGTCTATGTGTAGTTTGGCTACATGCATGCAGTTCTTCATGGGTTAGAATCTCTATTGTGCATGAAGTCCATGGTTGTGTATGTATTTGGGCATGTTGGTCCCCACGACGGGCCGTCAACGCCTGCTGAGGCTGTGTCTCCTCTGCGCAGCTCGGCCTTCTGTTTCCTGATCCTGTGTCTGTCATCTTTGGTGATTGTGCATCCATTGTCTCTGGGTGTGCCATGGGGACCCGACACTCCTTCCTTTACATACGCCTGTTGCAGTTGTCCTTTCTGACATCCTTGTCTTTGTGTGCAACTTGTGGCATAGTTTCCAGGACATGCCGCCTGCTGCCGCGGCCCCTGCAGCAAGGGCCCACAAAGTTTCCGGATTCGGCAACACACACACCTCAAAGATGCTCCTCCCTTCCTCCCTCCACCTATTCATTAGGCTGTAATCAGCTTGTCTGTGCCACTGTTGCGGCCACACGGTGCCAAAGGCTGGACCATCAGCGCATGCAACGTGCACATTGCACGACTCTCATGTCCTTGCATGACCCACATCACACTACAGTCTGATGTTGCAGCCACCCTCCAAGCATTGTCCATCCGAAAATCTACCGCCTGCTCTCAGGCATACCCTAGGCGCACACACGACACCTTTGCATGATGAGTGTGCAACTCCAACTGCCACACAGCGCTGCCCTGCCTTCCAGGCCCTGTCACACCAACCAGGTCATGTCCCTCCTACTCCCCAGCGGCTCCGTACACCAGCAAGGCCATGGGAGTGGGACTCAAGCCTTCAGCATGTAGTATAGTGGCATCATCTGGCACATGGCCCAGGTATCATCTCTCAGCGTGTCAATCTTCAATGTGTCCAGGTCCCCCTCTCCGGCATCACATGCGCACAGCACCTCATCATCAGCTCGTATGCCATTGACAGCCAGGTGCTCCTCACCCTCACCAAAGATGCAGCCATTGCCAGTTCCAACATTCAAGAAGGCATGAGATCCATTGATGAATGGCTGAACATCAGCCACCTGAGGCTGGACTTGTACAGGACTGAGGTAATCATCTGAGTATAGTCCCCTTACAGCTGGGTCAACTGCTTGTGTCCCACCCGCAAGAGCCCTGCACATGCACCCAGTGCCCACGCACAAAAGATGGTATGCATCATGGATTCGTCACTCACATTTGCCATGCTAATCACCAGCATCTGTACCTCAGGGTGCAACACCCTCTGCATGATGCACATGATCCACAGATAGATCCACTCCAAGGAAAGACAGACCATCCCCCAGGCCCACGACACCAGCCGTGTCAACTATTGCCCCGCCCTCTACGGAGCAAGTACATCCAAACTCCAGGGAAACTTGTCCACATCCAGGCTGCATGTGCACACCTCAGCTTCAACATCCCGCGCCCCAGCCACATCACCGTCCACCAGAGATAGCTGCAATGGATCACTGTCTGCTGCAGGATGACCTTCAGACTCCTCACCCACACTCAGGAGGCAGGCCACAACCCCAGACCCCAAACCAACTTTGCACGTCTGTCATCCAAGACCCTGTTGTGCCAACTCCGTGCATCCAACCTTGCCCTGGCCACCATTCTTCACATCCACCGTACTCCAGCATGCAGGACATAGTTCTCCCACCTGGCAAGACATACCTGCTACTCCCTCCCCGGCAACATCCACATGAGCCATGACCTCTACGCCTTCATGATACTCTTCCCAATTGGTCTGTCCGCACAGTATTGCATGCCCCCCCTCAGCAGCTTGAGACCATCACGGGTGAGTATTGTGCTCCATGTCTGTATTGTATGATACATTGTGACCCATGTGTGTCCTGTCCCAAACTCAGATTCCAGGGTATGGATGGCTGGAGTTAGTTCAACACTCAGGCATAGTTTGACATTTCCCCACACGTAGGTTGTGTACTCATGCTAAATGAATGCAACATCTCATTTAAGAAATTAGGATTTATTCTCGGTGTGGGGCCTGTTTAGTGTGGACAAATAGGTGCTATACAGTGTGCATGGAATCCAAAGTTCACAGGGGGAGATGGGATCCTTGGCATTTGAAGTCATCAGAGTCCAGACCACAGTGTTGGTCATCATTGGTCAGACTGTGACCAGCAAGTCCATGTGGCAGAGAATGTCAGTGAATGATGTGCTTCTGTTGCGTATGAAGGCCAGGTGCCAGGCCAGGTGACCTGGGAGATGTGGATGGTCCGCTGCCTCTCACGGTCTTTTCCGTGGACGACCCTCCTTCCTCCGGGGACCCTCAGATGCAGGCCTTGACGATGTTTGGAACGCTCCGTCGGACGAATCCTCCTCCTCCTCCTCCCTTCCTGTGGCTGGTGCTGGTCTGCGCCTGGTGTCACAGGGAGGTTTGCCCATGTTGTTGGCGATCCGACGGAGTGAATGGCTCATGTCCCTTTGCACCGCCAGGAGCTCAGCCAGTCTTGCCTCCATCCGTCGTTGGTGTTGTTGTTGACTGGCGTGTTGCTCGGCCTGCTGGTTCTTAATCTCGTTGAGGGTTGCCACTACCTGGCTGATACCCCTGGTGTCACGCCGGTATGTGTCCAAGATGTGGCGTATGTGTGACATACCGGTTCCCTCAGCTGGCTGGTCAGGTTCGCACCTCCGCCTGCCTCCACTCCCACCACCCCTGCCCACACGAGCCTAGCCTGCCGTTGTGGGCACATCGGGTCTACGGGACCCCTGAGGGATGACATTAGCAGGGTTGTCTGCCTCCTCCTGGGTGGCCGGAGAAGCTTGTCCCTCCAGGTCAGATTGGCTCAGTTGTTCTGTGCGGGCAGGGCTCCTGGGTGTCTCCTGGGATGTGGCAAGAATGGGGGTGGTGGTTGGCACAGATGTACCTGACGCAGGTGCTGCAGGGGCTTGGGCACCAGAGGGTCCAGGTTGGTTGGGGGCATCCACAGAGTGCTGAGAGTCGTCGCTGCCGGTGGGATCATGTTCCTGCCGAGCCTGGGCCTGTGATTGTTCCCCCCCCAGTGTTGGGGGGAGATCCATGACGTTGCCCTGTGTGTGAGAGAGAGACAATGTTAATGATGTTTCATGCGACATCCATGTTTCATACATGTTCTAGTTGCCACAGTTCCTCCAGGTAGTTGTACGTGCCTAGCATTCACATCAATGTTCACTTGTGGATGGGTATGTTGCAGGGGACTGATTGAAATGTTATCCAGGGTCTTTGACATGTCACATTTGGCCTAGGATGCTTTTTTGGCTGTGGCTTGATCTAGTTGTATCACATGTCCATTGTGAGTGTGTGTGACTCCATTAGCTGCCCCGGGTGGTGTGCTTGTGTAAGCGGTGAGTGATCATCCCTCATCCCGACGCTGTTCAACATCCACATGGCCCCCCTCACACAAGTGGCCTGCCACCACAACCTCAAATACATCTCCTACACCGACGACACCCAGCTCATCCTCTCCCTCACCAAGGACCCTCACACCACCAAGACAAACATCCACGAGGGTCTGAGGGCCATCGCCGACTGGATGCGGAGCGGCCTTCTGAAACAGAACTCGGATAAGACGGAGGTCCTCATCCTCGGACCCACACCCTCAGCCTGGGATGACTCCTGGTGGCCGATCGCTCTGGGGACATCACCGACACCCACCAAACACGCACGCAACCTAGGAGTGATCCTCGCATCCTCCCTCTCCATGTCCAAGCATGTCAACGGCTTCTCCTCCTCCTGCTACGACACCCTACTCAGGCTCCGCCGGATCTACTGATGGATCCTGACCTAAACAAGTAGAACAGTGACACAGGCCCTCGTCAGCAGCTGACTGCACTACGCCACTGCACTCTACGCAGGACTCCCATCCACACACCAACGGCGGTTACAACACCTTCGGAAACGCCTCGGCGCAACTGATCGTCAACGCCCCCCGCCACAGCCACATCACCCCCCTCCTGAGAGACCTGCACTGGCTCCACATCGAGGATCACCTGTAAGCTCCTCACCCACGCACATAAGGCACTCCACACCGCCGGACAAGCCTACCTGCACATCAGACTCAGCTTCTACACCCCCACCCGCCAGCTCCGCTCCGGCAGCCTCGCCCTCGCAGCTGTCCCCCGCATCCAACGTACGCCTGCCTGCGGCAGATCCTTCTCCTACCTCGCCGCCTAGACCTGGAAGACCCTCCCAACCCACCTACGACTGACCCAAGACCTACTTGTCTTCAGGAGACTCCTCAAGACCTGGCTCTTCGAGAAGTGGTGGAACCCCCCCTCAGCGCCTTGAGGCCCTCACAGGTAAGTGGCGCACCTTACAAGTACCCTGATCGATTGTTGATTGATTGACGGTGCCTGCTGGTGGCTGTAGTTTGATTTGGCAGTGGGTCTCCCAGGTGATGTATCTGTCCCACCATGGCGCATGCTGCCATGTCAGTGAGTGTGAGTTCCTGTCCTAGATTTCTGAGCTTGTTGTGTTTGTGTTAGAGTTTGCAGTTGTCACAGGAGGGCCTTGTGCTGCCTACAGCAGGGCCAAGTGTCAGCTACCTTGTCAGTACTTTGCTAGTCCCTGTGCATTGCGCATGGTGCATGGGTATGTACTTGGGTCATATGGGCTGAGGGCAATGGTGTCTGTTTCTGAGTTGTACAATATGTTTAGTGATCCCCACCCTCCCAGCATCCCGGACATCCTATCTTGGGTTTGTGGTTTGTGTAGGCTTGGACATGGCATCGCCTTGCTTTGTGATTGGGGCATACTCATGTTAGTGGCATGAGCGTTGTTTAGAGTGTGGTTGTGTCAGGTGAGGGCTTGGGGGTAGGTGAGTGCATTTGTTGTAGTTGGGGTGTGGATGCCATTCCCCCATGTTACGTAAGTTGTTTGTGTACTCACCAGGCTCTCGAACCCCTTCGACTCCGTGTACTCCCACCGGCGGAAGCAGGGCCATCACCTTCTCCTCCCAGGGATGGTAATGTACTGGTCTGCGGGGCAGCCCACCTCCTGTGATGTTACTCTGGGCGTAGTCCTCGTTCATTTTGCGCTTGACTGCCCTGCGCAGATCGTACCACCTGGCTTGGCATTCATTCCTGGTCCTTCTGATGGGCGCAACAGCATTCACCCTATCGACGATCCTCTGCCACAGGCTAGTTTTTTGGGATATGCTGGTTTGTCTGACCAATGTTCCAAAGAGCTGTGGCTCGACTCTGATGACTTCGTTGACAAGGATGTCCAGCTCCTCCCTTGTGAACTTTGGATTCTTGTCTGTGGGCATGGTGTGGGGTGTGGGTGTGGATGGTTGTGGGTGTGTGGGTGTGAATGTGTAGGTGTGTGTGTATGTGTAGAGGGTGGCTGTGTGAAGGAGGTTGTGTGAAGGTGTGCAAGTTAAGGTGTATGGCTGCAGTTGTTTGTGTGTGATGTCTGTCAGCAGTGGGTCTGTTGCAAAGGCTCATGGTTTGTGATTGTGGGCCCTTTTTATTGGTCCATTTGTGGGTGTGGCTGGGTTTGAACTTTCGGTGGGTGTGTTAAAAGAGGTGGTTGTGAGTTTGGGCCTCTGTTTGCCTGTTTTGATGTGCCAGGTCAGTCTTTTAGATATTTTTTGTCCTGTAGACGTGTTTTGTGGTCGGAATCGGCACCTAAGTTTCGAAACTTTTTACCTTTTCTGTACTCTGATTTTTAAGTCCCTGATGTGCCACACCTATATGCTTGCCTCAGCTCTCACATTTGTCTATTAAATATACTATCCCATCATCCATATATTCATCAATCTGGTGTATGAAATTCGTTTATTAGTTGTGCAGGATGTGAGGCCTGTACAAGTAATAGGTACAAATATCCCCTTACTATGAAACCAAGCACCCCAATGTAGTGCTCGACTGTCCCACGGTAGTGAAGGAGAGCACTCCAAGGCCTAGTCAGGGGAGTTGGTTACTCACCTTTCGCAGGCATGCAATATTAACTCTCAATAAAAGATTATCCAGTCACTGCTTTTTCTTTTGTAAAACAAAAAGTACATTTATTATAGCACACACTAATAAATACTATGCATTGGTTTACAAATGTATGCAGAAGGCAGATTGAAAATACTTTAGATCACATTCCGAAATCACATTTGACCCCTAAAGGTTCATGAACCCCAAAATCACAATACCTCCCCCACCTATAACAGATCACACATCACAATATTGGGGGTGATCATTCTAGATAAAACAGGCCTATTGGCTCTATCAAGGGTTAATCATATTACAAGAACAAACCACATGTTAAAAACACCATTATTTTTTGTGTAAATGCTAATATCAATAAACATGTGTAAAAGCAAATATTAATGTGAATAAAACTTATCAATCATGATCCGTAATCACTGTCAACATTATATCAATAAGGCATTTTAAAATGAACGTAATGTGTCTGTGTACTTTCTATATACTTTCAGGCCACATACAATACAACCATAAAAGCCTGTTTGAAGCCATAACCTAGCACCATTTTGAGCTTTGAACACAAACCCTGCAGGGGCCCTCGAGGAGAGCATGAATTTTATATGATTTGCTTCGGCCACATTCCTTTGTCTTCTTGGGTCCTCATGATCACAGCCGGCTCCCTTGCACTCAGTCTTTTTCCTCGGTCGGCATTGGAACCAGCCTGTCCTCGTTCTCCTGCCAGTGCTCCACGTGGGCAGAAGGCAGTGTACTGTGACCCAGGCACGGGCAGTCGTGGCCGGCATAACTCGCGGGTTCACGTGGGGGAGGTTTAATTTTAAGTTTAAAAAATATATATAACTTACCTTAACTGGCCCGATCCAGTCTTGCGTCGTCTCTGATTCTCTGCTCCTCGCAAGATGCAGGCAACCTCCCTCTCCTCTCCTAAGCCAATCACAACGCTGCAATGACAACGTAGTTATTGGTGGGGATTGCACCCAGCCAGGCGCCTATGAGGAGGCCATTTTTTACATGTAGGCTGCATGCATTCTACATGGAGAAAATGGCGGAGTGCGCATTACTGGTTTGGTCGGTCCCAGAGGGCCGACCAAGCAATCAGGGCCTGCAACACTGGGCTAGCCACTCCTCCCCTGCCCTGTTGCAAGACCGCCCACCCGCCCATCCCAACCAAACCCTTCTGCTTTCTCGCAGTGCGAGAAGCAGTAACATAAAATGGTATTTATACCATTTAATGTTACTGCTTCTCGCACTGCGAGAAAGCAGTGGGTCTATGCTCCTCTGCCCACATGGAGGAGCCGCCCCTGGGCACGGAGGTGGAAGAGGCACTCTGGAGCCATTCTTCTGCTCAGAGTTCCAGGCCCCAGATCAGCGATTCATCAGCTCCGAAAGAGATGGGGGAGCCCCAGGGGAAGGTGTTAAAATGTGGAGGGGGCCCGAGCATGCCCCCCACCTTTCAAATAATAAATAAATTCTTGCACCTATTCCTGAGCCCTGGCTCACTCCGGAAGTAGAATCCAGGTGGACAACAGAGCCCCATACACTCTGTCACTCTGGAAAAGGGCAAGAGTTGCAGACCTTAAAAAGGTCATAACTCGGGCCCAGTTGGCTCAATTAGGCTAATCCTGGGTTCATTTTACACTTGGTGGCGCATTCAAGCCAGCAGGAGCAGTTCCAGTAGACCTCCCAGCCTTCAAGGCAGTGTACATTGAAGGGAACTGGCCTCACTGGCTCCCTGCACCAGCTTTTCTACTTGTCTTTGACTCTGGGTGCGGAGGTCCAGGTCTTTCGCCCAACTAATCCTCAGGGGTTGTAATGGGGCCAGGCTCACGGACCCTAAGAGAGACCAACTGATCCGGTGGTCAACTGGGACAGAGCCATTAGTCCTTTTAAGCAACAGGGGGTTTCTCCATCAAGATGTCCATGGATGTCGCAGTCCCAGGGACCAGCAGCAAACAGCACAAACAGTACCAACATACCTCTCTCCTTTGTGCAACAGTTTTTAAAGGAGGGCAGAAGGTTCTAGAAGCCAGGCACCCCTAGCCAATCCTAGGGTGTCATGTCCCCTCTCCACCTCTATGCCAACTCTCCTGCACAGCATGCCTGGTCAGTTCAAGATGGTATTATCCAGAAATCACTGGTCACATTTGCTTTGGAGGGGTCTTAGCTCCACCCCTCACTGGCATTACTGCCAGTGCCTTTCTCACCAACATTTCTGTGAGGAGCCCCTCCTGTATAGGCTCCAGTTGTCTGGGATTCCCCCTTTTGTCAGTTGGCCTGAGCCTAGTACAGTTTAAAAGGTAATTAGCAGATGCAGATTTCCTCCCCCAACCCTTCCTCCTCAGGAGTTGAGGGAAGCACTGTTATCTGCTCCTTTTCCGTGGGGCGGCCTTTGTTCCCTCTGCTTGGGAGAAATGTAATTAACTTGCTCCAGCAGGGTGACAAAATGCCTGGTCTCTGATTCTGAGCGGAGCTAGAGAAATATGACAATTCTGGATGACCCATAAGATGTATAGATATCCGTTTGGGGTCTACACACTCCATTTTGGCGCACAAGTTTCTCCCCATTTTGATGGACTTTGTAAGACAAAGGGAAGCAAAACTGCACTCTAATAAATATTTCTCCCTATGTGTTTAATAAAGTGTTACTACAGAGAAAACAGTAAATCATACTGAGTTTTCATTTGAGAGTTCACTAATATTATAAGGCCTACCCTAGGTCAAAATCCAACCCTGCAAAGTCGCCTTTGCACCAGGCTGCTGGTGCATAGTTACCGGGCTGTGCATGACAGTAGTCTCACACACGCTGTCGCAGACAGATGCATGTTCACACGTGTCCACATGTAACAACCCAAGTGCCCTTTACCCTAGCTTTTTTGCAGTTGCATTACCTTAAATAGCAGACACTGGTGGTAAACATGTTCAGTCCATTTACTGTGTGCTTACTGTGGGTGATACACATGTAGTGCGACTCACCCACAGTTAAAAGTTAAAAAATGGGTGATCAAAAAAGCAAAACACCTGGAGGCATTAAATTGGCAGAACCCATTTTGCAACATCCGGTAACAAGCCTGAGTACTAATACACATCTGGCATACTAGAGTGAGCAGGACTGCTGGCCTGATTTAAAGACTGACATGTGGCTCACTAGGTCTGTGGAGGTTATGGCTATGATCCCATAACGGGGGTCATCTCACCATATTTCGAAGTCCCTGACCTACAGGCATGGATCGCGCTCACTTCAGAGGAACTACTATAGCTAAATTGAAAGCAGTGAAGCTTCTTCTGGTAAGGAACAACAATGTATGTTGCAGGATTTTACTTACGGTTCATGATGGTCCAAGACTGGGAAATCTAGTGAGGGTCCTCCTGCCTAAATAAGGAGGAGGCGACTGTGATGATGTCTCATTGCCCTCTAACAGATCAGAGATTTCAAACGGTGGAACCACCAAAGTTTACAATTAAAATCCAGCACTTCCTCCAATTCTAAATAAGGTAGAGAGTCACAGGTTTAGCAGTGCAGAAATACTTCTGCTTCACAGCAGTGCTTCAGCACCACTAAATTCTAAATGACCCCTTTGTTTCTTAAAGGACATCAGCTTAACATTACTAGTGCATGTAAGTTAAAATGTAGTGTTCCTTCTAAAGTGAAAAGGAGAAAATCCGCTGGCAAAATAATACAGGCAATCCCTCATGTCCAGTGAACCTGGAGGTGACATATTTTATTAAATAAGTTTTACATTCATTATCGCATTTCATTTGTGGCTCAACTACCAATTTTGATATATATTTTACTACCTTGTGTTTCACAATTTCACGGTGTAAGATGTAATACAATTTTTTGTTTTGTATTTCGGGTACTCGACCCGTAGGTATGAGATGTGCTTCACATAAGCATCAGTTGCATACAGACGAACACCTTCATTTTTATTTATTTTTGCACGGGGAGACTAAGGGGCATATTAATAAGGGCCTTATCTCCACTTTTTCGGCTTTAAAAGCCAAAAAAGCGGAGATAAGATTATCACCCTATCTACAAGGGGATGCTAACATGCATTAGCGATTGTTAGCACCTGTTTTCCCGCCGCCTCGCTTCGCATCTCTAATGAGATGCAAAGTGGGCGTCACTGGGCGTACCCCTGATGGACTACCTTGTAACTTATCGCTAAATGCACATCGCATTATTTACAAGGTGGCCCTCAGGACTTTAGCAGACGTTAGTTTTTGTCGAAAACCGCGCTTATAGCCAAAAACTAACATCTGCTAAAATCCTGACTTAGCTATACTTACCATTGGGGTGGATTATGCTGATACGAACACAGGGTCGTATCAGCAAGGTTATCGCTGTTTTCCATGGAACATCGCTGGAAAACCAGCGTTGTTCCATGGAAAACGGCGATATCCCCTCTATCGCTGGAATTTTTATCGCCTCGGTGATACGCGTTGTTAATAACGTGCTAACCGGGCGAAAAATTCCAGCAATAGACGGCGATAAATAAAAAAGCGCTAATCGTGCCTTGCTACATTTACAGGATGTTTGTGCCTCCTGCCCCACTCGAACCTGGCTCTCAGCTTCAAAGTGAGCCACCCTAGCCATTAAGCCACATCTTCTCCCAATGTTACTACAACCCACCCTGTCATTATACAAAATAGAAAGCACTGTGTGGGTGGTCTGTGCCTTCTCATCATTTGATGAGTAGTGGCAGCACCGTGGTTTTGTACATTTCTGGGAAAGCCCAAAACACTCAACACTTTTCAGCTGCATTCGAGAAGACTACGTCGCTCTGATTAAACAGTCGTGGACTCCTTTCTTTTCCTCAATCAAAGTATGGCAGGAATATTAGCTCCAAGCCCAGGATGGGGAACTCACCTTGTGTTTTTCATCACCACATGGAAACCCTTTGAACTACAGTCAAAATCAGATTAGATCTGACCAAAATATTAGGCATGCATACGTGTGATAATATGCGCCTTCCTGAAACTCTGATCGGTTTGTGGGGAAGTCATATTGCAGAAAGGATCGAAGGAAGTTTAATGTCGGTGTAGTTTAAGGCTCAGTGTCAATGGATAAACGTAGTCCTACTTACTAGTTAGTTATTTGGTCAGGAGGACCACAGTTGTCGCCCAGGATCATTAAGGCTTATTCTGATTCCAGAGAAAACACTTTGGGGCATATTATCAAGGGCAATATCGCTGCTTTAGCGGCACTTTTTGCCGCTAAAGCGGCAATATTTTTATCGCCCTATCAGCAAGCTGTCGCTAACAGCTGTTAGCGACAGTTTACTGGCAATAGCGCCCCTTGTCAGCACGCCTCCCATCGCATCGCTAATGAGATGCAAAGGAGGCGTGCATGACAAGACTCCCTTGGGAAAATATCGCTAACCCAGCCTCGTCATATTGACAACGAGGGTTAGCGATATTTCAAATCACGTTAAGTATGTCTTAATGCAGGAATTTAACATCTGTTAAATTCCTGACTAAGGCATACCTAACATGGGGGGTGGATTCAGTGGCTAAGACCACAGGCCCTATCATCTAGGATATCGCCGTTTTCCACCATCGAAAACGGCGATATCCCCACTATCTCTGGAATTTTAATCGCCTCTGCGATGCGTGTTGTTGATAACGCACTAACCGGGCGATAAATTCCAGAGATAAATATGTAAGCGCTAAGCGCGTTTTGTGATATTTATCGCTTGACCTTGATAATATGCCCCTTTGTCTTGTACCAAAATCCCTGTTGTTCTGAAGCTTTATATGAGAGATGCAAAAATTGCCTTCTTGAATTTCCCTTAGGACCATTGGTAAGTATATATGTGTTTTTGTTTGTGGTGTTTGTAAAGTGGGATTTTAGCCATAAGGCAACAGCTTGACGAAAAATGAATGTGTCTCAGAGCCCTGGGCGTCTCGTAAAACGTGTCCTGCTTCACTGTCTAGTCAAAAACCTGGTTTGCGGATAACCACACTGCACAACATTGATAAAAAATATAAGTGTATGTGCACGAAACCATTGCTTTCCTTCTTTCTATCCAAAACTGCTTAGTAAGTGGTTAGGGATGTTTAATCCGAAAGACACTCTGGTGGCTTTTGGCGTTTAAATGTATTAGGCCTAAATGACTTGAGGAATGAAACTTGTCTATTTTCTGTTTATCATTGTATTTCCACTCTTTTCAGTTAATTTATATGTTTTCCTTTGTCCATCCAACATTGTTTTTTTTATTTGTTTTATTTATTTCACACCAAGCAGCTTCTTGATGTGCTGTACTCTCCCTGAGAGTAAAGGTTTACTAAACCCCATGCTAAGAGTCAAACGAGGAGACTTGAGAATTGTATTTGTTTTGGCCCTTCAACTTCCTCCTGATCCTGCTGAGCATAATAATATTAGTTTGTGGTTTGTGAATTCCGGTTGAGAACATTTTGAAAAAAACAGTCTGATAATACTGTAATGAAAATGTTATTTAATGGTTTACATGCATAGCTTTGCGGGAACTAGTACTATTTGTACGTTCTCTGCCAAGCAAGTACAGAAATACACAAACTCAAAAAAAAGTTGACTTCACTTAATCATAAAGTGCATACTTGTGTAAACGTAATTCCATGTTAATATCAAAAATCTCATTAGACGGACATTTTGAAAACACCACATTTTAACGGCAGCATAGACAGAAACAGACACTATCCCCTTTCTCAATTTACGTTGCCAGCTCGTGAGATAAAACATTTGAGCTATATTTTGATTTACCCTCGATTTAAACTGGTTAATAGAATGTCACCGTCTTGATAAATATGTTTGTTATATATGTGATAAAAATAGTAGGGAGCTGGTAGTCTGTCTTTTGTGGAATGCAGTGTACATTCGTGCAAACACAAGTCAAGTCAATAAGCATTATTCGGTTAAAAAGTATCAACCATAAAAGCAAATGTACATACACAGATACTAAAATCTAATTACTTTAAAAACAGCAGAAGTTCAGTCACAGTTCATAAAAACATTAAAACATCATACTTTTTTTGGCACGAATTGATCTTAAAATGTATGTTGCAGCATAGAAACAAATCTCCGGCTCTCTTAATGTAAACAGTAAACTCATAGCAGCATTGGTGGTTTTGACGTTATATTTCTTAAACAGTGGTTTTAAGTAGGCAATTCTAAAATCCAAGTAAAAGTCTCATAAAAGTAAAAAGTGCAAGGTGCTCTGTTTAGTGTGGCCGTCACATGGGCACGGGGAGGCTGATGGCTGTTTCATTATGGGAAATGCTACTAGATGGTGGACAAGGCCACGTCTCAAACTTGTTAAAACAAAGCGGAGTGATGGTCTTGTGACTAATGTTAGATAGCCTTGAAGGCCATCAATATCTTGATGCAGGTGATAGAACCGATATGTAGATTGCTTCTCTATGGTTCTCCTGTTTAGTCAATCCCGTTACATCATTTGGGTTTTCCAGGATCAACATATTGAACAAATCTCTGAATACCTTAGCGATATATTTGAGCCGGGGGATCTTAAAACAATTTTCCAGTCGCAGACCGTCCTTAATAATTGTTTTAGTAAATACAGTCTCCTCCTTTGTCCATATTGATCTCCAGAGTAGTAGCTGTCTAAGTGCAATCAAGTCTCATAAATAATTGAGCCCCACTTCGCAATGAATCAGTTCAGAGGATGCTGAGGCGGGCAGACATAAAAGCTTTTTTAAGAAGGAATTTTCCTCTTTTTGCAATTCTTGGTTGGAATGGTGACCCCAGACCCCTGCGCCATATAGTGCAATAGAGGCGCATCTAGCTTTATAAATATCAGTCATGTCTTTGATGCGACGATCCCCCAGTTGAGATGCGAACCTAAAAACCCCATACACACTTTTTGTCATTTCAGCCCAGACATTGGACATTTCATGCATCCATTTGCCGTCGCCAGTGAAGGATAGCCCCAGGTAACAGAAATTATCAATATACTAAATTTTCTTCCCATCTATAAAAAAGGATTTCATATTCCTGGGTTTCGAGCCACAGACCATTGTGTATGTTTTAGCCTTGTTAATCAACAACTTCCTCTCATTAATAAAATTTGCAAACCTATCAATTAACCGCTGGAGGCCTACAGGTGTTCTAGATAAAAACACAGCGTCATCCGCATAAAGCAGAACCGGTACATCCTGGCCCTCAGCTTGGGGGGTGTCAGCCTGTATCATTTTAAGAAATGCGTCAACTTCATTAATAAATAGAGTAAAAAGCAATGGTGCTAGGACGCAGCCTTGGCGAATACCACGTTTTACATTAAAATTAGGGGTACATTCGCCCCCTTGGCCATACCGTATTCTGGTCGATAGTTTTCGTATAGCCTAGCTAAAAAATAAATAATGGACTCCGGGGCCCCGAGATTGAGTAGAACTGGCCAAAGTGTAGCATGATCCACTAGATCAAAGGCACTGCTAAGATCGGCGAAACATAAAAAGAAGCTGTCCTTGTTTAGCACATGTATCTTTTCCAATTAAAAGCTCTAAGTTAATACACTGTTCGATCGTGCCCAGACCCTTTCTAAAACCATATTGTGCCTGTGACAGTATCCCATTATTTGAAATCCACTCTTCCAGTCTTACTAATAAAACCCTGCTCATGACCTTAACTGATGAGTCTAATTGGGAGATCGGCCGGTAATTCTTGGCTTCCGATTTACTCCCCTTTCTAAAAATGGGGATAATAATGGATTCACCCCAGGTAGTAGGAGCTCCCTCTGTTACTGCAGCATTAAAAACCCTGGTGAGAATCGGGCCCCACAGATCCGGCACAGTTTTATATAAATCAATGGGTACACCATTCGGGCCCGGTGCTTTTCCCCCTTTGCTTCTTCTAATACCTAACTCCACCTCATCAAGGGTGATATTTAGGGGGATAGTTGGCCATTTACTTGGGTTAGTGGGATGCTCAAAATTGTAATCACATGGGTTAAATATGCTAGAGAAATGTGCCATCCATTCCTCACAGCTAACGTGGCATAGAAGTTCCGGGTAGGATTCATTTTTAAGAAATGTCGAGTTGACAGTTTCCCAGAACAATTTATTGTTAGATGAATTTGCGGCCAACGCAAGGTTATCCCATGCCTCCTCTTGGAGTTCCCTCTTCCTACGTTTTAGGTTTAAATTATATTCTAGTCCTAATTTTTGGATTCGCGCCTTATCCCTAGGTCTACTGGACAGTGCTAGTTTCAGCTGGTTCAGTGAATCGGTACAAGAGTGGTTGAACCATCCCCTGTTCTGCATATGTTTCCTGCTTGGGGGTGCGGTGAATATTTTATTAATGGTATCGTTAATTTTACAGAAATTACTTATTATCATGGCTGGTTCCGCCTCAATTTCTAAACTATCAATAATATCGTTGCCACATTCTAGAACAATATGTTTTAGAGTTTTAGCTGAGTTAGTACCTTTCCACCTAATTCTAGTGCCATTTGGTCTACACGGGGCAATGGTCCTGATAACAGTTTGTTGTGCTACAGGTTTATTCCCCCACACAAATATTGGCATGGTAATACAATTGTGGTTGCTCAAGAGCAATTCATCAATCCATGGGGTAGAGCATAAGTTTACAATATTAGCAGATACTATTAGAAGATCAATAATGCTATTTGCGTTTCTTCCAGTAAAGGTTGGTATCTCCCTCCCATACCCATCCTGTGCACATTGCATAACATCAAGGTCATATTTTGCCAAGACACTGTTTAGGGCATCTCCATAGCTGTTGTATGGGAAATGGATACAGTCATCCCCTTCATCGCTACTAAACCCGCAGACTTTGGTCATAGACAAAGTACAAATTGGGATGTTGAAATCTCCGACCCATACAACTGCAAAATTAGTATTTTCTGCTACGATCAATTTATCTACTTCTGTCTCTAGTTCAGTGAATATTTTATGAGGGGTAGAATTAAATATATTATTATAAAAATTAATCAATAAAACATCCCGGCCGTCTTTATGGTATAACCACAGTATCTGCGAATGGTGCCCTAAATTGAAAACCATTTTAAGTTTTAGGGGCAAATTATTTTTCAAAAGGATTAACAGCCCACCCTTCGCTCTACCAGACATAGAGGGAGTTGCTAGTATATCATGAGAGGTGGACCCTTCAAAGAATACATGATCAGTGCTCCACGTTTCCTGTAGACAAATTATGTCGTGCTTATTAATAAAATCCATCCAGCCCAACATATCCTTTTTATTAGTCAATCCCACTATATTCCAGATGACAATGGAATAGCCACTGGATGTGGGGTTTCCCTTACTTTCAGTGGATTGGTAATTTATTATACTACTGTCCTCTCCCATATTAGTAAGGGGGAGCAATACTGGTGGGTTTATAGCCTCTTCTGTGGCTTGCCCTTTATTTTCAACTGGGTGGACCCCTATACTAACATCTGTCTCCTTATTTAATATATTTAGCACAGATAGATTTGTGTCCCTATATGGATTCTTGGGAATAATTAAATTAGGCACAGACATATTCATATTAGGTACACTGTCTACAGACAGTCCTATGACCGTCAACCCGTTTCCTTCAAATCCTTCAACGGGTAGACGGACGATGCCCTGTCAATCATTAACATCAAGTGTGCTAAGTGGTAAAAATCTATTAAATGTGGGTAAACCATAATACGGTTGAGGTAACACTACTGGGTTAATTCTACGCAGCTCCCAGTCCCCTTCCTTATTGGGTGGGGGCCTTGGAAGTCTATAAAAGAAGCCCAAAGGCAGAAGTGATACATTGGAGTCACTATGTGAAGGTATAGCTGCTCTTTCCAGAGAGGTCCTGGCCCAATTGGGGTTTCTAAAATGAATGATTACACAATCACCATGCAACGATTTTCTTAAAGGCCCGATCCAGTTTACTCTTCTGGTCAAGAGTATCTGGTCGGCATGGTCCGCAGGGAAACCATAGTTTTGCTTTAGCCAGTGCACCACTTTATTTTTTAAGGTGTCATGTGTTTCCTTTTGGTCAGGCTCTAATTGGGGCTCGTTCGCCAGAACTGCCACATTAGGACAGCATTCAGGGGGGAAGATTAATCGGCAGACCTGTTCTTCCCTCTAATTCCTCCCTCTCTTTTGGCATGTTGGGGTTCTTAGTTGACTCTGCACATGCAATGCTGTCCCTTCTATTGTGCCCGCGATGATTAGTATTTGTCACGGTCTGTCTGGGGCCTATTGGGATCGTGTTAGCTCCGGATTTGGGTGCTTGAGGGTTAGGACCTTGACCCTCATAATCCTTATTATTCATATTGGTGGTGCTTAAGGTACTAATTAAAGTGTTAGCAGTAGCAATAGTTATACCTTGTTTAGGGTGCTCATACGGTCCCACCTGTCACCCATTCACAATCTCCTGATGGTCTTTACTAATATGTCTAAATAGGTTACTAAGTTTGATGACTTCTCCATTAAGTTTGTCTAGTTTATCGTGTAATGGTTTGATGGATACTTCTAGTTTTTGTGTTAAAAGATCTACAATATGATTAATTTGCTCATCGGACAAGTGCCCTGGGTCAGGGGGTTTCTCCAATGATTTGGCAACAATATTCAATGGTAGGCCTTTTTTATTTTTACTAGTGGTCCCTGTTTTCGGTTGGCTTTTCCTACAATTCCTTTTCTTTTTCGGTGTACGAGAGCCACTAGGTGATTGCGCTCGTGGTGCCTCGGGTGGTGGCGGTTGATCTGGGTCGAGGTCAAGGGTCCCAGTATTAACAGGGGGGTAATTTCTTGTTCATTACTTGGGGTAGGCCCTACTTCCAACCCAGCTATTTCTTCCATCACTGTGCCTACACCTAATGAAAGGCGGTGTTCTGCCCTATCTATTTCAACATTAATGGCGCTAACTGCCCTTACTAGGTAGGAGTCAATAGTAGAACAAGAGGGGTCAACAACGGTTTGGGGGCGTTTTTGCAATTTGCGTTTCGACATCCTAGTAATTAATGATATCTCGAAAAAAAAAACAAGACAAATTCAACAGGCTGAGGTCTGGTTAGTTTTCTACAGTGAGCAGAGTTGCGGTCTATCTGGCCACAAAGAACAGGATGTCGGCAAAATAAAGTGCTTAAAGTGCCTAAGAGCAAAGTGCAGAGTACAAACACTTAGACCATAGGGCCAAAGTATTAAGATTACAGTAGTAAAGTGCTGAAAGTGCTGAAAGTGCTTAATGAGTGCAAACATGCAAAGTGCAAACAATGAGACCACAGGGCCAGGAATAAAAAAGGCTGGGCACAAAGGTAAAAAGTAAAAACCTACAAAGAGACCTATAAAGACCTGTAAAAGCAAAATTAAAAAGAGAACCAATCAACTCGTGCTAATCATCTGAGTATGAGTAAATGTAGCATTAGTAAATGATTCAATACGCATTCCAAAAGTAGCTGGCGGCTACCCTAACCCTAACTGGGGCTTTAAGCTGTCTTGCTTACTGTCTTACTGAGTGTCCAGGTTTATAATCATTTGAACACACAGTCTCTTGAAGGGGATGATCACACTGCCGCCTGGAGAAGATATCGTATTTCATTAATTGTCTCACCGTCTTACAGTACTTTTTAGGTGGTGTGTGGTAGTAGTAGGGCCAGCACTCAGATAGCTCTAAGGAGCATTTCCATACAGTGTCCAGTTCCGGAGCCGACTTAGAGCCGCCCAGATGCAATTTCCTGAGGCCCAATAGGGTGGCCCTGCTCTGCCACGATTTGTCGCGGACGGGCACAGACGGGCCCGGGCACGCCCACAGACGTCCTGCGCTGCGGCAGTGTTGATGGCCTTAAGAGCGCCTCACGGCACAGCGGTAGAGCGTCGGTGACTTTTCCTGCTGCTAACGGTGCCTGGCGATGTGGTCCACGGGCCCTCTAACCCCTGGTGTCAGCAGGCGTCCCGTGCTGTGGGAGTGTTGATGGCCCTAAGAGCACCTCACGGCGCAGCGGTAGAGCGTCGGCGGCTTTTCCTGCTGCTAAGGTTGCTGGGCGATGTGGTCCATGGGCCCTCTAACCCCCGGTGTCAGCAGGCGTCCCGCGCTGCGGGAGTGTTGATGGCCTTAAGAGCGCCTCACGGCGCAGCGGTAGAACGTCGGCGGCTTTTCCTGCTGCTAAGGGTGCTGGGAGATTTGGTCCACGGGCCCTCTAACTCTCGGTGTCAGCAAGCAAACACAATAGTGCGTTTTTGGCAAAAGGGATTAGATAGTACACATTACACATCGATATTAACCCTTCACATTTATCACTGGAGTGGATTCCATCCAGCGGATACATAGAACAATATATTCCAGATATTTTCTTAAACTCAGAATTTTTAATGCAAACTGCCCCGATGCTATGTGGGTGTCTTACCGCTTGCTTTGATTACTGACCCAGTTGCTGAAAGTCTCATGGGAAACGGAGGCCCAAAAGTGTAACAGAAAAACTTGCCTACAAACTACAAGGCCCAGCATGACCCGTGCTTGGGCTGATAAACAGGGATCGGCTGACAGGCACTCTAATGATATGGCCTGAGTTGAAACTTATGTTAAGATAACAGTTTTTTCACAATTTATAACAATTTATCTGCAAAGACACAACTTGCTAGCAGAGTAAATGTATTTATCTCTGGTCAACAACCTGCTTAAACACACAATAATGTATATGGTTATCTATAGATGCTACAGGGTCCATTAATGTGGTTTCCTGGATTATCTAAATTGGCTAAGATTCATCAGCTACCGAATTTCAGGGTGATCTATGGAAAAGCTGCCGCTACGGACTCACAGAGGCGCTTATATGATTCCTATGTTGCGTTGCTTACATTTCTACAATGTTCTCGAGGTATTAGTTGCTTACGAAGTTAGATGGAATTTTTTCAACAGCAAAATAAGAACTGAATACTCACCGCAGTTTTCAGGCTCTTCGTCACATCCGTCACTGCACTCCCTGTTGAAATCGCACGCGTGCACAGGTGGAGCGCAGTGGGTGCCCGTGCAGGTGAGCTCCTCCGGCAAGCAGGACCCTGGGGACTTTGACATTCCGCAGCCATGGAAAGAGAAGTTATCGAGGGAGATAAAACCGCTTCCACTTCGTATTACGCCCTCAAAGGTAAGCTGCGAAAAATGTAACAACCGAAATAGCACTTTAGAAAAAATCACACTTAAGCCGAAATTGATTTATAACTACGAAGTGGCTTGCTGGACAAACTATCAGGTTGGAACTCAATTTTCCCTCTTTTAAGAATATCATTACTACATTAGGTAGTGGGGTGAGGGTGTTGGGGGAAGGCAACACTCTCTGCCTGCTGGCACCCCTCCCACATGGGATTATGGTAAATGCAGCCCACAATAGGGTTGATAGTCCCCCACCCACGTGTTTGGCAGGATATGTTTGGCACAACAAGTGCTGGGTATTCTTGAGCGCATGTTTCATCGTTAATTTCAAGGAACAATCCAGTTTGAAAGTTTTGGTAGCAGCATCCTTTAGTATATCAGTTTCTTTACCACCCAAAGCACATAAGTGCATACCAACGTTTAGCGAACCAAACTAATATAAACAGTGGGGCGAGGGGAGAAACCCGGTCATTGTTAGCAATACATATTTTAGTTAAGTTGGTCTTGTCTAACCATCCAAACCTGCCTCTGCTAGGCTGTGTATTTCTTGTCTGCAGTTTGAGTGACAGGGGCTGAGGAATTCGAGGGGGGCTGGGGAATTCCCGGAGACAGGGTGAGTCAGCACAGGGCTGAATAGAGAGATCTCCATGTAGATGGGTGGGAGGAGTTGCACCTGGGACCTGAATAGGGCTGTGCTTTCCCTCCACAATGCTGGCTCCATCTCCTGTGGTGCATCTGATGTCTCTGCCCTGCACTCTGAAAGGAAAGAAGGAGTCTTGTCAACAAAGTACTCTAGGACTGACCATAACTGGTTTGAACTAGGGCTAGGCAAAGGCCTCTCTGCCTTCAGAGAACAAAGAGAAACTGGGTATAAGTATTGGGACCCAAACCCAAGAACTTCAGATCACTTTGGGAAACAAGAAGAAACCTTTGCTGAGGGGAGGAACCAGACGAAACTGAGGTGAGAATATCCTTAAGCTGACGTGCTGCTTGGGGGATTGGCCTGCAGTGGTTGCCTGACTGCCAAAGAAAGGAGAAAGGAACTTTGTATGTACTTTATTCAACTTGTGAAGGATCTCCAAGGGTTGGAAGAGAGCTTGCCTCCTGCTGAAGTCTCAGGGACAACAGACTTCAACCACCAGCTCCCCAAGAATCCTCTGGGAGTGCCTGCAGCTATATTGGGCCTTCTGAGGAACTGCGGTTCGCAAGGAGCTGGAATCGCGACTCACGAACAAGAAGCGTGTCGCCAAACTGCCGCTGTCGCTTCACAACGCAAAAGCGACTCGCAGCACCGGAGAAGAGGATCAACCTCGCAGCAGATGCCGCCGCATCACCGGGAAGCGAGTCGCATCAAGAAGAAAGCGCTATCTTTGTTTCTTTGCACCAGATCTTCAACGCATCACCGTTCTTGCAACACTTTCGTTGTCTTGCGTTATGCATTTGAAAGTACATTGAAGTAAGAGTGTTGCATTTACCATCGTAAGAGAACTAAGCTAATCCTACCATTTTTAGTACAGTATTGTGGATTTTTGTCGTTTGTGGTCTTGTGATATGTCTATATAAAGAATACTTATTTTTTATATAAAACTTGTGTGGTGTCCAACTGTAGTGTTGTCACTTGATTACTGTATGTGTTCACAAATGCTTTACACACTGCCTCTGAGATAAGCCTGTCTGCTCGTGCCAAGCTACCAAGGGCGTGAGCAGGGGTTATTTTAGGAGTGTACCCCCTTACCCTGACTAGACGCAAGGGTACCTATTTGTCAAAGGTACCTACCTCTGCCATCTAGAGACCCCCAAATTTAACAAACTCCATACACCATAATGCACTTGAGAGGAGAATTGGCGAAACACCAACAGTGTGCTACCACCCCCTTGAAACTGTGGCTCCTCTCAGAGCGAGCTGTTGTCCCTGAAGGGCGACGTATGTTAGACACACTCGCAAACTAAGGCTGCTCTTTGCTCATGATAAAAAGAAAGCGTGAAACTTGTCCTGAGATGTCTAGCGCTGGCTGCACCTATAGTGGAACCTTCAAATGTGAGCCGAAAAAAACACTATCTACTACTTAAACATGAAGCAATTAGGACTGCTGCTGCAATTGCAGCCGCATGTTTCCATCCTCTTCATATTGGGGTTTCTCCTAGAGGCGCATTTGTGGCTGATGAATAGCAGACAGTGGGGCTTATTTACAAGCCCCTTGCGCGACCCTTACGTCACTTTCCCATGTTAAAAATGACGCAAAAGTGACGCAAGGGGCTTGTAAATCTGCCCCAGTATTTCCAGGTAGTAGCTAGGTCTGGTGGCTTAGTGGACTAATGCGTCCACTGTAGGGGCCTAATGCGTCCACTGTAGGGGCCTGTGTTTGACCTTATGGTCACAGGTTAAAATCCTGGAGGGCAAAGGCAGCTTTTATCGACTTCAGATTGATGAAATTGAGTACCACTGAGTTCGCTAACAATAAACAGCTGTTATTTAGTGCCAGGTTACCTTTCTGAGTGAATGTGTGCTTTACAAATACATGTCATTTTACTAAGAAATCCACTTTGGCAGGAGATTTCACTGCCGCTGCTTTTGATCTAAGGTGCCCAAAAGACTGCTTGGAATATTTGAGAGGACCGGAGCTATTAAGTATTTGTCCCTTCAAATACCGACCAATTACAGGTTTAGATGCCCATTTAAATATATGTGTACTACATGCACGATTTACTGGTTCTAACTGCTGTTAAGACCCTGTAGATGCTAAGGGTCGGAGCAAGTGAACGCAATCTAAGCCTTGGGAAAGAAGCATAAAATCATATTTAGGAAACTGACATTATTGGCCAATAAGGGCATCTTTGTTCTTCATTTCCTAACATCATTCCAACTTACTCCCCATCTCTGTGCAATTTTTGTACGGTTCATTTGTGTTTGCACCGATGCCATTCCCATACTGCCACATTCCGTTTTAAGAATGCTGGAACTGGTCCCTTTTTAAAATCAGTGGGTACATTTTCCACAGTATTGTTCTTATTTGCTTAACTGCTGTTGTGTTGTGATTTTGCACTAATGTCCACTTTTGTCATTTGAGTGTTCTTATTGTATATATATTGGAAAATGGTTATTGGAAGGGGTAAATGTACATCTACCTCTGGCAATAAGGCCACTAACACAAACCTGTGATCAGAATAGGTCTCAGTAAATGATGCCCTTGCTCAACCCTTGGTAGCTTGGCTGCTAGTAGGCCTGCTTAACTTCAGAGACAGGTATGTAAAGCAAATAAAAACACAAATTCAGTAAATAATTAAGACACTACACACAAAAAGAATCCAACATCTATTTATAAAAATAGGAAATATGTTTTATCTTTAGCAGAGAGAGAAGAGCTAACTAAACCAGCCTACAAGATGACTCATCCAAATATATTCCCTGCCCTTGGCATCTGGAAATTCTTGCCTTAAGCCTGTCATCTGGCTGTGTTCAGAGGGTAGGGCTGTGACTGGACCTGACTTACACTGTCTGTCTCCTCCTCTCTTTTAAGAAGATGTTTAACTACCCCTTCCCCTGCCATAGCATTCCTATGTAGCAGAACCCAGTATGGCTCCCTGACCCCCTGGGCTACTTATCACCTTATCAGAGCAGCCTGTCTAATCCACTTAACCCTGGCAAATCAGATCAGAGCACTAGAGGGCAGCATTTTGGTTTACAGACAACAAAGGGTTACGACTTCTTGTCTGTACATTTTAGGATCAATTCCACAATGCCATATGTCCTTGAATAATATTTTTATCACCTCCTTGATGTTAGGTATTATTTAATAACTTCTTGCCATGTTAATATATGCGGCTGGGAATCTGCAATGGGGAAAATAAACTGGGCAATTTCTCCATCACCAGGGCTTAAAAAATATTGTTTATAAGGACCCTGCCTATATCTACATGTCCCCCACCCCTGGAAGACTTGAGGGAGACTTTAGGGGTTCTGCATATTCAAATAGATTGCAGATCCTCCCTTTGAGAAGCACTTTAATACAATGTGGGTAGTGAAATGTGCAATTTTACTAACCCCAGGTCATATGAAAAATCATTTTATAAGGATCCTCCTTATAAGTACCTGACCCCTCCACACCCTACCCCTGGAATACATAGGGGAGAATCTGGGGGTACCTAATATGACCAAACGTTGTAGTGTTTTATTTTTTTAAGCGCCCCAAACACCAAAATCTAGGTTGGGCACAATTTGCATTCTAAAAGCAGTCCTGCAACACAGGGCTGCTATTAAACTGACCTCAGTTGTCAGCAGTGCACATATGCAAGTTGCAGAAAGGCTGCTGGCCCTTAAACTGCCATGCCCTATTGTTGGACTTGGCCCTTTTTGCAGGGTCATCCCTGAACTTTTTCCCTTCCTCCTGTATTTTCTCTGACCTGTTTTTGTTGGTTTTATGACTCTGGGCACTTTACCACTGCTGATCAGTGCTAAAGTGCATATGCTATCCCTATGTTAAATTGACCTATTGATTGGTGACTCCATGATTGGGTTATTTGATTTACTTGTCAGACCCTAGTAGAGTGCACCATGTGTGCCCAGGGCTTGTAAATCAAATGCTGCTGGTGGGCTTGCAGCACTGGTTGTGCCACCCACAGAAGCAGCTTGTAAAATGTGTCTTAGGCCTGCCATTGCAGAGCTATGTGCAGTCTCTGACTGCCATGTCGACTTGGCAAGTACACCCACTTGCCAGTCCCTAAACCTTCCCTTATCTTCATATCAGACACCCCTAAGGTAGGCACAAGGGCAGGGTGCATTGTAAATATAAGTTAGGACATGCCCTGGTGTGAGTGGCATGTCCTAATAGTGAATTACAGCCATTTCCGTTTTTCACTTTTGCAAGGGTACCTGTTCCCCATAAGCCAGAATGGGCAGTTTGATTATAACATCCTGTAATCCTAACTGACCCAGGGAACATGGTAGAAATTCGAGTTTAGTATGCCTGAACTCAGAATGATAAAATACATCTTTTAGTGAAGTTGGTTTTAACTTTCTGTATTTGAAAATACCACTTTTAGAAAGTAGGTATTTTCTTGCCTAACTGTCCAAGCCTGCCTCTGCTAGGTTGTGTATTGTGTGTCTGGAGTTTGAGTGACAGAGGCTGGGGGGTTCCAGGAGACAGGGTGAGTCAGCACAGGGCTGTATAGAGTGATCTGCATGTAGATGGGTGGGAGGAGTTGCACCTTGGACCTGAATAGGGCTGTGCCTTGCCTCCACAATGCTGGCTCCACCTCCTGTGGTGTGTCTGATGTTCCTGGCCTACACTGTGAAAGGAAAGAATGAGTCTTGTCGACAAAGTGCTCCAGGACTAACCAGAACTGGTTTGGACTAGGCCCAGGCCTCTCTGCCTTCAGAGACCAAAGAGAAAAGTACTATAAATATGGGGACCCAGACCCCAAGACTTTAGATCACTTCTGGAACAACAAGACACACCTCTGCCAAGGAGAAGAACCAAAGGAAGCTGTAGGAGTTGTACTGCCCTCTGCCAGTGTGCTGTGTTGCTGGGTGGGCCTACAGTGGTGTCTTCAGTGCCAAGCAGAGGAGAAGGAACTTTCAAAGGACTTTCATCATCTGGCAGAATATTACTCCAAGGGCTTGAACTTGTGCTTGCCTCCTGCTGAAGTCTCAGGGACAAAAGACTTCACCACCAGCTCCCCTCTGAATTTCCTTGCTGGGAATTCTGTCTGCAGAAGCCTGCGTTTCGCTGGGAGCTGGAAGCGCGATGCAACGAGAAGAAGAATGTAGCCGCCGCAGCTGTTGCCGCCGCATCGCCAGAGAAGCGTGCCGCCACCGCATCACCAGAGAAGCGTGTCTTCGTTGCAGCTGTTTGCGTCGCATCACTGGAGAAGCGTGTTGCCACCGCAAGGGTCGCCGTCGCATCACCGGAGAAGCATGTCACAGGGCCTGTCGCGGCTCCAAAGTACAGAGTTCGCCGCACGGCCGCTGGGGATGCACGCATCGTCTTCACATCATCGCATCAAGGGCGCCATCTTTTCTCATCGCACTGGATTGTCGCATCGCATCGAGGCGCCATCTTGCCGCATCGCAACCGGGCCACAGTATGAGAATCTACGCATCACCTCCTCTCCGGTAAGGATCAAGACACATCCCCTACTCTGCGTAACCATTGAGGAGTGACGCATCGTCTCCCCCGAAGCAAGGAATCGACGCATCTCCAATGCTGCGAGCCTTTTGTTTATTTTGCGTTACGCTTCCAGGTACTTTTGTGAGAACTGTGTAGCATTTACCATCAACTTGAACTAAGTTACTTCTATCATCTTTCAGTCAATTTTGAGTACAGTATTGTGGATTTTTGTCGTTTGTGGTCTTGTGTTAAGTCTATATAAAGAATACTTATTTTTATAAAACCTGTGTGGTGTCCATCTGTAATTTTTTTACTGTATTACTGTATGTGTTCACAAATGCTTAACACACTGCCTCGGAGATAAGCCTATCTGCTCGAGCCAAGCTACCAAGGGGGTGAGCAGGGGTTATCCAGGAGTGTAATCCCCTTCCCCTGACTTAGAAGCAAGGGTCCCTATTTGGTGAAAGGTACCTACCTCTGTCAACTAGAGACCCCCAGTACTGACACCTATTAAATACTCAAGACTTACAGATAGTTTCAATCGCCTCACCCTATGATGTACTAGGGCCTTATAGGGGGGGGTCATGCCAATCATAGGGATACCCTAACCCATAGTGTACCCTAGTTTATGTAGGCGTTTTCATTGTATTATAAGTGTCTTTTCAGCATTGCACTGGCACTGAGCCTGGTTAGGCAGAGCCCAGGGACAGTCATTATTTGTTACCAGTAGCAGTCAGCAAAGAAATCTAGGTGCCCAGGGCACAGAATGACTTTGCCACTATATAGCATGTTCTTCTATATGTATATATGCTGCTTAATGAACTATTGAACTTAAAGAATTGAAAGAAATTAATATGATCAACTGTTGGACTTGGCCCTTTTTGGCTAAAGTTCCTTAAACTTTTAGCTTTCCCCCTAGACCTTTTTACTGACATGGTATTGCCAACTTAGATGCTTTCGGCGCTTTGCCACTGCTGATCAGTGTCAAAGTGCTCCCTGTGTAAAGTGTAATGGTAATTGGTTGTCCATGATTGGTATGTTTGCCTTACTAGTAAAGTCCCTAGTAAAGTGCACTATGTGTACCAGGGCTGGTAATGCAAATGCCACTAGTGGGCATGCAGCACTCATTGTGCCACCCACACAGGTAGCCTTAAAGAGACAACTCAGGCCTGCCATTGCAGTGCCTGCGCGCAGTTTGTTAAACTGCCATGTTGTCCTGACAAGTGCACCCACTTGCCAGGCCTTACCCTTCCCTTTCTCTGCACATCAGACACCCCTATGGTAGGTCCAGGGTACCCCCTGGGCAGGGTGCAGTGCATGTGAAAGGTAGGACATGTACTAAGGTGTGTACCATGTCCTGACAGTGAAATAATCTCCAATTCATTTTTCACTGTTGAAAGGCCTTCTTGCCCATAGTATAGAATGGGAAGGCTGTGTAAAATGTTTTCCAGCCTATCTTCCCAAAGGTTTAGGCGAAGTGAAGTTTAGTATGGCTGAACTCACAATGTAATAACATCTTTTTATGTAGGGGGTTCTTGCATTGTGTGTTTAGAAACCCCTCTTTTAGACGTGGCTGGGTTTTTGTGCTCTAACATTTCTGTGTGTCTCTGCCTGGTTGTGGATTGATTGTCTGAATTTGAAAGTGATAGGATCTGGGGAATGTCTTGACCCAGGGGAGGAGATGAGACAGCAACAGGCTGACCTGCATCTGAAGTGTAGGGGGGAGGAGTAGCGCTAGAGGTCAAGAGGTCTGGGTTGCTGCCATAAAACAATGGTCCCATCTCCTGCTGAGTGATTGAGAATCCAGACCCCCACTAATCAAAGGAAGAAGGTGTCACTGGCAGGGAGGCACCCAGAACTGGTTTGAACAGGGATCAGTATCCCCTTGAACACAAAGACTTCAAAGACATTTAGGGGTATAACTATGAGAGCTGAACCCCCTGAACTTTAGAGAAATGGATTGATCAAGACTGAAAAGGATTGAACCTACTTTGTGGTCAAGAGAAACCTCTGCCAAGGAAGAGACTGAAGGAAAGGACTGACCCTTGCTGTGTGTTCTGGGGCAGGCCTGCAGTTTGCTGTTTTAACCAAGGAGAGGCTAAAGGGACTTTGCTGTGTGCTGTGTCCCCCTGCTTGAAAGGACTTTGCTGTGTGCTGTGTCCAGTAGTAACTGATCCCCAAGGGCCAGAGGCGAGCTGCCTCCCAGATGCGGAAACTCAGGAACACAAACATTTCCAGGAGAGTCTCAGTGACGCTGTGAGCGTGTGCTTTTTGCAGCCTGAGCCCTTTGTGAGAATTGTCCTGTGATCGTGTGCACTGGAATCCAAGTGAGTCTCATCGACACTGTGTGCGTGTGCTTTGTGCAACCTTAGACCTTCATGAGGATTGCCCTGTTATCATGCACACCCGGAATCCAAGTGAGTCTCAGCGATGCTGTGTGCGTGTGCTTTGTACAGCCTGAGACCTTCGTGAGGATTGCCCTGTTATCGTGCACCCGGAGTTCAAGTGAGTCTCAGAGACGCTGTGTGCGTGTGCTTCGTGCAGCCTGAGACCTTCGTGAGGAGTGCCTTGTGATCATGCACACCTGGAGCTCAAGTAAGTCTCAGCACGCTGTGTGCATGTGGCCTGTTGCAGCCTGAGATCTTCGTAGCACCAGCGACCCGGACCGGCAGACCCAGAGGAGCTGAGCCGTCGGCCCGAGCCTGCCGTTGCAAGAGCGGGACCTTGAAACAACCCTGTCGAGGGAGGGCTTGAGTTCCACTGACCGGAATCCACAAGGATTGCATCGGAGGCCCAATTCGCGGGAAGGGGAGAGGAGAGTGAGGTTGCACGCCCCAGGTAACGTGTGTTGCCGCCTGGGGCGGGGTGCGGGCTCAGAGAGAGACGCTCTCGGCCTCTCCCATTCTTCCAGCGTGAGCCTCTGCTTCGGCTCGTATCGCAGCCCGTACTTGCCAAGGAGTGGCAGTACCGGGGCTGGAGTGCGGAGCTGCACTTTGGTTTACACCATACCTGTGTGGGGGCATCTGTTGACAGAAGGTGACCATAAGTCAGTACGAGTGGTGGAGAGACCTCCCAAAGCACTGTGATTGGTGCTGGAGTGTATTACGCATTGCATTATTTCTGCATTACGAACTACCTGATTAGTGTATTACGCATTGCATCATTTCTGCATTACAAACTACCTGATTGTTGCATTACGCATTGCATTATTTCTGCATTATGAACTGCCTGATTGCTGCATTACACATTGCATTATTTCTGCATTACAAACTGCCTGATTGTTGCATTAAGCATTGCACAATTTTTGAATAACGAACTACCTGATTGTTGAATTACGCATTGCGATAGGTTGCATAACGATCTACCTGATTGTTGCGTTACGCATTGCATTATTTTGACATTATGAACTGCTTGATTGTTGCATAACGAACTGCATTATTTTACATTGCAAAGTGCTTGATTGTTGCATAATGAACTGCATTATTTGTACATTGCAAAGTGCCTGATTCTTGCATTACGAACTGCATAGCATTGTGTTAGGACTGCAGTGCATCATTTAGAATTGCTTATTAATATCGCCAGAACTTACAAGGGCTGGCTGGCCTATCAACCGGTTGGAAGGAATAGTACCAATACGCATATGTTGGATTTATATCATGTGGTCTAATTGTATATCTTTTTATATAAATTTATACTTGTTTTTATGAAACTCGTGTGGAGTCCATTTGTGGTGTCATCATTGGGTTGCTGAGAGCGTGGTTGCAAATACTTTACACACTTGCCTTGAAGATAAGCCTGGCTGCTCGTGCCAAGCTATCAAGGGGGTGAGCGGGGGCTATCTCAGAAGGTGTCCTTCCTTTTCCTGACGTGGAAGCAAGGGTCCCTGTTAGGACTAAGGTACCTACCTCGGCCAACTAGCGACCCCCAGGTCTAACATCAACTAACTAATCTGTTGGTCATTTTTATGGAAATATATAGTTGAATTTGTTATACGCAAGGTCTTCCTTCTGTTATATGACTAAAATGCAGCAGCATCCTTCCATCCTCTTGAAATTGGGGCTTTATCCTCAATTAGCACTTGCGGCTGTCAAACATATAGGATACGCCTGAGCATAGAAAAGTTCCTGGCATGAGCAACTGAAAGCAGCATGTTAAGCATCCCTGAAAACAAATTACAGCTCTGAAATATCTTGAAACTCATGTCCAGAAATGTACAGCACTGGTTACCCATAAATTGGATTTTTGAACGAATGATCAGCACTCGCCATACATTTTCTTTGAGATAGCCACAAATTTCATATGATCTAAGTTACATAGTGCACAGACTCCATCCAAGTTTGTTTATATAAAAACGAGTTAATTTATTCATATTCTTCTTATGTTTTTTTCTACAAATTCAAATTTATAAAAAAAAGGAATAAGAACAATATCGATAAAGGAACTCATTTTTAAATAAACAAACTTGGATGGAGTCAGTGCACTATGTAACTTATATCATACGAAATTTGTATCTATCTTGAAAAATAATGTATGGTGAGTGCTGATCATTCGTTCCAAAATAGATTGGGGAGTGGTGTCCCTTTGCAGAGGTTTAAGAGGCTGAACCTCTGGATCTGAGCACCACTGTAGCTGTTTGTTCTACTACCCACTTGAAGTGGCAGGTGCAATTTCAGTAGCCCCACCCTCGTTTTGTAAATCACTTCCATAAATTGGATGAAGGATAATTTCAGCTAGTAGTACAAATGCTTCAAAGAACTGCATATGCCATAATGCACTTGGGAAGGATGGTGCTAAAATACCGGTAGTTTGTTCACTCTCCCTTGAATTTGTGGATCCGCTAGGGAAGCTCTTGTGACTGAGAGGCAACTCACTGAAGGAACTAAAGGCAGTGTTTTAATTACCCTGCCTAACCTAAAGACTGCTCTCTGCTGATGAAGCCAAATAGCTTCAACCATGTGCCAAGAGATTTTCAGTGCTTACTTCAAAAAACGGCATGCACTTGGAAACATTGATGATAAAATGCCAGCTGGGTGATTCCACCCCTTTGAAATTCCTTAAAGTACTTTACTGAATAGTTTTATATATTTATAAAAAAATGACTATCTACATAACACGTGGCAACCTGAAATAAATGCATTAAAACATGAAGGCTTTTCACATTACTGCATTCTTTCCATAAGAATGGTAAATCACCCCCTCATCTGTAATAACTTGCTACAGTTAAGTTCCTTTGTTCAAATGTTCATTGCCAGAACACCCAACTCTTGGAAAATTATTTCCATGAACAGAATTTCACCTGTCACATATTTAACACCTTCACTGTCTGAGGTTTTTATTATTTTTTAACAGTTCATATAGATTCTTGTGCAACTTTTGTCTTATACGCACCCATACAATATGGTTTTCTTAGCGCATCCACTACTACCTATTGGTTATGGTACAGAGCTCCTATCAATATCTTGTTGCACTCTAAAGGTGTTGGAAAGGGGTTTATTAGTAGTGATAAGTAGCGACTTGCCACTATTAATAAGACCACAAACACAATAAAAGGTTCAGTTAGGATCTTAATAAACTGATCCCTTGGTAGCTGTCTGCGAGCAGGCAGGCTTAACTTAGTAGTCAGGTGTGTAAAGCATTTTAAAACACCAATAATTAAGTGAGACACAACACACAGTAAAAATCCAATACCAATATATAAAAATTGATTATATTCTTGAGAACAAAAAGACACCAAACAACAAAAATCCAATATAGGGAACCAGAGATATGAATTTTTGAAGAATAAACACTTTCTAGTGCTTAAAAACCCATAGTGCCAAATTTGGAAATCTGATCGCGTTTGACCTGGGCAAAGGCAAAATTTGAGGCCGACAGCAATGGAGCCCTCATCGGTTACACTAAGTGGAAGAAGCCTGTCCAAATTTTACCTTGCAGTTAGGAACTTTTCTGGAGCTTTCTCTCTCGACATTGAGTGAGAATCCTCTTCAGGGAGGATTCACGTCAATGTCTTTGGCTTGGTTTTCTGTGAGGCCCCGGTCAAATCATTGTAGTCTGAATATTTCAGTGGGATGAACCTGAAATCCAGATTGCGGTGCTGTCGAAGGTCGCCGGCTTGACTCTCGATGTCGAGTCGGTCACCCTGTGGAGGTTTTTACCAAAATATTCCCTAACTTCAGAAAGCTTCTGGATCATCTTACAGAAGTTCTCGTTGAGGGTTTAAAGTGTCCACCACATCAATCCAGGGCTCTAGAATCTATGATGGTCCTTGGGATGTTGGGACTTTAATTCCCAAAATGCACCTGGCCAAATTCTTAACAATTCACTGGATGTACTCCAGGATGAGGACTTCTTGGTGGAGATAATGCAGGTGGGCTCTGTTAACCTGTAGCATGCAGGGAGTTCACTCCTTGACTTTGTTTGAAGCCAGACAAAGTCCTTAGGTCTGTAGTTCCAGATGGTGCAGTCCTTCGGAGTGCATACGTTTGGGGTGTAGATCAGGTTTCCATCGGGGCAGTCGTTCTCCTTGTAGTTTCAAGCAGTAGATCTAAGTTGCATGGCAACTCTTCCATTTTTATTCACAGTTCCTGGGCGTCAAATAAGAGGGCACCCCTGACGAATGGGATGCAGGGTGCCACCCAAGTGTATGACCACTTCCTTCAAAGTGAGGCATATTTATGTCCCAGAAAGCACTATTCTCTCAAAATCTAACATGGGAGAAATTATTTCCTCAGAGGCTAGACCAGACTAAGCCATCCCACTGGCGTGGCTAAGATTCCCTAATCCTCCCCTTCCACCCCTCTTCTTGATCTAATTACAGGAGCTCCTGTGTGGCTGGTGTGTCAGGATGTGTGGGGAACATGTACTGTCCTAAAGTGTCATTCTTCCTTTGAAGACAAGTTTGGCTAACCCTCCTCCTGCCTGCCTTCTGCTTCTGCACTTTTAGTTCTTCTCCCACAGGGAATCCATCGTCTCTTTTGCAAGCTACTTAACAGCTATTTAAGACAACTTGGCTAAGACTGAAAGCGGCTAGCCGATCAGGGGAGAGCAGCAGGAAGGCTGGATTTTGGCTTACAGAAAAGAACGTTTAATAACTTATTCTTTGTGATAGTAATCATAAATCTAACAGTGGCAAGTTGTTGGATTTATCATAACTAACATTCGGATACCTTGAATGATTTCTTTATCTTCCTCCTGTCAATACTTAAACTTAAATAATATATTCCTCTGTTAGCCTATGGTGCTAATTATCTACAATGGAGAAAACAAATTTGGCAGCTTTTCCCTCACCAGGCTTATAAAACATCTGTCTGCAATGCGGTTTCCTTTGAGGAGCTGTGGACAGTGAGTCTGGCAGTCAGAAGTGTGGGGGGCCTTGTGGCCCCAGCTGGGCCCACTCCATTCAGGCAGATGGAGTCTGCGTCCAGTCAATGGTAGTCAGACAGAGGCAGCCCACTGGGTATACAGCAATCTAGTGGATGTAGACCTTGTCTGAGCAAACACAGAGCACAGTGTTGTGATTCCTGTCAGGAGCTGCTTGGGAGACTAGGGTAGCCTAACATCTTTAAGCCATGAAGGACATGCTGGGCCCTGTTCCTCCGAAACAGTGTCTCTTCCAGCAGGGCCAGACTGACTCCTTTTGTCTCTCAGCAGCAGAGCAGGATTCAAGGCACTGCATGGCAGGTCCACAGCTTCTCCAGTATGAAGTTCAGACTTTAGGTGATGTTCCCTCACCTTTGTAAGGCTGGATGCCAGGCAGACACCAGCCCTGCTTGAGCAAACATTCATGATATGGCCATATAGGGGTGACTTATAGATTTAAAAAAAGGTAGATTACTACTTTGGAAGTACCTTTGATTCCAAAGTCGAATTTGCAGATAGTTTAATTTTAAAGACTGTTTGCAAAGCATGGCTGTCTTTAAAAGGACAGCATGCAACTATAACAGTGTGCACCGCAGTGCAGGAAATCTACTAGGCCTCTAAACCTCCGTGCCCTTTTATATACTATGGACTTATAGATAGTTTGAATCCCCCTTGCGTTATTATATAATAGGAACTTACAGGGGTCTGTTATTCACACTTGTAATTATACCTGACCACCATATACCTTCAAAGCAGAGCACTGGCCCTAGGTCTGGTAAGCAGAGCCCAGGGCACATTCGGTCGCCAGTAGGTAGTTATAGTTAGGACCTATCTTCCATAGGAAATCTGCAACATTCTATTTGGAATAACTTTGGCGCCCGTTGACGAATCTTCGCAAAAGTTTCAAAACTTTTGGCCAGCTCCGGTCCGCTCCTCTCCTGAAAGTCTCGGGATGATTCGTGTAGCGGGGGCTGAGAAAAAAGGGGGTCCCAAAATGTGTTTTCCCCTATGCAATTTCCCATAGGAACTTTAGCCGCAGCTACAGCCCGAACTGCTGAACGGAATTACACCAAATTTGGCAGAAAGGTAGACCTTCGTTCAGAGTTGTGCCTTTTGATTAAATGGTGTAAATCAGTTCAGTAGTTCCTGAGAAAATCAAAATCAAAATCACATATATATCTGGGCTGTGCCTAACCACACATCTCATCGTGAGATCTGATTGGCTGTCAGTACTTCATCCAAGAAGTGTTGGCAGCCATCTTGGGACCAATATACATGATAGCACCTCATTAAAAAGCATTGCAGTTAATAGAAGGTTTTAAGACTTTAGTTACATTATAAATCATTTGTTGATAGTACCATACTCATTTTAGGAATTGTGGTGTGTTCTAAGGTGATTTTACCATGTGAAAAAGCCTTCTGCTGTGATATCATGAATCATGTTTGAGATAAAACTATTTTCTCATGCTTTTCCCACAGAGGTTTGGAAGGTGATCTATAAGCTAAACTGAGAGCATATTTTCTGTAAATTCACATTATCTTTCTCAGTCGTGTGAGAATGAAGTCTGACATTCTCAGTAAATCATGTACATCCAACAAGGGCAGAAACTGTCAGTTGATGCCTTTGTGTTCTACTGCAGCTTCCCAGAGTGTTCTAAAGAACAATTAGAGCGCCAACAGCCCTACTCATGACAAACGTGCTGCACACCTGAGAGCCATCTTGATTGAAATAAAGTGGTAACTCTTAAAACATTTAATTTAAAAAGGAACAAAATGAGGGGGTTCATTTTGCCATAGAAAGTATGGTTAGTGCTGCAGAAAGAAAAATTAGGGCACGTTTTGAGTGACTTCTCAAATCCTCTTCTATTTCATTAAAAACTTCTGACATGCAGACTGAAACATGCACTTTGAATACCAGCAGCAGACTTCCCTGGTGAGCAGTAGCTTTACTACAGTGATCTAATTAGCAACTAGAGTGCTAACATTCTGAATTTATGGCAAATATGTGACACATCTGAATGCCTTCTTGATGGAATCAAAGTACAAAACTGAAAGTATTTCCTACTGAGGAGACTGTAGTAAATGAGGAAATTTGGAAACTTCATAACAAATAAGTCTCCCAAGATGGCCTCCAGAGACAAAAAAAACCCAAATGTAGCACAAATATCACCCAGATGTAGCCCAAGTTAGCCCAATACAGAATGTCCCAGAGTTTTCTAATGGACAACTAAGGCGCTAACAGTCTTACTTATGACAAAAGTATGGCACACCTGAAGCCATCTTGATTGGAATAAAGAGGTAACACTTAAAACATTTAATTTGCAAAGGAACAAAATGAGGGGCTTAATTTTGCCATAGAAATTATGATTAGTGCTGCAGAAAGAAAAATTAGGGCACATTTTGACTTCTCAAATCCTCTTCTCTATTTCATTAAACAATTCTGACATGCAGACTGAAACATGCACTGTGAATACCAGCAGCAGACTTCCCTGGTGAGCAGTAGCTTTACTACAGTGATCTAATGAGCAACTAGAGTGCTAACATTCAGAATTTATAGCAAATGTGTGACAGATCTGAATGCCTTCTTGATGGAACCAAAGTACAAAACTGAAAGTATTTCCTACTGAGGAGACTGCAGGAAATGAGGAAATTAGGAAACTTCATAACAAATAATTCTCCCAAGATGGCCACTAGAGAAAAAAGAGCCCAAATGTAGCCAAAATATCACCCAGATGTAGCCCAAGTATAGCCCAATGACAGAATGTCCCAGAGTGTTCTTAAGAACAACTAGAGCGCTTACTGTCTTACTCATGACAAAAGTATGGCACACCTGAAGCCATCATGATTGGAATAAACTGGTAACACTTAAAACATTTAATTTAAAAAGGAACACAATGAGGGGGTTCATTTTGCCATAGAAATTATGATTAGTGCTGAAGAAAGAACAATTAGGGCACATTTTGAGTGACATTTCAAATCCTCTTCTATTTCATTAAAAATTTCTGACATGCAGACTGAAACATGCACTTTTAATACCAGCAACAGACTTCTGTAGTGAGCAGTAGCTTTACTACAGTGATCTAATGAGCAACTAGAGTGCTAACTTTCAGAATTTATGGCAAATGTGTGACATATCTGAATACCTTCTTGATGGAATCAAAGTAAAAACCTTAAAGCATTTCCTACTGAGGAGACTGCAGTAAATGAGGAAATTAGGAAACTTCATAACAAATAAATCTCACAAGATGGCCACCAGAGACAAAAGAGCCCAAATGCAGCACAAATATCACCCAGATATAGCCCACATGTAGCTCAATGACAGAAGTGTGCAAAACACTTATTTTTTGTGTTTTTGCAGTTTTATATAGTGCAGAAAGAAACATGATTTTTGGGCCAAAGTATTCTTCCGTAGCAAACAAACAAACTCCAGAAAATTCTGGATGTTGATAAACGGCTTAGCACGATCAAATAGAACAGTTGTAACATCATCCTTAACTGAGAATGAGTGGATCAGGTTTCTGTCTATACATTTAAATCCTGCCGGGGACACAATGCAATTGAAACCTAGGGTTAATATGTCTGAGCCAATGAGAAAGGACAAAATACAAGACATTTATATAACAGAAAATCAAATTTGTAAATTATTCCAGAAACAAAAAAATGGTGCCCCTGGCCCAAATGGTATACCGTTTGCACTTTATAAGAATGATCCCAGACTATGGTCAGGATACCTGTCAAAGGTTTTTAATGAAATTGTTCGGTCATGATTGATACCTGAAACTTGGAAGGGATCACTGATAGCTCCAATTCACAAAAAAGGAGATTGGTCTTTGCCGGAAAATTACTGACTTATTACACTCCAGGATACGGATGCCAAATTATTTGCCGGTGTACTGCTATCTAATCTAACTGATTGGGTAAGAGAAAATCAGATAATCCCTCCGAATCAAACTGGATTTACACAAGGATTGGGTACTACAGCAAATATCCTTGTGTTATGTGTTCTAATGGATAAATATATTACTAAGAAACAATCATTATACTTGTGTTTTGTAGATTTTAAGGCAGCTTTTGACTGTGTGCAGAGAGACCTTTTGTGGCAGAAGTTAATAGATCTAGGTATACCTCTCTCTCTTTTAAAATTAATTCAACTTCTTTACTCTGACACATGGGTTAGTGTTCGGATGGGAAATGGCCTAACAGTAACAGAAAAAATTCCAACAGCATCAGGTTTGAAACAAGGAGGTGTCCTGGCCCTGTTGCTTTTTAATTTCTTTTTAGCGGACCTAACGCAAGCCTTGGATGGGGTGAATGCTTGTCCACCCAAACTTGCCAACACCAGGATATCAAACCTGCTATATGCAGATGATGTTATTCTACTTGGCCAAACGAAGGTTGGATTACAACGCCTGCTAAATAGGATATCTACCTACTCCAAAGAAAATCGAATGGTGATAAACGAATCAAAGACAAAAATCATGGACATTAATAAAAATCCAAGGTCAAAACATAAGTATAAATGGTTTCTTGATAACTCACAATTAGAGCAAGTAAATACATATAGATATTTAGGAGTATTATTTGACGAACGAGGATCATATCAACCAGACAAGATGGATATTCAACGGAAAGCAAAAATATTGTTAGTGGCATTTAGAATTATACAGAAATCCATAGGAGTGCAGAGTTATGGTCCTTTGTTGAAAGTATTATCAGCAAAACTTTTACCAACTTTGACATATGGTAGCGAAGCATTGTGTGGAAAAGACTCGGTCATAATTAATAACGCAGTCACGAAGATCTATAAAGCTCTCTTTTTAATTCCACATAATGCATCACCTGCGCAGATACGAATGGAATTTGGGCTGACCAATCAGGTCGTTGCGCGAAAAGGCCAATTCATTAAAGTGTGGAAAAGGATAAAAACGGATACTGTTAATCAATTGTCCAAACTATTGTGGCAGGAAATAAATTTAAATTGGAAAGCTGAGGCATGGAAATACCTATTTACATCATTAGAGGAATATTCAGCAAACTCGGTCTGGGAAATGCCAATTACTTTGAACTCTTTTAAAAAAGTAATTAATAGTTCAACAAAGCATTTATCATTACTTCTGGATAAAGACACCCTCTCAAAAAGAAAACATGCATGGCCGCTCCTGAATGGCTATACCAAGGTTAAAGTGCAACCCTACCTTGAAACTCCTTGGTCTGAGAAATTTAAACAATTTTTTATAAAAGCCCGTTTTGGAGCATTTCCAGGCACATGTCATCTAATGCCATGGTTGAGTCCAATGGGTCCTACGACTTGCAGTTTATGCAAATTTGGAGAAGAAAACATCATGCATCTACTTATCAAGTTAGAATACCAAAAATTGAAAGAATGTAATGATGGAAGTACATAATATGTCAATAATGTAACAAACTTGAAGTTTAAATGTTTTTACACTTGATTTTATAATTATTTTATTGTTATGAATTTTTGCGTGTATATTGTAAGGTTTTTATTAATCAAACAATAAACTTTAATAATAATAATAATAATAGTGCAGACTTGTCTGGTATTGGAGTGCTTTACATGAGCATTGGTTACATCACACAAGATCAAATTCATTTTGGTTGTAGACATGGGGAGATTAAGTGATTTGACCAGAATCACAGAATGTTGAGCTGAAGCAGAAACTCCAACCTGGTTCCCCATTTGCAAAGTCTGCAGCTCTGGAAGTAACACCACATCCTCTCCCCTAAGTGCAACATTTAATCAAGTGGTCAACTGGATAAAAAAACATAAAGATAACAAATAATTTATAAGTGCTTTGTCGCTATTTGAAAATTCAGAAAATATGTCCTCATTTTAGTTTTTTAGAGCACTAACCATAATTTTGATGCAAATAAAACCCTCTCATATATGTAATTTCTAAAGGAAATGCTCTAGGTATTACAGTTTTGATTACATCAAGATGAAGTCAGGCGTTCCACACTTTTGTAATAAATATAGAATGTTAGCAATCTAGTTGTTCACTAGGATACTGTTGAGAGGCAGAGGCCAGGGGCACGGACTCTGAAAATTGAAGGCAGGTAGGAGGGTGCAGAGGCAACAATTTGACCACACTGGGCAGTCAGGAAGGGCAGTGGCAGCACAACAGACTATGGAGGGCAGTGGAAAGGGGGGCAGGGGCAACAAACCAACAATACAGGACTGGCAAGAGAGGCTGTGGCAATATAATAGACCATTGTGGGCAGAAGGAAGAGGCACAACCATACATGTCAACAAACGCGATTCAGCCAGGAAACGTCCAATGTTTTTAAGCTCATATGGGCTTTATTTGATCTGTCTCCTGTCTACAATCTCCTCTTTATCAAAATCTCCCTCTTACCAAGTTCAAAATGTTCGCAAGTATGGTACATTGGATCATGGAAGGCAGGAGGAATTGGGGTAGGGACATGGACTCGGATAACAGAGGACAGGAGGGACATGGAGAGGTGCACCAAACTGACCCTACAGGGCCGTCATCAGGGTTTGCAGCAGCACAATACACCACACAGGGCATGCGGGACGGAAGTGCAGCACAACAATCCATAGTTAGCAATAGGGAGGGGACAGGACCATGCACATGGACAACAGAGAACAGAGGGGAAAGAGGCAATGGTAACTAGCTGACCATAATGGACAGACAGGAGAGAAAGCTGCAGCATAACAGACCATAAAGGGCAGGAGGGACGGATCAGGGGCATTGCAATGGAACGTACAAGCCAGGAGGGAGGGAATAGGGGTCTGCACATGGAAACAGAGGGCTGGGGGCACAGGAGCAGGGCAGGAGCAGCAAGATGACCATGGAGGTCAGGCAGGATGGGAGGGGGTCAGGGGCAGCTAGCTGACCACACAGGGAAGGTGGGAGGGGCTGTGGCAGCACAGAAGACCATGCATGGCAAGCAGGAGGGTTAGTGGCAGCACAATGGCTATGATGGGCAAGAAGGAGGGTGCAGGGGCATGGACAAAGGACCATGGAGGATAGAAGGGAGGGTCAGGACCTGGGCACAGACAAGAGAGTTCAGGGGAAGGGGCCTCACAACAGACCGCAAGGGGCAGGCAGGAGGAGCAATTGCAGCACAACAGACCAGGGAGGGCAGAAGGGTGTGACAGTAAAATGGACCATGGAGGACAGGAGGAAGGGTATAGGGGCATGGCATGTGGACAGGCAGGGTGGAGGTGGCAGGGACAGGTTACAGTCATCTGACAATGCTAGGCAGGTGGGAGGGGAGTGGCAGCTCAACAGAACACTCAGAGTAGATAGGAGTGGCAGATCTATGGAACATGGTGGGCAAAAAGGATGGAGCAGGGGCTTGCACAAAGACATCGGAGGGCAGGGGGAAGGAGAATAGGGGCAGCAAGCTAAGCACAGAGGCTAAGCAGGAGGTCAATGATGGGGCATAGAATTGGGCAATGGAGGGCAGGAGGAGTGGACTGGTACATCATGCTAAATGGAGGGCGGTGGCAGCACATCAGACCATGCATGGCAGGAGGGAGGAGGCTAGTCCATGGATTCAGACAACAGAGGATAGGGAGGAGGTGGATGGGGCAGCAAGCTAACTGTTCAGAGAAGGTGGGTATTAGGAACGTTATTGTTTTTAAAATGTGTGTCTATGCGAACTACTTAAAATATGAACAAGTATGCCGCATAATCTCACTTTTATTCAGGAAGAAGAGGACGTTTGTGACTGTGACTCCGGGCTCACTTGGCAGAAACACCCCCTGACTCTCAACCCCCATCGCAAAATGTAATGCCCGTGAAAAGGGTAGGTGAACGCAGTGTTATATAGAACATAGTCCTGAGAGCGCGATTGAAAATGAAAACTAGATATAGTGTATGGTATAAACTATGCACCAAAAAGTGTGATATAAGATGAACCGGGGTGTGAAATATAATATGCAATACATTGTGCACAATGACAGATTCATTGGAGAGCGCGAGATAGCACAGGCACCAGCAGGTGCTATGCGATATGCGCCTTGGAGTGTAAAATGCACAGGGCAGTGTTGTGTAACCTAACTAGTCTCTAAAGTTGTAATATAAAATATGTGCTGGGGAGTGTAACGTTGCATATGCACTGTGACAAAGATATGGATCCCAGATTGTAATATGTATGGCATAGCGCTGTGCATTATAACATAGGCATCGAGGAAGGCACGTTAGATGGGGCAATATAACCCGTGCGAAGGCAAGTGTGGCATGACATATTCACGGGTTGGTGTTACTGTGCACATGGGCTAGAGAGTGTCATAGCATACACACTAGCTGGTGGAATACAACACAGAGGTGTGTGGCACTCGGGGGGCACTGGTGGGTGTAACACAGCATTGAGCTCAGCCAGGAGCGCGTGTGACTCTCAAGTGAGGTTTGTCTCCTTTCCAGAGAGTAAAATAAACGTATTACACATCCGGCGGTGGATGTGTGTTTTATTAACCATGAGGGGGGTTTCTTGCATAGTTTTGGTCGAATTTTTTTCGAATCCCCTTTGAATGGCTTGGTGTGCGTGTGTATTAAATGTGCCAGTCAATAGCTACCCATGTTTGTATAAATAAACGACAAGGGTGTCTACTTGGAGAGTACCCAGCAGCGGGGGCGCCGGGATTAGGCACGGTAGGGCGTCAGACACGTCAGAGCTTCACTAGTGGTGTAAATACATTTCACGTGGATTCATTGTATGCATAGTCGACTTTTAATGAATATAACGCACATCGTCATGGTGATAGGTACATACGGTTTGTCCAACATGTCCTAGGTGTTTCTATAAATATATTTAAAAAATAATAAAAAACAAAGGCCGGCCCCGGGATATGGGGTCCCCGGGGCCATAAGTGGCCTGAGGAGGGGGGCAATGCAGGCCCGCTCCTAAAGAATTTAAATTTAAAAAAGGCCATGCTCCGGGGTTTGGGGTCCCCGGGGCTGATTAAGGCCTTGGGAGGGGGGCCACGCGGCCCCCTTCCAATTTTTTTTTCTAAAAAAAAAATTAGCGGCCAGGCCCTGGGGGATGGGGTCTCCAGGACCAATAAATTAGAAAAAGAACGGGGGCCACACAGCCCTCCTTCTTAAAAAAATAAAAGACCAGCATTGCGCCGGAGGCCACGCCCCCTCCTTGCAGCACTCTGCAAACGCACCCCCTGGCCAATTGTAAGTTGGGGGATTAATTCCCCTTCAATTCTGAGGGTCCCTGAGGGCCAACTAGCCCAACAGGTATCTCCAGTATGCGCCAGGGAGCTGCGTTTCAGACAGGTGATCTGAGGCCACGCCCCTTTTTACACCTCTCTGCAACACAGCTCTGTGGTGCTTACTGGAGGTACCCAGTGGGCTAGTTTGACCCTAGGGGCCCTTAGGACTCAAGGGGACTTAATCTCTCAAATTAGAACGGCCACAGGGCACGTTTACACAGTGGTGAAGGGAGGGGACGGGGCCTGAGGTGAAGTGTGCAAACACGCCCTGTGGCGCGTTTTAAGTTGGGGAAATAATTCCCTTTCAATCCTGAGGGACCCTGGGGGCCAACTAGCCCACCAAGTGCTTCCAGTAAGCGCCACTGCTCTGCGTTGCAGAGAGGTGGTGCAGGCCGTGCCCCTTTTTACACCTCTCTGCAATGGCGCTTACTGGATGTACCCAGTGGCCTATTTTGCCCCTAGGGACCTTCAGGATTCAAGGGGACTTAATCTCCCAACTTAAAACAGCCACAGCTTGTCTGTGCAGGGCTGTTCTCATATATCCTGTTATTTTTGATTACAGGTGCATTTGTAAATCTGAGTGCTCAACTAATATCTATTCCTTATTCATTTTTTATTTCTGTCTCTGCTGTATTCTCCTTCTATATTCTTGCAGATTCCGTAAGTGAAGACAGATTAGATGGCTCAATTAAAACATTTGGCTTTTCAGATGAAGAGTTTGCCCTCTTGGTAGGTTCCAATCATTGTTTTCGCAGTAGTTCCAAGAATAGCTCTTTGAACGATGATTTGAAAAAATTAATAGATCTTAAAAAGAAGTTAAGACGCATGGAGGCACATGGAGAGTTCATGTTGAATTATTTAAAAGCAGGCATTATTCCAACAGGCCTCCATGTACGCAACACCAGGATTATTTGTTCATCATAAGCTATTTTTGGAAAAATGGAGTCGATGCTCCAGGGATCTCATGATCCTAATAATTGAGACCTCAAAAGAACTGGCGACCTCAATAAAAGCAGAATTAGAGGAACTAGAAGATAAAATCAAAAAAGCTAATAGTGTTGAAGAAGCCATGAAAAAATTGGAAGAGTCCAACAATGAGTTAGAATCCTTTGCCACTTATCTGAACAAACGCAAAAACGACAAACTGATAAAGGACAAAAGATACTACTCATTGGAGAACACTTATCCCTATTTAGGAGAGCACTTTTATCAACAAAACCACTATATGGATGAAAATAGATCCAAACAACACAGGGTAAACACCTTTTCCGATACCTCTGACTCAGAGGGAGAAGGTAGTTCCACATACTATGAACCTGAAGGTAATTTTAACTCATTTCAAGCTAAACGTAATGTACAACAGCCTTTTTTAACCAACCAAGGGACACGCAGGGGACGGCCGAGAGTCAGATTTCAAACTCAAAACAGAGGGGATTTCCAAGCTCAATACCATCATCAACATCAACAGCTGGATCCCCAATATGTGTTGGAAACACGCAACAAACAATACTGGAAACAGGGGACATAATTCCCATTTTCAACCTTTCATCTTGTAATTTAGATAGTCATATCATCAGTTTGCTCTCTAAAGGTTTATCATACGTTCCTCATGCTTACCCCAATAAATTTGAAATATATCAGGATATCATCTCTTTTTTTTGCAAGGTTGGACTAAATAAACACTTTCAAGAAGACATAGATCAGGACTCCCCATCTCAAGTTATTAAACATTTAGCCCTTCCATCCACGTTTTGTCCTTCCTTGGATCAATTAGGACCCGAAGTGGCTGCTTTTGAACTGGTAGTTCTTCAAAGATTAGATAAAGCCTTTCAATTTATACCTAAACCCTTGTACAATTTGGATAAAGATGAATACACAGCCCTCCATTCTTTAGCTGACATCTAATAATAAAAGGATGTGATAAAGGAGGAGGAATAGTGGTCATCAATACTGACGACTACAAACATAAAATGACCACCATGCTCAATGATACCACGTTTTATTCTAAAATACAATCTAACCCCGCCATTAAAATATCCCAAAAAATCCAGACTTTGTCCTACCAGGCATTAGTTGCAGGTGACATCACTACCAAAGAAAATGACTTTTTAAACCACAATTCAGGCAAAACAGCATGCATTTATGGCATGCCCAAAATTCACAAGAATATTCATGATCCACCTTATAGACCTACAGTGTCCACAATTGGTACTATCACTGAACCAATATCCAAATTTATTGATAACTGCTTACGTCCCCATATTCCCAAATTCACCTCCTACAATAAAGATACTACGGAGATGATAAAAAAAGTAGAGAATATGAATTTTAACCCTGACCAAAGCATTTTGGTGATCTTAGACTTAGAGTCCTTATAGTAACATACCTATGGAGGGAGCTATGTCAGCCACTGATTGGTTCATTGACACATATAATATATCTTGTTCCAAACCATTTATTTTGACATGCCTTAATATAGTATTAACCGAAAACATCTTTGAATTCAATGAGACCCTGTATCGCCAAACCAAAGGCGTAAGCATGGGTGCATCTGTGGCGCCCTCTATTGTGAATATTTATATGGCTGCCTTTGAAACCAAATTCATATACAACGAGATTGCCCCTTTTTTCGAATCTATCTCCCACTGGTCCAGATACATAGATGATATCTTTTTTGTATGGACTGGTGGGAGAGATTCGCTCACAGAATTTTTTGAATGGCTCAATGTTACAGACTCGAATTTGAAATTTACTGCACACATAGATACTGAGAAAGTAGAGTTTCTTGAAATCATAATTAGACATTCTTTGGGCCACTTGGAAGTAGATCTTTTTGTGAGCCCACTGCAAGGAATACGCTGTTGCATTTCAATAGTTATCATCCAACCAAAAACAAAGTATTCCGTTTTCCCGATTTCTAAGAGTGCGTAGAAACTTCACGAACTTGAGAGATTTTGATAAACAAGCCATTACAATGAGAAAGAAGTTTTTAGATAGAGGATACCCTCACCGGTTGGTGAGGGATTCCTATAAATGTGCTAGGTTTTACGACCGGGACCATTTATTGACCTCTAAAGTTAACAACAGTAATATTCCGCTGGTATGTGTCAATAGACACTCCACAATGGATACTAAAGTCAAACAAATTATTAATAGTAATTGGCACATTCTTAACAGTAATCCAGATAGTTGTAAATTGACCAAACCTTTATTCGCACATCGGCGAAACAGAAATATCAAAGATTTCATTGTTCGCTCACGGTTCACCAATAAGACCAATAGACCTATGTTCATTCAAAAATCCATTAATGGTAATTTACCCATTAAAGGTACTATGAAATGTTCCTCTTGTAAATCTTGTGAGTCCAATATTGAAGGTGAAATTCTGGTCCACCATGGGGTTTCTATTGAAGCCACTGAGATGTGGAACTGTAAAACAAACAATACTGTATATTTCATTCGCTGTCCCTGTAACCTGGGTTATGTAGGTGAGACTTCAAGAGCAATTCAAACTCGCATTACTGAACACCGCTCTGCAGTCAGAACAGCCAAAATTACAGTGCCCTTAGTCAAACATTTCATTGACATGAACCATAAACCAGAAGACATCCATTGGAGAATTTTGGAAAGAATCAGGACTCCCGACAATGAAGGGGGTCTCAAAATACGTAAAAAACTAGAAGAGTTTTGGATTTTTACTCTTAACACTTTTAGGAATGGCCTGAATAGTGAAATACCCTGGGAGAATGCCATAACCTGAGTGGGATCGCATCTTATAATAGGATGTCGGATAATTCAAGTTGTTTAGGCCACTGCGTTTTTAATCAATATAAACATTTATGGAAATACCAGTCAAATCTGATAGGTTGATACCTTCAAAACATCGTCCAACATTTGATATTATTTTTGAATTTAACTTTGCCAGTGCCAGTGCCTTTGTCTCCCAGATTGCGGACCCCACATCGCCCTTGCTGTCAGTTTGTTCCCGTCTCCCGCCGCCGTGTCACCATCTATCGCGGCCGCGGAGTGGAGACGGGGACTACACATCCCAGCAGCCCCAGCGGCAGGAGAGCCGCCGTCTCCGATTTCCACGCCAGGAGGCGCATAAAACATCGCAGCAGCCCCCGCGTCGCGGGACCGTGCACGGGCTAAGCCCGGGACAAGGGCGGGCCGTCTGTGGCCGTCCGGGGCCAGACGAGGCCGGGCCGGGCCACACCTCTTGGCTACCTCCCCCGTGATGTGAAGTAAGACTCTTGATCTGTGATTCAGACTAATAACTGATCCGATATTTGTTATTGTACTCTTACATTATTGATCCTCCGCGAGCTGCGTGGCCATAATGTCAGAAAGCTTGTCTACACGCTTAAGTAAAGGCAAGAAGTCATTGGTGGGAGGCAACCTTAGAGGGACATTAGACCACTTCCTGACTAAGGCTGCCTTGAAATTGGATCATGAAATAGCTGTTACCGAACGCCGTTTGTCTTCAGATCTACATTCTAACAAACGTTCATCCCTGGGTTCTATTCAAACAGCGCTTTCCCCACCCATACAATGCACTGAAAAGATTCTTATTAGTGACCCCGGCTTCCCTCTACTTCTACAAGACCGGTCGCCAACTATAGAATCTTCTAGGGGGTTTGAAATTATCATTGCAAACTCGGATCCTTCTTTAGATTCTATTTTGGAGGAGGCTTTACCAATCTTGCCACCTAAATCTAAACCTAGGAACAAGAAAAACTGTAACCCACACAAAATTTCTGGGCCAGGGCTCACATTAAAGCGAAAGCGGGGTGGAGAGGGAACCAAAGGTAGCCGCGCTAAAACACCCAGATTACATATAAGCCCTCTACAGGCTAAAAACATCCAAGCACCCCCATGTCTGATCTGACCCAGGGACTAGTAGAGAAAATAGAACACCTAGTAAAATCCCTACTAATGCCTCTTTTCGAGAGAGTCAAGAAACTGAGTGAACAACTGGACTCCTTATCGGAAGTATCCTCATCAAATTGTAAATTATTGAAGGAACTGGCTACTATTCAACCGCATATTATTTGTGGTCAGAAACCCTCTAATTCTACCACCACTGGGGATATCATCCCGCCACTTACAGAAAGCATATTGATACCGGTTAACACCGTCAGTGCGCCTATTACAACAGGAGCGTTGAGACCATTAGCACACTTGAATACACAAGGAAGTAAAAGCCCAACCACCACTAGGGTACCTCTCCCGGACAGGACTACGAAAGGAACGGGTCAGCATATAGACTTGCCACCTGAGGCGGCTCCATACGTTATTGTACTTACAGGAGTCCCAGAGTTGACAGCCGGGAAGACGGAGGGGTTTAAAGAACTTAAAAACAAAGCAATCTACTGGTTAAGGAAAAATAGACCTTTGCCCCCAAATATAAATGGCGAAATTCTATTTGTGAGAAGATTGGCTTGGGTAGGGCAAAGACCCAAAGATATAGAGGGGGATATTCTAATCATTAACTTCAAGGATCGAAGGGTAGTTACCCATATAGTAGACTGGTACCTGGAGAGAGGAGGGGCAGGAATATCAACCCATGATCTGAGCTACTTTTACCCTCAATCCCATCTGATGCCCCGTAACAATAGATCCATTCGTGATACATTTAAGAATTCTAGACATACCCCCCAGCCCAACCCTTTAGGTTATCTAGCCATTGGGTAGATCCTTATCCATTTCCATCACATGTAGATAGGCCCTTCCCCTACCAACATCATAGCATACAAAATGCACTTCAGTATCCACAATGGTCCATCCCTCTAGCCAACCACTTTGAGGCATTAACAGATTTAGATGACCTGGACTGACAGATGAAGAATAACCTGGAGGCCCACTTTTACGCTACTACTATTATGACACCCAATGATTATTCTACAAATGTACCCCTAGGCAGGGATGCCTATAAAAACTGGGACAAGGGAACCAAAACCCTAGAGGCAGTAAATGACCAGGGTCAGAACGATCTAGACAAAACATACATGGACTTTACGTCTCAACCTGATCGCCAAACAAAGTTAGCTCCTTCTCCCACTATAGCTGTCATACTCAGAGACAGTATTGACGACTCCTCCCTTAAGAGGGTAAATGCTACCCAAAACATCCTATCATGGAATGTCGCAGGTCTCACAAATAAAGTGACCAATCAACCGTGGCTAGATATAGTCACTAATTATAGTATTATCTGTCTCCAGGAAACATGGGCTGTAGATGAACTGCATATACCTGGATATCAGACTTTTCATACACCCGCATTAGTAAGCCCACAGGGGAGAAACAAAGGGGGCCTGTGTATATATGTTTCTATTACAGAGGAAATAAAAATACTCAGATACATGACTACTGAGTATTATCAGATTTTATCAATTAGTTGGGGTCATGTTAAGTTTCTGACCCTAATACATTTTTATAATAATGTCTCAATAAATAGTTTAGAAAGTGTAATTGATAAACTTATGTATAGTGTTAATACTATTAAGGACCAGAAAGAAGGTGAGATGGCTCTGATCTGGTTGGGTGATTTCAATTGTACTGTTTGTCCTAATGGTTCCAAGGGTATTTGCGGCCTCGGTGAACATAAGGATGAAAATCCCACCCATTTCATCCACTCGAATTCAGGAAATATGTTTAACAACATGATTTTTCATTTTAACCTGTCCTATATTAACGAGTTATGTACTCCAAATATTCCGTTTCAGCCAACCTTTCACGGGAGGGGGTGCAACTCAACAATTGATTTTACTTTTATCTCCACAACTCATGCAGGGCTAGAATTAACATGGGAAACACTTGATGCTGTTTTCAGCGATCATTCTCCAATTTCTTTTAACCTAAAAATTAAAGGGTGCCAACAGACCTCAGTGGATAAACTTATATACCAACCCACCATTAACCTAGCTACTAAAAATGGTTATTCTATAAAATGAGACAGGGTAGACCCTGTAGGATTCCTATACAACTTAACAGTAACAACTCAAGAAGACATGTTTATCTGTCTGTCAGAAACTGAGGAGTCACCCAAAATTATGGGCTTGTTCTTAAAAATACAATCAGAACTGAAAAAGCTGCTAACAAGGGAGTACCGACCAAACTCCAATAACACTCATGGTTGGTTTGACAACAGCTGTACAAAAGCACTTACAGCTCTAAAAAGGGCATTGCATGCATCAACAAAATGCCCTGTGGAGATTCGCCAAGCTAGAAAGCTGTATCAGTCGGCCCTTAAAACGAGGAAACTATCCCTGAGGAAAGAGGCCTGGTCGGCCCTGTATGAAGCCACTAAATCTAAGGATAATACTGCTTTTTGGAAAGCGGTAAATGCTCCTTACCTACAGAATAAACAGACAGACATCATAGACATAGCCATCAATGGGGAAATCTGGGTCAACCATTTTAAACACCTGTATGATAAAGTTAATCCCTCTGACCCTGTTAATCCCACGATTGATGAGACGGGCACCCAACATATTACAAACCCATTGACCATATTCCCGCTAGGTATTATTTTTACTTGTAAGGAGGTCATTAAGGCAATTAAAGAAAGCCCCTCAGGTAAAGCACCGGGCCCGGACGGAGTCCCAATAGACGTCTACAAAGCTGAGATTGATCTTTGGGCTCCCATGTTAACAAATGTTTTAAACCACTCAAACCAACATGGGTTTTTATCGTCCTGGTCTGAAGCTATAGTTGTTCCAATTTTTAAAAGAGGAGACAGAAATGACCCCACCTGTTACCGGCCAATATCATTATTAGATGCATTAATGAAGGTAGCAGGCCGGATAATTTTAAATAGGATACAACTCTGGGCAGAAGAGAATAACGTAGTCTCAAACTTACAGTATGGATTCAGATCGGGTAAAGGTACCATAGAGCAGAGATTAAACTTGGCTTTAGTTTTATCTAAGTATACACAGGCCAAAAAGGGAAACCTTTTCGTTACCTTTGTGGACCTGAGTTCTGCTTTCGATTGTGTGGACCACGAGAAACTATGGTCCACATTATCTGAAATGGGTATAGATTTTAATATCCTCCAGTTCATAAAAGCACTGTATAGGGATGCAGGTGCCAGGGTACATTATGGTAATAAGGGCGAGTGCTCTGACAAGTTTCCCATTAAGAGAGGGGTGCGACAGGGGTGCATTTTAGCACCCCTTCTCTTCACCCTATATATAAATTCCATCGGTCAACACCTAAGGGAGTCACAGTACGATTACCCAACTATCCTGGGAACATCAGCGCCACTATTCCTTTATGCTGATGATGCCGCTATCATGTCCCGAACTAGGATCGGGCCGTCCTGAAATTTGCTAATTACATGAGAGACAGAGGGCTAAAAGTCAACACTACAAAAACATACACCATGGTATGTGGTCCCGGGACAAAGAAAGCACCCTGTCCAATCTTCCTTGATGGCAAGAGGATCGAGACCACGGATCGATTTTCTTACCTCGGAATAAATTTTGATGGGAAGGGTAACTGGCATGCAGCATTAAATGCCAGACATCTAGCTTTCACCCGGGCAATTGGCGCCCTGAAAAATTTTGCGGCCAAATTAGGTGGTAGACCTGTGAAGGAACTGATTTTAATTTATAAAGCAAAATGTATCTCTACTGCTACTTATGGGTCTGGCCTTTGGGGTATTGAAAACACACAACCGATACAAAAAACTGAAAATCAGTTCCTTCGCTATTTATTAGGGGTCCCCAAATCATCAGCTACCTACATTGTACATATTGAGCTGGGCCTATTATACATTTCCGATGTTATAAAAGTTGCGCCTATATTATTGTGGCACAAAATATGGGTTACCCCTGAGACTTCATTAAACAGAGATTTAATCATTGACTGTCTTAAACTTGATGGAATAAGTAATATCAAATGGCTCACTTATGTAAAGAACATGTTAACTCAATCAATCAATCAATCAATCAATCAATCAATGCATTTATATAGCGCACTACTCACCCGGAGGGTCTCAAGGCGCTTGGGGAGGGGGGGTCCGCTACTGCTCGAACAGCCAGGTCTTGAGCTGCTTCCTGAAGGCGAGGTGGTCTCGGGTCAGGCGGAGGTGGGTCGGGAGGGAGTTCCAGGTCTTGGCGGCCAGGTAGGAGAAGGACCTTCCTCCTGTGGTGGCTCTTCGGATGCGGGGGACGGCGGCGAAGGCGTGGCTGGTCGATCGAAGCTGGCGCGTGTGACTCTCAAGTGAGGTTTGTCTCCTTTCCAGAGAGTAAAATAAACGTATTACACATCCGGCGGTTGATGTGTGTTTTATTAACCGTGAGTGGGGTTTCTTGCATAGTTTTGGTCGAATTTTTTTCGAATCCCCTTTGAATGGCTTGGTGTGCGTGTGTATTAAATGTGCCAGTCAATAGCTACCCATGTTTGTATAAATAAACGACAAGGGTGTCTACTTGGAGAGTACCCAGCAGCGGGGGCGCCGGGATTAGGCACGGTAGGGCGTCAGACACGTCAGAGCTTCACTAGTGGTGTAAATACATTCCACGTGGATTCATTGTATGCATAGTCGACTTTTAATGAATATAACGCACATCGTCATGGTGATAGGTACATACGGTTTGTCCAACATGTCCTAGGTGTTTCTATAAATATATTAAAAAAATAATAAAAAACAAAGGCCGGCCCTGGGATATGGGGTCCCCGGGGCCATAAGTGGCCTGAGGAGGGGGGCAATGCAGGCCCGCTCCTAAAGAATTTAAATTTAAAAAAGGCCATGCTCCGGGGTTTGGGGTCCCCGGGGCTGATTAAGGCCTTGGGAGGGGGGCCACGCGGCCCCCTTCCAATTTTTTTTTCTAAAAAAAAAATTAGCGGCCAGGCCCTGGGAGATGGGGTCTCCAGGACCAATAAATTAGAAAAAGAACGGGGGCCACACAGCCCTCCTTCTTAAAAAAATAAAAGACCAGCATTGCGCCGGAGGCCACGCCCCCTCCTTGCAGCACTCTGCAAACGCACCCCCTGGCCAATTGTAAGTTGGGGGATTAATTCCCCTTCAATTCTGAGGGTCCCTGAGGGCCAACTAGCCCAACAGGTATCTCCAGTATGCGCCAGGGAGCTGCGTTTCAGACAGGTGATCTGAGGCCACGCCCCTTTTTACACCTCTCTGCAACACAGCTCTGTGGTGCTTACTGGAGGTACCTAGTGGGCTAGTTTGACCCTAGGGACCCTTAGGACTCAAGGGGACTTAATCTCTCAAATTAGAACGGCCACAGGGCACGTTTACACAGTGGTGAAGGGAGGGGACTGGGCCTGAGGTGAAGTGTGCAAACACGCCCTGTGGCGCGTTTTAAGTTGGGGAAATAATTCCCTTTCAATCCTGAGGGACCCTGGGGGCCAACTAGCCCACCAGGTGCTTCCAGTAAGCGCCACTGCTCTGCGTTGCAGAGAGGTGGTGCAGGCCGTGCCCCTTTTTACACCTCTCTGCAATGGCGCTTACTGGATGTACCTAGTGGCCTATTTTGCCCCTAGGGACCTTCAGGATTCAAGGGGACTTAATCTCCCAACTTAAAACAGCCACAGCTTGTCTGTGCAGGGCTGTTCTCCTATATCCTGTTATTGTTGATTACAGGTGCATTTGTAAATCTGAGTGCTCAACTAATATCTATTCCTTATTCATTTTTTATTTCTGTCTCTGCTGTATTCTCCTTCTATATTCTTGCAGATTCCGCAAGTGAAGACAGATTAGATGGCTCAATTAAAACATTTGGCTTTTCAGATGAAGAGTTTGCCCTCTTGGTAGGTTCCAATCATTGTTTTAGCAGTAGTTCCAAGAATAGCTCTTTGAACGATGATTTGAAAAAATTTATAGATCTTAAAAAGAAGTTAAGACGCATGGAGGCACATGGAGAGTTCATGTTGAATTATTTAAAAGCAGGCATTATTCCAACAGGCCTCCATGTACGCAACACCAGGATTATTTGTTCATCATAAGCTATTTTTGGAAAAATGGAGTCGATGCTCCAGGGATCTCATGATCCTAATAATTGAGACCTCAAAAGAACTGGCGACCTCAATAAAAGCAGAATTAGAGGAACTAGAAGATAAAATCAAAAAAGCTAATAGTGTTGAAGAAGCCATGAAAAAATTGGAAGAGTCCAACAATGAGTTAGAATCCTTTGCCACTTATCTGAACAAACGCAAAAACGACAAACTGATAAAGGACAAAAGATACTACTCATTGGAGAACACTTATCCCTATTTAGGAGAGCACTTTTATCAACAAAACCACTATATGGATGAAAATAGATCCAAACAACACAGGGTAAACACCTTTTCCGATACCTCTGACTCAGAGGGAGAAGGTAGTTCCACATACTATGAACCTGAAGGTAATTTTAACTCATTTCAAGCTAAACGTAATGTACAACAGCCTTTTTTAACCAACCAAGGGACACGCAGGGGACGGCCGAGAGTCAGATTTCAAACTCAAAACAGAGGGGATTTCCAAGCTCAATACCATCATCAACATCAACAGCTGGATCCCCAATATGTGTTGGAAACACGCAACAAACAATACTGGAAACAGGGGACATAATTCCCATTTTCAACCTTTCATCTTGTAATTTAGATAGTCATATCATCAGTTTGCTCTCTAAAGGTTTATCATACATTCCTCATGCTTACCCCAATAAATTTGAAATATATCAGGATATCATCTCTTTTTTTTGCAAGGTTGGACTAAATAAACACTTTCAAGAAGACATAGATCAGGACTCCCCATCTCAAGTTATTAAACATTTAGCCCTTCCATCCACGTTTTGTCCTTCCTTGGATCAATTAGGACCCGAAGTGGCTGCTTTTGAACTGGTAGTTCTTCAAAGATTAGATAAAGCCTTTCAATTTATACCTAAACCCTTGTACAATTTGGATAAAGATGAATACACAGCCCTCCATTCTTTAGCTGACATCTAATAATAAAAGGATGTGATAAAGGAGGAGGAATAGTGGTCATCAATACTGACGACTACAAACATAAAATGACCACCATGCTCAATGATACCACGTTTTATTCTAAAATACAATCTAACCCCGCCATTAAAATATCCCAAAAAATCCAGACTTTGTCCTACCAGGTATTAGTTGCAGGTGACATCACTACCAAAGAATATGACTTTTTAAACCACAATTCAGGCAAAACAGCATGCATTTATGGCATGCCCAAAATTCACAAGAATATTCATGATCCACCTTATAGACCTACAGTGTCCACAATTGGTACTATCACTGAACCAATATCCAAATTTATTGATAACTGCTTACGTCCCCATATTCCCAAATTCATCTCCTACATTAAAGATACTACGGAGATGATAAAAAAAGTAGAGAATATGAATTTTAACCCTGACCAAAGCATTTTGGTGATCTTAGACTTAGAGTCCTTATAGTAACATACCCATGGAGGGAGCTATGTCAGCCACTGATTGGTTCATTGACACATATAATATATCTTGTTCCAAACCATTTATTTTGACATGCCTTAATATAGTATTAACCGAAAACATCTTTGAATTCAATGAGACCCTGTATCGCCAAACCAAAGGCGTAAGCATGGGTGCATCTGTGGCGCCCTCTATTGTGAATATTTATATGGCTGCCTTTGAAACCAAATTCATATACAACGAGATTGCCCCTTTTTTCGAATCTATCTCCCACTGGTCCAGATACATAGATGATATCTTTTTCGTATGGACTGGTGGGAGAGATTCGCTCACAGAATTTTTTGAATGGCTCAATGTTACAGACTCGAATTTGAAATTTACTGCACACATAGATACTGAGAAAGTAGAGTTTCTTGAAATCATAATTAGACATTCTATGGGCCACTTGGAAGTAGATCTTTTTGTGAGCCCACTGCAAGGAATACGCTGTTGCATTTCAATAGTTATCATCCAACCAAAAACAAAGTATTCCATTTTCCCAATTTCTAAGAGTGCGTAGAAACTTCACGAACTTGAGTGATTTTGAAAAACAAGCCATTACAATGAGAAAGATGTTTTTAGATAGAGGATACCCTCACCGGTTGGTGAGGGATTCCTATAAACGTGCTAGGTTTTACGACCGGGACCATTTATTGACCTCTAAAGTTAACAACAGTAATATTCCGCTGGTATGTGTCAATAGACACTCCACAATGGATACTAAAGTCAAACAAATTATTAATAGTAATTGGCACATTCTTAACAGTAATCCAGATAGTTGTAAATTGACCAAACCTTTATTCGCACATCGGCGAAACAGAAATATCAAAGATTTCATTGTTCGCTCACGGTTCACCAATAAGACCAATAGACCTATGTTCATTCAAAAATCCATTAATGGTAATTTACCCATTAAAGGTACTATGAAATGTTCCTCTTGTAAATCTTGTGAGTCCAATATTGAAGGTGAAATTCTGGTCCACCATGGGGTTTCTATTGAAGCCACTGAGATGTGGAACTGTAAAACAAACAATACTGTATATTTCATTCGCTGTCCCTGTAACCTGGGTTATGTAGGTGAGACTTCAAGAGCAATTCAAACTCGCATTACTGAACACCGCTCTGCAGTCAGAACAGCCAAAATTACAGTGCCCTTAGTCAAACATTTCATTGACATGAACCATAAACCAGAAGACATCCATTGGAGAATTTTGGAAAGAATCAGGACTCCCGACAATGAAGGGGGTCTCAAAATACGTAAAAAACTAGAAGATTTTTGGATTTTTACTCTTAACACTTTTAGGAATGGCCTGAATAGTGAAATACCTTGGGAGAATGCCATAACCTGAGTGGGGATCGCATCTTATAATAGGATGTTGGATAATTCAAGTTGTTTAGGCCACTGCGTTTTTAATCAATATAAACATTTATGGAAATACCAGTCAAATCTGATAGGTTGATACCTTCAAAACATCGTCCAACATTTGATATTATTTTTGAATTTAACTTTGCCAGTGCCAGTGCCTTTGTCTCCCAGATTGCGGACCCCACATCGCCCTTGCTGTCAGTTTGTTCCCGTCTCCCGCCGCCGTGTCACCATCTATCGCGGCCGCGGAGTGGAGACGGGGACTACACATCCCAGCAGCCCCAGCGGCAGGAGAGCCGCCGTCTCCGATTTCCACGCCAGGAGGCGCATAAAACATCGCAGCAGCCCCCGTGTCGCGGGACCGTGCACGGGCTAAGCCCGGGACAAGGGCGGGCCGTCTGTGGCCGTCCGGGGCCAGACGAGGCCGGGCCGGGCCACACCTCTTGGCTACCTCCCCCGTGATGTGAAGTAAGACTCTTGATCTGTGATTCAGACTAATAACTGATCCGATATTTGTTATTGTACTCTTACATTATTGATCCTCCGCGAGCTGCGTGGCCATAATGTCAGAAAGCTTGTCTACACGCTTAAGTAAAGGCAAGAAGTCATTGGTGGGAGGCAACCTTAGAGGGACATTAGACCACTTCCTGACTAAGGCTGCCTTGAAATTGGATCATGAAATAGCTGTTACCGAACGCCGTTTGTCTTCAGATCTACATTCTAACAAACGTTCATCCCTGGGTTCTATTCAAACAGCGCTTTCCCCACCCATACAATGCACTGAAAAGATTCTTATTAGTGACCCCGGCTTCCCTCTACTTCTACAAGACCGGTAGCCAACTATAGAATCTTCTAGGGGGTTTGAAATTATCATTGCAAACTCGGATCCTTCTTTAGATTCTATTTTGGAGGAGGCTTTACCAATCTTGCCACCTAAATCTAAACCTAGGAACAAGAAAAACTGTAACCCACACAAAATTTCTGGGCCAGGGCTCACATCAAAGCGAAAGCGGGGTGGAGAGGGAACCAAAGGTAGCCGCGCTAAAACACCCAGATTACATATAAGCCCTCTACAGGCTAAAAACATCCAAGCACCCCCATGTCTGATCTGACCCAGGGACTAGTAGAGAAAATAGAACACCTAGTAAAATCCCTACTAATGCCTCTTTTCGAGAGAGTCAAGAAACTGAGTGAACAACTGGACTCTTTATCGGAAGTATCCTCAGCAAATTGTAAATTATTGAAGGAACTGGCTACTATTCAACCGCATATTATTTGTGGTCAGAAACCCTCTAATTCTACCACCACTGGGGATATCATCCCGCCACTTACAGAAAGCATATTGATACCGGTTAACACCGTCAGTGCGCCTATTACAACAGGAGCGGTGAGACCATCAGCACACTTGAATACACAAGGAAGTAAAAGCCCAACCACCACTAGGGTACCTCTCCCGGACAGGACTACGAAAGGAACGGGTCAGCATATAGACTTGCCACCTGAGGCGGCTCCATACGTTATTGTACTTACAGGAGTCCCAGAGTTGACAGCCGGGAAGACGGAGGGGTTTAAAGAACTTAAAAACAAAGCAATCTACTGGTTAAGGAAAAATAGACCTTTGCCCCCAAATATAAATGGCGAAATTCTATTTGTGAGAAGATTGGCTTGGGTAGGGCAAAGACCCAAAGATATAGAGGGGGATATTCTAATCATTAACTTCAAGGATCGAAGGGTAGTTACCCATATAGTAGACTGGTACCTGGAGAGAGGAGGGGCAGGAATATCAACCCATGATCTGAGCTACTTTTACCCTCAATCCCATCTGATGCCCCGTAACAATAGATCCATTCGTGATACATTTAAGAATTCTAGACATACCCCCCCAGCCCAACCCTTTAGGTTATCTAGCCATTGGGTAGATCCCTATCCATTTCCATCACATGTAGATAGGCCCTTCCCCTACCAACATCATAGCATACAAAATGCACTTCAGTATCCACAATGGTCCATCCCTCTAGCCAACCACTTTGAGGCATTAACAGATTTAGATGACCTGGACTGACAGATGAAGAATAACCTGGAGGCCCACTTTTACGCTACTACTATTATGACACCCAATGATTATTCTACAAATGTACCCCTAGGCAGGGATGCCTATAAAAACTGGGACAAGGGAACCAAAACCCTAGAGGCAGTAAATGACCAGGGTCAGAACGATCTAGACAAAACATACATGGACTTTACGTCTCAACCTGATCGCCAAACAAAGTTAGCTCCTTCTCCCACTATAGCTGTCATACTCAGAGACAGTATTGACGACTCCTCCCTTAAGAGGGTAAATGCTACCCAAAACATCCTATCATGGAATGTCGCAGGTCTCACAAATAAAGTGACCAATCAACCGTGGCTAGATATAGTCACTAATTATAGTATTATCTGTCTCCAGGAAACATGGGCTGTAGATGAACTGCATATACCTGGATATCAGACTTTTCATACACCCGCATTAGTAAGCCCACAGGGGAGAAACAAAGGGGGCCTGTGTATATATGTTTCTATTACAGAGGAAATAAAAATACTCAGATACATGACTACTGAGTATTATCAGATTTTATCAATTAGTTGGGGTCATGTTAAGTTTCTGACCCTAATACATTTTTATAATAATGTCTCAATAAATAGTTTAGAAAGTGTAATTGATAAACTTATGTATAGTGTTAATACTATTAAGGACCAGAAAGAAGGTGAGATGGCTCTGATCTGGTTGGGTGATTTCAATTGTACTGTTTGTCCTAATGGTTCCAAGGGTATTTGCGGCCTCGGTGAACATAAGGATGAAAATCCCACCCATTTCATCCACTCGAATTCAGGAAATATGTTTAACAACATGATTTTTCATTTTAACCTGTCCTATATTAACGAGTTATGTACTCCAAATATTCCGTTTCAGCCAACCTTTCACGGGAGGGGGTGCAACTCAACAATTGATTTTACTTTTATCTCCACAACTTATGCAGGGCTAGAATTAACATGGGAAACACTTGATGCTGTTTTCAGCGATCATTCTCCAATTTCTTTTAACCTAAAAATTAAAGGGTGCCAACAGACCTCAGTGGATAAACTTATATACCAACCCACCATTAACCTAGCTACTAAAAATGGTTATTCTATAAAATGGGACAGGGTAGACCCTGTAGGATGCCTATACAACTTAACAGTAACAACTCAAGAAGACATGTTTATCTGTCTGTCAGAAACTGAGGAGTCACCCAAAATTATGGGCTTGTTCTTAAAAATACAATCAGAACTGAAAAAGCTGCTAACAAGGGAGTACCGACCAAACTCCAATAACACTCATGGTTGGTTTGACAACAGCTGTACAAAAGCACTTACAGCTCTTAAAAGGGCATTGCATGCATCAACAAAATGCCCTGTGGAGATTCGCCAAGCTAGAAAGCTGTATCAGTCGGCCCTTAAAACGAGGAAACTATCCCTGAGGAAAGAGGCCTGGTCGGCCCTGTATGAAGCCACTAAATCTAAGGATAATACTGCTTTTTGGAAAGCGGTAAATGCTCCTTACCTACAGAATAAACAGACAGACATCATAGACATAGCCATCAATGGGGAAATCTGGGTCAACCATTTTAAACACCTGTATGATAAAGTTAATCCCTCTGACCCTGTTAATCCCACGATTGATGAGACGGGCACCTAACATATTACAAACCCATTGACCATATTCCCGCTAGGTATTATTTTTACTTGTAAGGAGGTCATTAAGGCAATTAAAGAAAGCCCCTCAGGTAAAGCACCGGGCCCGGACGGAGTCCCAATAGACGTCTACAAAGCTGAGATTGATCTTTGGGCTCCCATGTTAACAAATGTTTTAAACCACTCAAACCAACATGGGTTTTTATCGTCCTGGTCTGAAGCTATAGTTGTTCCAATTTTTAAAAGAGGAGACAGAAATGACCCCACCTGTTACCGGCCAATATCATTATTAGATGCATTAATGAAGGTAGCAGGCCGGATAATTTTAAATAGGATACAACTCTGGGCAGAAGAGAATAACGTAGTCTCAAACTTACAGTATGGATTCAGATCGGGTAAAGGTACCATAGAGCAGAGATTAAACTTGGCTTTAGTTTTATCTAAGTATACACAGGCCAAAAAGGGAAACCTTTTCGTTACCTTTGTGGACCTGAGTTCTGCTTTCGATTGTGTGGACCACGAGAAACTATGGTCCACATTATCTGAAATGGGTATAGATTTTAATATCCTCCAGTTCATAAAAGCACTGTATAGGGATGCAGGTGCCAGGGTACATTATGGTAATAAGGGCGAGTGCTCTGACAAGTTTCCCATTAAGAGAGGGGTGCGACAGGGGTGCATTTTAGCACCCCTTCTCTTCACCCTATATATAAATTCCATCGGTCAACACCTAAGGGAGTCACAGTACGATTACCCAACTATCCTGGGAACATCAGCGCCACTATTCCTTTATGCTGATGATGCCGCTATCATGTCCCGAACTAGGATCGGGCCGTCCTGAAATTTGCTAATTACATGAGAGACAGAGGGCTAAAAGTCAACACTACAAAAACATACACCATGGTATGTGGTCCCGGGACAAAGAAAGCACCCTGTCCAATCTTCCTTGATGGCAAGAGGATCGAGACCACGGATCGATTTTCTTACCTCGGAATAAATTTTGATGGGAAGGGTAACTGGCATGCAGCATTAAATGCCAGGCATCTAGCTTTCACCCGGGCAATTGGCGCCCTGAAAAATTTTGCGGCCAAATTAGGTGGTAGACCTGTGAAGGAACTGATTTTAATTTATAAAGCAAAATGTATCTCTACTGCTACTTATGGGTCTGGCCTTTGGGGTATTGAAAACACACAACCGATACAAAAAACTGAAAATCAGTTCCTTCGCTATTTATTAGGGGTCCCCAAATCATCAGCTACCTACATTGTACATATTGAGCTGGGCCTATTATACATTTCCGATGTTATAAAAGTTGCGCCTATATTATTGTGGCACAAAAATGGGTTACCCCTGAGACTTCATTAAACAGAGATTTAATCATTGACTGTCTTAAACTTGATGGAATAAGTAATATCAAATGGCTCACTTATGTAAAGAACATGTTAACTCAATCAATCAATCAATCAATCAATCAATCAATGCATTTATATAGCGCACTACTCACCCGGAGGGTCTCAAGGCGCTTGGGGAGGGGGGGTTCGCTACTGCTCGAACAGCCAGGTCTTGAGCTGCTTCCTGAAGGCGAGGTGGTCTCGGGTCAGGCGGAGGTGGGTCGGGAGGGAGTTCCAGGTCTTGGCGGCCAGGTAGGAAAAGGACCTTCCTCCTGTGGTGGCTCTTCGGATGCGGGGGACGGCGGCGAAGGCGTGGCTGGTCGATCGAAGCTGGCGTGTGGGAGTGTAGAAGTTGAGGCGGCTGTTGAGGTATCTTGGGCCTTGGTTGTGTAGGGCTTTGTGTGCGTGGGTGAGGAGACGGTAGGTGATTCTCTTGTTGACCGGGAGCCAGTGCAGGTCTCTCAGGTGTCCGGAAATGTGGCTGTGTCAGGGGATGTCGAGGATGAGTCTTGCTGAGACGTTCTGGATCCGCTGGAGTCTCTTCTGGAGTTTGGCAGTGGTTCCGGCATAGAGGGAGTTGCCGTAGTCCAGTCGGCTGGTGACGAGGGCCTGGGTGACCGTCTTCCTGGTCTCGGTGGGGATCCACCGGAAGATCTTACGTAGCATGCGCAGGATGTTGAAGCACGACGAAGAGACGGCGTTGACTTGTCTGGTCATGGAGAGGGAGGAGTCCAGGATGAAGCCCAGGTTGCGTGCGTGGTCTGTAGGTTTGGGTGCGCTGCCCAGGGCGGTGGGCCACCAGGAGTCGTCCCAGGCGGAGGGTGAAGAGGCCAGGAAGAGGACTTCCGTCTTGTCTGAGTTCAGTTTCAGGCGGCTGTTCATCATCCACTCGGCTACGTCAGTCATCCCTTTGTGTAGGTTGGCTCTGGCGGTGGCGGGGTCATTGGTGAGGGAGAGGATCAGCTAGGTGTCATCGGCGTAAGAGATGATGTTGAGGTTGTGTTGGCGTGCGATGGCCGCGAGGGGGCTCATGTAGACGTTGAAGAGGGTGGGGCTGAGTGATGATCCTTGTGGTACGCCGCAGATGACTTCGGTGGCCTTGGGTCTGAACGGGGGGAGGCGGACTCTCTGTGTCCTTCCGGCGAGGAAGGAGATGATCCATTCTAGTGCCTTCTCTTGGATTCCGACGTTGCTGAGGCGCTGCACTAGGGTGTGGTGGCAGACAGTGTCGAATGCCACGGAGAGGTCCAGGAGGATGAGGGCCGCAGTTTCCCCGTTGTCGAGCAGGGCTCGGATGTCATCGGTGGCTGCGATGAGGGCGGTCTCGGTGCTGTGGTTGGCCCGGAATCCAGACTGCGAGAGGTCGAGGGATCCGTTCGTCTCGAGGAAGGCGGCCAGCTGCTTGTTGACGGTCTTCTCGATGACTTTGGCCGGAAACAAGAGGAGCGAGATGTGGCGGTAGTTTTTGAGTTCGGTGGGGTCCGCTGATGGTTTCTTCAGTAGAGCGCTGAGTTCGGCGCGCTTCCAGCTCTCCGGGAAGGTAGCGGTGTCGAAGGAGGTGTTGATGATGTCCCGCAGGTGGGGTGCGATGACAGCGTCGGCCTTGTTGAAGACGTGGTGAGGGCAGGGGTCGGTTGGGGATCCGGAGTGGATGGAGTTCATCTTGCGTCGGGTTTCTTCGGTGTTTATCGGAGTCCAGGCACGGAGGGTGGTGGTGGGGGGTGCAGGTGTGGTCGTGGGGTGCGTTGGCTGTGTGATGAAGCTGTTGTGTATGTCAGCGATCTTGTTGTGGAAGTAGGAGGCGAGGGAGTTGCAGAGGTCTTGTGATGGGGTGATGTTGTTGTTTCCGGCGTTGGGGTTGGAGAGCTCTTTGACGATGTTGAAGAGTTCCTTGCTGTTGTGTGCGTTGTTGTCCAGTCGTTCCTTGAATGCAGTTTTCTTGGTGGTGTGGATCAGTTGGTGGTGTTTTCGAGTTGCGAGCTTGAGGGTGGTCATGTTGTCAGGTGTTGGGTCTCTGCGCCAGGCTCGCTCGAGGGCTCGGCAGTTCTTCTTGGAGCTCTTGAGTTCGTCGGTGAACCAAGGTGCTTTCTTACTGCCGGGTCTGCTGGGCGGGGTCCTCAGTGGGGCGAGGTCGTCTGCGCAGTTGCTGATCCACTTCGTGAGGTTGTTGGCGGCCTGGCTGGGGTTCGCTGAGCTGGCGGGGGGGTCTTGGCTCAGGGATGCGGCGAGCTGGTCGGCTGTGATCTTGTTCCAGCTTCTGCGTGTGACCTGTTGCTGGTGGTGGTGGATCATGTTCTTTCTGAAGCTGAAGTGGACGCAGCTGTGGTCCGTCCAGTGGAGTCCGGTGGCGTGGCTGAAGGCGATGTGCTTGCTGGATGCGAAGATGGGGTCGAGTGTGTGTCCGGCGTAGTGGGTGGGGGAGGTCACCAGCTGATTGAGACCGAGGTTGGCGAGGTTGTCCAGCAGGGTGGTGGTGTTGCGGTCGTTGTTGTTCTCCAGGTGAAAGTTGAGGTCCCCCAGGAGGATGTAGTCAGCGGAGGGGAGGGCGTGCGGGCTGATGAAGTCGGCGATGTCTTCGCTGAAATGTGTGCGTGGTCCCGGGGGTCTGTAGATGAGGGTGCCTCTGAGGGTGGTCTTGGGGTCGGTGTGGATCTGGAAGTGCAGGTGTTCGGCGGTTGTGAGGGTGTCGTCGGTGTTGGTCGTGATGCAAATGGTGTTCCTGTGGATGAAGGCGATGCCTCCTCCGGTCTGATTGCCGCGGTCCCTCCGGGTGATCTTGTATCCGTCCGGGATGGCGATGGCGATGTTGGGTGCTGAGGAGGCGTTCATCCATGTTTCCGTGAGGAAGGCGACGTCTGGTGATGTTGTGTCGAGCAGGTTCCAGAGCTCTACGGCGTGTCTGTGGACGGAGCGGGTGTTGAGCAGGATGCACTTCAGGTGGTTGCTGCTGGTGCTCGGTTTGGTGGGTGCTGGTTTAGTGCAGGTCCGGATGCAGGTGAACTTTCAGGAGTGGCAGCTGAAGGGTCCGTGGGTGCGTCTCGGGGTGGCTCGGTAGCATCCAGGGATCCGGCCGGCATTGAGTGCGTTGAGTTCGGTGGCGTCGTAAGTCCGGCGGGTGGGCTGGTGTCTTCGGGGGCCAGGGGTACGGGCGCTGGGCATGGTACAGGCGCGGCCGGGCGCAGACGGGCTTACCTTTGGCGCGCCTTTGGCGCACCCGCTGCGTGTCAACGCTGCGCATTTGCCACTCTGCCATATGAGGAGAGTGGGGGGGCGGAGCGAGGGAGGAGCAGCTGGGAGGCGGGAGCGGGGCGGCGAATGGGAAGGGGGTGAGAGGGGCCGCAGGGGGGCAGCGGCGGGGAGCGGGCGGGAAACGCGACCGGGTCTGGGCACACCAGAGGGGGAACAAAAACGAAAATCAGAGGGCAGGGGCACAACAAGCGGACAGCAGAGAAAAATACAATACAATGATACTTAGAACAGGGAACAACGCAGTGACAAAACAATAGAAATTACAACAGGGAACAGCGCAGAGACAAAGCGATATAAATTAAAACAGGAGCACAGCTGCGGGCAGCGGCGGCACTCGGCGGGATCGGGGGCAGCCTGGGCTCACTCGCTGAGAGTGTGCGCGGTGCGTGGGGTGACCGGCCCAGAGGGTCAGAGGTCACTGCCCACCACTGCGTGCACTCTGCAATATATCGCCCAGTGGGAGGGAGGAGCAGCTAGGAGGCGGGAGCAGGGCGGCGAATGGGAACGGAGTGAGAGGGAAGGGGGCGGGGCCGCAGGGGGGCAGCGGCAGGGAGCGGGCGGGAAACGCGACCGGGGCTGGGCACACCAGAGGGGGAACAAAAACGAAAATCAGAGGGCAGGGGCACAACAAGCGGACAGCAGAGAAAAATCCAATACAATGATACTTAGAACAGGGAACAACGCAGTGACAAAACAATAGAAATTACAACAGGGAACAGCGCAGAGACAAAGCGATATAAATTAAAACAGGAGCACAGCTGCGGGCAGCGGCGGCACTCGGCGGGATCGGGGCAGCCTGGGCTCACTCGCAGAGAGTGTGCGCGGTGCGTGGGGTGACCGGCCCAGAGGGTCAGAGGTCACTGCCCACCACTGCGTGCACTCTGCAATATATCGCCCAGTGGGAGGGAGGAGCAGCTAGGAGGCGGGAGCGGGGCGGCGAATGGGAAGGGAGTGAGAGGGAAGGGGGCGGGGCCGCAGGGGGGCAGCGGCAGGGAGCGGGCGGGAAACGCGACCGGGGCTGGGCACACCAGAGGGGGAACAAAAACGAAAATCAGAGGGCAGGGGCACAACAAGCGGACAGCAGAGAAAAATCCAATACAATGATACTTAGAACAGGGAACAACGCAGTGACAAAACAATAGAAATTACAACAGGGAACAGCGCAGAGACAAAGCGATATAAATTAAAACAGGAGCACAGCTGCGGGCTGCGGCGGCACTCGGCGGGATCGGGGGCAGCCTGGGCTCACTCGCAGAGAGTGTGCGCGGTGCGTGGGGTGACCGGCGCAGAGGGCACCCTAACTGAGCTCGGACACCCAGAGTTCTTTGTGAGGCCATCAAGTATGGAAACGGTGTCCAGAAAGTCGCTAAGAGAGCTGGCCCTCAACCATCTAATTAATATTAGGTGGAATCTGGAAAAAACTAAAACCGCAGTCATTAGATACCAGCAAATCACTGTTCATGAAGGGCTCCAAGGGTACCTTTCGATTCAGTCAAGCTGCTATGCCCGAATGTTATTGACCCGTTTTAGACCAGGCACTTTTTTTCGCCTGACCACCTTCCCAGATTGTAATCATTGGTCAAACGAAATTAGTATGCCCATGTGATGACATCTCTCCTCAATCAAATATCCATTGTGTTTTATTTTGTAAATTTTATCAGATTCCAAGGGGGGCTTTTCTGAAACCAATTCTAAAGGCCTGGGGTATTCGTACGTGCAGATCAGCTTTAACCAGGTTATTACAGCTAGAAAATGAATCTGTTATCCTTGCTGTATCTAGCTTCCTAAAACTGGTTATCAGGTTTCGGAACTCAATGCAATCAATATGAGTATTAACCCTATATTTTAGTTTTTGCTGTTTCTTGAGGAATACTAGCTTCTTCTTAAATGAACTTTTACGATTTGTACATGACAGACATATTAATAATATTTCCAATTCAGGCGACTGTTTTAACTGTATTTAATGTCTATTGCACTTTTTAATTTATGCTTTTATGATTTTGCTCTGAAAATCGAATAAAGCTTTTTTGATTTGATTTGATTTGAACTTTCGTTTAGTTGTGTTGATTTTACAACTCGGACAAAGTTTTGGTTACTATCTTCATAATTCTCAACTTATCATATATCACTCATTGTTACATAATATATATCAGGCCAGTAGGTTTTTGAAATAATATAAGGTTATTATAGTAATTGATATCTATAATACCAAACAGTTTGATATGTCTTTGAAATTTTGTCAGACAGAACAACAAAGTTTCCATGGTTTTCAATATAGTCTGTTTTCTCTAAACATTTTCACTTCAGTCTGTCTTCTCTGACCACCACCAACTTGGTCACATGACACTTTTCAGAATCACATGATTATCATGTGACTAGCCATAGAGTATATCATGTGTAGAATGGCACCAACACATTTGATACTCTTTTCCAAAGGCATCACCGGCAGCCATCTTTAGTCTGGTCCTACTTGACGCCTCCTTTTATCAGGTATTTACTAGTTTGTAGCTATAGGGACTTTGATTCACTCTGAAGCTGTAGTTTGACACGCTCATAGATATATATTGTTACATTCCTTTTTAGATAAGTCCTTTACTGTGTATGCTTATTGAGCTACATATTTGGAACACTATCACATATCTTGTGCTTGTTCCAGTTTCTTCGTTGAATTTCTTCTATTGCAAGGTAATTACGGGGTTCATTGTTACTCCGATTTATAATGTATCCTTTTTTCTTTTATAAGGTCTCGATTTTGACAATAGATTGTGTATTGTTTTTTCATAGGCTTTCCAGAGTATCATTTTACTGATTTTAACATTAAGTAGGACCAGGCCGCTTTTCCAATATACCTATATGAAGCTGGTTTGACAACCAGGTATTGACCTTTAAAATTCGTTTTAGAGTTAATAAAGATATTGCCACTTTTTAAGTTTTTATTTATACATATTGAATAAAAGTAATGTGTTAAATATTGTTTCATTTTTTAGATGTTTTGTATAAATATCATTTGTTTAAATAATATGAGAGGAAATTATTAAAATAGTAACAAATTTGAACATACTTATTTCGTCTTCCTTGGTCTTCTTATTGTCGTAGATATTGTGTAATTTGTTTACTTTATTGATATTGCCTAGGAGTTTTTGTCATTACTACACAGGGCGTGTTTACACATTGGGGAAGGGAGGGGATGGGGCCTGAGGTGACGTGTGCAAACACGCCCTATGACGCGTTTTAAGTTGAGGAAATATTTCCCCTTCAATCCTGAGGGCCCCTGGGGGCTAACTAGCCCACCAGGTGCTTCCAGTAAGCGCCATTGAGCTGCGTTGCAGAGAGGTGGTCCAGGCCGTGGCACTTTTTACACCTCTCTGCAACGCAGCTCTGTGGCGCTTACTGGAGGTACCTAGTGGGCTAGTTGGACCCTAGGGACCCTCAGGATTCAAATGAGCTTAATCTCCCAACTAAAAACGGCCACAGGGCGTGTTTACACAGTGGTGAAGGGAGAGGACGGGGCCAGAGTTAGCATGTGCAAGAACGCCCTGTGGCGCATTTTAAGTTGGGGAAATAATTCACCTTCAATCCTGGGGGACCCTGGAGGCCAACTAGCCCACCAGGTGCTTCCAGTAAGCGCCACTGAGCTGCGTTGCAGAGAGGTGCTCTAGGCCGTGCCCCTTTTTACATCTCTCTGCAACGCAGCTCTGTGGCGCTTACTGGAGGTACCTAGTGGTCTAGTTGGACCCTAGGGACCCTCAGGATTCAAGGGGTTTTAATCTCCCAACTTAAAACGGTGGGGAAGGGAGGGGACGGGGCCTGAGGTGACGTGTGCAAACACGCCGTGTCACGCGTTTTTAGAGGTAGTTTTAATCCCCCTGCCCTATTATATACTAGGGGCTTACAGAGGCGGTCATGCTAATCACAGGGGGACCCCAATGCATAGTGTTCCCTAGTGTATGTAGGTGTTTTCACTGTATTCTGAGTGTCTTTTAACATAGCACTGGCTCTAGGACTGGTTAGTCAGACTCAGTTACCACCAGTATCCGTTTGCTCTTCTGTTTGTTCTTTCTGCACGTTATCATTCTTCCTGCACTTTTCTTCGTCTTTGAGGACTTCTGTTGCTTGTTTCTGCATTTCTTTTTTCCTTTCTGTGCGTTTCTTCTTCTTTCTTCACATGTCCTATCTCTGTAGGCATAGTTAGGAATTAGCATTTAAAAAACCTTAGAAATTCACTGAAAAAAAACATAGGTTTCAGGGGCGTTATAGTTAGCTCGACTTTTCATTCTTACAAAACCATTGAAATTACCCCGTTAAAGTTAGTTAAGCTAATTATAACTCGCGCGCCCGCAATGCACTGCTGATGACGTCACACATTACATCAATCATGACATGGTCAGTGACATCACTCATGACATCACTGATGACATCTCAAATGACATCACTGATGACATCACTAATGACATCATCCTTGTGATAGAGTGGCAGACCTCCTCTCACCCTAATATAACCTTTGATACACACATTCAAAAATAGAAACTAAAATTTTCAAAACAATGGACATACCAATACCAGTTACAACAACCTATTCAGTAATTCTAAGATCCACATACACATCTACTCATTCACCAACAGACTGTATCCTATACAGTCACTCATACATATACTCACTCATCATATGTACTCATACACCAATACATCCTGTTACACAACACCACTCATCCATAGAGTTACTCACACACATAGTCACTCATGCTAATAGAGAATCAAACATCCATTTACTTGCATATACAGTTATACACACACCACCACACTTACTTCTACAGAAACTTACACATACTTAGGGGCATATTATCAAGACCGGCGATAAAATTATCGCCACTTTAGCAGGATAAACATTCCTGTTCTACTAAGGGCATTGTGCTTCTGGGTGACTTCAACACTTACCTGTGTGACTCCTGTCTCATTCAGGATGCTTACGAGTGTTCTCCCCTCCCCCTTCCAGCTGCTCACCATTTAAAGCACTCTCTTTTAAATTCTATTTTGAGTGACTTCAACCTGGTTGTATTTGAAGATGCTAACTCATCCATGACTCTTACTCCGAGTGTGCCTACCTTTTGTGTGAGCAGTTGTTTTACTGTTATTGATTGATTGCTTTATACATTTTTTTGACATGGGATTGGCTCCTTCTTTATTGTACTTTGAGGTATTTTGAGACTCTCAAAGCAACCATAATCCCCTTTGTGCTACTTTCTCCTGGGCAAATAATTATGTACCCTTCAATCGCGCTTTGTGCAGGTGGTTTTCTGTTAAGATCAGGAGTGCAGAATTAGCTGGGACTAAGTTACTCCCAGTCAATTCTACTGTGATGTGAGTGCTTCAAGAATTTTTTTAAACCTGTTTGGCCACAGGTGTTTCAGATGACAACCTTTTAACCTCTTTTACTGCCACCTGCACTAAGGTGAGATCTATCATTATGACCAACAGGACTAGTCCTCCAATTCATAGATGGTTTGACCATTCTTGTTCGATAACTCATGAAAAGTTCTTGGAAGTCTGGAAGGAGAAGCTCAGAGATAAACGTAGTCAAATAATGTCATCATGATTATCACTCTGCAATTAAGAGCAGGAAGTTGGCATTCAGGTGAAACGTCTGGGAAGATTTGGTGAACTCATGTAATTCCAAAGACGTCGAAATAATTAATCTTTTTCCGTTAGCTTATTCTTTGATGATGTTATTTCTCCAGAGTTATGGCTTAAGTGCTATAGGGGGAAATAAATAAATAAATAAATAAATAGAAATAATTACAATATAAATAAAATTATTTATTTCTTTGATGTGACGGACATACATGGATAAAACATTGAGAATAAAATGGATGAACTTTGAGAATACTATTGAGTATGTGGTTATTTTGTTCACAAAAGTGTATTAGGCTGTGCAACTCTACTGTGACAGGCAAAGTTGCGTGTCACTTTCTTGCGATGTTTTCATATTGCGCCAAAGGAACGGAGTGCTAAAAGAGTGCATGCACGCCAAACTTGGAAAAAATATGATCAACAGAAACTTTTGGACAAAACAGGGTGCGCTTCAGGTCTACTTGAAAATGAATGAATTATCGCAGTTCCAACCCCAACAGCACCCCACACAAAGAGAAAATGGAACATTCAAAAGTAACCTTGTCACGTCAAAGATTCTCTGTGTCAAGGTCAATGAAAAACTGTGTTAAATTACAGTAATTGCAGATGTTTGTGCAATAATAATGGGTTTTCACGTAGAGTGCTGTTTATTTTTCGTTAAAGATGGAACAATGGGCGAACTGGATTCTGGGTGTTGTAGTTGTTTAGTGAAACTGAGGGTGGCACGTTATTTCTTCTCCAAAGGCACTTTTTGAACTTCTGCTTGCAAAGGCGGGGCACGTGAACCATGGGACACGGGTTGAATAGAGGGAGGGACGGCAACATTTTGAATAAAATAAGTGATAGAGGGAGATCACGTTCAATACAACACGTTGGTTCATGGGGAGAGTACGTCGCGGGTGAAATCGCAAGTTGTTATAGGTAAATATTGGGGATTGTAATGTCTCCTTATTGAAATTTAGAGTAATATCGGGGAACTTGTTTGATGGAAACGAGAGAATAGGGGTATATGTTTGTTGCATGGGAGGTTTAACCATTAGGTGGTCCAAGGGAGTTAATCAGATTTACTATGGTGTGGTTCGTAGTATTGGAGTTTGTGGTTGCAGGTTTGATTTTGTGGGGAACTTGGGTGATGAGGTATTGTGTTGGTATTTTTTACTCATTTGGTTTAGAAGGGAGGACCAAGTTATATCACAGGTTAAGAGGCAAAAACATGTGTTTCTTAGTTGGTATGTTAATTGTGTGTGATTAACGCATGTTCTTTAAACTATTGTAGATACCCCTGAAGAAGGTTTATCAATAACCGAAATGCATTGGATGAACTGTATAAGATGGATGAATGAAGTTTATACGTGCTTGTGAATAGGCCCGGATGGGCAATTCCTGTGCAAAGTAAAATGCGTGAAAAAATAAAACTTTATTTCTTTGACGTGACGGACAAACATGGATAAAACATTGAGAATGAAATGGATGAACTTTGAGAATACTATTGAGTACGTGGTTATTTCGTTCACAAAAGTGTATCAGGCTGTGCACCTCTTCTGTGACAGGCAAAGTTGTGTGTCACTTTCTTGTGATTAAGTTCTATGCTGCCATTTATGGTACCTGTTCCTGATAGCAACACGGATGTGCAGCTGGATAAATCTATGTCCTTTTTCTCGCTCCCTATGTTCCCTAAATTCTCCATGACCAAGTCACAGTGCATAACGCATATGGTAAGAAGGTGATGTGCAGTTTCATTAAATGGCACATACAATATTAAGGATTCGAATACACATTATTACTTCCAGAGTAATACAATGTATAGTATCAATGCAGATGTTCAAGGGACATTAGTCATACCGGATTGAGAGGTGCAGCCGACCGTAGAGGGACGGCGGTGGGTGACACCCCAAATGCACGCAGCAACAAGGCACGAAAAAGCACACCAAAACAGAGGGTGCGTGGCCACATATACGGTCAAAAAGGTGACTGGGAAAAGCGGTAACCATTATTGTCACCTGTGTGAAGTGGATCCCAACCACCCACACCGGATAATGTGGGCATTGTAGCCCCAAAGAAACGGGGGGATCTCCAAGGTTTAACAATAAATATCTTCAGGGGGGGGACATAAAAGGGCAATTGCCCGAACCAGTTCCTTGAGATGCCTCAACGGTAGGGACACTTAAGGACAAATATAAGGGGTAAGAAATGGTCAGTGCAGGTAGGACATGGCACTTTCAGCCCAGGCATGGCTACAGGGTCACGAATGGCAGACATTTGGTAGAAAGTGAAGCCTTGAAGCCACGACTCGCTGTACCAAGTAATCGATAGGTGTCACAGCAGTGGACAAACATTGATATATGGCAACCATTAAAGAGACGTTATGACTTTATGGATGAAGCATTGCAAGTTATTTCAGTTATGGTTATTAATATGCAATAAAGATAGGATTACACTGTAGGACCAGTTATGAACTGTATGCCTTACATTGAAATGTAAGATAAACAAAGAGATGAGCATGTTAATGAACGATGCTATTGTGATAACTTATGTACCAGCTTATGATGTCACTAAACTGTGGCGGTTCTAAAACCACAAAGGTCTTGGGGTGCATGATTGATAGGAGAAAGTGAATGGCGGGATGGCGCGTGGGATGCTCAGAAAGCTGGGGGTGGTGGTTTATATTTTATTAGTACTATTGATTGCGGGCAGGGTCCATCAGTCATGTGAAGCATAGCCTTGAGTGTATCATGCTGCCCACTTAGTAAAGCTTTACCATTGTCATTTGTTTAAATAACGTTCTATGAAAGAAAGGTAAAAATATCCTGAGCATTCTAAATCCAGCCAGTATCCATTGTTTGATGCATCTTGCAGAGAACATCTTAATCAATCTTTCCATTCTACAGACAAAATGTGTTTTTAACAAATGTAATTGTGTTTTTTTGTAAACTTTTTTTTTTTACCTAGAACCTATATATTTTCATCTTCTTTTTCTCTTTTCAGCAACTAAACATAATGGTACATTATTTTATTAATGTTTAAAAAAAGATTACCTTGTTTTCCAAAAACAGCTTTTTCAGGGCTAACTGCTCGAATTAAACATGTAAAATATGAAATCCACAATGGCTTACATGCGTAATGTTGTGCAATCTTGCCATCTCGGGGTTTGAGTGAGATTTACAAACCACTGGGCCCAAGGCCTCATAGTTTATGCTGTCTTCAGAAACCCTAGATGGCAATATAGTACCATGTTGCACAATATATATGGGCCAAAAATGCTGAAATTATTTAGGAGATACTTTTTATCAATATATCTGATAGGTGCACCCAATTCCATAAATATCCAACATAAATTCTCTAATTTGAAAGCTTAAAGCCTAAAATGACATCAAAAGAAAGATTCAACTATGAAGCTGGGCACTGACTAGTGTAAAAAACATGAATTTGCTTTATGATGTGTACATCCTACAAACGAATTGGGTAATGAATTCCAATAAATCAGTGTTTAAATTAACGATGACACTGTACACCGTATTTATATGCAGAGGTGCACCTATGGCTGTGTAATATATGAACATTCATCTGTGATTTAAACTGCTGTGTACCTTAAATGTGTTCAAGGGCAGAGGCAACACGACTTCAGCTTTCATCCAACCATTGTCAGTTGATTGGTTGTTGATTTCCATAAGTACCTTTTCTTCCTACAAAACACAAAAATACGTGGTAAAAACAAGTAGTAAACTGCACACTTTAAAGGATGTTACTGGCATTAACCACTGTAATCATTTACCTTGATTTGCTACCGCGAGCTTTCACTCTTTTTGCCTTTGCAATCAATACGTTTACAACAATGTGGACACTAGGTGATGGAGCGCATATGCACGTTCAGGCAAAACATGGTTGAATTAGGGCTTAAATTGACACTCTTTACTTGTTGCAATTGTTAAAGGCCTTTATGGACCTCTAATTGGCACTTTAAGATATAGAGCCAGCTATACAAAGGGTTTTAATGGTCCCCACCTCTTGGTTTGGTATAGCAGAGGGTTTGTGAATGCTGACACATTTTTTTTAATGTACTAAGCTCATTTAATGATTCTAAAAGATTTTCCAAGACACCATACCCTACTTATCTGTATTTTGAAGGGACGGGTTTATGACGACTCTTCAAAATATCAGTTTCATTAATGTTTTGCAACCAAAATTCAGTCACAGAATGTTATTTTACCGCCACTTTAAAGGAGGTGGTAACCCATTCACATTCATGTGAATATGGTAAAAAAATTGTTTTTAAAAAATTGGCAGTCGTCGTTTGGACCATTGCCCAGTCTTTTAAATAAAGTTTAAGCTTTTCATTTTGTTTTTTAAACAAATCCAATATCTCTGAGGAAAATGGGCTGCTTAAAAAATGATTCCTTAAAGGCACTCACAGACATGGTGATCTTTTGACCCCAGCAGACCACCATCCCAAGGATGAAAGGGAATTATAGTAGGTTCCCAATTTGTGACAAACCTCATTAATATTCATGGTGTAAGTCAAATTTGAAACCACTATGATTTCATATTTTATTAACCAAACTATTAGCAAATAGATCGGTTTGGAAAACACCAATGCCTAAGGTAGAAGAAGATGAACAATTTGCAACCACTTTTACAGAATGTTCCTCATACATAAAGACTCTAATTTCTTAAGGTGCTGTATGATTAGTTCTGATGATTTATTTCTGTATACTAATCACTAACATGCCTCCCACACAATACTTTATCAACAAAAGGCCATCATATTGTTTGAATTCCAGAGGCTCAATTTCACCACATCGCACTGTACTCTACACCGACTAATCAACAATACTGGGCTGGACGTTTAGGAATTTCAACCTACACACTGGAAAGTGTAACACACTACATAACTTTGAATCCTAGAGGCAAAAACCCACCACTCTCAGAGGCATGATTCAGTAGTTCACCAGGGGTAGCAGCTGCTACCCCATGATTGATCTCCAATGCACCTAGCACTATTCTTCTGACCCAAAGAAAGTGGGAGTTAATACATTCCCACACATGTTGCAAAATAGAATGCATAAAGTCAATGCCTTTGCTACACCGAAATATGCAGACCCAGCCTCTGCTGGGTCAGCTCTTTCCTCCCAGGATGTACCCTGTCCGTAAGCCTGGCCCCGTAATCATCCTGTGCCTCCAGCCTGATCTGTTGAGTTCTACAAATCTCCTTGCTCAGCCCAATGCTCTTAAACGCTGTTAGAAATGGGATTTCTGGTTGGCTAGGTCAAGCACCTCAGCCAGGCAGAAACCACCACTCTAGTCAGGGCAATGGAGTTACATACTGAAGATAATCCCTGCTCACCCCCTTTGTAGCTTGGCAGAGCAGTCAGGCTTATCCCAGAGGCAATCTGTAAAGCATTTGCGCAACACACTCCCACAGCAGCAACACACGAGGCACACCGTAAAAGAAACTCCACACAAGGTTATATACAAAATAACCTTTGCATTACTCTTAAAACACATTAGAACATAATCACATATGTACACTTTGCCACCTGGCACTAGGTATTACTTTTCAGGGGGATTATATACATTACAGGGCCAATCGGGCCACTGTCGTCACCATTAGAATCACACCAGTAGTGAAAGATAAACACAAACAGTAACTGCTGGTAAAGGCACTTAGCATAAACTCCTAAGGCATACAACCTAAATTAGCAGTGCCCCACAGTAACACTAGTAAGGTGCACACATCACCCAAGGGCCTTACACCCCACCAGAACACAAGGTGATTCCCAGGCCAACTGGGCTTCCTTGGGGCCTGTCTTGGGCTGTCCCGTAATGCCCTTGTCCAACAATCAGGGCTCTTCTATCATGAAGCCCCCACTGGCCCGTACTTTAATGGGGGCAAGGGTGCAACTCATCCTTGTTTTTCTTATGTAAAAGAAATGTCCCTGTCGTTGCAGCTGCCCGAAACCTGCTGGCACAGCTTTGAGAAACTGGCACCAACAGTGTGCCTTGCCAGCTCCGCTTACCGGGGCTTCTTCTTCCTTGTTGCAGCCAACCACGATCTGGCGGTGTAGCTGTCAGCACAGACAGGCACCAACAGTGTGCCTTCCAAGCCCCACTCACTGGGGCTTCTCTTTGTGGCAGGCAACAGCCAGGAATAGGGAGGACACAGAGGCAGGGAGCCTGTTAGGCTCTGTCTTCACTTGCCGTCACACTGGGCTCTCCCCCCAACCAGGCGTAGACCTCGTCTGACTTCTGGTGGCCTTCCCGAAGCAGCTGGACCTGCCCCAATGGTGTCAGTGATCACTATGCGAATGGAACATACGGGGCTCTCCACTTCCTCATGGGAGCTCTGCCTACGGTCAGGCGTCTTCCGCCTGACTTCTGGTTCGGCCGCAGCCCTCGTTTATGAGCCAAGTTGGAGCCCCCTTTCTGGGCTTTAGAAATATAATTGCCAAGCGCCCACAACGCGCTCCTGGTGTGCGGGCACGGCACTGAGGGGCACCATCAGGATAAGGTGCTCCTCACGCTCCCAGGTGGTGCATCAAGCACAGCACTCACCTCACGCTGCTGCTGCGGTACGAGCCCACACTGGGGACTTAGGTGCATAGGAATCCTGCAGCACTCACACCTGCTGACACCAGCACAGAACAGGCAGCACTTCTTCTTCAGAAGGGCACAGGCATGCCACCACAAAGGGGTTTAAAACACATGAGCAGTCCTTTCCTCCAGCCCCAAAGTCACACACGGCAGAGCTGGGCCCAGACAGGCCAGCTCACAGGGCGCTCTAGCAGAGGGGCAGTTCATCATGCCGGTTCCTCCTGGTGCCCAGCAATCCTCTTCGCCCAGATCCAAGTAAGCACACCTTTCATGGGGTCACAGCCCCAGTACTTATACTATATCAGTCTTTGTTCTCCCCTGGCACAGGGCTCTGTGCCCGGTCCAAACCAGTTCTGGGGGACACTTAATATTTTATTTACAGTGCACAAAACACCTCCTTTGTCAGTGTAGGCTCTGGCCCCAGACACACCACAGGGGGGGCGGAGCCAGCATTGTGTAGTGCAGGCACAGTCCTATTCAGGCCCAGGTGCTACTCCTCCCACTACTCCAAATGCAGATCAGGCCCATTCAGCTGAGTGCTGACTCACCCAGCCACTCTGGAGCCATTGCACCTCCCCAGCCTCTGTCACTCCAGAGCCAGACTTGCAATACACAACAGGCAGGCACAAAAACACATAGCACACAGAAATGCCCACTTCTAAAAGTGGCATTTCTAAAATAGTGACAATATATCTGCAAACACTGTTATGCAGCATTTATTGCCACTATTCCAAACATACCAAACTTGCTCATGCAACTCCTCTCAGATCAGGAATTACCACTGAAACACATATCAGTGAATCCCCAATGCATTCCTATGAGAGGGCAGCCTCACAGTAATGAGAAACCAAAATGGCTGTTTGTCACTACAAGGACATGTCTCATAATTAAGGTACATGTCCTACCTTTTACCTACACTGCAACCTGCTCATAGGGCTAGCTAGGGCCTACCTTAGGGGTGACTGATATGTAGTAAAAGGGGAGTCACAGACGTGGCACCCACTTTACGTGCCACGTCACAATGGCAGAGGCCTGAGGCAGGTTTGAAAGGCTACTTTGTTGGGTGGTGCAAGCAGCGCTGCAAGTCCACCAGTGGCATCTAATTTACTGGCTCTGGGTATATGAGATACCACTTTACAAGGGACTGATAGGTAAATTAAATACGCCAAACAGGGGTAGACCAATCTTACCATGTTTTATCATAACAAGCACATGTACTTTACATTGGACATCAGTAATAAAGGGGCATATTAACAAGGGCTTTATCTCTGCTTTTTTGGCTTTAAAAGCCAAAAAAGCAGAGATAAAACTAGCACCCTATCAACAACAGGGTGCTAACATGCAAATTTGCATGTTAGCACCCTTTTACTCTACGCTTCCCGTAGCATCTCTAATGAGATGCAAATGGGGCGTTCCAGAGTAAAATAATAGGAGAAATGTCGCTAAGCGACATTTCTCCTATTATCAAGAATATCGCTAACCCTGTTAGAGACAAAAAAAGCAGCGCTAACCGCGGTTAACGCTGCTTTTTTACATCTGGTATTTTTCTGACTTAGCCATGATATCCTATGGAAGGAGGATATCATGGCTAAGTTTGTCTGTCCCTATCAACAAGCTAACGTGAGATTATCGCTGGGTTTCCAGCGATAATCTCACGTTAGCCACTTAGCGTGAGGATTTTTATCGCTATTGAGATAAGCGTTGCTAATAGCACGCTATCTCAGTGATAAAAATCAACGCTAGCCGGCGATAATTATCCTAGCGCTAAGTGCGCTGAGCGATAATTATCGCCGGTTGTTGTTGATATGCCCCAAAGTGCCCAGAGTCCTAAAACTACCAACACCAGGTCAGACAAATGCCAGGAGGAAGGCAAAAAGTTCAAGGATGACCTTGCAAAAAGTGCCAAGTCCAATAAAGAAACGCCTACATGGATTGCTCATTGGCATTGGCTACTCCAACAGACTCCACATTATATCCTGTGTAGATGGCACTCAGCTCATTCTCTAGCGACACCTCCAACACTTACTGAAGTTCACCAACTCACTGGCAGAAGTTACAAACCAATGAGGAGGAGATGCCTGAAATCAACTCCTCTAAAATGGTAGTGGTCCCCTTCGAACTCCACAAGAGACCTAGGGGCATATTCTCAAGGACCTATCGCCAAGTTATCGGCACTTCATCGCAGCCAAAGTCGCAATAAATTTATCGCCTCATTCACAAGCTGGTGCAAACAGCGGATATCACCAGTTTTCCGGTGACAGCATCCACAAAAAACATCGCCACGGATGACCCCGGCAACTATCACTAATGAGATGCAGAGTAGGCGTTCCCAAGGAAAAAGCCGCGACAACACCAAACCTCAACATTCTCAGCGACCAGCCAGATTGGTGATAAGATCACAAAACATGCAATAAGGTGCGTTAGCAGCAGGAAATTAACACCTGCTCTGACCTGGTGCAAAGTTGGATAACGACCGGCACCAGACAAGGGAGCCCAGACCACAGCCACACCTGAAGTCAAACAGATGCCATGGAGCCACTGATCATGCAGCTCGGAGCCCCAACAGGGCCACAACACCCACCGCAACCACCCCCAGGTCCGCCACCTCCCCCGAACTCCCCCCCGGACCACCACAGAGGCAGCCCGGACAAAGACAGCGGACCCTCAGGAAACGCACCAGCCTCACAGACCCAACACCAGACAAGGTTATTGCCCACTACAGGCTCAAAAGGACAACCATCCTACACATCCTGACTATCAGTGCCCAACAGGCTGACAGCACCAACACAGCGGACAACCAACATCCCACCTCAGACAAAGCTGCTGGCTGTGCTGCATCTGTTGGCCCCTGGTACCTCCCAACCAACAAGCGACAGAGTTGGAGGAGTCTCACAGCCAGCCCCATCCAAGTCCCTCACACCTGCCCTGGATGCCATCATCAGCCTGATACCCCAGTACCTATACATCCCCCACAATGCACAGGAACAGCTGGAGACCAACCAAGGACTATACGCCGTAGCTGTATTCACGCACATTTTGGGGGCAATCGACAGCACACATGTCCACTTGTGCCCCCTGGTGACACTGCACACAATCACCTCAACAGAAAGCACATGCATTCCATCAATGTGCAGGCAGCAGTTGACCACCGGGGAATTGCCGTCAGCAACTACCCAGGCAGTGTGCATGAATCCACTTCTACCGACAGTCCACCATCAACCGGCACTACCAGGATGGCACCCATGGAAATGCACTGCTTGTTGGGAAGTACCAAATGAACACACCACACAACTCAACTCCACAACCATGCAACTCACAACACTGGGAATGCACACATTACAAACTCACATACAACATGCCCAACAACATGCCCACCCACCAGACATGATAGCACAACTTTCTGTGGCAACCTGGGCTAGCCACGTACATGAGCCTTCAATGGTATGGCACATCAGCCACACAATAGCAGATTGTGGGGAGAGGTGGGAACCAGGCATGTGCGAAGGAGGCAAGTGACCCATGAATGAGAACATACACAATGGCAAGTGTGGCGTGGATATGATGGCCAGACTGTAGTATGCAGACCACACCCATATCCATGTCGGCATACACCGCTGGTGTATGGAGTGTAGTAGACAGTGGACGTAACCATGTCACCCCAGCCAGTGGGGAAGATTGTGGGAATGTAGCTTGTTATGTCCCCCCCTGTAAGCGTGAGCGGAGTGGGCTGGCCCGGCGTAGGCTAGGCCAGCGTAGGGGTGTGAATAAAAAGCACAAAGCCCTAGGCGTGGTTCTCTTCTGGAATGCCCAATGTCTCTGTCAGGGTGGTGCCTCTCACCCCGCCACAATGCCGATGCCGTCGTCATGAGCGGTGTGGCCTGCAATCCTGTGCACCTGCCGTACCCCGGGCTGCTGGTCCCAAACCCGTCTTGACCAGGCCTCACTGCTCACCTGCCGACACTGGCGGGTGTCAAAGAGAAACCCACCACGTGCCGATGCAACCTCCAAGCCCGAGGCCTGCAACCTTGGCAGCCTGCTCAGACCATCACAGCCTCCTCGTGCAAGGCCCGCAGTCCTACTTTCTCGTTGACGTACTCCACCAGCATATACAACGGACAAGTAGGTCACACATTCGGAACTGAGTCTTGATTACACAGTGGCAGAGTACATATTAATGGCTTATTCTATGTCACTATACTCCCTTCGGTGTGGTGCCACCAAGTCTGTGTATAGCATTCCAACCACAAGTGTCTGTGGGCCCTTACAGACTACTGCCCTCGGCCCACACTACACTCGAGTAGGTCACAAATTTGGAACTGAGTCTTGATTTCATCATGGCAGAGTTCACATCATTGCACGCCCGGAGAGGTGTAAGAGGAAGACGCATTTCAGTCTGCAGGATAAAAGGATAATCTCAACGGAGGTGACCAAGCTCTACCAACAACTGCCCTGGTCTCACTACCTCTGTGCATCACAAGCCGATGACACGTGCTTGTGGGCCCCTGCTGACTACTGCCTCTGGCCTACACTGCGGTCGAGTAGGTTACACATTTGGGACTGAGTCTTGATTATACAATGTCAGAGTACACACATTAATGCAGAGTTTAATACCCTATACTCCCTTCGATGTGGTGCCACCAAGTCTGTGCATAGCATTCCAACCACACGTGTCTGTGGGCCCTTGATGACTACGCATGCGGCCTACACTGCGGTCAAGCAGGCCTCATACCAATCCAATCCAGTCCTTACCAGGCAGGACACGGCATCGTCGCTGACTGAACACCCACTCGCCTCTGGTGCTCCTACCTCCATCAACCACAAGTCACCCCCACATGCCATTTCAATGTCGTGTGTTAGAGTTGCAGGAGGAGCTCGCTGGACAGCGGTTGGCCTGTGCTGACCACTGCCTCGGGCCTACACTGCGGTCGAGTAGGTCACACTTTCAGTACTCAGTCTTGATTCATTAATGGCAGATTTGATATCATTGTACAGGCCTCATCGCAGACTGCATCCCCTTTCATCTCCGGTGCCACTAAGTCCATTCCCCGACATCCATGGACACTTTCTTGTTGAACTTTGGTGGCGAACGAGTCCATGGTCTGGGGTTTGCCGTCATCATCATGTCGGTGATACTGACTTTGTGGCAGAACCGTGGCAGTAGCATTCCACTCCTTCATTTGCCGCTTCCGGATGGCTTCTACCCTCTGCATCATGCCCTGGAGGACACCTTCCACTGTTCCCCGCAACCCTCCGCCACATTCACCTTGGACATCGATGAGGACCTACTCAGCTCGCGTGGCCCTATCTCACTGCACCGCAAGTCACCGACCCGTGGCGGTGTGCCTGTGCCAGCCAAAGTGCATCCGGGGCCACTAACTCTGTGCAGCTCAAGTCAGGGAACCTGTCTGCTGAGATATTGGATGGCCTCTGAGATGATGGGCTTGGGTCATCAATGCCATGTGTACGTGGACCCGCATTGTCCGCTGCCTCCGGACTCAACTGCGGTCCACCAGGGCTCACACATCCAATCGAGTCCTGACCGGCCCAGACGTCGCACTACCGTAGGAGGCACACGCCACCACCGCCAGGACCACCTCAAAATGCAAACTGCCAGTGTCGAAAGTGTCTTACTCGCAGACTATCAGAGTTGGTCACACTTGTCATGGATGCCATCATCTGCCTGATACCCTGCTCAGCACTACAGGTGCCACTAACTCAGTGCACCACAGCTCATGGACACTTCTGTTTGCTCATTGGGTGACCTCTGTACTTGCTCCGGCTACCACCATGATGCTCCGCAGTTGTCTCTGTAATGCTGGTGTTTTCTGTTTCCGTTTTAATGGTGTTCACTGTTGTAGTTGTTGCCAGCACCAACCACTCCTTGCGGGCTGGCTTACACTCACCCCACACACATCCAGCACAGGTGTCACTGTACATGTGACCCTGCCAATAAAGGGGCAGGGCGCACATGCCTGTAGCCAGTCCCACAAACTATCTGCGGGTGTCCGTGAGGTCATGATGTATGCAAGGGGTCCCTACAACATTACATTGTGCTGTGTACAGCGGACGCAACCATGTCCCCGATGGCAGCGGGTAGGACCTTGGACATGTAGCATTGTCGTCACCCACTCTATACTTAAGGGGAGTGGACTGGCCCATCACACGGAGGTCCGGCATGGGTGTTTGAATGATAATTCCGGGGCTCTGGCGTGGTTCATTTCAGGAAATGTGCAAATGCATGTGTCTCTGTCGCAGTGTGGGTCTCCTTTTGTCACGTGGTTTTAGGCCACTCCCTATTTACAGTGCTAAGTTAGCTTAATCACGTTAGCTGTTGGAGGACCATCTTGTTGCTTTCGCTGCCTTTGCACCCGACACTGTTGTTACATGTTATTACTTTGAGAAATGCAGACTCGCTCTTGTCTCAAGTGAATGTTATTTATACATCCTTAACAGTTGCTAGTGCCCTTGGTCTGTACATCGAGTAAAGAACTGTTCTAGGACACTAGACGGTGCCGACTGATTATGTTCAGGGTGATCGTACCACTGTTTAGTCACAACATGCACGCAGCTGCAAATACCAGAAAGTCGAGGGCTTTAATAACACAGCGCAGCATATTGTTAGGGCATTCGATAGAAGAGCTGTTGCAGAGAACACTGAGCTGATCCTGTGATGTGATACACCTGAGCTGATCTATACGGTATGGGGTCCCCTATGCAAGCCTATGAGACCTTCTCATAGTCTAATAATATTTTATTAGTAACTAGAGAAAGGAGGGTGGTTATTTTCCACTGTCATTATAATATGATCGCTCCTTTTATATTCTATGGTATTGTAACAATGTTAATGGTAATGATCTTAACCATTTGTCTACTTATGTTAGCCAAAGTATTGTATAACAGGACTCGAGGTTTATGAATAAATTCTTTAAACTTTACTGTGTCTTAGTTATTCTGTTGTGGACTAATATATATGTGCAAACGGGTATTTCGGGTTCCCACCATTCCTGAGAATAACTAAGTCGCTTGTTCTGGGTTGTCTATACATTGGGACCGCCGAGCTAAATCTCGGATAACGAATGTGACACTAAGCTAGTCGGATAAGGGGTTCTTAGTTCTGAGGGGAGTTTCTGGTACACCAAAATTCTCTAAGGTTCTGGTTTCCTGCGCATAGTTCTGTGCATACGCAGAATCCCTACAACATGGCGCACCTAACGTTTGGTCTTAATATCTGAGATGTCTTAGTAGTGCTTTTTATTAGTCCACAACGCCCTCACTCTGGTTTCCGGATAACGGGAGTGACGGCTTAACCTACCTAGGTTTTAGGCTATAGGTTCTTTCAAGCTTGATAATAAAAAAGGTTAAACTAATATAAGCCCAAGTGCTACTAAAGATCTCGTTGTATCTTTTATTTTAAGTCCTTATGGCGGTAGAAATTCCCGCTCATAGTAGGGTGTCTCTACGTGCTCATTTGAGGACGTACGGGGTGCCCGATGACGGGATGGCAGTAGTATTTGTCGTGAGTGCAAGTGCTACTTACCCTTATGAGTTGTTTTACTCTTGGGTTACCTTTGAGGCTGTGGAAGACGTTGATAAAACGTTCCACAAATACACTGCTACTCAGGTGCCTCTACATTATACCCCATATATGGCATTAGAAATTCCTATTTCTACCTGGCAACACACTATTTGGTTTAATGGCGCCCTCCCCCACACGGTCACCCCGGCGAGACCTTTGAAGGAGCTACTTGGCCGGTGCTGGCCGGACATACACCTCATCCACGCTACCTAACGGTAGGAGTGGATAGCTTACGTGTACTGCACACGACCCTGATTACGGTCCATAGGGCGTTAGTGCAGTATGTGTTGCGCACTGTACAGGTGGGGGCACCTGCAGTTGCGGGACACGGGGCTGATCACCATCATGCGGTTGTGATCAGTCCTGTAATGGTAAACGCGGTTGTTGGCAAGCGCCCCCAGAATAAGGATGAGTATCCTTATTGGCTTGCAGAGAAATTCGATCAACTAGAAGCCGTGTTTCCTAACACTAGTCCTGTGGATAAACACAGGATACTCACTATTACTTTGCCAAAAGAACTAGTCCCAGACATTGTCGATTGTGACAATTGGGGCAAGGTCTTTGCAGCGACCTATTCGAAGTGCTTCGGCACTACGTCTATGTCGGTACTACCTTCCGTTATCAAAAAAGTCCAGGAGGACCATGGGGCGGAAGCAGCTATTGAGTTGGGAATGCGGCTTATCGACAGCTTCGATGTAGTATGTTCCATGATCATGGGAAATCTCAAAGGAGATGCCATGCAGTTTCAAGTGGGAAACATGATGGCGCTTATTGCGGATGAAGATAAGCCGAGGGAGTTTGCAAAAGTTATTGCAAAGGCCTATAGGATGGTTGGACGTAGTGCCCTAGGCGTGAAACCCGTCATCAAGATTCCTGATGTAGTACAGCATACTAAAGTGAGTTCGTCTACAAAAGATGATAAACCCAACTTTCCAAAACAAAATTGGAGAAATAAAAAACAAGATAAACAGCAACAGAAACAGGAGACTCGTCCCGCGTCCCCAGTTCAGGCGTATGTTGAACGCACTTATGATTTGCGTGATCGTTCTCGTATTAAGTCACCTGATAGGTTTCAGGTTCCTGACCAGCGCTCTCCTCGTTCTTCACAGGAATCAGCGGCTTCACACTTTGTTGGAGGAGACCGTGGGAGAGGCAGGAGTGCTCAAGGACGTGACCAACCTCGACAAGCGGACGTAAAAGGCAAGCAGGAGGATTCTGCACGTCCGCGTCCTCCGTTTCAGAAAAAGAAAGTTGCTGCTATCTCAGCGAAGTATGCCTCAGATGGTGCGGACGCAACTTCTGAACATGAAATGGGCTTTGACGCTGCTAGACAGCGCGGCGGAAGTTACAGTAGTGCGGGGAGCACTGCGTCCATTTCTGGAGGCGACAGCAACTAAAATCTATGTAACAGTAGAAACTGCTGATACTCGCGTAGCCCCCCCTGAGAGATTATTTGACGTAGTTCTAAATATTGAGGGTGACATACAACGAAAAATTAACGCGGTATTTTGGGATAATCTAACGACCACCTATGATATACTTTTGGCGGAGAAAGATTGGCCCCCGGCTTTCGTTCTAAATGCTCCAAGGGGGGAAGAAGTTATTCTTCCTTCTTTTGGACACGTAGTGCCCAAGGAGGAGTCTGAGAAGTTAGCCGAGGAGTGGGCGCGGGTGCTTGCACCTGCGTTGTATCGTAATCAGGTGGGGTGGGATAAAAGTTCTACCCTCCACGAATTTCCATTGCGGTCCGACCCCCAGCCACAACCCCAATACCCTATGCGACGTGAGGCTAGGTCTCACGTCGCGGCTATCCTTGAACAATTGGAATATCAGGGTGTAATTGAAACGTGTGTGTCATCCATGAATAATCCTTTATTCACTGTAACGAAGCCTGACGGATCGTACCGCCTAGTTTTGGATTACCGGCACTTAAACTCACACTGCCGGAATTGTGCGGTGCAAAATACCCATAGTTCGGCTCTCGTTGATAGTCTTGTGAGAAAAAGGTTCAAAACCACACTCGACTTGTCCAATGGTTTTTATTGCCATAACATATCCCCTCATAGTTATGAGTGGACCGCTTTTACTTCGGGTGGTAAACAAAAAGTGTTCAAAAGGCTCCCAATGGGCTATAAAAATAGTCCTGGAGTATTTGCTGCCCGTGTGGTCTCTCTCTTGGAGATAGTAGACCCGGAGGCATACTCGTACGTTGATGACATCTACTTGACAGACGACGAGTTGCTTCCACACCTTGCTCGCGTGGACAACATAATTTGTATGTTTGCGGACTTTGGTTACAAGTTTAACTTTAGGAAGTCCCACATTGCCGAGTACACAGTTTTATTCTTGGGGTACGAACTCAACAATGAGGGCCGAGGCTTGGCTCCGCAGTTCCTTGAGAAATGCGCACGCCTTCGTATCCCTACGACACTGAAACAACTTCAATCGTTGCTGGGCTTTCTGAATTTCGGTCGTACCTACATTCCTGAATATGCCAAGACATTATATGCCTTGGTACAACCTACTTTTACCAAATCTTGCTGGCTGCCAGAGCATTCGGCTGCATTGCACTCTTTGCAGTCTGACCTTCTTACTGCGATATATTTACAAACTCGTGATAACCACAAAAACCTGGTCATTAGAATTGTGCCGGGTGCTGAGGGGTTCACGTACTTAACATACAATGAAGGCGACACTGTCCCCATTGCTTACAAATCTCATTTATATACTTCGGCTGAAATGCGTTTCTCCACTGTCGAAAAAGTTTTGACAGCAGTTCAGATGGCAATCCTGAAAGAACGAGCGCTATCACAGGGGAAACGCATGATGGTGGTGACACCATTTCCTGCCCTAGAGGCAGTCACTAAAGCAAGTGTGCCGAATTCTAAAGCTTTGCATCCACGGTGGATACAATGGGCAACCTCCTTAGCCTCACCTGATGTCGAATACATTTTTGACGCAGGACTTCAGACTCAGGAGAGTTTGGAGTATGAATTAGTTCATCCGGCTCCACTTACATTGCGCCCGTTGGAGGAGTTCCATTGTGTCATATACACTGACGGGTCCGCGCAACCCGCAACTGGATCAAGGCACGCTTATTCAGCGGCTTGCGAAATTGTTGTTGGTACTTTCGTGAATGGTGAATTCGTTCAGGATGCGGTGCATACGCAGACTTTGGGTGATTGTACCGCACAATTGGCGGAGCTTAGAGCTCTGGTGCTTGCACTGGAGTTTGCTGATTATAAAGTCACAACTCTTATAGTGAGTGATTCTTACTATTGTGTACAATCTTACAACGACAATCTGATGTTTTGGATTGCGAATGGATTTCGTGATTCGAAAGGTGGCACAATAAAGCATAAAACGCTTTGGGCTAGGGTGTCTGAACTGAAATGCAGTCTACCCCTTGTGAGTGTTATTCACACTCTTGGTCACCAACGAGTTGGTGTCCATGCTGTCGGTAACAGTTTGGCTGACGAGGCAGCTAAAACAGCAGTGGCAACATACTTAGTAGCAGCAGTTACAAGATCCAAAAGTAAGATCGATGATGACATCTTGGCAGCTATTGCTGCTTCAGAGACTGGGGAAAACTTCCCTAGAGGTTTCCCTTCTCGATACCATTATCACTTAAGTCCTGATAACGTCCCGTTAGTGAGGATTAATGATGTTGGGGATAGGGTTATTCCCAATTCGGACTGCAGACCTGCATTGGTACAAGCTGCGCACGAGGGTGTTGCGTCAGCGCACGCCGGAGTGTCCGCAACTGTGTCACTGTTGCAACAGCGTTATTGGTGGTACGGTTTGTACAAACATACACGGACTTATGTCCTCAATTGTGGAATTTGCCAACAAATAAAGCCATCTACGGTGGCACGTCCACCACAAACGCAGCTGCACATTTCTAAGCAACCACTAGCGTGTGTTTATTTAGATCACTGCGGTCCTTTTTCCTCGGACACTGCGTACAAGTATATCTTGGTTGCAGTAGATTCGTGCACACGTTTTCTTTGGGTGTGGCCACACAGGAGTGCTGACGCCAGGACTGTCATCAAAGCATTGCGTGTCTTTATAGGGAGTTTTGCATGTGGCACCCTTCACTCTGATCAGGGCCCTGCGTTCGCCTCTAAGGCTTACAAAGAAGCTATGAGAAGTTTGGGGGTCCAAGTCAAATTTTCGTCTCCATATCGGCCTGAGGGCAATAGTGTTGTGGAACGAATGAACCGTGACCTAAAGCAATCATTGACGGCCCGGGTGTTAGGTACTGGCAAAAACTGGCTATCCCATTTGTATGACGTCCAGCGTGCACTTAATAATCTCCCTAGAAGGTCTCTGGGTGGGAGGACCCCATACATGATGCTTTTCGGAGTTCGAATGTTTGTCCCTGACCTTGAGGGTCTCGACATGGCGGCGGCAGCCGCGCCTTTTGACTTAGATGACCACTGTACTGTCTTACAGAATCTTCAAGAAACAAGAGACACTCTAGCAAAAGAGCACGTATCTTCTGCGACCGAGGCTGGACTTCAGATTCCGATAGTCGGCTGGCTACCCCGAGTTGGTGATCTGGTCCGTGAAAAGGTGGAGAAGAAGAAGGAGTTTGGACCCTCTTATCGTGCACCAGTGCCGGTGCTTGGAGTTGAGGGTACCCGCACAATTGTTTTGCCTCCACTTCCTGGTCACAGAGACAACAGGTACATTTCGGTTGACAATGTCAAGCTACACAGGGTGGCCGATACTCCATAGTCTGACACCTTCAGTTTCTTGCCCTTCAATGATGCGCAGTGCTGTTGTGGTGCGACCATCTGACGTAGTACCTGAGGTTGCCATTGAAATGCAAGTACTTTCTGATTCTGCTGTTTCACCTGCGGATGGTGCTTTACCTGATGATGCTGAATATTCATATCCTACTGATGTCCCATTGCCCCTTTTGAATTCAACTGACATTGTCCAGTCTAATTCTTCCTTTGGAACTGAATCATTGACTTCCACTGCCCCTTCCAAATTTTCTAAATTTTTTGCCTGGTTCAAGAGACAATTTTTGGTTCCCCCCTGGATTTACATCTGGCTGGTGCTCATTTGCATTTTTTTATTCATGTCCATTGGTTTTGTGGTAGTGTTTTTTAGGTTGATAAATGGACACTACCTGAATGAACGTTCTACAATTAGATTAATTAATGGAACTTTGGCCCCACATTCATCGTCGCACATCATGAAGAGGGACCAGACCTTTGTGAACATCACCGCCTGGCCTGTTCATGATGGAATAGCATGGGATACAGTTAAATTTCAAATTCATGGGCCCACGGAAGTGATAAATGTGCCATCTGTATATCGTGTTTCGATGGGTGATGTGGTTAAGCAAGACATTCGATCTGACGATTGGGATGTTAAAGCTATAGAGACACTTTTTTCTGATTTAAAATACTATGCCGCATTTGATACTGAGGATTTGTATTTGAATAATGAAAACTATGCAGAACAGTTTTGTTATCAACATTATGGCACACATTTTCTTCATAGGGCAACCACATTTCGTAGTTTAGTCAATTTTACGCAGTGGGAACATTGCCCTGCCCCGAAGGTTGGTAGTTCAAAAACAATGGTCGGAAAGTTTTCATATTTTTCAGATTTCAGTGTATCCAATAATGCTTCTTTTTATTTTAAGCTTAAGGACGAACCTGTTTCAAAGGTGCGTTTGACCCACACTAGATTATTGTTTTCCAAGTCCTTTGTGGACGATTTGGCAATTGGAGGGTATGACGTTTGGAAACATACTATTGATCTCAAGTCGGTCTGGGGAACTAAATCTTGGCAAGTACAAGGTACAGAAGCTTTACATCGTGCCTGCCTCATCCCAAACCACATGTTATTTTTAAATTCTACTATTTTTCAGACAACCTGTTTTGGATTGGCTATCTCAAAAAAATTAAATTCCCCCTCGATCCCGGATCTGAGAGCTTATCCTGGTTGGGAAAATCACACAGATCTGTCCCTTACTAGGTTGCAGTCTTTAGTTTCTAATTCCACCTTCAATATTAGTGCATTAGACCCTGCAGGTTGGTTAATATGGCAGAAAAGTTCGGATACCTGTCAACGTAGATTTTTGGGGTTAATTCCCGGGTACATACAGGATAGAGTAGACCCACGTTTTCTGTCCTCACACACTGTCACTACTTACTCGGTAGGTAAATTGTGCCAGTCATGGTTGCAACATTCCACATTAGATTCTGTTAAAATTCACTTGTCACGTTTACATGAAAAAGTTGATTTGAATGATTTTGTTAAAGGTCCAGCATTGGGAAGATCCAAAAGATGGGTGTATGCTGTTTACAACGAAGTATGGAAGTTGTCCCAGATTGAGGCTGCCTCCAGACTCCGTGCTATTGACCAAGCCAATATGGAAAAAGTGTTGGCAGTAATAGATAATAGTATTAATACCTTATCTTCAAGAATATATACATTAGATAACATTGTTTCATCTGTTGTAGATATTGTCCAAGACGATGTGTCGGTTTTATATCATGGTCAAAATCAATTGCGATCGATTATGCAATTTGCTTGGACTTTGCAGACGTTAAAGGCGGGGAAAGTGCCATGGGATTACATGAATATTTCGTCTTTATTCCGCCCATTTAATCTGTCAGCAAAACAACAATTCATGTCTATGAAAGATGCTACATATTCGCTACTGCATATAGAAAAATTAGAACCTTTGCCTTTTTCTGTTGCTGAGTCGGATTATGCAGTGTGGCTCGTACATGGAATGGTAACTTTACCAATTTCTATGTATAAGTTTAGTTCGTGCATGAAACATTATGCCTTAGGCAGATTTGAAAAACTTGGTTCTGCCTTCTTGCATGAAGTCTGGTCTCTCCCATTTACATATCGTTGTGAGAGAGACGGCAAAGAAGTTTATTTGAAGGGTGAGGAGTGTACGTCTGCTCCTGATTATTCTGTAGTATGTAGACATATCCAATTACATGGATCGTGTAATATGAATGCCCCTAATTTAGCTTGCGTTTTGAAGGGCATTCCTGTGCCAGTTATAACGCCGTCATTTACGCTGCTTGCAAATGGTAGTTATCTGCTTATAAATAGTGAGGCTTGCTGTGGGATGTTAGCAGGAATTCCCTATATTGTTTCAGTTTCACGAAGAGTAGTTTGCTGTAATAACGTGCTTTTCCCACCCCCGCAAGGCCGACTGGATATATCCATCTGGCCGACGATTCCAACCTTGAAAGCAGAGTTCAATAGGATGAGCAGAATAAGGGCTCTTTTGTCTCAAAAGGAGGTTGCGTTGACTTCGTCACGAGAAACATTTCTCCTTCAAGTTGCGAACACTCGCACGGAAGTTCAAGCGCTTTTGAATACTGACCTCCCCCTACATTTTGGCACACTAATACACACTATCTTCAATGCTTCTTCTACGACTGGTCTGGTGCACTTTTTTAAAATTGTAGGCTCTGGCCTTGTGACGTCTTTCCAGTCTATCTTTGGTGTAATACCAGCTATTTTTCATTCTATTTTTTCTGGGGTCTTCGGAGGGTTTCCTCTGATACTCGCATTAATTGCTGGCATACTCCTGTTGGTCTGCGCACTACGCTATGGCTGCACGACTTGCGCTACTCGACCACGGATCCAGCATGTTCCATCTGCGTAGCCGGATGTGGGAATCTTATGGAACACTGCCACTGGCTACCTTGAGTGTCGCTTATGGATTGTCCTTCCGATTCCCGTTTTTCACTTGTGTACAGCCTGTCTTTCACTGTCTCGAATGTCCGTTCCAATGGGCTCTGGATATGTGTCTGTCAAACTTGGTGTCACCTGATCTGGATTTTGATCGACTGATGTATCCCCTAGTGGTTCATGAGTTTGACTGTTCTGGAGTCGGGTTTATGGCCTTGGGTGCGGCGCATGGAGTCCTTGGATTATGGGATATCGAGAAAGCAGCAGTTGACTTCCTGGCACGAAGTTACATCGAGATGCCTGCTTCTTGTCCACGTGGAGTGCTTGATGCTCATTTCCCTGTGGAACACGTGTGTTCTTTTTCTTTGCTGAACTGGATGTCCGACAATTTTGCGGATGACTCAAATGATTTTCTACTGGAAGCCGCAGCTGCGTATGCTGCTTATACTTTCCTACATTGACTGCCTGATAGCGAGTCGAATAAAGTTTTTTTTTGTTTTTTTTTTGCCATTTTTTCACAAACGATTGTTGGCTTCTATGGATGATGGATTGTGTTTTTACATTTTTTTCTCTTCCTCTCATTTTTCTGAACTCTCATTTCAAGCTCTTTAGTCTGCATCATTGATCTTGAACTCTGCGTTCTGTAAAAATATTCGCCCCTGGTTATACCGTGGTTCGATCAAAGGGGGATGTCACGTGGTTTTAGGCCACTCCCTATTTACAGTGCTAAGTTAGCTTAATCACGTTAGCTGTTGGAGGACCATCTTGTTGCTTTCGCTGCCTTTGCACCCGACACTGTTGTTACATGTTATTACTTTGAGAAATGCAGACTCGCTCTTGTCTCAAGTGAATGTTATTTATACATCCTTAACAGTTGCTAGTGCCCTTGGTCTGTACATCGAGTAAAGAACTGTTCTAGGACACTAGACGGTGCCGACTGATTATGTTCAGGGTGATCGTACCACTGTTTAGTCACAACATGCACGCAGCTGCAAATACCAGAAAGTCGAGGGCTTTAATAACACAGCGCAGCATATTGTTAGGGCATTCGATAGAAGAGCTGTTGCAGAGAACACTGAGCTGATCCTGTGATGTGATACACCTGAGCTGATCTATACGGTATGGGGTCCCCTATGCAAGCCTATGAGACCTTCTAATAGTCTAATAATATTTTATTAGTAACTAGAGAAAGGAGGGTGGTTATTTTCCACTGTCATTATAATATGATCGCTCCTTTTATATTCTATGGTATTGTAACAATGTTAATGGTAATGATCTTAACCATTTGTCTACTTATGTTAGCCAAAGTATTGTATAACAGGACTCGAGGTTTATGAATAAATTCTTTAAACTTTACTGTGTCTTAGTTATTCTGTTGTGGACTAATATATATGTGCAAACGGGTATTTCGGGTTCCCACCATTCCTGAGAATAACTAAGTCGCTTGTTCTGGGTTGTCTATACATTGGGACCGCCGAGCTAAATCTCGGATAACGAATGTGACACTAAGCTAGTCGGATAAGGGGTTCTTAGTTCTGAGGGGAGTTTCTGGTACACCACAATTCTCTAAGGTTCTGGTTTCCTGCGCATAGTTCTGTGCATACGCAGAATCCCTACAACACTTTGTGGGGTGTAGGTGGTCCCTGATGGGACTTAGACACCCATGTATGTGATCTAGTTCGGCTTCCATGAGCTCTGACCCCACCAGGACCTGTGCGGTTACCTCCTTTTGGCAATCTGACACCTGGCATTGGAATGCGATGTGTGCCTCGGTGGAGTGTTGGGAGCCAGCCGTGGTGGCGGGTGCTTCCTGCTGTGTGGTCTGTGCAGGGGCTGGGGTCTCCTCTATGTAGCTTGACTGCCCTGCTCCTGAGGGTGGGTAGCCTAAGACGTCCATGAGCTGTTGTAGGGCGTCGGTGTCGGAGGTGTTGTTTGTCCCTCTGCAATGTGAAGGGGAGATGCATGTTGACATTGTGTTGACATGTATGTTGGCGCATTGTTCTTGTTTACATGCAGACTATATGACAATGTACATTGTGACTGTTTGGGAGGTGCTGCAATTTGAGGCGGTACAGTGGACATGTGAACTACATGACGTATGTGAGTTTGTACAAGTACATTTCCATCTGACAGTTTCCTGCCATGTTAGATGTGATTCACCTGTTTCTGCGCATAGGCGGACCCAGTTGTGTCCTCTGTTCTGCAGTGTCGGTGTTGCAATTCGTACTACATTGTCGTGGGATGTGCTGTGATTGCTATGTGTTTGTGCTGCAGTGTGTCACGGGGATGAGGGACATGCTCCTGGGTCATTGTGGGTGTGCGGTGTGCTATACGTCGTTGTGCATGTGTGCCATTGTGCCCGTCACCCCTGTCCCCCCAGTCCCTGGTCGTTATTCACTTTGTTGATGTTGTGTCAGGTCCTATCGAGCTGTGTCCATACTCCCAACTCCTTGCACCATCTCCACACTGAGGACTGCGGCCTCCATTTGCTCCTGCTCCTTCTGTGGCGCGCGACTCCCACCTCCAGTCACCGTTGCTGCCTTCCTGTTGGCAGCGGGTTTGTGCTTGGTTTTGGCTTTTCACATCATGCCAGCTCCATAGACCTCCTCGACACTCCGACTGCATTCACGTTTGTCATATTGACGTTCAGTTGATGGTAGTGTTCTGTCACCTCCATGGCGCAGATCTGGTTTTCCTGCGGACTGCACCCAGTCTTCCTCTCCCTCTTCTCCTTGGCCTTCCCTGACACTGTTGTTACTTGCTGGTGGTCTTTGGGACTTGTCCGGGGGCATCCATGGTGCTATGCAGTTTCTTTTGGTTTTGGTGTGTTTTTTTTGTTGCTTTTATGATGCAATTTCCCGCATGACGCGTGGGAATTGAAGGCCTGTTGTTGGTTTTCACTGATTTTTGTATCGCGCTTGACGTCATCGCAGATTTTGTGGCGTTCATGTTTCACATTTTTGCAGTGTTATGTTGACTTCATCACGGACATTTGACGCGTTCTGGTGAGCCTATCGCATGGTACCGCTGGCTTGTGAATACCACGTTAACACGGAGTTATTTTCCCGCGATAGACTGCGATGTGAAGGGTTGTGTTAAGCTTCTTTTGCGGTAGTTATCACACGTTCTTGAGAATATCCCCATAAGTTTCTTTGGAAAAACCTTGAGGAATCGACACATATGACCCATTGCTGAATTTCAGAAATACATAGCTTGCCTGGATTACCCATGGGTTTTACACTGGTTTCAACCGCAAACTGGAAGTAGGTTGAGATGACAAAAAATAGGAAAAATGGGCTATTCCTTTGAAAAATGCCAAATCTCTGATAAAACAATTTTTTTTTTTAAATCAGCTCTGTATGTTCTTGAAACCATAATGATGGTGGCTTGAGCACAGCAAGCCAATCATTGATGCAATTTATATGAAAAAAACAGACACTTATCCAGAGCACTTTTTTCCTATTTTTTTCCCAAAACTAAAAATGTTGCTATATTTTGGAAAATGTTCCTGTCCCCTCCAGAGCAATCAGCAAACCCTGGGTACCTTTAGAGTCCACAGGGTGTTGGAAAAAAAACTACACAAATTTAGTTTGGATACCTGATGTGCACATAAACGTTACTGAAGCCTGAGCTTGAACTACCCCAAATAGCCAAAAAAGGGCTAAGCAGTTTAGTCCCAACAACTAAGGGGTTATTGAATGCATGCACATTCGGAGAACATGTGTTGAAAAACAACGCTGTTTGCAAAAAAATATTGCATTTCTAATAAATGCAAACCACATCCATGTATTACTTTTCCTGCTCTTCAAAGAAAGTGTGATTGTGAAACATAAAATATAATTCAAAAAGTCTATGAGCTGAATTAATATTTGTGAAATCATGCACAGTTTGAGTAATCCATTTCTCAAATGTATAGATTGTGAACAACTGTTAAGATATTTAACCTCAAGGCAAGATAGCTGCACTGCCACTAGTATAACATTTATAAGTTGAAAAAACTGTGACACTTACTACTAAAGATGTCACTTTTGTAAAACATAATTTTTTTACTTGTTAATCAAAACAGAACATAGTTCTGCAATACATAGTATGTAGTATTTTACTGATGTTCAGTATTATTGTGTGTAAGTAAAGAGATTCCATTTCCTTCATAATTTGCATTGATGTCATGTTGTGAAGATTTTTATGGTGCTCCTATGACCCGAGTATAGTGGAGTTTATGAAGAGGGTGATACCCTCACTGGGATCTAACAATAAAGCTTTGCTTTCTATTTCTTTGGAAATTATAGGAGAGAAGAGGAAGATCTAAGGTGTAATGGGTCATTATTCCAGGCTTTAGGATCCAGGTAAGAAAAGGCGCAACCTCTGGCTCTTTGGATGCAGGGAACATGAGTGAGGAGGAGGTTTGTGAAAAATAGGTGTCTCTTCAAAGAATGAAAGTTGAAGTGGGTGTTCAGGTATGTGGTGCCTTGATTGTTTGATGTGTTATTGATCAGGGTGAGGAGATTGAAGAGGGCACGTTTGTGTATGGGAAGCCAATGGAGGTCTCTGAGGTGTTTGCATATGTGAGTGGGTGGTTAAGGACCAGTCTCACTGCTGTGGTTTCAATGATCTGGAGTCTTTTGGTGAGTTGTGTGAGGATTCCGATGTAGAGGGTGTTATTGTAGTCCAGTTGTCTGGCTATCAGTGCTTGAGTGATGGAACTTTCTTCAGGACTTTGAGGCGACGACATTGGTGGCGATTCCCAGGTGGTCCACTGTTGTCTGCACATTGATGGAATGTGTGTGCTTTCTGTTGAGGTAATTGTGTGCAGTGTCACCAGGGGGCACAAGTAGGACATGTGTGCAGTCAATTGCCCCCTGACAAATGCGGGAAGCCAGCTGTGGCGTAGACGCCTTGCTTGGTCTCCATCTGTTCCTGCGCAGTGTGGGGGAATTATAGGTAGTGTGGTACCAAGCTGATGATGGTATCTACGACAGTTGTGGGGAACTAGGATTGGGATGATTGTGAGACTCCTCCGACTCTGGCAGTTGCTGGTTGGAAGGTACCAGAGGCCAACACGTGCAGCACAGCCAGCAGCTTTGTCTGAGGTGGGATGTTGGTTGTCCGCTGTGTTGGTGCTGTCTGCCTGTGGGCAATGGTCATCAGGATGCATGGGATGGTTGTCCTTTTGAGCCTGTAGTGGGCACTGATTTTCTATGGTGTTGGGTCTGTGAGGTTGGTGCATTTTCTGAAGGTCCGCTGTCTTTGTCTGCGCTGCCCCTGTGGTGGTCCGGGGTGGGCGGGCAAGGGGTCTGGGGAGGTGGTGATCCTGGTGGTGGTGGCGGTGGGAGTTGTGGCCCTGTTGGGGCTCCAAGCTGCATGATGAGTGGCTCCATGGCATCTGTTGGTCTTCAGGTGTGGCTGTGGTCTGGGCTCCCTTTTCTGGTGCCGGTTGTCGTCCGACTTTGCACCAGGTCAGAGCAGGTGTTAATTTCCTGCTGCTAACATGCCTTATCGCATGTTTCGTGATCTTATTGTCAATCTGGCTGGTCCTTGAGAATGTTGAGGTGTGGTGTTGTCGTGGCTTTTTGCTCAGGAACGCCTACTCTGCATCTCATTAGCGATAGTTGACGGGGTCATCCGAGACAATGTTTTTTGAGGATGCTATCGCTGGAAAACTGGTGATATCGGCTGTTTGCACCAACTTGTGAATAGGGCAATGAATTTATCGGCAATTTAGCTGCAATAAGGTTCCGATAACTTGCGATAGATCCTTGAGAATATGTCCCTAAGTGTTCAAATAAAGAAATATTTAAAACAAGTCTGAAAAAACAGCCATTTGTGACAAAGTTTTCATCTATAACTATGTAGGGTTTGCATGTTCTTCAAAAACATGAAGTACCCAGAACCAATAACTGAGCTTCACCAGAGAATGTTTTTTCATTGTTTCTGACTATAGACCAATTCATATTGTGAAATATGTAGAGTGAAAAATAGGTATCAAAATAACTCCTGTATTTCTGAACTAAGTACAATATGTGTAATTTAGGAGCAGTGGTTATTTGTACATCTCTGAATTTGTGGGCACCCATGGGAGATAAGATTTAAAAGGTTTTTTTTAATGTCTACCACACTTGTGTGGCTGGGCCTAGTGCTCATGACAGAAACTGATCAAATCAAGGTCAATGGGAGCCCTTGCGTGGGGGACGCTTATTGACCTTGGTTTGTTGCATTCTGTCAGTGGCACTTGGCCCATCTGCACAAGTGGCACAGCGCTGATATCGGCACAAGTTGAACAATGTTCAGTTGTAGGAATTTTGTTGATTTGTGCGTGATTCGGACGTTTCCATCACAAATTAAAGGAAAAATGCATGATTTCAGGCTAAGTATGAAGTTTGCAGGGTATTGTGGGCAAGAAAAACTCATGGAATTTACATAAAAGCACACCACCTTGGCATTGCCTAGTTGTCTACGTTTCAAGAATGTCTGTGGTTGGTAGGGTTCCAAGGGTGGTGTCCAAGCATGGCCCAAAATCTCGCAGCTACCCCTATTGCTGATCTCTCCACATAGCACTTTAGGGCCATTTGTGTCAAGGTCTCTTGGCCCACCCACATAGGTGAGGTTACATTTTTATCAGGAGACTTGAAGGGGAATGCTGTGTGGTAGACATTCTGAGGCTCCCTGCAGGTTCCAGAAGTTTTCTTTCGAGAAATGTGAGAAACGTGTGTGTTTTAGTCAATGTGTGAGGTTTGCAGGTCATTGTAGGTAAGAAAATAATGTGGGATGCATGCAAACACAACCACCCTGGATCTCACCCAGATGTCTAGTTTACAGAACTGTCTGTGTCTGGTAGATTCTTTCCAGGTGGTTGCTTAACCATGCCCAAAATGTGCAGCTGTTCACCATTACAAATGGGATGATACTGTAAGTTAAACACACTCTCCTGGCAAGTTTGTAAAATTAACACCCAAAATAATCAAACTACCTCTTGCTTTTCATTGGGGTGGGATGCTTTAGTCCACAGTGGACAGAAAGACTGTTGAGGTTTTATGAGTGAGGATGGAGGGTGAGGGAGGGTGAAAGAACCACCCCATTATTGTAATTAAAAAATGTATATTGCTGCTACACAGTGGGCTTTCTGCCCCTCAGGAGCCATATTGGGGGCAATTACCCCATCTGCCTACAGGAGGGGCAGAAAGACTGTTTTCCCATTTACTTTAGGGAGGGGGGCAGATTGGTGTAATTACCCAAAAGACTGTGTCCCCATTTATTGATGATGGGGTAATTACTCCCTAGCTGCCCCCAGGGGAGCCTAAAAACTGAAATATAACATGTTTTAAAGGGGGGGGGGCAATCCCTTGGCCAAGGAGCTCCTAGCACTCTCCCTGGTGTCCAGTGGGTGGATGCTTTCTTGGGGAGTGCTCTCCAGAGACGATCCCCAAGCAGTGATACACTGTAGAGAGGGGCTATTGGAAATGGGAGATTCTCCCCTTTCCAAAGATACCTCTCCCATAAGAATCAGTGCTGGAGCAGCGGAGGGGGGGGGGGGAGGACTGAGATATCCCTTCGAGCACTGATTCAGTGAATGTGAAACAAGCCCTTCGTAATGATGTCAGCGCGCTCTGTGCGCTGATCGTCAGGACCTACAAAAAAAAGCTCAGATTTCTCAGGAAGCTCTTCCCGAACAGCCCAAGCCTCTGGGATTTAAAAGGAAACCTTCAGGTGCAAAGCACCAGAGGGGCATTTCTATCCCTCCCCAGTGTTGGCCGATGGCTGACACCCCCATATTAGGGGCTAACAGCACATCTCATCTTCTAAACAAATTGCTCTTTTACATCACATGTGCAACAAACTCCAATACAGTGATGGATGGGACTAACCTTTCTTTCTTGAAGAATGTGTCATTTTACATTGTGTTGCCTTCATGTCTTAAGCACTCTTTTTCCAAGTTCACAAGGACATATTCACATTGGTATCATGCAGAGAAAGTGAATAATGCTAACTCGAATTTGGCCTCTCTTGCAAACACCATCAAAAGATTCAATGTCTCTCTTTAGAAATCCACAATTTATGCAATTGCCTGGAAGATTAATAATATTTTAAAGATTTAATGAAGCCACATTTTCTGATGCCATCGGTGGTAAATGAGTCATTAAAATGCATCCTTTGAATGGACAGAGCTCACAGTGCATGGCATACCTGTAAAACAAACATACCACACTGATTGCTTGGGACACAAAGCCACAATAATGCGCTATGAACTTAGAAAGTAGCCATCACACTGCATTGTATGTAAGCACTATGAACTAAGAAAGTAGCCATCACACTGCATTGTATGTAAGCACATCAACCCACCAAAGAGCACTGTACCAAAGGGAAACTCAGAAGTTTATTCAAGTTGCAGCCTGGATAATGCCAAGATATCAAAATTGATAGAAAAGTAGAATGTTAAGCATAGTATCTTCTACCCTCTTCTTGCAGCAAAGCCATACGGATGGAGAAATAGCTTAACATTTAGCCTATTCCTTTCCTGCATAAGCACGATACACAAACTTTGTATGCCACTTTCGAGCCTTGTCCCGATTTACTGTATTGTTTGCCTCTAGGAGGCCATTGTGAATGGGTGGTCATTCTCCAGATTGCAGCTGAATATAGATGCGCCAGAAGCAGGGATTGTGGAACAAAACAATTGAAAAATGAATGGCACATTTGCATACAATTGTGAAAATAATAGAGAAATAATATTTAAAAAAACTACTACTTTTTTGACTGATGTATAATAATTCCTAAGCAGTCTCTTTGTAAAGCGATTATAATGACAAGCTTACAAAGCCAGACATCTGTTCTTTGTTTTAAAATTGTAGCTGTCTATACGTAGTACACAAAGTTTAGGAGAGATTCTAAGGTCCAGAAATTAAAACACACATAAGACACACATACAAGGATTGGTGCATAGAACTCGCCCTATACTAGGAAGGGAAGAAGTGGGGAAACTAGAACAAAGTAATAATGAAATAAATTGTCAGCTCCGGTCTCCCTGGTCCTTCTTTTGAGTTAGTCTCCTCTCCCCAAATCTTGTTGACTTAGGCAGTCATCTTATGGTCATGATGAAGATCGATGTGGGTGTTCCTATTGTATCGCATATGCACTAGGTCTCTACAATGCCATATGTTCTACAGTGTTAAACAGAAAGTGTACTGGCGTTTTGTTGCCCATTCTTGGTTTTCAAACATTGTGGCTGTTTTAGGTAGTTAGAACTTCGGACCATCACAAAATAAATGTTTGGCATGTCATTGTTCCTGCAGTAGTAGCCATTCTTCCTTGTGAAATGTGCCAATGTGGTGTTCTTGTTGTAGGCGGTTTCAGGTATTTTTGTAGAATGGTTGTTATTTGAGATAGGACTGTAAGGGGAGGGGGGGGGGCAGTGTCTCTCCCTTTCCACATTGTGCAAATAATATAGCTTGCAAAGGATGTGGTGTGATGAGAGAGTGCGCTTTGTTTTTGGCTGTAGTGTTCTGTGAAGCACTCTGGGTCACATTATCAAGGACGGCATTAAAATTGTCGCCGTTTTAGCGGCAGGAAACTGATGCCAAAGCGGAGATAATGGGCTTGATAATATGCCCTTGTGAATTCCCATAGAAGCCCATTTTCCGGTGTGAACCTAGGCTTCTATGGGAATTCACAGGGGCAAATTATCAAGCCCATTATCGCCGCTTTAGCGGCAATTTCCTGCCGCTAAAGCGGCGATAATTTTAACGCCGTCCTTGATAATATGGCCCTTTGTGCTTATTCTCTTCCACTTCTCTCCATCTGGTCAAAGGAAGGGGTGCATTACTTCTTGTGTCACAGTTTGGCATAGGCTGTGCAACCTGGTGCATACTATACATTGCCTATGCTTTTAATAGTGATTTTGGTAGTGTGAGAAAATGTCCCTTTTTGTTTCACCAATATTTTGCTGAATTTTAATGCTTTTTAGACTCTGCACATTAAGACACTACTGTCCAGTGCCCATTGTCTGCGCCCAGACTCCTAAACATGTAGAAATTGACTAATCCCTGAGTGCTGTACTTATAGTATATGGTGCTGAAATATACCCATTGCATGAAAAGTTAAATGTGCCCTGTGGAACACAGCACTTATTGTTCCGCCCACTAGTGTGACAAATGAAAACCTAACTTCAGGCTCACCATTGTAGTCAAATTGCTGCAGTGTGAAACCTGCAGCGTTACTTATTAAAATAACCTTTTTTCGCAGATAAAAACATCCCTATTAAATATTAGCAAGTCACCCCTATGTAGGCCTTGTAGCCGACAAGATTGGGAGAATGGAATTTGTAGGTAGGACATTTAGGAAACGTATGTTACCATGTACCTACAATGTCAAGTCCCTAAAAGCTACTTTCTCAGTGGCAGGTCTAGCTGTCCTATGTAGAAAATCAGACTACAGATTAAAATACTAAAACTGTATCTCAGGAAGGGGACCAGCTAAAAAACGTAAGCAACTATTTTAATACTTATTGATGAGAAATTAAATGTTGAAGTCGGATTTGTAATAAATATTAATAAGTCTCTTTTAGAACGTTGCCTTTTCCCTGCCTGAAGTTTCTGGAGACTAATTTGGATTACCTATCCAGCTTCTCCAAGAATGTGCTCAGCTTGCGAAGTGGTAAGAAACGGCTGTGTCATTTCTCCCAGGAGCATACAATAAACTGACCTGAATGGGCAGGAATGACTCCTCTAAACTTCACAAAAAATCATTGTTGCCAGGTCGGTCGGTTGAGCTACACCTAACACATGGGGAGTATTTTAAAGGGACAGAGCAGGATGCCAAAACAGTTTGTGCATTGCCTGTAAGGATGCAGAGATGTCTTTTTCTTTTTAAAACCGTCAGTCTGATTTACAAAGTCATCAAGGGCACCAAACCTACCTATATTTGTCAAAGAAAGTACATCTGTGAAAGTCTTTGTGGGCTCTCTGCTCCTCTGGGGTTATGCTCTTGCAGGTTGCAAGGTACATAGAAGTCTGATCGGTGGGCACTCTTACTCCTACTGCAGACTAAAATATGGAATTTACTTCCACTCTCTGATGCTTGCATCAGTTTCTTTTTTTAATGAAGGGTCTGAAAATGTGGCTGTTTCAAAACATCTAATTGGTTTGCTATATACATGTTATTCAGCGCTAGGATGCACCTTCCTGGTGGAACAGTGTACTTTAGATATGTTGTTCTTTCATTCGTTCATTCACCATGCTTTGTCCTACATGATGTCTGTCTGTGGGTTTGTTGTGGGTACAGTGCCTGCCTCAAACTAGATTTTAGTGTAAGATGTACGAAAACACTGGTGATTTCCCCATAAGTCTCGCACACACACACCCAGCCCTCAGAGCCCCAGCTTAGTGTGGCTGATGACTTTTGCATCCTGAGAATCCACTTGCACATGATATTATGGGCCTGTTTGCAGAAGAATGGGGGTTAGAGTTGTCTCTGGGAAGTTTTAATCCATTAGGAATGAGGCTGGGATTGTCTCCGGGAACATTTACACCATTTGTTAAGGATTTCCCATAGGTACTCCCCACCCACAAGCTAGTGCCAATCATACATGTAGCATCCCAAGGCACCTTATCAGAGCAGTGCTGGACTTGCAAAAGGATACCAGGCTGACTGAACCTGCTGCAGTTGGCATCTTTGACAAGTAAAAAGGACCCGAGGAGGCTGGACCCCATTCCATTTGAAATCCAAAAACGGAAGGTTCTCCAAAGCTCACAGTGCTAATCCTCTGGGTGGTTCCAGAAATATACAAATAAAACACTAAAGAGGACATTCCTGTGAAGAATTCCACCTGACCAGTGGCAACTAAAGCTAGATTGGACTTTGCTGTGGCCCTCTGCCTGACGTCCTGACAGTCACTAGTTACTCCCCCAGAGGTCTAGGGGATCTTGGAATTGTACCCCTGCAATTGTTTGGGCACCAAAAGAAGTTTAGGAACTTGTTAAAAATGTGAGCTCCAGTTCACCAAGGGGACTGACTATAAAAAGTATATGACCAACGGTTCCACAGCGTGAAATTTAATTTTAGTTTTGTTCTACATGGGGAACAGTTGTTCTTCAGAAAAATAACAAATTGCCTTTTATTTTGAGACTTAGAAACTTTTTTGAGCATCACTACTTTTAGGCCCTAGTGGGTGCAATCTAATTTGAGTATTCATCAAGTGCTCCATCTCAGTCGATCTTGAATCATGTTTAGGTCCGTGTCGACCTCAACCTTTGAATACCATTCGAGGTTTGTTCTTTTTGGCATTATTTTCTTTTAAAAATGTATGCATCCACATCTCTGATACCTTTTTTGGATTTTTGTTATTTTAGTGCCATTTTCATTACCATGTTTTCTCCAGTTTTATAAATTATGGTAGGATTTTTTACTGTGTTCTCTTTTTTAACTTTAGTAACTGTTTAGTACATCTAAATGTTTTACACATTTTCCATAAGTCAACACTGTCTGCTCTTTGACATAGCTACCAGGGGTTGAGAGCAGGAATAATATCCTTAAACATTGGACTGTAAATAACAGGTTAGTGGCTTTTTTAATTATGATAGACTACCATCCACTTTGATTAATAAACCACTTTTTCATAGGTATTTGTTATTTGTCTCCAATCCCTCTGCTTTGTGAAATCTTTAGTTAGGCTGCAATTGACTCCTCTGTGTGACAGAACATTTACTTTGTTCAACATAATGCTGCTTTCAAATAAACTTCTTATCCTCTTAGAGTCTTATACCAATAAAATAGAAATATGTCTTTCTTATTATTAGGTCAGTAACTATTATTTGTACCTTGGAAGAAAAGATGTATTCAGTGTTGTAAGGAGAGCATATGGAGAAGATGTAGATTACTTTATAAGCAGAGAGTTTTACAACACCTGATAAAAAGGCAACATGCACCTAGCCTTACCCAATCCAGGTGATGTGATACTGGGTTTGACATATTGAGCACTTTGCCTATTTATGAAACAATATTGCTGGGGGTGTTGTGGTGTCACCCCACCCCCATCTCTGCTGACATACAAAATGCTCATGGGACTCCTGTGTGACCTGCATGAAGCATAGTGTATGTTTGGTGTGTTTGTTTTAGGATTTGCTTGTACCGCTGGTGCATCTTCTATACCCTCACGGTCATGAAGAGCCCAAAAACCTCTGGGGAACTCAACGGAGCCACACCTAGGGCCTAGGACATGTGTGGCACCACCTGGGGGTTGGAACTCACTCCAGCAGAGGCTAGCAGGGCTCAGACAGTTCCACTTGCAGGTCCAGGCATAATGTCAGTTGGGCAGTATCAGGGAGCCTCTGGAGTTTATGTCCTTTTAGCTCACAACAGGAGGTCAACTGGCTGACCTTTGGAGTCACTTCAGCCTGGAATGAAGGGTGCAGGTCAAGTCTTCCTTCTGAGCAAACAGGGCAGCAGGCAACAGAGCAGCAGAGCAGCAGGAACGAAAAGTGGCAGTCCTAGCAGCAAGTCAGCACAGCAGTCCTCCTGTACTATTCACAGGTCCAGGAGTGTACTGTAAATTTGGTGACTGAGGTTCAATATTTATACCGGGTGCCTCTTTGAAGTGGGAGAAGCTTCTAGAGGTTTCCCTTTGAAGTGCCCAGGTCTAGTGCCTCCCCTGCCCTGGCTCCTGACTAAATGCAGGTAGTATGCAGGCCTTTGTGTGGAGGCAGGACACAGCCTATTCAGTGTAAGCAGGCTGTGCCTAGCCCTATACTCTCATTCTTCCATCCTGCCAGTGATGGCCCATCCAGGCACACCTAAGCTCTCTATTGTATGTGGCTAGGAGGATTGAACTAAGTGTCAGGAAGTAGTAATGGAAGCGCCTTCAGGCTGTGACACTGAGAAACATGATGTGGCAATAGGAAGTCTTTTACGCAAAGCAGCTTCTATCAGGAATGCTGCCTTGATTATAGAAGAAACAAAAACTACATTTCCCATGACAACCTTCACCTAATCAGTTTCAGCTGAAGAGAAGGGAGGGGTATATTAAGGATCAGTGCACCGCGGCTGATCATGCGTAGTTAACGATATCATGTTGATTTTGTTAGCTGGCGCCCAAAAAACTTAATTTACTTCAGCTGGGATTCCTTGCTGCATTCTGTAGAAAAAGGCTGCATTTACTCTTGGTGGAATTTTCCTTTTTGAAGGAAGCTTTGAGAACAATTCTTCTGTCAAAAATATAACAGAGTTCTTTTATTGCTGACATTTTGTGATGGAGTGTTTCCTGTTTTGGATATATGGTTTGGAAAAGTACCCGAGAGCACTGCTGAGACATGAAATCTGTTTCTGCATATGCACCCTGATGTTTGAACTGCAAGAAACGGTTCTGAAAAGCACTAAGAGAGCGAGAGACTTGTTTTTTCAAACACACTTTCTCTTAGATAAGTACATTTTTATTTTGTTTTTGGCATGCATAAATGTCTTTATTCTCTTCAATCCCCAATGAGCATAAATCAAAGGAATTTTGTTTTTCATTTTGAAGAGTATGGCAAAGAAAATCATAGACATTGCTCAATTTGACATTTTTACTAATCCCCATTTGTACGATTATTCTAACAAAGAGTAAATGGAACTGTTTAGGGGAGTACATATGCTTGATCTCTCACATTCACACATGATGTTAGTTTGAGATGAGTGGGGAAAGGGCATGATTGAAAAGAGATGAGCTGCATTCACATTGTTTATATCTCTGGGCACAGCCTGTCTTACAGTCTCTTTGTTGCCTTATGAGAAGTTATTGAGTTCAAGCCCTGCGCAGGAGGCTTCTTTTCTCAGGCACTTGCATTTAGAAAGGTGTATAGTTTTTAGTGATTCAGAATAGTTATCATGTAACAGAAATTGTGTAGACAATTTCTTGTTTTTTCATGCAGGTCTCCTTCCTTACCGTTCCTTACTGAACTCCCTTTTCCCCCACTCAATCGCTTTAAACTTCTGTGCATAAGTATGTTCAGAATTGGGGATATTGAGGGTGGACCATTTATGAGCATCGTACTGATCCTGAGGAGCTGTGTCTAAAAGACCATTCTTGACAGAATTACGGACCCACGTGTTATACCTCCTCCTGATTAGTGCGTGCTCGAGTATGGCCAGGCATTAGCATTATATTAACAAGAGCTGGTGGCTTCTAAGGCCGAAACTGCAGAGTTGGAAGAAGAGATTGTACGACAAAATAGAGACTCATTTGATCGATTATCCAGCAGCCCTCAAATTCAAGTCAATATGCCACCACGCATCCCTTTAGCCACCCCGAAAAGATATGCTGGTGACCCCAACAAGGTCCAAGTTTTTATGACCCAAATTACGCTTCACTTCTCTTGCAGATCTGCATCATTTCCAAACAATCACTCACGAGTAGCGTTTGCCATTTCCTACCTCATAGGAGATGCAGCAAATTGGGCGGTTCCATTAGCTAGAATCAATGACCCAATTGTGTCTGATTGGAATGAATTTAGAAGGGAGCTCAAGAAAGTTTTTGATAGAAGACCCACTACTTTTTATGCGGACAAAGAACTATTAGAATTCAAAGAGGGGGAAAAGGATTTGGTAACGTACTTAACTACGTTTAATCGTCTCGTAGTGGAATCTGCATGGCCTGAAGAAAAGAGAATGTCATTATACTATCAAGGGTTAAAAGATTACCTTAAAGATGTGATAGCACAAATAGATTCTTGTTAGAAATGGGGGTCTCTAGTTGGCAGAGGAAGGTACCTTTGACCAAGTAGGGGCCCTTGCTTCCACTCAGGGAAAGGGGGGTACACTTCTGGATAACCCCTGCTCACCACCTTGGTAGCTTGGCACAAGCAGACAGGTTTATCTGAGAGGCATTGTGTAAAGCATTTGTGAACACATACAGTAATACAGTGAAAACACTACAAATGGACACCACACCAGTTCAGAAAAATAAGTGATCTTTACTAGACTTAACACAAGACCAAACGACAAAAATCCATGATACTGTAATAAAAATACGACTCTAAAATGGTAGAAAATAGCTTAGTTCAATGTAGTTGGTAAATGCGACACTTTACTCTCAAAGTACCTGGGATGCGTCACGCAATACAAACAAAAGGGTCGCAGGGAAGTTAATGCGCCGTTCCTTACACTCAGGGGAGTGGATGCGTCGGTTCCTTACTGCAACGCAGGGAAGGTGATGCGTCGCTTCCTTACTGTGTGGGGAGTTGATGCGTCGTTTCTTACTGTGGCCCGGTGACTATGCGACAAGATGGCACTTCGATGCGATGTGACGATCCGGTGCGATGCGACAAAATGGCGTCTTTGATGCGATGCGACAACGTGGATGCGATACGTGCAAGCCCGATGGCCGTGCGTCGACTCGGTGAACTCTTGAGCTGGGACAGGCCCTGCGACAGGCTTCTCTGGTGATGCAACAGCAACCTCTGCGGTGGCGACATACTTCTACGGGGATGCGACACGCTTTGTCTGTGATGCGACAGCGAACAGCTGTGGCAGCGACACGCTTCTTCGGCGATGCGACGGCAACAACTGCTGCGGCGACATGCTTCTTCCTCGATGTGTCACGCTTCCAGCTCCCAGCGACACGCAGTCACAAGAGGTACCCAGAACAATAGCAGGCACCTCTCTGCAGGTAGAATTCCCAGCAAGGAAATTCAGGGGGAGCTGGTAGTGAAGTCTTGGTGTCCCTGTGACTTCAGACAGGAGGCAAGCTCAGTTCAAGCCCTTGGAGATCTTCCTCAAGATGATAAAAGTACACAAAGTTCCTTTTCCCTTTACCTGGAAATGAGTAACCACTGCAGGGCAACCCGAGACAGCAACCAGCACTGGGGCAGTTTCCTCCTTCAGCTTCCTTGGTTCTCTCCGTTACAAAAGTCTGTCTTGATTCCCAGTAGTGATCTAAAGTTCTGGGCCCCAATATTCATACCAGTAAATCCTTTGTTCTCTGAAGGCAGAGAGTGTCTGTGCCCAGCCCAAACCAGTTCTGTTCTCCTGGGAGCAGCTTCCTCGCAGGAGGTGGAGACAGCATTGTTTGAGAGCAAACCTGGCCCAGGTAGCTGAATGGAAATCTCCCCCCCCCTACTCTCTATTCTATGAGGGCTCAGGTCAGTGAAAGGAAATCTCCGCTCCCTACTCTCTATTGAATTGAGGTCCTATTCAGCCCAGCCCTGACCCATCGGACTGCTGGAGCCAAAGCCCTCTCCAGCCCCCTGTCACTCACAAACCAGACATGAAATACACACGCCTAGCAGAGGCAGGCTTGATGGTTAGGCAAGAAAATACCTACTTTATAAAACTGGTATTTTCAAACACAGAATGTAAAAATCACCCACACTAAAAGATGTATTTTAACATTCTGAGTTCAGACATACTAAACTTTATTTTCCCATCTTGTTCCCTGGGTCAGTTATGATTATAAGATGTTATCATCAAACTGCCCATTCTGGCCTATGGGAACCGATAGCCTTGCAATAGTGAAAAACAAAATTGGCTGTAATTCACTATCAGGACATACCACACACACCAAGGCATGTCCTACCGTTTACCTACAATGCACCCTGCCCTTGGGCCTACCATAGGGGTGACTGATATATAGAAAAGGGAAGGTTTGGGGACTGGCAAGTGGGTGCACTTGCCAAGTCAACATAGAAGTCCCAGACTGCACACAGGCTCTGCAATGGCAATACGGAGCCACACTTTATAAGCTGCTTCTTTAGGTAGCTCAACCAGTGCTGCAAGCCCACTGGCAGCATTTGACTTACAGGCCCTGGGCACACATGGAGCACTGTACTAGAGTCTGACAAGTAAATCAAATAAGCCAATCATGGAGTCACTAATCCAATACATCAATAATAGGGAGCATGTGCACTTTGGCACTGAATAGCAGTGGCAAAATACCCAAAGCATCTAGACCAGCTAAAACATAGGAGGCAACAGTGAAAAAATGGAAGGGAGACCTACGCCAATGGTGCCAGGTCTAACAATTCTCAACCTACCACCTACTGTGATCTGATAAATTTGACACTCAGATTGGATCATAGACGGTCAGACAGAGGGTTGGACATAAGAAAAGCGGACAAAGCTTTTGTTAGGTATGCCAGGGGTTTCCACCAACCAGAATTCAGTGGGGAACAAGAGACTGAACCTATAGAATTACGTGCCATTCGTTCTTCTTTATCCCAAGAAGAAAAAGAGGCCCGTAGACAGAATGGGCAATGTATGTACTGCAGTAAAAAAGGTAATTTTGTCAAAGAATGCGCAGTAAAGTCCAAGGGGTCTTCCCCTTCCAGTAGAGTAAAAAAGGTAGCGGTTACCCATCTGAAAAAAGAGCCTGAACTGAAGATAGCTCTTTCAGGAGAGGACATAAGTACAGAAGACTTAAGGGTACCTACGGTATCACTCACCATCAACAAGGGCAACATATCCCACATAATGCTACACATGACATTGCAGGAGGAGGAAAGATATTTGCCCATATTGGTAATGATTGCCTCAGGAGCTACGGGTTATTTCATCGATAAAGAACTTGTTGTGAAATTGTGGTTATCACAACTTCCTGTGATTAAACCAGAAACAGTGCTAGCGGTGGACGGGAAACCATTAATTTCGGGTCCTACAGTGGAACAAACGTGTCTCTGACTCTGACAGGACAGGCAAAAGCTCAATGGCATACTGAGAAGATCGCATTAAACATTATCAATGCTCCTCAGTCTGGGGTAATATTAGGAATGCCATGGTTGTGGAACTATAACCCAACCATAATCTGGAAAGAGAAGAGGGTGAGTTTTATGGCTGTTTAATGTCACGCTCATTGCATTTGATCTGCTTCAACTCAAATAGCAGAGGTGGGAGGGATACTTAAGATAGCAACAGCAGCAGGAAAGGATATGGTATTACCCAAGTGATATGAGTCATATCAGGATGTGTTTAGTGAAGTCAAGGCTGAGGCTCTCCCCCCTCACAGAACTTATGACTATCAGATTGATCTTATCCCTGGAGTCACCCTTCCTTCTTGTAGAGTATACGCATTGTCAGAACCTGAAACACATCACATTAGGGAATACTTAGACCACTATACAGACATTGGGTTTATTCATCCCTCTCGAGCTCCAGCAGCCTCCCCTCTTTTCTTCATTTCCAAAGAGAATGGCTACCTTTGCACATGTCTTGATTACAGGAAACTGAACACCAACACAGTGAGGAATAAATATCCGCTCCCACTAATACCCATTCTTCTGGATCAGGTGAAGGGCGCCAATATCAATCCAAAGCTAGACTTAAGAGGAGAATTTCATTTGGTAAGAATGAGGGAGGGCGATGAATGGAAGACGGCATTTAAGACCAGATAAGGGCTTTTCGAGTATCGGGTGATGCCGTTTGGGCTCTGAAATGCCCCAGTGGTGTTTCAGGTTTTTTTTTACGATGTTCTCAAGGAATTTGTAGACCAATTTGTTGTGGTGTATATAGATGATATTTTAGTTTATTTACCAAAAGAAGAGGTTCATACTCCTCATGTATCACTGGTCCTGCAATGCTTGAGACACCATAGTTTATATTGCAAGATAAGCAAATGTGAGTTCTACGTAAGAGAAGTGGAATTCCTAGGTGTGATTCTAAGCCCCTCAGGGTGACGAAGGGCAGAAAGAAAGAATATTGCAATCCAAGAATGGCAGGCACCACAGTGTGCAAGAGATGTGTGGTGTTTGCTTGGTTTTGCCAACTACTATAGAAGGTTTATACAGCCTTTCTTTCGTGTAGTGGCTCCTATAATCCATTTGTTGAGAAAGAGGGTCACTTTTCTTTGCACTCCAGATGCTGAGGAAGCTTTTGAAAATCTGAAAAAAGCCTTTACCACAGCCCCGATATTGACCCATCTTCAACCGGATGAGCCATACATAGTGGAGGCAGATGCCTCCGATGTTGCAATAGGAGCAGTCTTGTCGCAAAGAGACACTACAATAGAACAGTTACACTCAGTGGCATACATGTCCAAAAAATTGAGTGATGCTGAACAGAATTACACGGTGGCAGAAAAAGAGATTTAGCCATAAAAAAGGCTTTTTCCGAATGGAGACAGTATCTGTAGTGGGGGGGCCTTGTCATTCAGTAACTGTATATACCAACCATAGGAACCTGCAATATATGAACGAAGTCAGGCAAATATCACAACGACAAATGCGTTGCAATTTTTGCAAATTTGATTTTATAGTTACATTTCGACCAGGGAGTGAAAAACCTAAAGCGGATGCTTTGTCAAGACAAGATTCAACATGTATGCTAAAAGAAAAACCTATTGAATCTTTAATGCCCCCTTCGAAGGTTCTATGTGTGGTTACGGTTGATAATTTCCTGAATACAGTTAGAACAGTTCTCCCAATCAATGGATGGAGTGGGCTAGTAAAGACCCTCAAAGAAGGATTAAACAAGAGTCACCTTTTAATAAAAATCAACTCTTCCTACCTACCAAGGCAAACCAGGAGAGAGTATTTGAGTGCTGTCAAACTTCATGTCTGGCTGGGCATCCAGGGGCGGCAAAACCCTAGAGTTGGTGCGTTGTCAATTTTGGTGGGAAAAGATGGCAAGTGACATAAAAACCTAGGTTCAGGAATGTCATGTGGGTGCCACAGCTAAAGCCGATCATACAAAAGCCAGGGGGCTCCTGCAACCTCTGCCCACACCCAAACAGCCATGGAAGAATATTAGTCCGGATTTTATCACAGGGTTAGCAAGAGATCAAAGACATTCTGCCATCCTAGTGGTTATAGAGAGCTGAACAAAGATGGACCATGTTATTCCTTGTAAGACCTAGCCCTCAGCAGGAGAATTGGCAAACATGATGCTGGAGCACATGGTTGAGATACATGAGATGCCAGGTCCAACAGTTTGCGAGGAGGAACATGTATGTTGTAATGTAACTATTCTTTAGCACTGTGATGATGTACTCTGATGTCAATGTACTCTAGAATGTATGGTTGCCTAGGAATGAGCGGCATTCTTGCTGGAGCTGTTGGCAGAGCTGGACCCTTTGCTCTGTCCTTCATGTAGCCAAATAAACATCTAACCAAGTTGCTAATCTGTGCCTCAGCTTGGTTACTACAATGTACAATATCCAAAGACTAGCATCTGCTTCATATGATTGGAGGAAACCACCAAGGCCAGAAGTTTGACTGTTGTGGAGTGGATTTAAGTGGGTAAAAACCTTTTCATCACAGGGCGTTTTTTAAATATTTGTCCAGCTCATGTCTTGTGAGCGCAAGATCTGAGGCTCCAATAGAACTGTAACAGCAAGGCATCTTATCTTGTAGAGCACTGCCTAGCCACTTCCTGCTTTTCCCCACTGATAGCGTTTAATAGCCAGAAAACAACCAGGAAATGTTCAAATTCCTAAAGTCTAATGAAAGAGGAAGAAAAAGTGGCAAAAGTAACGAGTTAGCTTTCTTCACTATTAGGATTTGTCAGTAGTATTCTGCAAATTGTAAGAGTTCATTTTTGATGGCATCTACTAAATAACTGAAGGTACCCTCAGGAGATTAAGCTTGAACTACTTGTATTGGGGTAGTGCATTGTTACACTTAGAGGCTTCTGTTTCCACAAAAACTTGCCGGAAGATCCAAGCTCAACCACATGGAAATTATAATGGAGACAGCTTATCAGTGGTGCAACTTGAACACTCTCAAAGTTCCCGAGCTTTATAAAGGATAATACAAATGCAAACAACCCAATTCTCATTTAACTACCTTGCATCAAGCCAGAACTGGTGGAAAATACTGGCTCCCAGCTTGGGTCATTTTTCTCAATTGGTCTTGCATCAAATTGCCCTCAAATAACATGCTTCTGACGGAAGCCATATTCCTGGGTACAGGATAAAGCTGCTGGACAAATTCTTTCACCAGAAAACTTCAGTACTGAAAGAAAAGCTTGAACAGCTCATTCCTCCACATCAGGCTATATCTGTTTTGCTTGGACTTTAGATCCCTGTAATGGCACCTAGAAGCAATTTTGGAGGTCATTTAGTGCTTGACGCCTGACCTACCTACAGTAGCGATCCCTACCAGGCACGTGGGGATTTCTTAATAATGTAGGTGGTCCTCTGCAGGTATGACAAAGGCAAGCACCTCCACTGACATGCAGACTGGAGGGGCCCTCATCAGTCTTTAAATTATCCTCTTTGTATTTCTTTCAGGAGCTTGTTCTATTATATTGGCATTAAGAAGCTTAGGTTTTTTTTTATACTTCCTTATCTTAAAATGTTTCCGCATCTCGACCTATTTGACAATTTTTAGAACATTATGCCTAATGCATGCCTGCTATTTAAATTACCTTTGTTGTACACCTTAAGCATATTGTTTCTTTAACTTTATTTGTGTTAGCTTAGTACATAACAAATTGTTACCTTTTACACCTTTTAGTTGCTGCCTGCCTTACTGCTCACGTCAGGTTCCAATAGATATCTAAAAGTATACAAAAGTTAAACAAATTTACCCTGTGTGTCTCTTTATTTAGGTATTATTTTGGGAGTAGAAGGCTGTAACATATCCCAGACGGCAATTTGGATTCCGTCAAAAATATCAGTGTTATAATTTTTTCTTCCCTATGTATGTATGTATGCATTTGGCATTTCTTTAGTGCAAACCTAACCAAAAGGCAGCAGAGTGCTGTACTATGTCGAAGGCAATCATGAAGACAATGAGTACTAGGAGAGGTATCTGGTTTGTGGACAGTTAATGTGTTGTGACATGGTGTCATTCAAATAGGTGGGTCTTCAAATCTTTCTAATATAGGAGCAGCATTGAGGCAGTCCTGGCGGACATGGGATATTGTTCCTGAGTCTGGTTACATAGATGGGAAATGCCTGCTGCCTTGCTTTTTTCTTTTTTGTGCATAGAAATCAGAAAAATTTATCAAAGGTTGTTGAGCACAAGATCAGTTTGCAGAAATCAATAAATGTTTTGGTTCCGTCCCCCTCTCTTAGCCAGGATATATGGACTCCTGCAAAGCTAGAATGGTTGACCGTAACAGCACTCTTGTACCAAAGATAGGAATGTAAACAAAATGCAGCTCTCCTTTCTCACTACATATTCCGAGCATAGCCAAGAAATATTTAAGATCTTGAAGAGGCATTGGGCTTTACTGGAAGGAGTATCAGGTGTGAGCGCTTTAGTTTCTGATAAGCCTTCTATCACCTATACACATAGTCAAACCATCAGAGAGATTGTCTGTCATAGCTACACAGTGCCTCGGCTGACCACAATACACTGTCATAGCTACACAGTACCTCGGCTGACTACAATACAGTCTGGTTAAAACAGCCCTCAGGTTTCTTTGTATGTGGCAATTGTAAAATGTGCCATTTGGCTATGAATAGAACAAGAGAGTTTAGCTTTAACACAATAGTGAACTATACTATCAAGCACTTTATGCCAGACATGCTAGGTTGTTATGTGATTAAATATGTCTGAGACCAAATTTATGTGGGAAACACAGCACATCAGCTATAGTCCAGAATACAGGAACACCGTAGAGCTTGTTTGAACCTTGATGCCACCTACCCGCTGGTTAAGCATGTGTGTTTTAAGGACGCTAGTAAAGCTAATTTTAAATTACATTGCATAAACCTGGTACTACCAGGTTCCAGGGGAGGTGATAGGATGCTGGCCTGCCCCAGTTAGAAGCTAAATTAGCAGGCTAACAGATGTGTAACAGGGACCTAATTCAGATAGTGAGTTGCATCATTTTTTTTAAATGACTTAAAATTGGCACAATAAGGCCAGCACTCTCTGAATCTTTTTTTGCTATCTGTCCTCTGTCTCATCCTGTTGAAGACTATCTTTTTCTTGCTGTTTCTCCTTCATGATTGCATACACGCTTAAAAAGTGTTCAGTTATTTTGAAACCGTATTGTACTGCTCCAGTCACACTGGAGTTTATTTGGTATATTATCTATTTCTTGGGTTCTTGCTACACATAGTTTCTATGCCGTTTTGGAATTGTGTTTCCTCTCTTTTGAATTTTGTAGTCTGCTGATGCTTGGACTGTTTTTAGAAAGATGTGGAAAGCATTCACGTTTTCACCTATTTCCTGTCTTTATGCATCTTTGTCTGTTTGTTTGGTACTTTACAATCTTATACATGGATGGTTGCTGCTTTGCTTACGTTTGACCTTTCTAGTTCTGGAGGATTTGTAATGGAATATTTCTATAATGAGATTTATGGAAAGATATTGTGCAGCAATATATGGGTGACTATTGCTCGTAGTCTGTCCAGAGGATTTTGTTTTTATTGTAATGTGTGTTAAGGATTCCTTCTTTTTCTTTTTTTCTTTCTTTTAATCGATTCTTTTTTTTCATTTTTACTAGGCTTTTCCTCTGGCATATTCTGATCGATTTCAAGCTTTTGCTAAGTATATATAATCATTATTTATGAAGTAACACAATGTGGCTTTAGGATTATAAATAGGTGCCCGCCTTTTTTTGATATAGTGAATTTGAGCTTTCAGATTAGGTACAGTACATGGGGGTACAAAGAGTTAGCTGTCATTTGCTTAAATTGAAACAGATTGTATTTATTCTTTTCATACACTTTCCTATAATTTGTTTATATGTAGGATAAGCACCCTCAAATTTCCTGAAATATTGACTGTCTTGAATTGTTGTTGTATCATTTAAGGATAAATTGAGGATGTGACCTTTATACATGTATTTGACAAAAGCTGCTTATATTATCTCTATACCACACATGTACTTTTTATGATTCTCTTTTGTCTACTTGCTTCACACTAAAAAGATTTTGATCAAAATTCTGGTACAGGCCAGTCGTTATATTAACTTTTGGAGTCTGCCAAAATACTGATGTGGTACTTTCTCCATTTAAGTTTTCTGGTGTTCTGTTGGTATGTGAAGTGATGTGGTTCAGATTTGGGTGAAACATTTTGGTTGCACTTTTGGATGTCCGTGTATGAAGATGAATAAAAAACCTGTACAAAAGAAATTAATTTTAACAACTTTTTGAATTTGAATGATTGGTTTCAATGCTTTATGTATTGCCTCAACAATATAATATAAAAATCTCTTAAAAAGCTCACAGCATACTAACCGTTCCCATTCACTGCCAAACCTCACCTGCTACTTAATCCATTTGTTACCTTTGCACTTTCACCCAATAACCAAGAACTCTACTTCGATTGTTAAGTATGTTCCCATTTGCAACAGTGAAAAATAGATTCATTTTCCTCAGCTGAAAAAATTATTTTGGTAGAAAACTGCAGAACTTTATGCTCTCTAGTGGGCACAGCTTTTAAAGACAAACATGACTGTTGTCTGTGTTGGCTTCTCGTGAAACTTCTAACTTGGCTGAAATTTATACAAAATGTAGATACAATTATATCAATTTGCTTAAAAGCCGCAGTCCTTTAACAACTATACTCATTAAAGGCCAGGATAAAATTTAAAACCCTAGAAGTGTGCAGCAGCACTAACTACTTGCATCCGAAGCAAAATCACTCCCTGACTACCTCTGAGAACTCACCCCATTGAAAATCACTTCCCCCGCTTTCCAAACGCCCGTTCTAATATTTGGTAATACTATAAGCGTCACAAATAAACAAAGTTGGTTAAAGGTCCAATGCAATATTAGACATCGAATTCTAGAATAATAATGCATTGAGGGAACCCATTAATGTCTCTATTTGTAAACAGTATGATAATAGTTTATAAGTAGGACATGATGCAGTGCTAGACCATTATTATGTAGATGGTTTATTCAGCTGTCAACCCAAGAAGGGAACTCAAACTCTTGTTCGGATTCAAAATGCGTCAACAGCTAAATAAACGAGAGAGTGTCAGCAAAAATGATCTTTTGGACACAGGGCCACGCTTATTGGAACAATTCACAACTTTCTGGTATCAGTATTTTGCCTTTGGTGACATTACAATGATTCAATCTCCTGGTCTTTGTCCATTAAATTGGGGCCCTTACTTATGCTAGAAAACAGGCGCCTTATGGTGTTCAAATAAAGAACTGTTTATGTATGAAAATGTATATCAATTCAGTGTTAAAAAAACTGTTATGCATTGTTTCATGTTATGTGAATTGTCAAAAAGTACTTTTGGAAGTGATGATTGTTGTCTGTTTGTTCCTGTGTCTATGACAGATATAACAATATTGGTTTTAATGAATAATGATGCAAATAAATGGTGATCACACTAATTGTGTTTTGTGACCATGAATGTAAAGTACTATTGTTGTGAAGTAACGTCAGTACTGTCTGTTAACTTTCTAAAAGTGGCATTTGCTAAACTGGAATTTAAAATACAACTTCTCCATAAGTTGTGATTTCAGATTGTGAGTTCAGTGACACTAAACTTGAAAAGTCTCTCTCTTCACAATTAGGAGTTACAATTAAAAGTTGTAATAAAATAATTCCAATGTTATCTTATTGAAGAATTAGGCCTTGTAGTGGTGAAAAACAAAATTGAGAGTTTTTCACTACCAAGACATGTAAAGTTTAAAAGTACATGTCCTGTCTTTTAAATACACTACATCCTGCCCGTGGGTTATACAGGTCCTACCTTAGGGGCGACTTGTAAGTACAAAAAGGGAAGGTTTATGCCTAGCAAGAGGGTTTACATGCCAGGGCGACAAGGCAGTGTGATTAAGGGCTACTTATGATGTGGCATAATCAGTGCTGCAGGCCCACTAGTAGAATTTATCTTGCAGGCCCTGGGTACATGAAGTGCACTTTTTACTAGGGACTTATGTGTAAATTAAATATGTCAGTTGGGGATGAACCAATATTACCATGTTTAGGGGAGAGAGCACAAGCAGTTGGGGACTGGTTAGCAGTGGCATAGTGTGCAGAGTCCTAAAGCCAGCAAAATCTAGGTCAGAAAAATGGAAGAAGGCAGGCAAAAGGTTGGGGAAGACCACCCCAAGGTGTCAGGTCTAACAAGCCTGATGACCAAATTACCATTCAGGTTGTAGAAAAGGGACAGATGTCCAACAAATCTCTAGTGAACTAACCCAGAGAAGGTTTATATTTGAAACAGAACAGGAATACTGAAGAGAAGAGCTTTATTTACAGGTCGACACCATCACAAATTTCAATCCCCTGAATGCCAACTGTTTAGAATCTTCAGTCTGACAGTTGGAATAGGAATGTTCCAAGGGAAGGAAAGGGAAAGGGAAAGGGGGGAGGAAAAACCAAGGAATGAGTAATTATAGCAAAGACAATAATGCCTAACGCAGACACAAGATTTTTGGTGGGGTCTGTTTATTTTTCCCCCAATGAAGCACATGCAAGAAATATAAAACTTTATTTTATGAGACTTTTTTCAATGTCATAGAAAGCATATGCAAACTATTTGAAGAATTCAAAATAAATTAAGTTATTCTAAAGGATCAACGCATATACATTATGAATACAGGCCAAATGATACATGAATACATTAGATGAATCCCCTTTTTGTCAGGACCTGGTAAACAGTTTTCAGTACTGAGTAGTCCACATTATTAATGGCTACCTGAAAGTCAAGCGCAGACCTCCCGGGGCTGCCTACTTGGACGGTTTATATTTCTTAGAAGCCACAACCTTTTCAGTCTTTAACCTTCACAGAAAGACAAGTTCCCCAGGAGTCAGCATGTTCATCTCCCTAAGAGTGTTAACAACAATGCTCTTATGTATAGCCATTGTGGGAACAATGTCAACCTTACTTGTGATGCAATATGATAGAAAGTTCAGCACTACAGTGGCATTAAACACAGCCCAAAACACAAAATACTAGTATGTGAATGTGAAAACTAAAAGCATACTATTAGATTGTCATGCAATAATGATCACAAAGCTAAGAAATACACAACATTCACAAACCTATGGGGCTCTTAGGCAGTTAAAGAATTATTGGAATGTGCTCTATAAATTGGGCAGCTCTACAAACCATACGAAATACGCGACACTCCAGTTGCCTTACTAACCTTTGACTGAACATCCGAGAAACTCTTTTCTTCAGGGGTTTCCCAGTTCGGCACATGACTTGGCCGAGTAAATATTCACTTGCTTCCAAACTATGGCCTTTTAGGAAGTCCTATGTTTTCAGATTTTGGCCCTCATTAATAGTTTACTGGGCATCTGCCAAAAGTGTCAGATGTTTTGTCCGCCCTATGTAGAGGGCACTATACACTCATAATAAGGCAGACAGAACACCAACCACTTTTTGGAAGATGCCCTCCATCCATTACATTCTAAATAAGGCCCTTTCTCTGAATTGGTTTGCTTGAAACGAATAGGATTCCTGAAGATTTGAAGAGAGTTTTCAGGAGTTACAATGTAAGGAAAATAAACAACTGCAATTTTTGAAAAATGTATGTTGTAGTTGGATAAACTACACCTCTTTAATATTCTTGGTAACAGCATATATATTAATGTTTTTGCCAATTTGAATGTGTGCATGCTTTGAATTACCTTATTTATAGAAGCAGTCAGTCTCAAACTGTGTTTCTCTGAAATGTAGTAGAAAAACTGAAAATTGCAATTTACTCCAGAACTGCAGCACGAGGAGCTACTCAGGAAACCACTTTTGTTCAATGTAGCATTGTCTGCACCGATCCACATGTAATGACCTAAAATAAATCCAATAAAGTCAAGTAAAATGTGGTTACTTGTTGTCTGTTCACTTTATGGGAGCGAGTATTGAAACGCAGAGGATAACTCAGATAGTTCAACTTGCATTCCTACGTAAACATGTATGCAAACAATTTCTTGAGTTTTTCAATAATTTAGATGGTATTATGTATAATTTGTTATGCATTTCACTTCATTTGTACATCAATTCAGTGCATCTCATACAATCTAAAGTGCGTCATAAATCTGTTTGGTCGGAAAACCCAAGTATTGCTCTAAAAACTCCTTCCAGAAAAGCTCCTGGGGCCCTAATTATGAGAAAATAACGCAGCGCGGAGCCACAAGTCATTTTGCTGCACGGCTCTGCATTAGTTTCGAACCACAGGGATGCAACATATTTACAACATGTCACATATCTGTGCTTCTCCCTGCACCAGCGCACAAACTGCTGCAATGCGCCGGCGCAGACACCCTTGCACCATGGAAGGAAGCACCTTACTGCACAAAAACAGTCAATTGAGGTGATTTCCTCTTCCAATGCGTGCTGTAGAATACAGCATGCATTCAAAGAAGGAAAAAAGTGGAGAAATTAAAACATTCTCCTCGTTGCGCCTAATTACGTCACCCCTGTAGGGGCGTAGCATTCTGACGCATTTCCAGGTATACGATTGCTCATAAATCTGGAAATGCATCAGTGGACATGGGTGTTGCGTGAGAACACCCACAGCAACACCCATATCACACCCCTAACATGCAAAGTGTTGCATGTAAAGTGGCGATATTTACAAGCACACGTAAAACCACGCCGGGGGACTTTACGTGTGCTTGTAAATAACACACAGCAGATTGAGCCATGCAACGTGATACACCGGCGGCTCAAGGGTTTGTAAATAAGCCCCTAGATATCTACTTCAGCATAAATCTTTTGCTCCCAGTATATTAAAGTAGTGAAGATAACTGTAGTTTCTGTACACAATTAACAAAAAAAAAAAAGCATAAATTCAGGTTTTTTTTTCCCGATCATGATTTAATCACATTTGTAAAGCAACTGGAAATGTGAACATAAAATGTGGCTACAATGTGTCAATCACAGCTTTTCTTACTGGAGTAGAACATATTTGCTATCTGGAGAGCATCTTTTATTTTCTAAGAAACGCACAACAAATATGCTTTCACACATCTTTCACTCACTTGGGTACCCCAGACTGGAAGAATGTAAATGAATTATACCACACACGGAGCTCGGTATTGCATGTCTTTATTTTTAAGAGTGGAACTGGTTACTGACGCCAACTGCATCATGAATTTTATTAACCACACTTAATCACTTACAACACTAGACTATGGAGTTCATTAGGGACATTAGGGTTCCCGCCCTGTGTAGTATACAAGACACTACAGATTGTAGGTACATCTAATCTCGCCAGTTCAGCCGGGTCTTGGGTGGGCGCCCTACACTGCTTCTGTACAGTTTGAAAGGCTTCATCAGGTTGTTCTTGGTGGTGATCCCTTGTATATGGCAACTAGGTCTCGTATGGTTCCATAGGGTTGCAGAAGAGGGTGTAATTGCAGTTGCAGATCTCCTCATTTAGGAAAGTTGATAATTCTTTTTTTTAATTTACATTTTTGTCACTACTTGGTATTTCTATACCGACTCCCAGAAAGTCATTTTTGAGTTTTCACCAGTGGCTGCTGGAATGGAACGGGGCCGTAGGGGTGGTAGGGGAGGGCATGATGGGGGAATCATATATTTAAAAAAAACCACTTACCTCCTCACCGCCATTGTCTCTCATTGCTTTGCTTCCTGATGAGTCCCAGAAGCAGGAAGGGCACTGGCTCCCCTGAGCTATTCATAGTGCTGCAATGTAGCACTGTGATTGGTCTGATTAACATGGTTTGGCGCTCAGATGGGGACTGGAAGCCTGTACATGTTCTCCACCCAGGCTGTGTATTACAGCTTGGTGGAGAACATGCTAAGTCTGCATGACTGTTTGGCAGTCCCAAGATGGCCGGCCAAACCATCATGCGCACTTAAGTGCATTAATCACTCCTACCCATGTATCACCAGCCCCACCTCGCCCTAACTCAGTCCCATAGCTACAAAAAATTAAATGATAATAATGATGTTATTAGCATTTCATTTTTCCTTTTTACTGCTCTGAGAGCAGTGGGGCGAAGCTCCTCCGCCTTAGCGGAGAAGCCGCCCCTGGTTCTCTCCTTTAAAGAGAGCCACAGAAACTGCTCTAGCCCTCGCCCTTTGTGTTGACCTCTATTTAACTTTTTGTAAATGCAAATTTAGGGGTCTTTATTGCTGCTCAGTGAGTTATTGTGTTTTGGCTATTTAACCTGTCTGCAACATTTTATTGGTAGTCAGCACAAACGATCCCTTCTTAAAAGGCCAATGAATTATCATATTTATGGTGGTTTAGGCCAAGTAGCTTATGGCGTCTTATATTTCTTTAATAACTTTCAAATAACTACTGTGTACACAGATAAGATAGTTTATTTATTCCATTTTGTTATTTGCTAAGGCGCATATGTTTGTTTTGCTGATAAAATAGAAAAACAAAAAATAACTAAAAATATATGAGCCACACAGGAGAAAGATGGAAACGAGCTTACTGGTGTCAGCAGGCGCCACTCTCCCTTCACTTGCGTCCGCATAGAAAAACATTTCTCTGGCAGGCCTTTAAAGGACCAAGCTAAAGAAATGTGAACTATCCCATTCCCAGCCTTTATTTAGAGATGGGTTTGCAGGCATGAACTACAGCGTCCGTGCTCGGGGATGCACTTTGTTACTCATTGAAGGCATGGGTCACATGTATCATGTTCGCCCTGAGCCTTCCCCTGCTGGAGCTCTGCCGGTTCAGGAATCCTGCAGGAGGGGTAGGACAGGGGGAGCACCCATGTGGAAGCATTTTTGGAACTGAGGAATGCAATAACTTTTGGCCAACAAAAAAGAGCAAATTTAGACTAGGGGCAAATCATGGTGCCTACTTCATTTTCACACGAGCAGCACTTTTGTAGTAGATGAGCACATTGCTGTTGGCTTCTGAATTGTTGATTGGCATAGAAACTATTGTGAATCTTACACAGTATATTTTAATAGTTTTATTTTAAAGATCCTCCACAGGAACAAGAAAATTCCACAACATGACTCCTGGAATCCTCTCCTTGTTGGTCCATGCATGCTCTAGATACGTTGAGTTTCCATAACACTGCGTTTATTACAATAGAGGGTGATGTTTTATGCTTTCGGACAGCAGGCATCATCAAGCGGTTTACATTACTGCAGCGTCAACAGCCAACAATCCTATAAATGGGATGTGCGGTGGGAACTTCCTCTCCGGCATTTGTGGGGTGAGGGCTAAAGTCTTGGGTGCACCTTCCACCTCCAAGGCGGAGAGGAATGGTTTGTACATAAGTGAAAATGCGCTGCTGCTGCTCTTTGTGGGAGGCATGTGTGAAGCAGCACACATGAAAGTTAAAAAAATTGCATTGTAGGATTGTTTATGTGCAGGAAGGGACACCTTCCTGCACATAAAAAATCCTCCCCCGCAAGCAGAAACCCTTGCACTCTGGTGCAAACGTGCCTGTGTTGGCGCTAAGTTGTTAAACTTAGAGCCATCGCAGGGTAAAACGCAAGGCTGCACCACATTCTTGTAAATATGGTGCAACCTTGTGTTTCTGAAGTGGCGGAGCGTGTCGTTAAGCCCAGGAGGCTAACGACACGCTCCGCCACTTCATTGTACATATCCCCCTTTGATCCTTTCAGATGAGCAAAAGGATGATTACGACAATTGTGTCCGATCTGTAACTTTGCATCCGTAAAACATGGTTTACAATTAAAGCTCAGTCTACAGTATTAGTGAACTATTGTGTCGCTCTCTTTTTTTAATTGATTCTGCCTATAAGATGTTCGAAAACCTTGATCACACTTTAGAAATATAGGACTAGTTAGTGCTGCACAGTGGTTGAAGAATTGTACTTGTATTTTTCATTTACATGTATAAATGCCTCTGCTATAAATATTTCAACAAAAAAAACTATTATATTCTACTGTGTTTTCTTGACCTTTCACGTTTCGCATAGGAAAGCTGCTTGGCGCCTGTCTACGGTTTATATAAATTTGACAACTTTTCATTGGGTAGTCAATGGAAGCAGTGAATACTGAAAAGGTCAATGAATTCGAGGTAGGGTACGGTGGTATAGGTCACATAATTTAAAGTAGCAAATGCAATTCTATTAATGTTCACATAGGTACATTGTACACAGAAAAACGCATTACACAAAACCAATTTGCTTCATTGTAGACCAATTTTATTGCATCAATAAAGTTAAGATCTTTTCTAGTTTCACTGGGTAGGAAGACAATTGCTTTAATATAATTGTTATAATATACTGCCCAATGAAGTGCCACTAAAGTGGACAACCCCATATAGAACAGACTGCAGAAAATGTTTAGCACCCAGAGCTTCAGGGCCGCAATAGAATACACAAAAGCGAAATGTATTGGGGCAGATTTACAAGCCCCTTGCGCCACTGTTGCGTCACTTTTAACATGGGAAAAGTGATGCAAAGTGGCGCAAGAAGCTTGTAAATAAGCCCCATTGGTTTTATGCTGACGTGCAAATCAGCAGAAAATGTGTGATTTGAGACGTTAATGCATAAGAAATCTAAAATAAAAAATGCTTAATTCCCATACAACCTAGAAAAAGTAAGAGTAATTTTGTAATCTCTGTGATGACTTGCACTCACTACGGTCACCCACACTGTTTATTTCGTCCGTCTTTGATGGGAATTCGTGTCATTTCTATGTCTAGCCTGACACCTTTAAGTGCCTTCCAAGCTATTGCAATTAGGCAAATTAAAAGCACTTGTGATATTAATATTAATTCATTTACAGAGTTGCTTTCGGCCTCACCTCTTCAGATATTGATTAGTTGAAGTGCCATTCGCATTTTGGATCAGCCCACAGAACAACTTATGTAGAATGTTACTAGTTATATTCCATGAGTGTACGGCCACAGAACATCTGTTGCCAAACCCCTTTCAGAGGGCTTTACCGGGCCCAGCCGTGGTGGTTGAGGTCTTTTACTCGTGATGTCCTGGGGAGCGGCCTATTATGGAGTCTGAGCACCTGGGCCAGGTACCCCTACAGCATTTGACTTGGTGGTAGTGCAGGTCAAGCATTACAAAGCTTCTCTAGGAAGGAGGTAGGTGTAAGGTGGGCAGTAATTCAAAACTCAAAACACATCAGGCAATCCCAATAAATGATTGTCCTGCCAAATACTTGCTTTCATATAAAAAGAAGTATTTATCTACTACACAAAGTACAATACATCCCGCTGCTAATGACATGCACAGCCTTCTTGAGGTAAGTCCACTAGCATTACCCAGGTCATCTTTCAAGACCCACCCACTTCCCCGCTTATGGCGGGTGGTTATTTCCCATTCAAGTGAGGCGACATCTAAGCTAGGCCCACTAAGACATTCAAGTCTCAGAAGTTCTACAGGAAGTCTGTTGAAAAGATTCTCAAGTACCCACGCTGGAGCACGTCAATCAGAGCAAATTCCTAAGTGCCTGCCAACCCAATTCAAAGTCCCCGGGTGCACCTTGCCAACCTGTGTTCAGAAGCTGGGAAGATTCAGTTGTGACAGTTGCCATCATTGGTGGTCCTCTGATATGGTAAGACGTTTGTGGGATCCAGGTGCAGGTCTCCAATGCTCCCAGGCGAGGAAGTTGAAGTAGTTGCTCTCACTCTTCACAGGTTATGGCCTGCGGTGTCTTCTAGGCTGCACGTGGATTCAGGGTGACAGCCTTCTTCCTCCGTCACTGTTCCTGTGTCATAGCAGTATGTACAGGGTGATGGTCCCCTCTCTTCACTGCGGCCTCCACCTGCAATACGGGGGTCACGGGTAGCACAAATACTAATACAGACCACTTTGAGTCACAGTGTTGTGTTGGATGATGGCCCTCCTTCTCTCACAATGCAGCACCATGCGTTGCAACCATTACTTTTTTCCTCATGGCCACCACCTGGCAAGGGGCTCACAGACTTAGACACATGAGCCAGCAATCCAATTGGTGCATTGATCCTGACATACCAGAATCTCCCACCCTGCTCCCACAATCCATGCAACGGGATCCCTACTGGACCTTGCTCCCTGCAAGCGATCTACACCTCACTGGATCCACTGGTCTTGGGTCCGACAAAAGCCGGCATTGCAGGCTCCAAACATGAGTACTTCACTCTCCTTGGTAACGTCCTTTCAGTCAGCATGGGAGACTGGCAGAAATACTGCTGAGCTCCCCACAGTGATGTATTTATTTATTTATTTATTTATAACATTTATTGAGCGCGAGCGAATACCCGTAGGCGTCTCGGCGCTAGACTATACAGCTATCTTTCCCCAAGATATGGATAACTTCGGAAGATCATGGGCAGTGTCACTGGTTAAACAGCCAGGTTTTTAGTTTCTTCCGAAACTGCAAAAGTGAGGGGCTGGTTCTGATATGTTGTGGCAAAGTATTCCATATCTTAGGAGCCGCAGCTGAAAATCGGCGGTCACCCCAGGAGACTGTTTTGGAACGTGGAACCACTAATTGGTTGAGAGTTATGGATCGAAGCTATCTGACCGGTTTATAGGGTATAAGCTGGTCCTTGAGGGGGCGTGGTCCTTGATCGTGAAGTGCCTTGTAGACTATGCAGAGTGATTTAAACTTGATCCTGTTTTGGATCGTCAACCAGTGGTATGTCCTTATAGTATCAGAAATGGGTGCAAACTTGGGTGTTCTAGACAGCAGACGTGCTGCTGCATTCTGTATTGTCTGCAGTTTGCTTGGGCATTTAGAAAAAGTGCATTGCAGTAGTCTAAGGATGAAAGTACTAAGGAACTGACCAGTGTTTTGGCAGCAGCATCCGGTAGAAAAGGGATGATTTTCCTTATAATTCTAAGTTTATGATGGGCTGTGGCTGCTCCTTTATTCGCGTGTGCCATGAAGTTGAGATGATCATCAAAAGTTACTCCCAAATTCCTGACCTTAGGGGTCGGGCTAGGAGGGGTACCGAAGGCTGGTGGCCACCAGGATACAGACCAAATCGGGGAGAGGGGTCCAAAGATGACCACCTCCGTTTTATGGGAGTTGAGCTTCAGGCAGTTACCTGCCATCCACTCTCCAATCGCCATCATTCCATTTTGGAAGCGCTCTGCCACCTCCAGCCCATCACCTTGAATGGCCAACACCAGTTGCGTGTCATCAGCATATGAGGTTAGGCTCATCCCGTATGCTTTGATTACACAAGCAAGGTCCGACACATAGATGTTAAATAGTGTCGGACTAAGGGATGAGCCTTGAGGAACCCCACACGGAAGTGACAGCTTGGCCGATTGGTATGGCCCCAGTGTTACCACCTGCGGGATCACTGACATAATATCGACTACAAAAATATAGACTTACAAAAATATCGATGCCAAAATATAGAATACCAAAATATCGACTCCCTATCTCCAAACAGGAAAGTACAAAAATATAGAATCCAAAATATCGTTGTAAATAATATAGTTAGTCAAAATATCGAATTTTTTAAATGTTTTAAAAGTAATGTAAAATTAATGAAATAATACATATAATTAACTGACACATACTTAAAAATACTAAAATAACATTAATATTAATAAATAATTAATGTAAGTAAAAAAAATAATTAATACATATATTAACGTAATATTTATTAAAAATATTCAATATTTTCTGCGTAGGATAGCGGGCGGGTAAAATGTACTATTACCACTCCAGTAAGTGCAATAGTAGGGAAAGCGTTGGATAGCGGGAGGGTAAAAATTACTATTCCCACTCCAGAGAATGCAACAGTACGGAAAGCGTTGGATAGCGGGAGCGAAAAAATTACTATTCCCACTCCAGAGAGTGCAATAATAGGGAAAGTATTGGATAGCGTAGGGGTAAAAATTACTATTCCCACTCCAGAGAATGCAACAGTAGGGAAAGTGTTGGATAGCGGGAGAGTAAAATTTACTATTCCCACTCCAGTGAGTGCAACAGTAGGGAAAGCGTTGGATAGTGTAGGGGTAAAAATTACTATTCCCACTCCAGAGAGTGCAATAATAGGGAAATCATTGGATAGCGTAGGGGTAAAAATTACTATTCCCACTCCAGAGAGTGCAACAGTAGGGAAAGCGTTGGATAGCGGGAGTGTCAAATTTACTATTCCCACTCCAGTGAGTGCAACAGTAGGGAAAGCGTTGGATAGCGTAGGGGTAAAAATTACTATTCCCACTCCAGAGAGTGCAACAGTAGGGAAAGCATTGGATAGCGTAGGGATAAAAATTACTATTCCCACTCCAGAGAGTGTAACAGTAGGGAAAGCGTTGGATAGCGGGAGTGTCAAATTTACTATTCCCACTCCAGTGAGTGCAACAGTAGGGAAAGCGTTGGATAGCGGTAGGGTAAAAATTACTATTCCCACTCCAGAGAATGCAACAGTAGGGAAAGCATTGGATAGCGGGAGGGTAAAAATTACTATTCTCACTCCAGAGAATGCAACAGTACGGAAAGCGTTGGATAGCGGGAGGGAAAAAATTACTATTCCCACTCCAGAGAGTGCAATAATAGGGAAAATATTGGATAGCGTAGGGGCAAAAATTACTATTCCCACTCCAGGGAATGCAACAGTAGGGAAAGTGTTGGATAGCAGGAGAGTAAAATTTACTATTCCCACTCCAGTGAGTGCAACAGTAGGGAAAGCGTTGGATAGCGTAGGGGTAAAAATTACTATTCCCACTCCAGAGAGTGCAACAGTAGGGAAAGCGTTGGATAGCGTAGGGATAAAAATTACTATTCCCACTCCAGAGAGTGCAACAGTAGGGAAAGCGTTGGATAGCGGGAGTTCAAAATTTACTATTCCCACTCCAGTGGTTACAACAGTAGAGAAAACGTCAAATGGCGTAGGGGTAAAAATTACTATTCCCACTCCAAAGAGTGCAACAGTAGGGGAAGCGTTGGATAGCGTAGGGATACAAATTACTATTCCCACTCCAGAGAGTGCAACAGTAGGGAAAGCGTTGGATAGCGGGAGGGTCAAATTTACTATTCCCACTCCAGTGAGTGCAACAGTAGGGAAAGCGTTGGATAGCGTTGGGGTAAAAATTACTATTCCCACTCCAGAGAGTGCAACAGTAGGGAAAGCATCGGATAGCGTAGGGATAAAAATTACTATTCCCACTCCAGAGAGTGCAGCAGTAGGGAAAGCGTTGGATAGCGGTAGGGTAAGAATTACTATTCCCACTCCAGAGAGTGCAACAGTAGGGAAAGCGTTGGATAGCGGTAGGGTAAAAATTACTATTCACACTCCAGAGAGTGCAATAATAGGGAAAGCATTGGATAGCGTAGGGGTAAAAATTAATATTCCCACTCAAGTAAGTGTAAAAGTAGGGAAAATAATAAATTAATATTTTTTTTTAAATGAATTCATTATTAATACCAAAACAAGTATTACAATTAATTACCAATCACACAAGATTTAATAATTGATTATTTATAAATACCAATATATTTTTGTTTAATTAATTACTTATTAATAATTAATTAACAACCAATTGTTTTTCGATAAACATTAATAAATGCTAATAATACCAATTAATCATTAATTAATAATATATTGACTAACGATATACACAAATTATTTAAATAATTAATTTTTTACAATTATATTACTTCCCACCATATTCCCCTATAAACACACTACCCGCTACAAATATTAAATGAATACAATTAACATAATTATCAATTAAACAATTAATACAATTTAATTACCAATTAATACAAATTATTTACCAATTAATAATTAATCAACAACCAATTAATTTTCAATACCAATTAATAATTAACTAATAACAATTAAATTACTTCCCACCCTATTCCCCTATAAACCCACAACCAGCTACAGAAGTAAAACGCTAAATTAAATTAAAGATATATTAATTAACAATATACACACATCAATTAAATAATTAATTATTTACAATTATATTACTTCCCACCATATTCCCCTATAAACACACTACCCGCTACAAATATTAAATGAATACAATTAACATAATTATCAATTAAACAATTAATACAAATTAATTACCAATTAATACAAATTATTTACCAATTAATAATTAATCAACCACTAATTAATTTTCAATACCAATTAATAATTAACTAATAACAATTAAATTACTTCCCACCCTATTCCCCTATAAACCCACAACCCGCTACAGAAGTAAAACGCAAAATTAAATTAAAAATATTTAATAATACCTATAAATTATTATTTAATGTACTATAATTAAATTACTTCCCACCCTACTCCCCTATAAACCCACAACCCGCTACGGAATTAAATTACACAAAAATAAAATAACATAAAATTCATTACTTTAAAAATATTCTAACATACATTACAATATTAATACATACTTTTAACACATATACTAACACTTAAAACACTATAAAAAAATCGATATTTTTAACAACTATATTATGACTGTCGATATTACTTACTTCTATATTATTGCAATCGATATTTCTTACCTGTTTTTCGATATTCTTCACCACTATATTTTGGCAATTCGATATTCTGTCCATTCTATATTTAAAACTCGATATTCTGTCCACTCGATATTTTTTTTTCGATATTATGTCTATTTACCCACCTGCGTTCTATCAGCCAGGAAGGAGGAGAGCAAGATGTACATCTTCAGTTTGACAATTTGGGGGTCTCAAGCTCCAGTTTTTTCTAATCCACTTTCAGTGACTCTTGTCATTTAGTGGCACTGTCTTTGAAGTTTGTGATCTGGGTTTTGCTCTCTTTCAAGTGCCCACTCTTTTGTTGTGCTCTTCCTCTAGAGAGCAATCTATCACAGCAGGACAGTATCCAATATGCCCTGACCTTGTTGACAGCATCTGTTGCTACCCCACCACCCAGCTTTACCTGGCAGCTGTTGCCCCTCTGCACTCCAGGTCTCATGTCCCTCCTTCACCCACAGGCCCCTGTCTGCACCTTATCTCTGGTGGTCCAGTGGTGAGTCTGTCTTGCATTCCTGTTTTCCTGTTATTTCTCATCTCATCTGCTCTCCTAGCATTTTTCATTTGCTATTTTCTTCTGTATTTCTCTTTTTCATATCTGTATTTCCCTTGTTCCCTATTTATCATTGCCTCTTCATCCTGCAGTTGCCACTGCTCTGTCCCTGTGGCTGCCCCCTTCCAGCACTGCTTCCCGCTTCCCACCTCCCAGCTGTCCAGGTGTCCAGCCCCTCCCACCTCCCTATAGCTAATTAATGGCGGGCAAAAGGCAAGCCCATCTGTGCCTGTCCATACCTGGATCACGCTCAGCACCACAGACCCTGGTTCCTATGTCTTTCACCTCTACGATGCTAGCATCCTCCACATCCTAAACACCGTAGGAGCCACCACCTGCCACCTTGTACTGCCGAAGGACACACTAAGCCCATTCACCTGCCACAACTGCACCTTCTCCTGTTTCCACACACCAGACCCACCAACCACACAGCCCCCAAGAACCAGACCCAACGACCTGAGCTGCATCCTACTCAACACATGCACCCTCAACAAACACTGTGGAGATCTGGGACCTGCTCGACTCCATCTACCCCGATGTTGCCTTCTTCACGGAAAACTGGATGAACCACAACTCAGTCCCAGACATCTCCACCGCCACCCCCAATAGCAGAAAAATCATCCACAAGGACCGTACCAACTGACCGAGAGGATGCATTGCCATCATACACTAAAACACCCTCTTCCTCACAATCAGCTCTGATGACCACTCACCTGACATCATGGAGCACCTCCACTTCCAGACAAATCCAGACACTACCCTCTGTGGCACCCTCGTCTACAGACATCCCAGACCCCATCCTCCTTCATTGAATCCATAACTGACTTCATCACACACAATGCTCTCACCTCAATGGACTACATCCTCCTTGGTGACCTCAGTTTCCACCTGGATAACCTCAGCGACCACAACGCCTAATTCCTACTGACGAACCTCGCCACCATCGGGCTCAAACAAATGGGCACCTCTCCAACCCACTCAGCAGGACACATGCTCAACCCCATCTTCTTTGCAAGCATCAACATCTCCGTTAGCCACACCTCTGAACTACATTGGACCGACCACCGCTAAGTCAACCACTCCTTCACCAAACCCACGAACACCACCAGGCCCCCACCGCTACACCTGCAGAAGATGGAACAAGGTCTCCAAAGACCAACTCACCACCTCCCTCCTCAAGACCCCACCACCGACCTCGAAGGATGCCAATGCCTCAGTATGCAACCTACATCTATGGATTTCCGACTTTGTCAACACACTGGGCCCCCTCAGGAAACCCTACAGCAAGCAGCCCTCCGAGATAGCCAGCTGGTTCTCCCTCACCCTCCAAGAGTCCAGGCGCACCTCGAGAAAAGATATAGGAGCAGCAATACCTCTGCAGACCACGCAGCCTTAAAAAACATCATCACCACACACCACCACCTCATCAGAGCCACAAATAAAACTGGCATACAGGAATGCATCAATGCCAATGGTCACAACAAAAAAGAACTCTTCACCATGATCCCAAAATTTGCCAAACCCAGCACAAATGCCACAGACATCCCCGCCTTCCAAGACCTCTGCAACAGCCTCGCCCCCCTTCTTCCACCGCAAAATCATAGAAATCTATAACAGTTTGCCATACCACGATTCTACCCACCCTACCCACATCTACCGAACCGGCTCAACTGGACCACCCTCACCACGCACGATATCCTAAGGATCATGAAAAGAATCCAGTCTGGAGCTCCCTCAGATGCCTGCCCCATCACATTTTAAACCAAGCCGGTGCCACCATCGCCCCTGAACTCTGCCACACCATCAACTGCTCCATCAAGTCTGCCACCATGCCTGAAGACTGGAAACACGCAGAGATCAACCCCCTGCTGAAAAAACCCTCCACCTACCCGACGGACCTGAAACATTACAGACCCATCTCTCTGCTCCCTTTCCCAGCCAAAGTCATCAAGAAGGCCATCAACACCCACCTCACCAAATTCATCGAAACAAACCACACCCTGGATCCCTCCCAATCAGGCTTCAGAAGCAACCACAGCACCGAGACTGCACTCCTCGCCACGACAGACAACATCAGCACTCTTCTCGACCGAGATGAAACCATAGCCCGCATCTTCCTGGACCTCTCTGCCGCATTCTTCACCATCTCCCACCACACCCTCTGCAGAAGACTCTACAACACCGGCATCCGTGGCAAAGCTTCAGAGTCAGGCTCCCACCGTTCTCCTCAGAACCTATAGAGATCAGCTGCAAAGTCCCTCAGGGATCCACTCTGTGCCCCACCCTCTTCAACATCTACATGGTCCCACTTGCAGCCATCGTCAGAAACCACAGACTCAACATCATCTCCTATGCCAACAACACCCTGCTGATTTTCTCAGGGAACAGTCGGAACACCGCGGTCTCAACCACACATGTTCCGACTACACAAGCTGGACCGTGCTTGCCTTAACAATGCATATGCGTGGTTAAGGTAGTGCGCAATCTAGCTGCTGGAAGATGGAAGCAGGAAGACTCAGATGTTTGGTAAGTGGGTCTGGGGGGTAGTTTTTCAAGCCGGTAGGGGATGGGGGTAGGTTGTAGGGCAGTGAGAGGGGTTGGGGTAGTTTAAGGGACAGGGCAGGGTAGTGTAACTTACGGGGCAGGGTTTTAGGCCTTAGTGCAGTGGGATGGGTAGTTGGGTTCGTTTTTAGGGCAGGTGGGGGTTGGGGTAGGTTTTAGGGCAGTTGAAGGAGTTGGGGAGGTTTAAGGGACAGCGCAGGGTGAGGGGATATGTAGTGGCAACCTTAGCCACACATACTCCTTTACCATTCATGCCTATACCATGAAATTTCATGGTAAAGGAATGCATGGTTAAGGAGCATTCACGGTTTGGGCTGCGTGGTAGAGGCACGCAAGGTTTAACCATGTGTGCTTCTATCATGCAACTGATTCTCTCCCTCACGGATGAACCTATGACTGCCAAGATCAACTTACACAACAGGATGAAGGCAGTAGCTGCCTGGATGAAGGACAGCTGCCTCAAACTCAACTCTGACAAAACCGAAGGCCTCATTCTGGGCTCCACTCCCTCCGCCTGGGATGACTCCTGGTGGCCCGCAGCACTGGGAATCCCCGCCCACACCTACCGACCATGAACGCAATCTGGGCATCATCCTCGATTCCTTGCTCTCAATGAACCCCCAAATAAACACCACTTCATTCTCATGCTCCCACACTCTCCTCCTGCTTTGTAAGATCTTCAAGTGGTTTTTCAAGTGGATCCCCACCGAGGTGAAGAGAACGGTCACCCAGGCGCTCATCAACAGCAAGCTCGACTACAGCACACACCCAAAAACTCCAAAAGACATTTCAGAGCATCCAGAACGATACAGCCAGACCTACCCTGGACATCTCCCGCCGCAGCCACATCTCTGGTCACCTGATAGACCGGTTGGGCACGGCCTTGCACACCTCTCAGGTACAGACCCAATGGCTTTGAAATTTAAAAAAATAAAACTTCTGTTTTAGTCATCTTAAAAGCATTTATTTTACTTTGGGCACATACTTTTGAGCATATTGGCATTTTCCAATTGCTGCGTATTTTGTGTGGTGTCATTCCCTTGCTCCCTGGTCCGCTGCAGCATTGTAATTGCTGATTGAGCGGAGGGCGCTTAGAGTCCTTCTTCTCCTCGACTAGCGGCAGCCATCTTAGATGGGCGGCCGACTAGTTGTTCTCCCACCTGCATATTTAAGCAGACCTTGGTGCCAACGCACAGCAGGTGCACTGCCAGCATGCCTAAGGCAACCCCATCTGTGCCTGTCCATGCCAGAACATCGCTAGGAGCCAGGACCCCTTAATTTTTTCCCCAGAGCCAATCATACCACATAGGATGAGATAAAAAAAAAATAACAACTCATGCCCTCAGGTCAGGTTTGCTTTCTTCAGCCTCCTCATCACCTAGAGAATTAAAGAGGATTTATTGAGCGCAGATTTGTAATCTTGCCCCACTATATTCCACATCAGCTGGGTAAAGGAACTCCTTGGGCTGACTTCCATAAATTCCTTGATGAGAACTTCTTTGGTCCGAATAGTGATGGTGCTGCAAGGTATGGGTAAAATAACTTGGCTTTCTACATCATGAGTTTCATCTGGGAGTCAGTTGACGGTGAAGATAACGTCATAACAATTCAAAAGTGGAATAGAAAACTGAGCGCCACTGATATGAAGAGGGTTCCTACTCTCCCCTGAGGTAAACACAGGAGTAGAGAGATTGAAGAGGCCACCTTGGGTGTTTAAATGATTTACTGCAGATGTGCTTCCATTATTATGATGACGCAGTTGTAAAGAAATAGTACAAGGTTTATAGAAATAACCAGAAAGGGACCACAGATATACTGCCTCTCATCCTGGCCAACTGAGAGGACCAAATAGAAGACTTTGTATAAGCGATGGCATTCCAAAATTAACAATAACACAGTCCCCCTCAGCAGCAACTGATCAGGAAAAGGAGGGACTCCAATTAGTATGGCAACATATGGGCATGCAGATGACAGAAGTTCATATTGGGCTGAGTTTGGAAGGTGCGTTAGTCGCATCTGCGATACCCCTTCACAAACCCTTCCACGCGCAATTTGGTAGAAGAACCATGTCTATATGGGTAAGTGCTAGGTTCATCGGATGGTGGAGGATACTGTCCTAAAGCAGACTTTCCCACAGGTACTGAAGATGAGGTTAATGGTGGGCCAGCTTGGAAGATGCACTTCGGGCACCCCTGAAATAGGTAGCAATACAGAGTTGCTGAGTGACGGCAAAATAGCAGGTTGTTTGGGTTTTACCTCCAACATAACCCTCTCTGATTGACTAAACTGACTTTGTAAAGAAGCAATTTGTGATTTAATATTTTTTACCCGTTTGGTTTAAGGAGAAAGTTCAGCATGAAGGAGTTCTTTTAATTTTTACACAACATGCTTCCATAAACTGATAAATCCAGATGTGTTCAATTTTTGGAGACCCTAAAACTCCATCTAGAAACAAAGATAGAGGGGTAGGACAGGACTGTCCATGAAAACTGACTCCACAATGTGGGTTTGGCTAGCCTGGGTCGTCTTGTTAATCACCTTCTTAGATGGTACTTTCTGCTTGCTGCATGTTACACGCTTTGTGCTCTTTTTTGGGTAAACAGGGGGAGGTGACACTTTCACTTAACGCTTATGGGAGTAAACCAGGGGTACCCCCTAAATCAGTATCAGAGACTGGCTTGGTGGTGACTGGAATCGACCTGTGTGCCGAGGCCTGGCCGGCTGAATGGTCAAGAGCTGCCCCTTTGGAAACCACTGTGTTTATTGTTCCTGCATTGAGCAAGAGCCTCCTTTCATTTAGCGCAATTCCAGTGCTCACCACCCCATAGCTTTTTCCAGCATAGGATCAATGCAGGTATATTTCCCTAGTGGAGTGGGAGCTGGAAGGTTCTCCAATGTTTTTTTCTTTCCCATCGGCCAGCAAATTAGCCAATGAAGAAACGTCGTCACTGGGTAATTAAAAAGTTACTTACAAGCACCCACACAGTTACTTAATGGAGGGTCAAGAGGAGTGGCCCAGCCCAGCCTCCTCTGGGGTATGACTGGCATGGACAGGCCCGCCCTTGGCCTAGGCTTTCCCTAGGTATGTCCTGTGCTGCTGGACAAGCCATGGCGCTATGAAGCACTTGCAGCTGTGTCCCTCCTCCTCACCCCTCATACTGGTACAGGGTTACTGAAATTTTTAGTCCCCCATGGCCAGCAAGATGGTCAGAAAACACCCCAGTGTAAAAGTCAGTTTTACAGAGATGTTCATAATGTGTAGTGTTGGTGAGTAGAAAGTGTCCTCGTGGTCACAAAAGGAAGGTGTTGTGGTGTAGCAGTGAAGTAGCTATATTGGGAATGCCCAGTTCTGTCATAAAGATAGCTCTGCAAACACACTGTGACCAAACAGAAGACAAGGCCTCATTTAGCATTAAAGTTACTTTACTTCATTATTATTCTTCACCCTTAATGCAAGGAAGGCATAAATGTATGAAACCTAAGCTGGACAAATCCAACAGCAAGCTTTATAATGAATAATATATTAGCAGTATTTCTGTATCGCGAGGTGAAACGCTTTGACAATGTTCTCCCCTCTTATCTACCACCATGCTGGAACCATCTCTACACATAAACAAATCTGCTGTGGCTGAAGGATATGAAGACCAAGCACCAGACTTTGCTGGAATTATAATAGCCAAAATACCAGATGCAGACTCATCTTCCTAAAACACTACTGTAGCGAGAGAGGGGGCCTGTAATATATCTACACGCACCAAGAATTAGGAACCGTACCCATTTCCATCCCAAGATTGGACAAATGAAAAGTGGCTTCAAATTAAATGATCAAAGGCTATAGCACTTAATTGACTATCTTTACAGAGCTAACTGTACACCTCACCACAGGGTTAAAGAAAGACACACAAATGTGAAATATTTACAGTTGTTAGTGTCACCATTACTGGCCATTCACTCAAAGTATAGTTCCTTTGGGCCGCATGCATCAATGAAAAAAACGGTTGCAAACGGGCAGATTCTCAGAATCTGCCCCTTTGCGACCGGTATTTTTGCATCATCCCAAATGCAAAAATCGCAATTTAAGGAATCGCAAAATTTGCAATTATTTAAATTGCAATTAAATTTAAGGAATCGCAAATTACGATTCCTTAAATGCAATGCATGATGCACATTGAAATAGTGATTTCGCTATTAGGGGTCGCAAATTACTGTCAAATGAAACTGGACGGTAATTTGCAAAAACTTTGAAAAATGCACTAAAGTGCATTTTTCAAAGTTACATGTTACACACACATGCCCTTGTGGCATGTGTGTGCCACATGTGGTCACATTACCATTTCAGGGGGTGCAACAAGGTGTCCTTTTGGCACCCTTGAAATTGCATGCGCAATTTGCTAGTACCAATTTGGTACTCGCAAATTGCGCATGCACTTTCCATTGATTCCTATGGGCCTTTAGGAATCAATGGGTAGCAGTTCCTTAATTGCGACTCGCAATTTGCGAGTCACAATTAAGGAATGTTTAGGAATTGCAATTTTTTTTGCGATTCCTACATGCATAGACAATTGCGATTCTTTAATTGCTATTCTTTAAAAATCGCAAGTAAAGAATCACAATTCCCTATTTTGATGCATGTGCACCTTAGATCCTAAGAAATGATCAATCATTAGCCATCCATTAACAGACTAGCAAATCTATCTGTACAAGGGTAAACTGATTGTTGGAAGAATGCTTGGGTAATAACCAAGACCAGGTAGATCGACATAAAATGAAGTTCCATCCATAACCTCTGCTAAACATGCCAAAAGTATTTATTTATTGTTTTGTAATGCGCTATCTTATGAAGGATTGCCTCTTTGTAGCACTGCACTGCCAACTGTAAGGGCCAGATGTATTACCCTTTCATTTAGCGCCTCGCAATGTGTGACACATTTCAAGTCACAAATTGCGAGACGCTAAATGAAATGTACAACAGTGTGTTTACACTGTTTTGCGATTCCCAATTGGGTCGCAAATTGCGAGTCTCGTGAATATTAATGAGCCTCTTAAAATTGCGAGCCCATTGAGAATGCCAGCCCTCCCAGGGATGGTGGCCTGCTGGGGTCAGCAGACCACCATGTCTGGGACTGCTTTTTAATAAAGCATCTTTTTTTTAATTATGCAGCCCGTTTTCCTTAAAGGAAAACGGGGAGCATTAAATAAAAAAAACTTTCTCGTTTCATTTTTTAGGGCAGGCAGTGGTCCCTGGGACCCACTGCCTGCCCTTAAAAAATTATAGGGACCCCTTCTCATTTGCAAATGCATTACCACCTACTTGAAGTAGGTGGTAATTGCGAGTGTTTTGCGACGGCAATTGCGTATGCAAACCATTACTACATTGTTTTGAGACTCGCTATTTGGAAGGGAATGCCCCTTCCAAATAGGAAGTCGCAAAACCTATTTAGCGACTGGCTAAATAGGCTATGTACGTGGCCCAATATGTTTTTGCATGCACAAACGGGTTCGCAAACCCGTTTGCGCATGAAAAATTGGTTTTACATCTGGGCCTTAGATCTTAACAGATCTGTTCTTTTCTAATATCCAGTCTTCCTTTCTGTTGAGTTAGTCATAGTTTAGGATGAGTGGAGATATGTGGTGCAGTACAAAGGAAACACTTTGCTGCTTTGTTTAGTCCTAAGAACCTCCAGGTAAAAAACTGCATGGTTTTCTAAAGTCTGATGTGTGAAATGTCAACTTCAACCCAATCAAGGCTCAGCAGTGAAACCATGCCTTTAAGGAAGCTATGCTGATATTGGTTTAAGGAGTGAATATAATATCAATCTTATGCGCTTCCATTCTACGAGGTTACAGTCTGCATGGAAACCATTTGTAAGAAATGGGGTCGCTAGTTGGCAGAGGTATGCACCCTGTCCAAGTAGGGACACACATTCTAGTCAGGGCAAGTTTACCTATGCTTGCCCTCTGGCAGCTTAGCTTAGAGACTTCAAGTTAACTAAAGAGGCAATGTGTAAAGTATTTGTGCACATACACACACAGTAACACAGTGAGAACACAACAAAGGTACTCCACACCACTTTAGAAAAGAAACTATATTTATCTGAGTAGAACAAGACCAAAACAACAAAAATCCAAACTCCACAAGTTGAGACACAAATTTTTACAAATTAACTCAAAAGGCAGTGCTCGAAACAGTATAGCTCCAACTGGGGCCATCTAGTCACACTTGACTGGGACAAATCCAAACGTTCAGTTCAACCGCGATGGAGTGCGGGCCGGATACAGGAATCATGCAGATCCCATAATGTACCTTGGATGCGCCGGAAACCAAAGGCGATGGGTCATGCAGAGTAGGAGAAGCATTGCGGATGCAAGTGAGGCAGCAGTTCCTGAAGGCAGTGCAAGGTTGTTGAGGCATCAGACGCTCTGCAATGATGTTCTGTGCAGAGGAGCTGATGAGAAGGTTAAGGTGCAAGACCCTCTGTTCCTGAAGGTAACGTGGTGTCGAGGATATGTGGATGTCACATGCGTGGATCATCGACTCCTGAACATCATAGTCGAACCACTGGGCTAAAGGCGATGCATAAGTCAAAAGCCACGCAGGCGCGGGGATGTGTTGAAGTCAGGATGGGGCACCACGGACATTGGTGACTTGTTGTCGAGACTCATGTTGCAGCAGTTCTTCAGATGAGCTGTGGCAAAGTCGGGCTGCATTGAAAGTGGAGGTTGTTGCGTTGCACTCTCAGCGATCGGTGTCCACGGCCTCAGTGCAGGCAGTGGCAATGCAGTGATTTCACAGGGATGCATCGCTTCCGACCTGACGCAGAGGTGTCCAGGTGCTGGTAGCAAGATGCAGGTGAAGCCTTTGATTTACCCGAGACTCCAGCAACAGGAGGCAAGTTTAGTCGACCCCTTGGAGAACCTTAGAAAGCTGGATGTATATAATAAGTACAGTCCTCTCACTCCCAGGCAAGAAGCAGCAAACAGCTGACCAGCAGAGCAAGCAGCAAAGTGGCAGCCCCTACAGGCAGCCCAACAGCTCTTCTTACTGACAGAATGCCATCAGTTCAGAAGTGTTCTGAGTATATGGTGTCAGAGGTCCAGTACTTATACCCATTTCTGCCTTTGAAGTAGAGATACTTCAAAGAAATGTCTTTGTAGTGCACAAGAACCTGCCCTTCCTGGCCCTGGCTCCAGGCACAGTGCAGGGGGGTATGCTGCTCTTTGTGTTGGGACATGCACAACTCTATTCAGGTGCAAGTGTCAACTCCTCCCACCACTCTAGCTCAAGAGGACCCATCAGCCTGGTGATGGGCCATCAGGATATGGAGGGCAAACCTCAGCTTCTTTGGTGTGTGATTGTCCAGAGTGAAGTCACAAAGCCGAACTGTCATCCAACCCAGACGTGTATTCTAGGGACAGTCAAAGGCACAGAATGGTTAAAGTAAGAAACTGCCAACCTTCTAAAAGAGGCAATTTCAGACCTGCAATTTAAAAAGCAACTTCACTTAAAGATGTGCTTTTAAATTGTGTGTCCAGAGACACCAACATATAATTTTCTGTCTGCTCCTAATTGGAAGTTACACTTGTAAAGTGTTACAAGGCAGCTCCAATGCTAGCCTATGGGAGATATAGGCCTTTCTGTAGTGAAAAACGAATTAAGCAGTTTTTCCTTACCAGGACATGTAAAACTCAAAAGCACATCCCCTACCTTTTACATGCACTGCACGCTGCCCATGGGGCTACCTAGGGCCTATCTTAGGAGTGCCTTACTTGCAGTAAAAGAAAAGATTTGGTCTGGCAGGTAGGTGAACTTGCTAGGTCGACATGTCAGTTTAAAACTGCATACACATGGTTCTACAATATAGACATGTTTGAAGGGCAATGCATGTGGGGGGTACAATTAGTGCTGCAGCCCCACAAAGGAGCAATTGATGAAAAGGCCCTGGGCACATGTAGTGCACTGTACTTGGGACTTACCAGTAAATCAAATATACCAATCATGGAGAAACCAATCATGCCATGTTTTGGAGGAGGGAGCATATGAACTTTTGCACTGATTAGCTGTGGTAAAGTGCCCAGAGTCCTAAAGCCAACACAAAATAAGGTCAGAAAAATAGGCAAAGGAAGGCAAACAGTTTGAGCATAACCCTACAAAAAGGACCAATTTCAACACCATTGCTACAGGGGAAATGTACACTAGAACCTTACTGAGGCGTAATATCCTGACTAGAGATGAGGGGAAACCATGTAGCCCTTTCTTCCAACAGATGACACCACCACTTAGATTTTTAGCTACAAACACTTAACACGAATGTTGGAACTTACACTTTCTTGTTGGCTGCGGCGATGCCCCAGTCATGCAGAAACTACCGCTTCTGTCAGGGGCGGGTGCTTACACTCGCTCTATAACCTGGGCTCACGTTTGGTAGCTTGGCACTGAGCAGTCAGGCTCAACACAGAGGAAAATTGTAAAACATTGGCACAGCACTTCCACACCTATTCACTGAGCATCACAAAAGAGACTTCACACATAGTGTATGTCAATAAGGTTTATATTCAACACACACATTAATTAACACAACATGAATATCATGTATCTCTGAGCATAAATCACACTTGGAAACATGACTAGCAGTACTAGGCCCAACCGTGTTAAATTGACATTAGTAGTATGAACACATAGAGAAGATCTTACTTTAACCTCTAGCACCCTTATGTGGTGCAAACCATTGTTGAACCCAGGCCCACCCTGGCAATCATTAGAATGCAGAATCACACAGTTATAGTGGGCACTCCAGATCATAACGAAAACAGAAATATGTACGTACACAAAATTACACCACACTTGTAAGCAGCCCTGTGGGCCACGGCTGTAGAAAACTGTTGGCAAGAAATCAGTACGTCCAGAAACACAGCCAGGTGGTGTATTAAATCCCGGCTGGGTCGGTGAGTCGGGGTCTCTCTCTCTCTCTCTCTCTCTATCTCTCTCTCTCTCTCTCTCTCTCTCTCTCTCTCTCTCTCTCTCTCTCTCTCTTTCTCTCTCTCTCTCTCCCTCTCTCTCTCTCTCTCTCTCTCTCACTTTCCCGATACGCAGTGCTATGGATATCAGGCAGATTTGTAGGGAATGCACTCGCACACAACACCGTAACATGGTGCGAATGATATCCGACCGGTAAATAGATAACACACTGCAGAACCTGTGGCCCAAGCCTCCCTCCACCCCCAAACTCATTGACTACCCTACGCCCACTGGTTGGAGATACCCAGCCCTTCCTCCCGGATACTAGGCCACTCGCGGCCGAAGTTTCACTTAGTATGGGTCCCCAGGAAGGAAGTGGGGGTAGGAAGCAGAGCTAATTAGGAGGCAATCGTCAAAGGGGGTTTGTCCACCACTCAGGAAGTTCACCAACAGGATGCGGAACAGAAGCAGGCTGAGAGCAATAGTCGGTCACTCAAAAAGGGTTAATGTGCATTCCGGGACCAGTCAAGTTCTGCAAAGCGCAGGAGTGGTCATGGAGTTTCTTGATCCACTTCCGACCACTCTCTGAAGTGTTCCTTGAGCCCAGTCAAGCACTTCCACTACCAAGGCCTGTTCCGGGCAACACCTACCTGGCATCATAATGAAGGTGGGGGCTGGATGAGGAGAGGTAAGTTAGTCTGCCACACTGAGGGCCCCAAAGGAACAAGAGATACAGGGAAACAAAGCAGGGGGGCCTCTCGGAAGAAAGAGACACCCTGTCAAGCCCACATTGATCAGAGTCGCACCCAAGCAATTCGGGGACAGCATCTGGTGCACGATGATGCAAGTTGCACCAGATGATTATGGACCCTCCTGGAAATGAGGCACAACATCGGGTGTGTGATGGCAAGAGTTGCACCAGACTATTTCAGTCACTCACACAGGCACAAGTTGCGCAATGCCTCATGAGTTAGAATGAGGCACTACTACAGGGATGCCCTCACGTCTGAGGATTACACCCCGTGAATCGGACACCGCACGCAATGAGCATGCAGTTGGCGTGTCAAACAAGAGAGATGTAGCGCAATCGACATAGTGGGCTACTCTGCTGAAGTATGACATCAGTAGTTATACTGTAGTGTGCCTTTGAAGTTGGGGGTGGTTCAGAGGGTTTACCTTTGAACAACATATGTCTCCCCTACATTTCAGCCCTGTCTGTCATGAGGCCATGAAATGCAGATCTTAATCTTTAGTGGGGCAATGATCTATCTACCAGAGGCCAAGTGTCAAAATCTCTCCCTCCAATCTATACATCTAGACCCTCAAATGGCAGAGGTCTGTTATTCCAGTGGCATGCCCAAGGTTTATAGCTGTCGCTGGTGAATTCACAGATGTGCTCCTGCATCCTCCAGTGTGTACTGGAGTTAAATTAAAAGTCACATAAAAAAGGTTTAGAGCAGAGAAATGCCCACTTCCTAGTATTGGCATTTCTAAGCTCTTATGGACAAAACCACCTTTACCACAGGAAACGGTTTGCCATTGTGAATCAAATTATGGGAAACATGATGAGGTTGCTCAACTCCTATTCACTAGCGCATCCTGAAGTCCCATGTTAACCTATGGCAATAGCAAACCTCATAGGTGGTAAAAACACACATGAGTATTCTTCACTTCCTGGGCAGGGAACTCACATGTGTACCCTGTCTTTCAACCACCACTTGCTTTATCCCTCAAGACTTATCTTAGGTGTCCTCTAGTGATCGTGAAAGGTAGCCCTAGGAGAGACCAATGGTTTGGAAAGGCCAACATGAGCAAAAGTGCAATTGTGCAAACACAGACCTGCAATAGCACACCTGACATATGTTTAGGAACACCATGGTTGCAAGTGAGCACACACCGACCTGCAATGGTAGGAGGGGCACATTTTTAAAACACTATTAGTGCAAAAGTGCACATACACAGGCCTGCAGTGGCAGTCCCGCCCTTTGTTTAGAAACATCATGGGTGCAAGTGGGCACACACTGCCCTGCAGTGGTAGGCAGGACACATTTAAAACACAGTTAGTGCAAGTGTGCCCACACACAGGCCTGCACTGGCAGACCTGACCTTTGTTTAGGAGCACCCTGTCTGCACCACTTCCTAACACGTGTAGGAAGGGCGCGCACACTTTCACACTGCGTTTATAGTGGGAAAGTGCCCAGAGCCTATGGCCAAAACGAGAAAATCAGCCAAACCCAGGAGGTGTCACGGGAAGAGCCGACCCTTCTAGGTAGTGTAAACCCACATGGGAGTTCTTCTCTACCCGGGCAGAGCACACATGTGTATTTACGCGGCCGCTCTCCTATCACATGCTCATACTTACACTAGGGGTATTCTGGTGATAGTGTAAAGACCACTCAGGGTTGGCTACTGAGAGAGAAAGGCCAACACGAGCACGATACACGCTTGACAGATTATTCTCGTGGATGGCACCCTCAGTGCCGCATGACACTTTTAGCCAGTGCCATACCTGCCCCGAGTATGTTGTCTACCTTTTTACATGACACTCACGGGTACAACACCTAATCCCATCAAGTAAGCACCCCTTCATGGCCTGTGTAGGAAGGGTGCATGCACTTTCACACGGCATTAGATTGGGAAATCAGACAGAGTACTAAGGCCACGAAAAGTGCGTCAGCAATAACCAGGAATGAAAATACAAAAAGTTGCGTGGAAATCCCCTAAAACGGGCCATGTCCAACAACGTGAAAGTACCAGAATGCAACTGATATTGTTTGAAAGGAATATGATTTTCTTCAGACGACACATGCCAGAGGTAGCCAGTTGGAGACATTTGCTATTTGATGGCAAATACATTATTCAAATAGAAATGCACAAGTGTTTTCCAATATTTAAAGTTATTATCAGATATCCCTTGGCTAATTTAAAAGATTTAAACTGGTAAAAAAAATTAACATGTGCACAATGTAACCAAACCCCTGCTATTTCTTGCAGGCTTTGATTTCTACAATATGAGAGAGGTATTCATAAAGAGCAGTGGGGGATTTTGAACATATCACAGAGAAATATCCTAATTAAATTTTTTTTTTAATAGCTCATTGTCCACGTTTTCAGGTTTCTCTGAAGATGATTTCTGGCAGCATCACGGGTTGTTTTCATGTCATTGAACAAGAGGGAGGAGTTGACAGGATGCGCCATCAGATCTTCTTATAGGCTTTATATGGCCGCGAGGTGCGTGCTGCAAGCACAAGGAAGAATGCAAGAGCACAGAACAATCAGACCGAAAATAAATGAATGCAAGGTGAAAGCAGACATTGGAGGCCCCCTGCCTTCAGTGCTGGAAACCGTGAAAGGCCCACCGGGCCCAATTATATAAAGTTAACAGAGCAGATGCTAATTTAAGGCCGCCTCTGCTGCAGCTGTGGGCTGACCAGTGGCAAATAGTTGAGGAGCTGCAGTAGCGCTGTTTTACCACCTTACAAAACGGCAAACCATCGCTTGCATGGGAACTTCAAAGGCGTGTGCCACGACGGGTGGGAAGGTAGACGCTTTCATTGTCATTTATAAAGAAAACAATCGAATTCCACACAAGAACTTACACACAGTAGCAAGGTAATCCAATTAAAACATAACTGGGCACAACACAACAATTTATACGAAACATAAACCCAACAGCCACAGTTCTATACGACATCTCATTGCAAAAATTTAAAAACAAAAAAACGTCACTTAGTTCCACACCAAAATGGCAGCTAACAAATATGAACAAACATTCCTGTCACGCATTACCACTGATTTAAGAAGAAGGTTATAAAACGCGATTGCACCAAGCACCATCTTCTCCCCCCCCTCCCCCCCGGACATGAAAATACCACGGTTCAAAACTATATTGTGCTCCGGGCCGAAGTACCCACGTATGTAAAATTGTTTATCTGGCAGGATATGATGTGTATAAGCTTGATTTCGTGTACTTGTTTTTATGTCCTAGGTAAATGAAACCTTGCACAAACAAATACATGAAAAATAAATAACTCAATATCCATACCAATTCACTGTGGCAAATACTACACTCTGAGTTTCCGGGATATGCATATTTGCATATTGACCAGGCTCTGGTGCCACCTGGACTAAGGCATGAAGTCCGGCAATGGAGGTATTCTTCAGAGCTATACCGTCCATTCACCTTTTCTTTTAAACCCGGAGATGATGCTGGATTAGAGCAGTGCCAGATTTTGGCATTTCTCGGTCATTGAAGTTATGTATGTGGCATTCGACCAAGAGGTGGTAAACATTTCAAGCTATAGTTTAAAATATGTGACGATTCGATGCTGGAACAGGACACAGTTTGGGTGGCATTTATGATTTGCCTCGGAAGGATCTGTTACTAAAAAGAGTACTGTGCTTAAGCAATATTCTGTTTATTATGGGTACAACACATACAACAAATAGAAATAACACGGATGCAATTATTTAATGCACATAGAATTCAAAATGATAAGATATTAATTGTTACTGTGAGCCAACAAATCCACTACCTGGCGAGCCAGGCAAGGAAAAGGTAACTGGTTACAAAACCCTCCATCTCAGTATGTGTGGGAGTTTTCAGTTTGTCCAGAGCAATATTAAGTTTCGGACATCTGTGTTTCTTACTGGGGCATACAGCCATCTGCATCTTGGGGCAATATATGCTGGGAAAAAGAATAAAAAATGTACTTCATATCCAATAGCACCGGTGCAAATTGGACGGCAAGAGGATTGGGAAGAATAGGTGCCCCATTTGGAGATAGAATGGTCGTTAAACTTGTCAGCCTTAAGGTGGGCTTCCCCCAAAAGTTTTGCCTTCTCCCCTCCTGTTTTTCTGAGTTTGTGGCTGTTGTCCTTAGGACTCTGGCCCCTTTAACACTGCTAACCAGTGCTAAAGTGCTTGTGCTCACTCCCTAATCATAGTTAATTTGGCTTACACCCAATTGGCACATTTAATTTACTTAGAGATCCCTAGTAAAGTTGTATTCCTTATACCCAGGGCAGGTAAATTTATTGCTACCAGAGGGCCTGCCGCAATTATTATGCCACCCACTTAAGTAGCCCCTTGAAATATGTCCCAGGCCTGCCATTGCAGCCTGTTGGCAGTTTCAAATTGCCAATTCGACTCCTCAAAATAATTTCATTGCCAAGCCTAAAACTCCCTTTTTAGGTCTCGCCTGACCCAGCGCATGCGCTGGTCTGGCGAGACTTTTTGAGAGGGCTCCAAAAAGTGCTTCCAGGCCAGCCTAGAGCTACAGTGCATGTGCGCGGGCGCGCGCGCCGCGCTTGACCGCGATTACTTTCATTTTCGCGGCCGCTTCGCATAGCCCATAGGTCTCGCTTTTGGGACGTTATAAGTATTTAGTTATGCAACTGTTGCATGGCTAAACACTTATAAGGTCCCAAAGGCGAGACCTATTGGGTATGCCAATGCTTTTTTTTGCAGGATGCATAATTATGTCTCTTTAAACCTTATAAAATAGTCATCCATCAAGTGGTTTATTATAAACACAATTATACTGTTGTTTCTTATGGTAGCAGAGCATAAGCCGTGGGATTGGCTATTATGCAACCCGGAAATACAAACATTACGCACAAGGGTCGCTAAAAGATCAACAATCGTCTCGGCTATGGGCGTCTTATGTAAGTAATGTATAATTGGTCACCTAAGTAAAATCAGAACGGCTTTTATCAACAACTTCGTTTTCACCTACTGTGAGGCCTACCTCTCCCAAAGGATAACATTGTGGTGCCCTAGTAGATTTAATAGGTTATACCTTTTGATTGGAAGCTGTTAGAAAACTCATATTTGAAGTTCAAGGAAAAGTATTTTAAAATCCTCTTCAATGGTGAAGTCGGATTTTAAGTCACAATTCTGAAAATGCCACTTTTCAAAAGTTAGATGCAAAAACAGGAAGGAGATGGATGGAATCCTAGAATTAATATTAGCCACTGGCAACCGCAGTTCGGGCTGGACTGTTCCCATGAGGAGCAGGGTCAAGACTGATTTGCAAATGGCTCCGTACAAACTATTGTGGCATGTTGAGTAAAAGAACAATGGGTTGGAGTGCTACCCTGAGCTATTGCTAGTGGTTAGACATATTTCAAGCAGCCTCCCATCACCTTTTGTGTGTTTCACTTTTCCAAAGTTGTCATTTTCTTGTCCTAACCATTTGGTGCCTACATCCTGTTCCTGGGTCACATCACTAGGTGCATTTGGCCTTTGTGTATTCATCACTGACAGCCACACACTAGAGGGATTAGGAGTTGTATGGATGGGCCATCTCAGGAAAGGCAGGGAGTCGGAGCTGTGCACAGCCCTACTTGTACTTTAAATGACTACACACTAAGAACTTCACTCTAGCCTGTTGTGTCTGCAGACAAACCGAGTCCAGGGCAGGGAGGCCGGAAATCCCAGACTCCTCTGTGGGGGGAGGCCTCCAGAAGTTTCTCCCACTTCAAAGGGTCACCAGGTAGGGAAATAGGACCTTCTGTGGAGAGGTCAGTGTGAGAAGGTGGCCTGATATATGCTGTCCACTAGTTCTAGTGGGCACCTTGTATCAGTCCAAACAACCCCTTATGGTGAATGGTTAAAGACAACCTAATATGAAAGCTATCCTAGTGGTAGCTATGGAGAGCAGCCTTCAGGCTAAGTCTTGAAGGAATGTAAAGCAGCTTGTTTTACCAGTCTATAACCTCCTGAAGGATCAAATGAAAGGACAACCACACCAGGTATATATTTAAAATATATGTATTTAGGTTAACACACACCACCCCTCTATTCTCTTTATGAGACTGGAGTTTGAAGTACTTAGTTTACAAGTCAGCAATTATCAGTAATAGCACAAATACACGTTTGGACCCTAGGGGAGTACCAAACCATATACCAAAAAAGTGGTATAAGAACCACGACTGGAATAGACACTAGGCCTATAGCCTCTAGAATCGCTGGGACCCCAAGGAACTACCCAAGGTAGTGACACAGGGGACCCACGGGGACTGTATGCAGCGTGTAAACACAACCGCGGGTTCCCGTTATCTTCTATGGGCAATGTCGCGGTTGGAAATTTAAAGATTAGGGACACTTCTAATCAAGTCAGGGCCAAACCCTTTTGGACTTAAGAAGTTCTAGGGCTAGCACCCACGAGAGCACTGGAGTACTCGAGTTACCTCACCCAGGGAAGCCGGGTGCATAGGTGTCTTTTGGTGTCGGGTCGCGTCATCGATTTCAATGGGAGCCTGCAAAGAACTGCTGCTGCCGCGAAGAGGAGAACTGTCCACAGAGATCCAAGGCCGGATCTAGGATGAAAGCAGAGGGGACAGAGTCTGGGTCACTTGCCAGTGACATAGGGCAGGATGGACCAATGCCCACAGATGTCGGGTGCTTCAGGTGAGTTGATGGGTGTCTTGACTCTTCAGCCACGAGGTCCAGGAGGCGTCGATAAAGTCCACAAGCCGCATTTGAGCTATCCCATGAAGTCTGTCGAGTGCTGTGGTGTCGGCGACCAGAATGGACCCAACAAGCCCTGGCAACGGCAAGTCACTGGAATTTAGAGAAAGGACTGCGGTGCAGACCAGCAAGATCTGAGGGACTCACCCAGCAAGGGTAAGTCAGGGCATGTCTGGAGCAACCAAGAAAGGCCAAGCAGAAAAGGAGTTGCCTTCGAGGGGATCTGCTAGCCAATGGGCTAGTGATCACGAAGGAGCCTCAAGCTGTGGCACTTGAAGCTGGCCCACGGGTCACATCAGCCTGTCTTGGGAGGTGGGGACACCTCCCCTCGACAGGAAACCTATTGTACAGGCCTCCTCGCCAGAGTTTCGGTCAGCAGCAGGAGGCCAGACCTGTGTCTGTGGCAGAGGCATCCATTTTGTTATGCCAGGGCTCAGGAAAGTCCTACCGGGTTTAGCCAGTGTGAACATGTCTCTCCCTCTAGAAGGGTGGAATGCTACCCCCGCCGCCAGAACTGGCGGGGGGGATAGTATTCCAAAGCGTTTGACACCAAACATGACATGTTTCGATGCAGCCATCCGAAAGTTAGCATTTACCGCGAGGTTATAATGTACTTAAGAGCATATGGTATGGCTGTATCACAGAACAGCCATAAGGAAGTATTTCCGAAAGCTGCAGAGGGGCTCACCTCATGCTTGGGCACCCTCTCACATAAAACCAAGCACTCTGCCTTCAGCATTGTCAAGGCCTGCCATAGGAGTGGCTCATAGGTTTATATGTGTCTGTATGAGGCAGTGATATAGGTAGCCTATACCACAGTAAGGGGTGCAAGCACACCCTTACCCGGGCTGCAGTAGCAGACCTGTGGTGTCATTTTGGAGTGCTTCCTAGGGGTGGCATAATACATGCTGCAGCCCCTGGTAGGCCTCTGCCCTAGGTACATAGTATACCATATACTAGGGGCTTATAAGGCACTCCATAATCAAATTGCATATGTTCCTAATGTACATGGAAACCATTTTAGAAAGGAAGCAGTTAGGCTGGGGCCCTGAATAGCAGGATCCCAGTCCAAGTAAGTCATAAACCAGCAAAACACCAGGAAAAAAGTGGGGGCAACCATATAGTCAGATTCCACCTTGCTACAGTCAGTGATACCAGAGCCCAAAATGATGCTGCTTAGACTGATTTAGGAGTGGGACGGAGGGGGGTGGGGCAGCATAAGCATTAGACACCTGGTGTTAATGGGTCTCATTCTTGTGAAAAAGATATAGACAGATATTAGAGGGCTGATTGGCCACCTTGAGTGAAGGATTGGACTAATGGTATGGACTAAACCTAGGAATATGTCTTCAAATTGAAATGTTGCCCTCAAATTCATAATAAGATCTTGGGTGCCTGGACAGCCTATTGCATGAACTTTGTTACATATCTGATTTAAGGAACGATATTCTCATTAAGCTTATTTTGAGGCCGGACGGGTGGTGTTATGGATGACATGATTTGCATAATGAAAGTGACCAATTACCATGTGTAAACCAAATAAAAAGATTTGGAAAGAATAAAATAAGGCCCTCAGGCCCACTATTCAATTTACTTCTGGACCTGGGGAACGACTCTGAGTACTACCTGTGGCCTGCTGTGTAATTTAGAGGACTGCCATGCTGAACCAGGTATGACTGCCCTGCTGCCTGAAGCGTGCTCTGTGCCCTGAGAAGACTGCCCTGCTGCTTGAGACCTGCCCAAAGTGACTCCATGGGCTAGTTGGTTGGCCTCCTGATCAGAGCCTCAGAGATAGAAAAGGCTGCATCCATCTTTAACTGACACCTGGACCCAGACTGAGTGAGTATTGACCCTCCAAGTTGTGTCCCTCCACTCCTGGATATCCAGATATCTCAAATCCAAAACTGGAAACATATCATTTTTGGAAGAAAATTTTCTGAGAACCGAAAAGAGACCAGGGCTTACCAGGTTGCCTATCATCCCAATGTGCATAGCCGGGGGACCTGACTTCACAGCAGCTCTTGCTATGTTCTCCTTCGCAGCAGAGACTCCTTGCAGAAGGAGTATCTCGCCTCATGGAACAATCGACTTCCAAAACTGACACTGAGGGTCTGATTTAAAATTTGGCGGACAGTCCATCGTTTTACCAAGGGGACAGAGTAAATTACTCCATCATCATGGCGGAGGGACTGCCTGCGAAATGTATAAATGACCACTGAGCAGGCGAATATTTATAGTGCATTGGCGAGAACCGCCATCACGGCAGTTCCTGCCAATGCATTTTGCTGTTTGGTGCACAGCTGCGTCAACATGATGGAGCCGTGCACCAATAGGCTTTCTTTTTTTAAGGAAAAAAAAATCCTGAAAATAAAAATGTCATGTTTTCCTCACCATCAAAGCCATTTTCCATGGCGAAGGCAGCATTATTATCATTTTACTGTCCCTCAATAGCAGGGTTTGCCTGATGGTGATCAACAGGAAAATAAAATGGCTATATGTCTGCCCTTCTTGATTGTGTAGGTGGAAATATAGTCATATCTCCGACTGCTCCTACTCTGTCCGGCCATTAAAGAGGTTAAGCTAATGCCATGACAGAGTAGTCACTGCCATAGCCAAACCTAGGTCCGCCCACATTTATATCAGGCGGACCATTATCTCTGTGGTAAGGATACTCTGTCGCGATGGAGTATCCTTACCACCAACATATAAATCAGGCCCTAAGTCTGACTGTAGACATTTTCACCTCAGCTTCATCCATCTAAGTTAAGCCTGACTGCTTTTGTGGCAAGCTACAAGAGGGCTAAGCACCGGTTAATTTAGCAAATTTTTTTGTGGTTAAACCTTACTAGGATTATGGCTGCTGCTTGAGTAGGGTTTCATCCCCCCCAATCATCACCCCGATTTTTCACAATGGTTCAGTGGGTGATTGCCCAGCCTGAATTTAAAATTTAGAGTTTTGAGTAAAACTGTAGTTATGTCTTATTAATACTTGATCATGATGCCTATTGTCCAACATTTGACTGCATTCCTTAACTGTAGGGCAATGTAGGCATCCTTTTTTGCTGTGTTGTCTTGGCATCTATCGACCTGCGTTTGGCTAGTTGGGTTCCCAGTGGTTGGCTGATGGGTGGGTGAAGGCTTAACATGTGGCATAAGAGGCTTCTCCACACTGAGAAAAGGCAGTCTGAGCTCTTCAATGATATTGTCAGCACTCATGTATAAATTGAAATTATGTACACATTTTGTAGTCTTTAATTCTGACTACATGGTTGAATGTTTTTTATCCAGGGAGTCAGCAATTTGTCTTAGCTCAGTCACTTAAGAACGATTTTCTGGCTTTGGGATATTATAGATTCAGAAATGGTCAAAGGTTTGCAGTTGTCCCATAGCTGCAGGAACAGGCTGGTGGACCGTCATCCATCCCTTGGTCGATGGTAATATTTGGGGAGTATGGTAGCTCCACAATCTGTCCTGAACATTCAATCCGGGGTGCCAGTGTAGCTTAAGGAGCTCCAGACTTGGGTACATCTTCATTTATGCCTTCCAAATCTTGTAGGGCATCTAGAGTCATAGTAGTGAACCCTGCTCCTTCATTTTGGTCCAGGAGAATACCAGATTTTGACAGGCCTTAGGAGTTGTTATGCGCATGATTGATTTGGAGCTGTTATTAAGTAACGGAATGGGAGAGATCCCCTCTAACCTTGGAAGACACACTGCAGAAGGCTTGTTTGGGAGGAGGGTGTATTCACACCTGATGTGTTCCCAACCAGAAGAGAGGAAACAACATGGGATCCAAGGTTGTTTGACTGAGTCTCTCATTTCCCCCAATCTTATTGCAACCTAAATCTCCTTGTTTCCCTGCTGCATAATTATTATCGCACATAGGAGGCCATGCTTCTGTAATCATCCTTACATGTGTTCGTATGTCTAGAGATCGAGAGAGCCCATCAGGATTGTGCCAACTATTTGTAGAATGGGAAGGTTATTCAAGTTTAAACTTTGGCTACATGTCACAGTGTTTGACTTGATGGTAGTTCCCATAGGTAGAATTTTTTCTATGGCAGTCTGACTGTGCCCATGCAAATATTTTCTCCATTTTTTGATTTTTGCTTGAGTCACTCTTGGTTGCATATTTTCTGGAGTGAGTAAACCTAGTGCCTGGGTTTGGCTGATCTGAGTAGTAACATGTTAATCTGTAGCAAGCCTCTCTTGGAGTCTTTGCTGAAGGTCTAGGCAGAGGAAACATAAGAGAACTTTAATCAGTCTAGTGAATGAGCTGGATCCGATAGAGGTAATGCAGCGTGCAGTAAAATAATCTGAGCAAACGGGATTACAGGAGCCAGTCGAACAGAGTTACAGAGTTTGTACGTAGAGAAAATGAGTTTAGGATAAGAATATGCTGACACCTGGCCATTTCCTCCTCTGCCTTTTTTCCCTTCTTTCACTTTCTTGCATCTGAGTAGCCTTCTTCAGGCTGAGTCTGTGAGGGGAGTTGCAGTAGAGCCCAGGGGTTGGCCATCACCAAGCACACTTCTGCTAGGAAATGGCTTAAGAGTGAGAGGGCACAGCAGTGTGCAGCCCTATCTTGCAAGGATGCAAGACGAATCCCACCCATGACCTGCAGCATGCCCTATATACCCCTCATCCCCCTCCAGGGAAAAGGGCAAGGTTAAGAGGACCGAACTTGCTCGTAAATGCAGAGCCGTGGGCCACACTACACCCTGGCCACAGCCTCGAACAGGGTCACAGTGGTGAGTGAGCCTGCTGGTCTGAATACCAGGTCACAGTGATCCACTTGAAGCCTTGGGCAATGCATGCCACATGACAGGAAAAATTGGGAATGCGGGAGCCTGACAGTGCCTGTTAATAGCTGCTAATGCCAGTGCAGTGGGGAAGCTTCTATAGAAAGGAACACTCCATTCTAATCCTAATCTCTGTCTCGGATGACATCAGTGGAGCTTTGCAGTTTGCACAACTGTGTCTTCAGGGGAAGGCACGAGCACAACTGGAGAACAGCATCAGAGGTGAGCAGTGCAGAAGCTCCTCTCTTAACTAGCAGCCATCAAACATCACCCATTTCCCAAAACCCTGTGCTGTGATTAAATCATTACCAGGAAAGCTTAAGTGATCAGATAAATGACTGAAAGAGCTGGTGACCCAATTTAAGATCATCCTGGTCAAACTCAGGATATGATAGAAGGGATTTAGTGAAGCCACCAATCTGAATGAAAACATGAGGCCTAGAGGTGTGGAGGAGAGGATGGTGGTCCAGGACAAACATGGGTATGTTTTCAAAAGCAAGAGCTTCATCTAGGAGACATATGGTGAATAGAAAGGATAGATGGGCCTAGAGTCATAGAAAAGACACAAATCAACAAATTCTTTACTAATAAAAAAAGGCATGCTCAACTCAGATACAAACCCCTGTAGAACACAGTAAACAATACTTGGGCTAGATAGCGCTCTTTGGTTTGACGGTGAACTGAGGAAGTAACAGTGAGTGACCCAATCACACACCCTGACATAGAGAAAGCTTCAGCACACTGCATGTGGAGTAAGACTTAAGGGCCAGATGAGCATGAGATGGACGAGAAACCCATTGCCTGTAATGAATGCTGAAGCACACGGTCAGTCTCAAAGAAGGTTGTTTAGATGGGATGTGTAGAACTCTCCTCTTCAAGAAGAGAATTCTGGTATTCATTGTGACAAAGTGCCACAGATGCTGCTTCTACGCTGACAACCATTAAAGTATGCAGAACACATGCAGCTACAGCTGCCACTGTCAAAGTTGGGCTTAAAGTCTTAGTCCCCCCACAGTATTGCGAACAGTGGGAATGGGGCGGAACACCAAGCTCCACAACACTAGCAATGCCTGCAGTTTACCGGGTGGGGAGCTGCAAGGCACGTGTGTGTGTGTGTGTGTGTGTGTGTAAAAACAAAAGGATGCGTGCACTACTTTGCACAATGTAATTGCATTAAGGCAGGGTATGAAGGCATTTCAATCAAACAAGTCAGTAGCTGCTGAGTGGTGTCCCAAGGCCCATCCTGTGCATGTAACAGGGTGTGTGTGATGTGGCGTTTAGTGAATGGTGGAATGTGGGGATAGTGGTACCATGAGCTCTTACGAGACGGCTTTTGATATCTTGAGCGAGACCTAAGAACAACATGTCACTGTGTTTGTGAATGTTATTGCCATGGTATACTCTCTTATAGAGATTACTTTTTTCTTCAAGAAGAAAACAATGTGGCATGCAAAACCTTTCAACAAAATGAAACTTTAACTGTGTGGTAAAACATATCCTGCTTCACAGCCCCATAATTTAGCACACGCAATGACCATCTTGTCCTATAGTATCACAGCTAAACTATATTATGGAGGTTATTACTATTTTACATGCCTCAGCAGCAATCTCTTGACTTGACAAAATGTCAGGGCTGGCTAATACTAAAAGGGCTACTCAAGGAGAGAATAGAGAGAGCTTTTTACACGGATCACTTGTGCCTGAAGCCTCTTTAAAGATTCAGATCATATTACAGAACAACCCAGAGGTCAAGAAAAGTGTAAAATCTGGAGGCGAATCACATGTACTCTTTTATTTCCCATAGTTTAATTTGAAAGCAAATGTTTGCTGAAAATGGCGGAACGTGCAACATAATAACAAATTCCTTTAGTCGCACTCGCTACAGAAGTAGGCATACACTCTCTCCGTTTACATATAGCACAGACTGTCAAATCCGAAAAAGAAATTGAGTAATCCTGCTACAAATGGGATCTGTTTTGTAAATATGTGTTGTCCCTTGTACCATGTAGCACTTTCTATCGGGTGGAACTGATCACAAAATGTCTGTACTTCAGGGGCACCATCATGTGAATAACCAGTTTCAACTTCTTTAGCAGGTAATGCATTTGCTGTTAGATGTTTACCATTAGCTTACTTTGTCAGCGGCAGTGATATTTCAAAAGTGAGTACTGTGTTTATGTGTCTAGATTTAATTGGTATCTATTAGAGACATTTAGTGCATCCATCACTGTTAGCACTATGGATAGGTTTATAGTACTTTTGCCAAGCTGTGAAACCGGTGAGATGTGTATTGATCTCTATGTTACAGACAAATGCATATATTCACAGATATGATAATTATATGGTCATCACACGTCATTAATTACAAGACAAGTAACCCTAACTGCAGATTTCTAAAAGAGGCAGCAATCAGTGAGTAGATTCTGTGGCATCAGCAATACATGATATCTGAAAACATCCTGTGAGGTTTGGGAGACAGGGCTACCTGTATTTTTTTCACACTGCATTGGCAGTTGTATCACGCAGAGACTCAGTCTACCAGTTCCAAAATGTCGGAGTTCAAATCCAGAACCTTTGCTTTGCGAATTCTGACATTTATGCAGAATAGACTCCATTTCTTTGTTGAAGGTATTAAACAAGTCGCGGCACAGATGTAGAAATAGCATGCTAATAGCTATAACCTTTACATGGGATAGAGATTAAATGGCGAGCTGTATTTTACGTGGCCACCACTTCGCAAAACCCTGGTAATATATTCAGTGATGATAGTTTCTGCATGAGGTGAATTAAGGTGCCTTGAAAGAGCTGCAGGGAATAGAAATGTTACTGACAGAAAACTGACCCATCGTATTTTAAAACCTGATGCCAGGTTTCTAAAATTGAACTTGGTAGATATACTTTTTTTGCACTGTAAAACAAGTTACACCCAAGTTTCTGTTGCTGAATTGTGTTCCACCCTAATAGTGTTAAATAGCAAGTATTGCATTTCACTGCGAGAGTTGCTCTGTGTCCAATAACAATGACAAAAATAATACACAACAGCGGCTGTTAGAGCGCAGTATATACAATGGTACGTTGACACACAATTTGAATTTGTGTATTTGTGAAATACTACTTCTTGCCACTGAAGAGAGACTGCAACAACCGTATATACTTCAGCAATTTTTGTTTTTTCTGTTTCTGTGGAAGAGTTTGACTTGACTACCAAGGCGAACAAGTGGGGAGTTGGGAGGGGTGGAGAGTAGCAGAATGATGGTCACAGCCCCAAGAGATGCAAGTGAGTTTTCAGCATATGTTAAAAATTCAGATATGATGTCAGCACTTTGGCTGGTAGAGGAGGTGTATCCCCCAGGTCATGCACACGTTCCACCTTATAGTGCCACTTTATGTGAAAAATACAAGGTTGGTGCAAGAGATGCTTGTTGTTGCTAGCAGTGGCAGCTGGTGACATTTGAAAGTGGTGAGGCGTAAAATGTTAGTTGGAGTGTACCGCGGCGAGTGAGCAACCCTAACAACATAGGGTTTTAAAAAAAAAAAGTGGTCAAATGGTGCATTTTCAAGCAAATTTTAGGAAGCAAAGTTGTACTGTGCGCCTTTCTTGCCAGTATGAATGTCTATGCATTCTGGGCAAACATTAAAGTGAGCACAAATTGAGTTCTCCTACTCCCATTTTTATTATTAATTTACTCCTCTTTCAGACCCTTTTTCAGCACTCCTTTTTGACATTTTTCGAATTAAAATGTGCCTCAATCTGCTTTGTTCCACAAGTGGACATTAATCTATTTATTTTCACATGTACTAATGCTGAGGTGTCACCCAGCCACTGCTGCCTTCGTTCTTCAGCCCCTGCCACCTAAACTCACAACCACACTGTTGTCTCATCCCCACTCAAGTATATTAAGCTTAGAGTGAAGTGTTCCGTGTTTCTGGTGCTTTGAAGCCCTGCGTCCAGGAGCATGTCTGAGAGAGAGAAGCAGCGCGTGCAGGATTGGGATGGGTAGGGAAAAGGGTCAGAGGAAGAGTTTTATTGGCTCTTCCGCCAAATCCGTCTGAAATAAACCTGCACAAAAATAGAACCCGTCTCTCTCACGATAATGTTTTGTCTAAATTTTGAGAACTGGGCATGGACAAGGCACTTCTGGGAAAATGTGTGACTGACTGTCTTGCAAGGAGGCACAGTTGATCACAACATTGAATCATAACACTATTTCCAAAACGGCAAATTCTAATGTAAGGAAAATGTTCAGGAGAAAATGAGCAGGAATGACAGAAGTTACCCGGAAGCTAAATAACCCTGGTGGAGAAGTTCATAGGTCACAATGAAGTCCCAAACAGTAAAAAGTCCCTAGATGCCATTTAACAACAATGGCCTGTTTACTCCACAGATAGTCCGTGCTTTCAAAACAGCGCTTAACAATTCTCTAATTAGATAACTCGACGTGAGGTGATCTGACAAATAACATATCACATGACAAGAAAGAACAAGACATAGTATAACGTAACTAAGCCAAGAATCCCTGCTCATTTTCCTGACACCATATATGATTTTGGAGTTACCTTAAAATCAGCATTACTGACCCAGGCCTTAAGGACACACATATATCTTTTCACAGTAAAGAAGTCACTGTTTCTTTCGTGTCATGGCCACTGACATTGGGACTAGCAGTTCAGCTGCAGAAATGGGTATTGGTCAGGCTGGAAGAACCAGTCTTCTAATGGTGCAGTTGTTTTTTTCTCTTTTTTTGTAAGTTACTTTTCAGTCCCCTCCTTTACCTTTGCTCCCCTCCTATCAATTGCTACAAATGCTACCTGCCACAACAACTTAGTTAACCCTGTGGGATGGTTGCATTCTTGGTAGCCAGGATCCCCACTCTACTGACCCCTACCCCTCCGGCGGGTCGCAATGCGACAGCAAATAGGACCGCACACCACCAAAAAACAAAAGTGGTCCAATTGCTTGCAGCAGTTAATGTTTCTGGTAATATCAAAGAAATCACCAGTTCACACCGGCCTGCAGGACAGTGCCAGGCGCAGCGTCACACAATGTGTCAGCGGTGGCGCAGCAGCATAACGCCAGGCTGGGGACAGTGGCAGCGAATTGTAGATAATTACTTCCTGCCATAAATTGCAACATCACAAGTTGAAGATGTCATTGTTGATCCTCTGTAATTAGATATGGAACACACTTCACTCTTAGAAATGAGGTATCTTTTTGACTGGGGTAAGAGATCCAGTCAAGCAGGAATCACAATCCTAGTCAGGGTAGGGGCAGGCAAGCCCCAAATAAACGTGTGCTCACCTTCTGGTAGCTTGGCAGAGAGCAGCAAGGCTTAACTTGGAGGCAATGTATAAAGTATTTGTACAACAGTGAATAAACCGCACAAAAATATCCCACATCAGGTTAGAAAATAAACCTTCGTTCGATAAAAAAAAAGACAAAAACGTAAAAAATCCCATAAGTAGAACCAGTTATTAAATTTTAAAGTTTCTACTGAGAAATAGCACTAAAAAGCACAAAGCACTATTGGGTACTGGTCGCTCCGGACCGAAACACTGTCAGAAGTTCAGGCCAACCGTGATGGAGCATGGGCCCGCTACAGGGACCCAGTTAAGCCTGCTGAAGAGCGTACCTTAGAGCCTGGTTGTGGAGCAGAGTGTGGCTGTGCGTTGAAGATGGCTGAGGCGATGCGTCACTTCTGAGATGTGGCGAGGCTAAGGTGCGAGGTCTTGTTTCCTCGATGTCGAGGATCCTGTCGACAGGGATGCGTTGATTCTGATGAGGAGTTAAGCTGCGATTCGGAGTTTCGGCGTCACCGTCAGGGCTACCGTTGACATGAGATGCGTGGACCTGCTCCAGGGAAAGTGTTGCGCAGAGGTGGTTCTGAAGGGGATGCATGAGTACCAATATTCAGATTGAGGCATTGATACAAGTCTTTTGCAAAGGGTCCAATCCACGCAGCAGTGGCAATGCATCGGTTCTGCTCAGCAATGCGCCACTCAACCAAGGAGATGCATTGGTTCTGCTCGGGGATACATCGCTCAACAGCAAAGATGCACCAGTTCTGCTGGCGAGCGCCTTAGGCCCACTTCTAAGGGTGCAGGACTGGGGTGGCACAACTTGGCAGGGTAGACTCACAGATCGCAAGGTGCAGGTCCAGTGGTTGGAAACCTGTTATGTCCCGATGCTTCAGATCAGAAGGCCAGCCAATGAACCCTTGGAGTCCCTCTCGGTTCTTGGCTCAAGAGATGCACGTCCAGTCCTTCTCGTACAGGGAAGAGAGAAGCAGATTAGTACAGAAAAGCAGGATTCCAACACAGTGGTAATCCTTTAGAAACATAGGGGTCATTCTTCCTGTGACGGTATCCACAGGTCCAGCAATGTACTAAAGTGGTGGTGTCTGAGGTCCAGTCTATATACCCAGTGGTGCCTTTAAAGTAGGGAAGACTTCAAAGGACATGCCTTTGAAGTGCACAGATACCCTGTCTCCCCTGCTTTCTCTCCAGTCTAACTACAAGGGGTATGCAGCCCTTTGTGTGAGTACAACACACAGCCTATTCAGGTGAAAGTAAGAGTCTGTTGTTACGCTCCTCCCTCCCATCCTGCACTAGATTTCCCATTGAGGCACACCTCAGCTCCCATCGTGTGTGGCTGCCTAGGAGAAATACACAAAGCCCGACTGCCAACTACACAGAGTCAGTTGACCAGAGACAGGCTGTGGGCACCAAATGACTAAGGCAAGCCAGTGCCAACTTTTTAAAAGTGGCATTTTCAGAATTGTAATTCGAAAACCCGACTTTACCATGAGTTAGAATTATAAATTAAGAATTCCAGAGACACCAAACTTGAAACAGTTATATCTTCCCATATGCGCATTTCACTTGTAGAATGTAATAAGGTAATCCTAATGTTATCCTATGGGAGAGCTAGGCCTTGCAGTAGTGAAAAACTAAGTTAAGAGTTTTTCGCTTCCAGAACATGTAAAACCTAAAAGTACATGTTCTGCTTTTTTAATACATTTCACCCTGCCCTGTGGGCTGTCGAGGGCCTATACTACGGGTGACTTTCATGTATTAACAAGCATTGGCATAGCCAATAGGTCTCGCTTTTGGGACCTTATAAGTATTTAGTTATGCAGCACAATATCCTTGGTGCAACAACAACTGTTGCATGGCTAAACACTTATGAGGTCCCAAAAGCGAGACCTATTGGCTATGCAATGCTGGTTTTTTTTGCTTTCCCCTGAACAGGTACACATTTGACACTTCTAGAGGAAACCTAGCCATCTGGCTGGTGCGGCCTACTGCGCCTTTAAGTAGCTTTACTCACACAAAGAAACATAACCCATTGCAGGTTTTTGATTAACGGTGACCGCCGAATTCATATTTTGCATAATTGCATGCCACTGAGAAACCAAGCCTATTTTAGCAGCAAGGGTAACATGGGCAATGAGCAAGACGTGCACAAGTTTAAGCTAAACTCAACTGATAAACTTATTATTTTTTACATTTGATTATGCGAAAGCTATAATGAACAGAAGCAGACCGGGATTTCTGTTTACAGCAACTTATCTTGCATAGGCACCTAGTGCGAGGACATTTCAATCAGTGCATACATTTATATACAGAATTTGGGACCACAGAGCTCACTCTGCATCGAGGCCGGTGATTTAAATAAAAAAGTAGGTCACAACGGTGGCCGAGCGCGGCCCACAACGGAAACCTCAACTAAAATAGTACGCGATGCGGTGACCCTCGAGAGTAGAGTGTAAGGCAGGGGCAATGCACAGCGGGGGGCGAAACAAACACTCAGTTCCACAACAGCTGCTGGCTTTGAGCCCCAGTGACGGGCGACAGGGGGAGGACTTAACTGGAAAACAGTGGCCCTTATTATGCAACTGGTTGGCGTTATGTGGGGGAAAGGATGCAAGGGTAACAACAACCCAAAAATGTGTCAGTGACCGAAACCGCCTCACACTACACCAAAATCCCAAATGTCAATAAAGGTGCGCAAACAAGACTGCTGGGTGCAGCCAACCATCGACCACCTAAAACATGACTGGTCGAGGGAAACAGGCAGATGATAGGGTACAACGTTTATCAAGCAAATAGTGAAGGGGCCAGTTCATCACATCAAGTGCATTTGCGAATATTTGTTTTAAACACGGTTGTCTGTGTCAGGGTACCTATGCTCACAAGTTTAACCACTGGACCATAGATGTCCAGGCTTCTGGAGACCATGCAAGTTACCAGAATTTTCAAACTAGCGGTAACCATTTACAGCCCTAGTTAAAAAAAAACACTACTCTATAATCTAGACTTTAGGGAAATCCTAGCTTTTGATCTGAAAATCTTGGTAATTTAGCTTTGCTTAAATGCACACTTTGCTTCCATTTTCACCCTGACTAGTCTGAAGAAAACATTTCACCAATATTAAAGACCGAAAGGTAAACCAGTCACTGCATCACTGTAGTAGTCTCCTAAGACTGAGCGTACCTCAGCAATGCCATGACATAAACAAGGTACTGCAAAAGGAAATACAACTGAGATACTACTCCAGTAATGAGAGCACATGTAGGCGAGCTTTGGGAAGCCCTCGATTAAACAATGCAGCAGCCCAAGGGCCGCCATCTCAAGCTTCTAGGATTAGCCCGGTTTGTGATGCATGATCGGAGAGTAGGTACAAGTCTGCAAAGAACTGTGCCATGGTTTTACTCAAACGCTTTCTGAAAAGTGTGTGGAAAGATTTTTTGTTTTGTAAACTTCCAAACGCTTTTCAAGAAACAAATTTTCAAAACAAAAAAAAGAAATCAACATAAATAGGTTTTTATAGGAACAACCCTAACAGTTCAATTTCTTCTATAATGGGAAGTGTATGAGAAAATGAATCCCATCTTCCACAAAGCACTGACCAGCACAGTTTAGCTCTCCTTTCCAGGTCTGCATGAGCTGCCCTCTTTCAAAAAGTCGGCTTTGAACACCGACTATGTACTTTGTCATCAGATGCCACATTCGTTGTTCTTCATGGTGATTAGACATTTTGATCGAATTTAGTTTCAATCTTTAATTGTATAAAAAAAATAAGTTTACTTCGTATTTATATTTCCATTGGGTTATATAGTCAATTTATTTGCAAGTAAATTCTCATTGTGTGGTCTGGTTTTCACTTGTATGAGAAGCGTGTGTCCGAGCCTATAGCGCGCTGAGATTGAATTTCCAAGGTTTTTGTCTTCTTATTTGATCTGTTTAAGGGCATTAAACTGAAAATATATGCTGCTGGTTTTCTGGCAGTACTATAAGGATATTTGTGATCTCGTCTTGACGTCAAGCATTACTGGGTGTCATCTTAATTCTGCTCAACTTTCAGTACTTGTCCGGAGAAAATGAGGTGGGAGCTTTCTCTGGTGATTCGTCTCTGTTAATGTACAGCTGGGTGTAGACGTGGGTTAGACTTTGCTGCCATTGATGAGGAATGGTTTGAAAAATTCATCAAATTGTAATATCAACTGTTCCTATACCACTGGCTTTATAGGAACCACAGATCTCCAAAGAGATCATGCTTTATAAGGTCAAGTTCACCAGGTGGGCCAATCATTTCTAATATATTCAGACTGAAATCATGATTACCAATTCAGACACTGGATGTTGGTAATTTCCAACAACCCTTAATATACTTCAAGTAGGTGGCTACATTAGAACCATCAAATGGAAAAGCAGGCACCTGCATGTGACACTGCACAATCTCTCTGCGAAAAAATGTAGCGCGTGTTCGCACTGCGATGAGTCATCTTACAAATGTCAATCTTCAAGAACCTATCGAGTCGTAACTCCCATATAACAAATGCATTGTTTTGATTCGTCTAACAGTAAAGATTTCCTTGGCAAACGTTTGCCTCGGGGTAGCACACCATTAAAAAGGTCTAAGACGTCCAAAGGGGATTCAAAGAAGGCGAATTACCGAAAATGTTTTACTGCAGTCATCAAAAAGTTGGGAGAGCAACATACCAAATTCAACCATCTCTACTGGGTGTAAAGCACTGATACATGTACATCAATGTGTATCCTCCCATGTGGATACTGCTCTACATACGGTGCTCCACATAAACCTCACATGAAGCATGCATATAACACAAACACCCACATTCCTGACCATGCTTTGATGTGTTTTCCATGCAGGTGTATAACTGTCCTCCTACAGTGAGAAATAAGGTTCCATTATTTGGACACGGCCTGTCATGCAAATGAAGGCGGCATAAGCCATGGCTGATAGTTCATCCATCAGTGTCATAGAACAGCCATGGGAACAAAGCTTTGCTGCGTGTAGCAGCAGCCGCGGCATGGAGATGCATGACTAATGCGAGAAACCTATGAGAAAGGCCTATTTTCTATTATTTCTGAACCAAACAGGATACCTGTTTATCAGCAAGGCTTGTCAAATGCTAACTGTTGCGGTGTAAAGCAAGAAGCCATCTTCTCTGGAAGTAATTTCAGTGGCATGATATGGAACCCGGTCACCTAATTAAAAAAATATGCATCTGAAGAACAACTCGGTTTAAACCGATGTCTAGGTGTCACAGAAGCTGTGGTACCAGGCGCATTCTCCCCCAATGGTGAATATTTAACATGCATGCCACAGAGAGAGCGCATCACTGCTGCTCTCGTTCACACGTTCTCCTGAATGTTATGAACTCAGTGCAAAGTGTAGCAGGGTTCCTGCTGTGCTGCTCGCTCGCTGTTGCACTGCTGCCAGAACTAGCATTTTCAGATCAAAGAGGTCTTTGTAGCACACACAACTGATGTGGTCGCAGGGACTTCATTAACAGCAGATGTACGAAGCGCCGAGCCAACTCCACAGAAAGAGCCAGTCTCTTTGAGTAACAGTCAGAAAGGCCCACAAATAAAAACAAGCGGCGAAAGTGATCGCGATCATGATCAAACATCAAAGCGGCCGTGCGGCCGCAAAATTGAAAGTAATCGGGCGCGCGCGCCAGCGCACATGCACTGTAGCTCTAGGCTGGCCTGGTAGCACTTTTTGGAGCCCTCTCAAAAAGTCTCGCCAGACCAGCGCATGCGCTGGGTCAGGCGAGACCTAAAAAGGAAGGTTTGCACCTAGCAAAGAATGTCCTAGGCCTGCCACTACAGCCTGTAGTCTAGTTTTAAATATCCATGACAACCTGGCAAAATAAACCATTTGCCAGGCTTCAACCTTCCTTTTTAAAATGTATAAATCTCCCCTAAGATAAGCCCCAAAGACCCATAAGTCAGGGTGCATGAAATTTAAAATGTAAGACTTGTGTTTAGGTTTTACATGTCCTGGCAGTGAAAAACTCCTAAAGTCATTTTTTCCCTCTTGTAAGGATACCTCCCCATAGACTAACACTGGGTTACATTAGTACACTTAATAAGTGCTTATTTCTGATTGGTACCAGATAGAAATTCGATGTTTACACTCAAATGAATTGTAATTCAACATACTCTGTAAAGGTGAACTCGGATTTTCAGTTACCATTCTGAAAATGCCACTTTTAGAAAGTTATACAATAAAGCAGGGGTGGGCCTATACCACACAGCTAGATTGGGCCAGTAAATTACAGAAAAAAAGAGATATCTAGCTGACTGTTTATTGTGCTGTCAACTATTTAACAGACTGAGACCAAAATCACTAATAAGATGGTCTACATCATTTAATTTTTCTTTTTTCTGAAAGATTCTTATGCATTTAAGAACCACACAGATAGAGATGGACATCACTTCGTAATTTACATAATGTGAAAATTAGGCTCAAAAAAGAGATCAAAACAACAAATGCAATTATAACTGAATCAACAAGTGATTTCAAAGGATAACAATTCACAAGTGACAAAGTGAAAACATCAGGACTGAAACACACACAAATCAATTGTAAAGCTACATTTGGAATACCTTTTAACCAGGGTATTTCCTTTCAAACAAGGTTTTTCTCTCTTTTTGGTTTAACAGAACCAAGCCACGGCCCTGAGGAGAATCCCTTAAATAGAAAGAGTTTCAAAACATGTTGGCATAACTTTAACCAACAGGGGCTCAGCCTTGTGTGGTTGTTTTAGGAACGCAGTGAGTGGGCCTCTTTCTTCTACTATCTGGGGGTGTTGCCACTAAACAAGGGGTGCTCTGACATCAGGGGGCTGCCCTGATATACAGGAGTTGAAACACTGGCCAATGGGCCACCCAAGCTGTGGGCTCTGGAGTTTCATAGCCTAGGCAGGAGCCTGATGGCTTACGCATGTGGCCAAACCACCAGCGCAACTGACCGTGAGGCCCAATGACTCTACACCTGCCCCTGGGGGCAGGCGGTGAGGTGGTCCACTGCCTTTGGGCCGAGCAGCGGCAACGCCACCCTGGGCCCACCACATCATCATGCCACATTACGCAGATGGCAACGAGGAGGCCCAAGATGGGCTGGGCCATGATACTCACTCTATATTGGCTGGTGCAGATCACAGTGCCCTACAATACCTCCCACAGCCGCATCTTCCTGATCTAGTGAACCCCAATGGCCGTGTCTTCCTGCACCAGTAACCTCTGTGGGACCATGCTTCATGCGGCCAAATACCTCCTCTGCTGGGTTTCTTCTATGCTACTAAACATGAGGGGGCAATTAATGCAAACAATGAGCCTGAGGGCCTCCCTTCTCTTTTTCCACCCTATCCTTTGAGACAGCCTAGTCCTCTGTGGGCCTGTATGCTCTCCCCTCCTCTGGAGTGCAATCCTGTCGAAATTGCAGACTGCCCTTCCTTCTCTCATGAGTGCCTGGCCTCCTGCTCATGTGCCATTCACTGACACTCCTGGAGCAGTGGCTTGACTGACATACAAGGGTATGAGGATCGGCAGATGACAGTGTGCTTTCAGACCCAAAGGGTGCAATCTCTTTTTCCTTTGACCGGGTAGTGTTCCTTTCCCCCCCCCTGAGACGCTCCCGTGGGATGCTGCCCTGTTGGTCTAACTTGAACGCAGAGTCCAGCCATGCTTGCCTACTCTTGAACCTGGTTCTAGTTGTCTGCTTGGCCCCCCTGTCTCCCTCCTTGTGGAATACAGCTCATGGATTACTCCTGCTCACCGTGTCCTTCACCTCAACATGGTGGTGATGGGGAAGCAGTCTAAACCAGGGAAGGATGCAAAACCTTCTTCGGCTGTCATTCTGAGGGAGCTCAGAATGCTTAAGGACAACTCCAACTCCTCTGCAGACACACAGAGTATTTGTCAGGGTATTGCCTCCTTGAATACCAGGCTGACCATGGATGAATCCTGTCTAGGCCAGATTGATTAAGAAATGATGGCCTCTGTTGAATGAGAACAAGATCCCTGGCACCTCCAGAAGAAAATTGAGGAGCTGGAAGACCTGTCCCATAGGGACAATGTCCAGATTTCCGGGGTGCTAGAAAAGCTGGAAGCGAACGACATTATGGGATTCTTGGCCAGCTTCCTCCCTCCCTTTACTGGCTTGTCCTTTAGCCATTCCTTGTAATTCTAGAGGGTCCATTAGATACAACACCACCAGCCACCACTCAAGGACAGCCTGTGTCACATTATTGCATGCTTTCAGAGGCACCAACAGGCCTGGCCAGGTGGCGCAAAAGCATTGCTTTTTTGGTGGGCACAAGACTTTCCTGTCCGAAGACTTTTCCTTGGAAATGCAGGCCACTCACAGACTCTTTGGCCAACTGCAACCTCGTCTGAGTCAACTTGACATTCTTTACAGCCTCCTGGATCCAGCAGACATGCTGATCACTCATGACAACAAAATTCCACAATCCTGATCAATTGTACAGGTATATGGAGTTGACTGTGCCAATTGACATGTACTTGGGTCTCACCCCGAACCCGACTGCCACCCTGCACATGCCCCAGCTGGTGGGTCTCTTGGGGTGCCCCTCAGAGGAACACCAGCGACTGGAGGAGGACATCAGACAATGGTAGGGCGGCCTAAAGCCCCACCTTCCCAGCAAGGAAACACAGTAAAGGGACAAGTACCAGCCCTTCTGAAATCCACAGCCTCTGCTAAAGAGGCCCCATGCTCCTAAGCCCCTGTAGGACGGGTCATCTGCTGCACACCACACCACACCCTCCCCCATGCCATTGCCCGCGAGCTCATGCAGTCACTTACTGGCCCCATCCTCTTTCTGTAGCCACCATAATAGGCCCTGAAACATGGTGGCCACCCCTCCCACACCAAGCTGCTACCACTCAGGAGGCCCGCACTACTGTGCCAAATACATAGTTCAAAGTTGGTTGACTTCTTCCTGATAACAGGTCGTTAGGCGCCCGACATTAGTGCCCCTTTCCTCTTCTTGGCCTTCCCTGGTTCCCTCGAACTTCTCCTCAGCTTTCTCTACCTCATGCTGTCCTTGTGGGTGCCCTCTGTTGGGGTTCATGTCCTCACTTAATCACCTGATGGTGATTTCCCTGAATGGAAATGATGTCGCCCATTATACAAAATGCCACATCTTAACAACAATGACTTCAATATCAGATTTACATATGAACACAGTAAAGAAAAGATTGCATTCCTGGGCATAGAGCTATATGTTAGAGACAACAAGATACATAGCCGATTATTTAGAAAGGAAACTTTGTGCAATTCTGTACTACACGCTTCCAGTGCTCAACCCTTCATCAGATTAAAGTTATCCCATATGGGGAGTTTATAAGAGCTAGACGAAATTGCAGCTATGACCCAGAGTTTGAAGAATGTGCTAATAATATGGTGAAACGTTTCAGAAAGAGAGGATACGACAAACATATTTTAGAATCAGCCAGGTCACGGATTAGCAAAATTAAACGACAAGAGACTCTGCAAGAACATACGAGTCAGTTGAGGAATAAAGATGACAAAATAAGAATGGTAACCAATCACAATTCAATATCGAAGATACTTGTGAAGAGTCTGAACAGACACTGGCACATGCTGAGGTAAGAAACGTTCCTTAGTAATTCCATCAATTCTAAACCAGACATTACATACAGGAGATGCGTTTGCCTTAGGAACAGATTGAGCCCGAGTTCCCGCATTCCCAAAAAACAAAGTGATTGGCTAACTAAAGAGACTACAGGCTTATTATATGGTTGTGGACATTGTGTAGCATGCAAATGTGCAAGTAAGAGGAAAAAGGAAGTCATGGGTCCTGGTGACAAAAGATATAAGATAATTTTTACCAACATCAATTGCAGCACCAAATATGTGGTTTATATAATTGAGTGCAGAGGCAACAGAAAATATGTGGGTAGCACTATAAGTACACTCAGAAAAGAATAGGAGAGCACATTAGAGCAGTTAAACATTGTGATCTCAGATATTCGATTGCCGCACTCATCTGCCAATGTGAATCACAGGGTAGAAACAAAAGACTTTAAATTCTATGGAATTGAACAAACACTGAGACACCCAAGGGGGGGCAATCAGGAATTGATGTTGTGCAGGAATGAGGCGACGTGGATTTTGAAACTGCGGACGACTGAGTTAGGTCTGAACATTGACCAAGAGTTACACTATTTCTTAGGAACCAAATGAACATTTGCATTTTATTCCACTATAGTGTTGGACTATTGGTGGGCTATGGCCAAAAATTTATTCACATGAATAGGAGAAGTTCCTACTATTTAGGGTTAAAATATGACTGATAAACCTTATTATGGTTGGTGTACGTATTAAGATATATAGGAATGGATCAAGTGGAAATGGGGTGATGTTGTATAATGTATGACTAGCCTGAGAGCTAATTTATTGTATCTCTAGCAATACTAACTGTGACCAACTGTATATATTCGTGTAGGGATGATAATGGATGAATCTACATCATAGTTACTATTGCTATGCTGGTTAAATAAGATTGAGAAACGGTTAATAATAGTATGATAACAATGCCATGCTAAGTAGTTTAGAATGCACATTAGACTGACAATACAACAATGGTTAAGGTGGTTTTCCATACACATATATTGCACTTCACCCTTTCCTGATATTTGGGTAGGTCGGTAATTTTATAGTGGCAGATTGTCAAATCGACTGATCGTTACAGAAGAAGTAAGCTTTGTTTATATAATTTTATAATAGTCTAGATTGACGTTAAAGATGGCAACCATAATTTTGTTAATCGTGGTCCCAGGACAAGGGACGGTAAACAGCAGTTTACTTTACATAAGTGAGTGGTACTTCAAGATCGAAGTAGTGTTTCGATAGTATTCACGAGACACTTGGTTAAATGATTTTCATTCTGGATACGTATTTACTGGCCGTTAAATGTTTTGCCCCAAGGAAGTGTGAATTTGACACTTGTAATAGCCCTTATAAAATGGCGCCGACGTAACTTGACGGATTATGGGCGTTGCGCTAAACAGGGAAGTCACATGACACAAGTCAGAGGTTAAAAGTACGTTACATTCACTTGTTCATCCTCGTACTCGAGGGAACCGGCGTGGGGAACTCTGAACCAAGAATTAAGAAGTCAGCCGGTAAGAGAGAATGTGGCTTAATGCTGGCAGTTTTTAGAGTCACGTATCGGAGGTTCTTTTGAGGTGTGTTGAAGTTTGATTGAAGGTTTTAGCGATGGAATACAGCGAAGGATGTTATTATTAAAGGGCGTTGGTATAACAAGGATAATGCATGTTTCTGGTGATCATTAACTCATGGTCTACAGCTCATACAGCGGCACGTAATTCTCTCAGGCGGATCTTGGATGATTGATAAAATTAATTATGGTGCAAGATGCTGACATTGCTTTGATGTGACTTACTCGAGCACTAACATATAGTCTTATGTGATGGCCTCATACTGTATACTTAGACTAGCCATATGTTGCATATTTGTTTTTTAGTATGAAACCTGAGATTTGAGAGGGAACGTCGACATTAAGAATCCTGATAAGATATTTAACCCACGCCGGAAGATCGTGTGGGTCGCAAGTATCACCGTACGCTGAGTAGGTACCCGTAGTGGTAACGTATTATGTTCTTGGATAGTTATAGGTGATTACATTACCTATCAAGGATGAATTGTGATTCAGATCCATTTTTTTTGTTGTCAACTTTGGAGTGGACACTAATAGAAGCCAATTGAGGTTCGTTTTTTGAATTTTCTTACTTTTTGCACGTGTGGGTGGCAGGGCACTCACCTTTTGGGTGTCCGGCTGTTGGTTTGACTGCCTAGTAGATACGTGACCCCCAGCCATTTACTATAGGCAGGACGAGTGGTGAATATTCACACGGTAGACTTCATTTCACACAAAACACACCCATGCCCATATGACTTTGGGGCTGACTATGATAGATAAAAAGAAATGTGTGGACTGCACAGTAAGAGCATGCATTGGAGTAGGATAACAAATGTCATAATATAAGAATGCTCTAACTATAGACAATAAACATATCATGTCACAGTGGAGGAATAGTGGTGCAATGTCTCGGAGCCTTGTACTTTGTTTTGTTGACAATGTAATAATAGTGACTTTGGTCTGCTTTTTATACCCTTGAAAAAGTCGCATTGTAAATTTAAAAGGCGACGAAACACGTGTTGGCTTTGGGCTTTCGACCAGTCACAGTAACTCATATGAAGAAGAATCGGCAACAGAATAAAAGATTGAAGATTCTAATCGATGTGTTTTGTGTTGTATATATGTTTGGATTGATGTACTGGGCTACTGCCGTCATAGTATTAATGCTGTAATTGCACGTGTGGTAGGGAACTTAGCAAATATTCATGTTGCAGCTTAGGCCGCAGAATTAGGAGAGGTGGGTGGTTCTCTCCTCGCTGTAGCACCATATAAATACCGGTCTAAGAAAAACAAGATAGTGACATTTTCAGTTGCGCCATCCCTATTACCAATACCACCATCTCTTGTGTATGAGTAGTTTAAAGTTGGTTGACTTCTTCCTGATGACAGGTCGCTAGGCGCCCGCCATTAGTGCCCCTTTCCTCTTCTTGGCCTTCCCTGGTTCCCTCAACCTTCTCCTCAGGTTTGTCTACCTCATGCTGTCCTTGTGGGTGCCCTCTGTTGGGGTTCATGTCCTCACTTAATCACCTGATGGTGATTTCCCTGAATGGAAATGATGTTGCCCATTATACAAAATGCCAGATCTTTAGTTACATTTGCATATATATATATACACACACACACACACACACCCACACACACACACACACACACACACACACACACACACATATACCCTTGCAACCCATGCCCACCCTAAAAACCACTTAGCAGCCAGAAACCCATACCCACCCAAAACATTAGAAATACCCCTGCCACCCAATGACCCTTACCCACCCCAAAATTACTCTTGCTACCCCAAAACCCATACCCACCCTAAACACTACAAATCCCTTAGCACCCAAAAACCCATACCCTCCTTAAACCCTAAAAATATCCTTGGCATCCACAATCCCAAACCCACCCTAAACCCTGAAAATACACTTGCCACCTGTTAGAAATGGGGTTTCTGGTTGACTAGGGTATGTACCTAAGCAAGGCAGAACCCACCTCTCTAGTCAGGGCAAGGGAGTTACACGCTGAAGATAATCCCTGCTCACCCCTTTGGTAGCTTGGCAGAGAAGTCAGGCTTATCCCAGAGGCAATGTGTAAAGCGTTTGCGCAACACACTCACACAGCAGTGTCACACTAGGTACACCACAAAAGAAACTCCACACAAGGTCACATATAAATAGCCTTTGTATTATTTATAAAACATTAAAACACATTCACTTATCACCGTGCCACTAGGCACTTGTCATGATGTCACAAGAATTTACATAAACCACTTGGCCAATCAGGCCACTGTCATAAACATCACCATTAGACTGACCAGTAACTACTGGCAGTATTACACGAAGCAAAATACATTATGCAAAACATAATTATCCACAGTACCCCCAGAAATAACCAGCACCATCAGCAGTAGTGCACTACAAAACACATGCAGCAGTGCACCCTTTAGGGAAACGCATTAGGCATAAACCATAGCATCCGTGCACCACAATAACCACACACTGCGGCATAAGCATCACATTCAGCGCAACATCTGCGCTCTCATTTAGAGCACCTGGTGTCCTTTTTCGTAGGCTTCTGGGCCATGTGCCCACCTACATCAAGAACTGTGGCAACTCTAGTCCCCGGAGGCCTCCATCGGGGTCTCACCCTGGCTCAGAGCACATTACCACAAGAAAGAGGGAGGGGGTGCAACTCACCCGGTCTTTGTTCCTAAAAACGAACGTCCCCAATGCTGCAAGTAACATGGCGGCTGCCCACGATCAGGCGGAGCAGCCTCAACACTGCCAGGCAATGCCAAGCGATCCTGGTCAGGGGCCTCCATCGAGGTCCATCCCCGAGCTCCTCAGCTCGTGTTTCTTGGATGCACCCAGAGCCAGCGAGGCTCCGGCTCGATCTCGCCACTGGCCTAGCCCACAACCAGGCTCAGGCAACACTTGGGGCTCTCCTCTTCCTCATGGGAGTCTTGCCCATGACCAGGCTTCCTCTGCCCGACTGCCAGCACTCTTGTGGCTACGGGGCAAAGTCTCTGTTGGTTTCAGCGGCTTCCTCATCACGGCGCGAGGGCGCCCGCCGTAATCACGGTTGAAGCCCACTACTCGGGCGCAGACGACAAGTTGGGAAGCACCTACTACGTGATTCTGGTGCGCAGGACCCCGCACTTCAGGGGCCAAGAAAGAATGCAGCGCTCCTCACGCTTTTTCCCCGGTGGCAGAAGAAAGGGTCTGCACTTCACAAGCTACTTCCACAGAAAGTGCTTCTGGGGTGCAGGACACAGCGCTCAGGGCCGTAGCCAAAATGTAGCGCTCCCCACACACTGGTCAGGAGTAAGGAGAGGACAAGGCCCAGGCATGCCGGCACACAGGGTCACCCTACAAAGTGTCAGTACTTTCATCCACCCAGCAGCAGCGGATCAGTCCCCGATGGCAGTTTCTGCTGGCCACAGCAGTCCTCTTCCTCCCGTCCAGTTCCAAGGAAGCTCAACAGACATGGGGTCACAGCCCCAGTACTTATAGTCCACATGTCTTTGTTCTTCCACCTGGCACAGGGGTCTTAGACCAGTATAAAGACGTTTGGAGTGCACTTTAGCATCTCTTTTCAAGTGCACCACCACCTCCATTGTTAGTGTAAGGCTTGGTTCCATACACACCACAGGGGGGCAGAGCCATCTTTGTAGAAGGCAGGTACAGTCCTATTCAGGTGCAGGTGCTACTCCTCCCCCCACTCTGAAGGCAGACCAGGCATATTCAGCCAAGCGCTGAGTCACCAACGCACAGCAGGCACACCTCAACCCCCAGGAACTGGCTGGTGTGAATGCACATCCCCTCTCCCCTGTCAGTCAGAACCAGATGGTCAATACACTTCAGACAGGCACTAAGACACATAGCACACAGAAATGCCCACTTCGAAAGTGGCATTTCTAAAATAGTAATAATAAATCTGCTTGCACCAAGAAGCAGGATTTATCACCACTATTGCAAACATATGAAACTTGATCACGGTAACCCTCTCAGATCTGGGATTACCAAAGAATCACATATCAGGGAATCCCCAATGCATCCCTATGAGAGGGCAACCTCTCAGCAGTGAGAAACCAAATAGGTTGTTTCTCACTACCTGGACATTCCAGACAGTGAAGGCACATGTCCTACCTTTTATCTACATCGCATCCTGCCTATGGGGCTAGCTAGGGCCTACCTTAGGGGTGACTGATATGTAGTAAAAGGGAGTTACAGAAATTGCAACCACTTTATGTGCCATGTCATAGCGGCAGTAAACAGCTTGTGCAGGCGCTGCAGTGGCAAAGGCCTGAGAAAGCTTTTGAAAGGCTACTTTGGTGGGTGGCACAAGCAGCGCTGCAAGGCCACCAGTAGCATTTAATTTACTGGCCCGGGGTATCTGGGATACCACTGTACAAGGGACTGACAGGTAAATTAAATATGTCAAACAGGTGTAGACCAATGTTACCAAGTTTACCATAGAGAGCACATGCAATTTAGCAATGACCAGCAGTGATAAAGTGCCCATAGTCCTAAAACCACCAACAACTGGTCAGAAAAAAATATAGGAGTAAGGCAAAAAGTTCTAGGATGACCCTGCAAGAAGGGCCAAGTCCAACACCACCCAAAACCTCAAACCCACCCTGAACTCAAAAAATGTTCTTACTACCCAAAACCCATACCCACCCTAAACACTAAATTCCCTTGCCACACAAAAATAATATCCATTGTAAACTCACTTAACATCCATACCCCAAACTCAAGCTAAAACCCCCAAAATTAATACAATCCATATACTCTTACCCACCCTAAACCCTTTAAAAAAAGGTCACCAGTAATTAGTTCTAAATAGGAGCATGTTTCCATTGAAAAAGTGTTGTTGGACTTCACTATATTTTTAATGCCGTTTGACAAATCTTTACAAAATTTTCTTTTTAAAAGTGTTATAATAAGTGTTTTTGCGCATGGAAAATTTTGGGGTGATACATCAAGTGGGGGGTTGATAAAAAGGGGGTTAAAAAAAAAAGGGTGCATTTCCCATCCTAATTCCCATAGGTCTTGTCAACATGCCTGAACATCTGGACGGAATTACACCAAATGTGTCAGGAAGGTAGATTTGGTAGCGCAAATTTCGCTTATTGTCATTAGGTGTAAATCTGTTTTGTAGTTCAGAAGTTTATGAATATAGAGTTAGCTATTTCGCGACTGTTCCGCGATTAATGGCAAATGCAAGCACCAACAGGGATGCCATGATTGGCTGGACGCAACCTATGGAGAAAGTTGCACCCCATTTTATAGATCAGGAAATGGTTCCTGGGGTTGAAAATTGTGGAGAAAGCTGATATAAGGAGTGAGGGTAGAGTTACTCTGAACCCATGATTGAGAAATGGCGATGTTAACAGCACAAGTTATGTGTTTAAAATCAAGGTTTTTTTCACTACGAGTGATATCCGTGCTGCTGTGACTGCCAGCGCGCCCCCATGTAACGTCACAGGGAGATCACGGATATTGATACCGCGACTATTGAAAAAAAACCACCCAATACTTGTCCGTCCGACAATAAGACACCCAATTACAGACACACTCAAAAACTCATACAACCAGTCAAAGACCTACTCAGAAACTCCTGCACCCACTCACAGATCCCCTTAGACACTTATACACTTATGTACCTGTTCACTGACCCACTCTGGTACTCATGCACCCACTCGCAGACCTACTCAGAGACACAGGCACCCATTTACAGACCCACTCAGAAACTCACACATCTACTCACGAACACACTTAGACACTCTTGCACCCACTCACAGCTCCATGCAAGCACTCACACACCCACTCAGAGATACACTGAGACACTCACACACCCAGTCACAGACCTACTCAGACACTTATGCAACCAGTCACAGACTAAGGTACAAACTCATGCACTCACCCACAGGGTCATCTAATAATATAGTTGGAAAATAATGATTCAAAACCATAAAAATGTAATATAACACCAAACGATAAAAGGACATTCCACTTAGAAAATAACCTAAAAAAAACTTACAAACTCACTGAAATAACCAAAGGTTGCAAGCAAGTTATAGTTAGCAAATACAATAAAAACAAACCTTCAAAATTCACTAAGAAAACCAAAGGTTACAAGGACATTATAGTTAGAAAATAGAATTTAAAAAACCTTAGACAATTACCGAAAAAACAAAGATTACAGGTCGGAAATGGATTTTTTTTAAACTGAGAAATTCACTGAAAATATCTAAGGTTACAGGGACGTTATAGTTAGGCTCACATTTCACTCGTACAAACTCAGAGAAATTCAGCTGCTATAGTTAGCTGAGCTAACCATAACTTACGCGCCTGCAATACTCTGCTTATTACCCCACATATTGCATCTCTCATAACATGGTCAGTGATATCACTGATGACATCAATGATGGCAGCTCAAATCACATCACCGATGACATCATCCAGTGGGTGTGAGTGTTTTCTAAAATGTTATGACTGTTAAACATATATACTAAGCTACTACACAAGCTAAATTAGTATACCAGGTGTACTACTAATGAGTGGTAATACTTCTGACATACGTTATGTGAGTGGCTGTGTGACTGTGTGTATCTGTGTGTGAGTAGGTTTCTTAGTGGCTAAATGGGTGTGTGTGTGGGTGTGTGAGTGGCCGTATGGGTGTATACGTGAGTGTGTGAGTAGCTGGTTGGGTGAGTGAGTGGCTGTGTAAGTGGCAGTATTGGTGAATGAGTGGGTGTGTCAGTGGGTGTATGGGTGAGTGAGTGGGTGTTTGAATGGCTGTATGAGTGAGTGACCGGTTGTGTAAGTGGCTATATGGGTGAGTGAGTGGCTGTTTGAGTGGATGTTTGGTTAAGTGAGTTGGTGTGTGAGTGGTTGTATGGGCGAATGAGTGGCTGGGTATGTAATTTGCTGTATGTGTAAGTGAGTTCCTGTGTTGAGAGGCTGTATGGGTCAGGGAGTGGTGTGTGCGAGTGGCTATATAGGTGAATAAGTTGGTGTGTGAGTAGCTGCATGGGTGAGTGTGTGGCTGTATGGGTGAGTAACTGGTTGTATGAGTAGCTGTATGGGTGAGTGAGTGGTTGTGTAAGGGGCTGCATGAGTGAGTGGGTTTGTGAATGATTCTATGTATAAGTAAGCGGTTGTGTGAGTACTTTTATGGGTATGTGAATGGATATGTGAGAGGTGTGGGTGTGTGAATGGATGTATGAGGGGTTGTTTATGGGTGTGAGTGTATATGTGAGTGCTTCTCTGGATGATGTAATCAGTGATGTTGTCAGCGATGCCACTGACCATCTCATGAGTGATGTAATATGTTAGATGATGAGCAGTGCATTGCGGGCGCTTAAGTTACAGTTAACTCCAGTAACTATAACTGCTGAATTTCTTTGGTTTTGGATGAGTGAAATGTGAGCCTAACTTTAACATCTCTGTAAACTTTGTTTTTTTCAGTGAAGATATAATATATATAGGTATATGTAAAAGACACTTAAAACATCTAAAGCCTAAAACTATTAATACTTACATATACTTTCCTTTAAAACTTTTAGAACAGAAATGCCTTTACCATTCATGCCTTTACAATGAAATATGTTGTAATGGCATGCATGGTAAAGGCATATTAGTTGTAAAATCCTGCTTGTTAAAGACTTGTGTGGTAGTGTTGCATGCATGGTAAAGCCTGTGTGGTAAAGGCATGCGTGGTACCGGTTTCATTGGAAAGGCTATTTCCCCTCCATTTACACCCCGATCCATTCCAAGAGACCCACTCATGATGCTCTGACTAGGATCCTTCAATAAAACCCCAAACAAAACTTCTCTCTGATCTAGTGGTAGACTTTTCTCTGACAGATCCATGGAGGCTGCTCCATCCTACCACAAGGGACTATACTCACACCTTTGACGTACATGGCACCTGGACTAGAATACTTTCTTACCCCAGCGCTAGTTGGCTAGTTGGTAGATGCTGCTATAGTTCACTCAGGGGTATCGGATCACGACGCCATTCGACTCCATCTTGATTTGAGAGCCATATACCTACCCCCTCTGTACTGGCACCTAAACCGTTTGTACTACAAAGCTCCTGTGGATAAGGAGAGATTGTGCTCCTACCTCTGTGCCTATTTCAACATCGATAAGAGGTCAATAGACTCACCAGGCACCCCTTGGGCTGCCAGTAAAGCCTTGGTTAGGGGGATTTAATGTTGATTACCTCCCAGCAGAAGAGTGGGGCTTCATGCACATTGATCCCTTGCCTCTTTTACTGACCAATACTCCCGGCCCCCCTAGCAACCTATGCTGCAGGCCGTGCTGTAAGCCAAGCACAACTTTATACCTCTCAAGCAGAAACGGCACTGTTCCACCTTAAGCAGTGCCATTATAAGTGTGGTGAAATGGCTGGTCGTCGTCTGATCCTGCAGCTCTTGCAGCAGGACGCCTTACGAGCTATACCGGCCATTTGATGTGAGGATGGCAAGCTCCTCACCCACCTGCTCAATATCTTAGAGCCCTTTTGGACCTCCTATGTGACTCTCTATTCCTCCAACACCATGTGTGCCCCTGGCGTCATTGTAGACTTTTGTCCCCACGCCTCTCGGCTGACCTGAGTCTGACTTTAGAGGCTGCCATCCCCCCAGAAGAAGTTCTGGAGGAAAATGATGACTTGCCTTAGGCCAAGACTCGGTGCTGGATGGTTACCTGCCTGAATACTACAAGATCTACAAAGACGTGCTGGCTCCCTTGCATTGCAAGGTGTATTCAGAGGCGACCCCACCTCATACCATCCACACTTAAGTTAACAGCGCATCTATTTCCCTTTATCCAAAGTCAGGCATAGGCCCACTGTACTGTTCCAGCTCCCTTCCAATCTCATTGCTAAAGGTCGATACAGAGTTGCTAGCTAAAGCATTGTCTAATAGGCTTAAGCGGGTGATACCCTCATTGGTCCAGAGGGATCAGGAATTAATTTTCCCCTCTGCGTTTGGCCATCATATTCTGCCGCACATCCTGTCGAGAGGTCGCAAGATGAGGGTGAAAAGATTGCAGTGTCTCAAGATGCTGAGAAGGCTTTTGACAGGTTTGAATGGAATTATCTTTTTCAGAGTTTGCATGTGGGTTGGGCTCAGTGTTTCTGGCTCAGATTTGGAGGCTGCATCATTACCCTACAGTCTTTGTCACCTGCCATGCCTCTGCCTCCTTTGAGGTCCGTCGGGGTACTTCTTTTTATTCTGGTCCTGGAGCCCTTGGCTATCACTATGCTCAATTCCCATGACATCCACAACATCCCCCTCCCCAGTGGGGTACCCAAACTAACTCTGTATGCGGATGATATTCTGGTCACACTCACCTATGCTGCTGCTTCACTGCAGGCTCTTTTCACTCTGATTACACACTTTTCTTCTCTGTCTGAGTATAGAATAAATTGGGACAAGAGTGAGACCCTTCTCACAGCTCACCTCCCCAAATGTCATTACAGGCCTCCTTTTTAAATGGTCCCCCTCCTCCATTCATTACCTTGCACACCAGGCCACCCCAGGTCTCTGTAATATGGTGGAACATAATCTGGACCCCCTTCTTCTGAGCATTCAGACCAGCATGGCATGCTGGTAGCAGCTTGGCCTCTCCCTTTGGGGGAACAAGTCCTGACATTGAATGTAATGCCAAATTGAACTATGTGTTTCAAAACCTCCTGCTGGGCAGCTCAACTGATCCTAAAAACTCTTCTGCTGGTTTGCCATAAACCATGGCTGAAGCAGGAGAAGCTCTATGCGGTCACTGAACAGGGTGGCCTCTGACTGCCTAATGTCTGGTGCTACTGGCTGGCACCTAAGTTGGTGCCCCATTGATATAATATACTTACCACCTTGGACACACCCAGTTGGGTGCAGCTGGAATCCTCTCTCCTGGGACGTCTCTGGGGAGTCGGGCTGTTGCACAGGGGAAGTGCACCCAAACTAATAGCATCCCATCCTGCCCTGGCAACCACACTCCAGGCATGGCATAATGCATACTGGCTATCAAACACCCCCCCCCCACTGTCTATGCACAGGCCCCTCTGTGGTGCATCACCTCTTTACTGATCGGGGGTCGGAACACCATTTACCAGAGCTTGAATCCAGGAGACTCCCTCCCCCCTCTTTCTGACATGGTTAAAGATGGGGACTACAAGTCCTTTGCTGAAGCCCAGGAGCACTACGGCCTCTTTGGGAGCCACTTTTGGGACTACCTTCAACGCTCACTTCACCACGCCTCTACCCCCCCTTGCTGGAACTGCCATGCTCCCCCCACTAATGGACTATGGAAATGGGGCACCTACCAGGTGACAGTCTTTGAGCTATAACAGATTTTGGTGGACCGCCTCTATTCCATTCCACAGGCCCTCACCCTCCAGGAGTAGTGGATGGACAGGCTGCAGCTTTAATACTCACAGGTAAACTGGGGGAATCTGCTTGAGGACCACAATGGATGCAGCAGGGAGGCTCACCTCAATTTCAGCAATTTTAAGATACTACACCGCTAGCACCCCTAGCACAGGTCGCTGCTCTGACTTTATAAGTCTTCCTTCCTTCTGTCCACCACATGCTGGAGGTGTGACTCTGTGGAAGGGTAAATCGTTTGCCTCCTCTGAGACTGCCCCACCTTGAAGGCCTATTGGTCCTCTGTCACCACAACTATCAGGCAAACAGTGCCTGTCACTGGGGCACTGAAACTGATTGCTCTTATTTATGACTTTGACCAATGCCCAGTCATTAGACATCAACCATCCAGGTGGCTGGGCTTGGCCCTGGCTACTGCCAAGATATGTATTCTTCGGCTTTGGAGGTCGCCCACAAGTCCGACTTCGGAGGACAGGTTGTATGAATTGTTTCAGGTGGCGGCTTATGAGCAGATCATTGGTAGGCTCACTGATCACTACGATACATTCTTGGACACATGAGGAGACTTTGTTGATGGTCCCTGACTTGACTGCTCCCTACTGACTACTCACCCTTACGCCTCCTGACCCATGGTCCTGTACCATGCCTCACTCCCTTTGCCTTGGCACCCCCAGCAACCCCTTTCAAGTGGTGTCCTGAGTACAGACCCCATGTAGGCCGACGGCTTCCCTGCTCTCCCGACTCACCTTTTCAACCATTCTGACAAGGGATGCTTGCGCCTCCCACCCAGCCCCTGTCGTCCCCTCGATCCCCCCCATTCTGATGCCCCGAAGGACTGTATTACTGGAGCCCTTCCTCATCCCCCACTTCCCTTGACCCCCCACCCAGACAGCTCCCAAGGATGTTTTCTTCCATACTCCCCTCCTCCTCCTGACTGACCCTCCCACTACCCTGGTTGTCCAATGGCCAGGAGGGCCCTTTCTTGTTTTGTCTTGATCCTTGATGCTCCATCCTGATGTTGGAGCAGGTGCCTCCTTTGGAATCCCCCTCACCTCCCCTTGCTTGGCCCCATGGATCTTTGAGGAGTGGTTTCTAATACTGTTCTGTCAGAACGTGTTGTTTTGTGGTCATGCTTTTTGTTCTTAATAACGGAGGTTATCTGTGTTCATATCTTGTATCCTTCCTGTTTCTTTCAATAAAGGAAGTTTCAAAATGAAAATAAATAAATACATTAAAAAAAACGTTGTGTGTCCGACTATTTATTCTGACATTTTTCACCCACAAAATGCAATAGTAAACACTATGTAAATAGAGTCACTCACTGACACGTTTTCAATGAAACGTTGTTAAATACTTTTTTAGTGACCATTACTAATAAACCATGCCTTTATTGAATTACTGAAATATACATTTAATTAAAAATGTAGGTGATTTTTGGGCAAAGACGATAGGTCTGCTTTATATTGGTATACTCACCATGATAAAGCTAATAGGTTCACTTTATATATTTTGGTGTTGCAGAAGGCTGTGTGTGGGATAGAGTTGGCTGCTCAAAGGCCAGGCTCTGCAGCAAACTCCTCGCCGTGCACAGCCAAAAGCCTTGCACAGCATGGGGTTGAAATAACACATTGTAATAACATATTACATTTTACTTTACATTTTAAAAGATCTGTATAAATTTACTGAAAAAATCAAAAGTTAAAGTGAAGTTTTAGTTAGATATGTTAATAATGTCTTACTTTGCATTAAAAAAGATCTGGAACTTCAATAAAAAAACAAATGTTAGAGGGGAGTTAATAGTTATGTGATATATCATCTAAAACATGCTGTTTGTGACCTGACAAAATAAACCTCTTCCAGGCGCAAACCTTCCTTTTTAGTACATATAAGACTCCCCAGTGTAGGACAAGGACAGCCTCGTGGGCAGGATGCAATGCATTTAAAAATTAGGACATGTACTTTTAAGTTTTACATGTCTTGGTAGTGAAAAACTGTCAAATTTGTTTTTCACTACTGCAAGACCTACCTCTGCCTTATCACATTTGATAAGTGTAATTTCTAAACGGGAGTTGGTGCCCAGTTCATGTTTGGTGTCTCTGGAATCACGCTTTAAAATCCTAACTTATGTTGAAGCCGGATTTTAAATTGCAATTCTGAAAATGGCACTTTTAGAAATATCACTGAAGAAAGTGGGGCGGATTACCCACCCCACACCGGACGCACAGCCTTCAAGTGTATGACAGAAATGCCAAATTATTCAAGTTCATCCCAAATGTTTATTTCTGGATAAATCATTCAATATCTTCTGTTATTCTTAATGCACATGTTGGACACACTATGTACAACTTTAAATCCTTAATGCTATAGACATGCCATAACGAGCCTTATTCTGTAGCATGGACAATTGCATAGGTACTCCTCGATTAAATAATTTGCATCACCCAATGCATTTCGTGCCTTCCTGGCACTTCGTCAGGGGTTCTCTACAATATTAAGAAACATGACTGTTAGGTTACAAATTACCATTTGTTTATCAAATTGTGCAACTAAAAAACGGTGTGTCAAGTAAACGTGTGCATAACTTAATGCTCACCCCGTAATCAACGTTTTGCCCACTGGAATACATGATAATTGATGTCGATAGCTAAATGCCCCATCTTTCCCTTTACGTTCCCCTTCAACTAATCCCCGAAGTGCTCTTAACTTCAGTAATCCCAACACATTCTCCACTAAACTCCCTTGTTAATGCGACCACCAAGATAAACATGTGATAACAAAAGTTAACCATGAGTCCAGCCGGATTTTATCTGCTGTATTGTTCCGGAAACGTGGACTGCACGCTTAAAAAATGAAAAAAAATGATAAACTTGAATGATTTCGAAACTCGAATGAATTGGTGTGCACTCTGTCACCATCCTTGTGACTTATTATTGTTCTGTCCACCCGACGAGGAGCACCCATGGATTATGGAATATCTATCAATGAAATGTGTTTTGCTACATGCTGGACTATGTTTACATCCTTCTTGGAAAATGATTAGCACGAACTACGTTTTCGGAACAATGCAGCAGATAAAATCCGGCTGGACTCATGGTTAACTTTTGTTATCACATGTTTATCTTTTTATAAGCAACATCGATTACGTGTTGAGGTTTGGAGTGATTAACGTTTAAAGGTGTCATCTGTGGGAGGGCGGGGAATTTCATGTTCAAGTTTAAATGTCACACAGAATGCTTATAATACGGAGAGCTTACCTGTTAGTGGCGGGGAAATATGTGTTGATGGCATGAGGTTTAAACACGTGTGGTAAAATCTATGTTTTACATCAGTTGTCTCAAAGCACAATAACAGTGCGTTGTGGGTATTGTAGTTTGATCACAGTGGGAGTGAGACGTTCTGGAAAAATACGAGAAGGCGGGAACACCTCACAGGAAGTTATTAAATGCAGGTGGGAGGGTAACATTTAGCACACGTATTGAAACGAGAGGAAACAGGCATCAACGCACTCGAGGTATGAGCTCGTGGAAGGGTGGTTACCGCATTAACAAGGGAGTTTAGTGGAGAATGTGTTGGGATTACTGAAGTTAAGAGCACTTCGGGGATTAGTTGAAGGGGAGCGTAAAGGGAAAGATGGGGCATTTAGCTATCGACATCAATTATCATGTATTCCAGTGGGCAAAACGTTGATTACGGGGTGAGCATTAAGTTATGCACACGTTTACTTGACACACCGTTTTTTAGTTGCACAATTTGATAAACAAATGGTAATTTGTAACCTAACAGTCATGTTTCTTAATATTGTAGAGAACCCCTGACGAAGTGTCAGAAAAGCACGAAATGCATTGGGTGATGCAAATTATTTAATCGAGGAGTACCTATGAAATTGTCCATGCTACAGAATAAGGCTCGTTATGGCATGTCTATAGCATTAAGGATTTAAAGTTGTACATAGTGTGTCCAACATGTGCATTAAGAATAACAGAAGATATTGAATGATTTATCCAGAAATAAACATTTGGGATGAACTTGAATAATTTGGCATTTCTGTCATACACTTGAAGGCTGTGCGTCCGGTGTGGGGTGGGTAATCCGCCTCACTTTCTTCAGTGATCTTTCTGCTACGTGGCTGGGCAGTCCACGTTTCCGGGCTAGCACGCTTAAAAAATGAAAAAAAATGATAAACTTGAATGATTTCGAAACTCAAATGAATTGGTGTGCACTCTGTCACCATCCTTGTGACTTTTAGAAATATAGCATTTTCTTACCATAGCCATTTGGTGCCTGCAGCCTGTCTCTGGGTCACATGACTAGGTTTGGGTGACAGTTGGGCATTGTGTATTCACCCAGACAGCCACACACAATGCTTAGGTGTGACTGGATGGGCCATCACTGGCATGATAGGAGGGGGGAGCTGGGTCCAGTCCCACTTTCACCTGAATAGGCTGTGTCCTATCTCACACAAAGGGCTTCGTATCCCCTGTAGTTAGCCTGGAGCCAGGGCCTTGAAGGCAGTTCACTTCTTCAAAGGTATGTCTCTAGATGCGTTTTCCCACTTAAAGGCATAACTGGGGATACATACTGAACCTCAGCACCAACTCTTCATTATACTTCTGGACCTGTGGCTACTCTGCCAGGAAGGACTGCCACTCTGCCACTCTGATGGACTGCTGCTCTGAATGAACTGTTGCCCTGCTGCCCTCTTGCCTTGGTGAGAAGGAACTGGACCTGCATCTCTTGAACCTAGAACCCAGATTGACTCCAATGGGCTAGTTTGTTGGTCTCCTGATCTAAAGCCTCAGGGACATAACAGGCTTACAACAACTTTACACCTGCATCTGGACACATGGAAGTGGGCTTAAGGTGCTCTGCCAGCCTCTGTGGATGCAGCTGAACTGATGCATCTCATCTGCTATGCGGTGCAAACTCGTGCAGAACCAATGTACTGCTGCTGTGTAGATCGGACCTATCGCAAAGACCTGCACCGCAGCTTTTCAGAACCGATGCATCGTCCCGACTACTTGATGCATCTTCGGTGAAGGCACTCACATCCATCGCTAACGGCAGCCTCGATGATGGACTCCTTGGAGCCTATGCCTCGATCCAACTGCAGGCTGCAGCCTCGATGCTTGACTTTGCATCACAATGTCCATCGATAGCATCCAGGATGTTGATGCAGGGACACTTATCACATATTTGGTTTAACAAGGTTAACCACATAATTTCAGGGAACCTGGGGTGTATACTATGTTAGAAACAGTGCTTTGCTAGATTTTTAAACTCCTTAATAAACATAGGACTCGCTTCTCATAGTAGATTGAGAGTACATCTATTTACACAGTGCAATGTAATACAATGAAGACAGATTAGTTTTGCAACTAATATCTTCATGACATTATTGTAGTCTCAATTCACATTAATTATATAGGAAAGATCCAGTGCACATGCTTGTAGTGAAGAAAAAGTACTATAAAAACAAAGTGCATCACAATTAAAAATCATAGGACTCCTTTCTGGTCATTTAAACAGGATGTAAGGGGTCTATATAAGTCTGTTGTCGAAGGTGTTATGACCCTGTTTAATATAAGGCCATCATATGGACAAGAGCAAGAGCGCTTGGTATCTGTAATCAAGCAAGGTGAACCTGTAAGGTTAGCAGGAACATACATTTTAGTCGCATTAAATGTCTTTATGGGCGAATGATTTATTTATACTCTGCTCCACGAAGGTGATGCAGAAATGAGGATCGTCCTCCGTGCCAGCCTGCTGGACGGGCAACTGTAGCATGGCTATTAGGTCCTAGGCAGTCTGGTTTCCAGGGTGGAATCCCAGAAATTGGGCCGGCAGTGTGGCGTGGAAGAAACCAAAGTGAATTAGGTAGCTGTGCCACAGAACTGCCATCTATAATGTAACCGGAAGTTGTGCAGTTGGCCCAATGATATCATTAAAAAAAGACCCAGTGGCGCACAGTATGCTAGGCCTCGGCGTCCAGAGGGATCCAAAAGTATAGTTGAAGAGCGGCACAGTGGCGTGGTTATTATGCCTGCAGTACAGCGTGGAGTCTGGTTGTGCTGGTTTTCAAAATGCGTATCACAGACTCGCTGCATCTGTGAACTGATGCATTACTTCGGCTGCACGATGCATCTTGACACGGATCCTCACAATGCTCCTCAAATCAGTATTTAAGGCACTTTGTTCAGGGTACCTGTGGCCAACCCATGCTCCTTCACGGTGGCCTGAACTGGTGACTTTATCCCGGTTCGATGTGACCAGATATCCATAGTTGCCACTTTGCGCTTTTTGGTGCTACTGTCCCTAAACTATTTAAAATTGCATATCTCTGGTACTACTGATTGGATCTTTGTCGTTCTGGTAATGTTTAATTTATTGAAGAAAGCCCTATGTGCCTAACTTGGTGCGGGATCCTTTTTGCATGGTGTTTTCACTTTTATTACGATTGCACAAATACTGTACACATTGCCTCTAAGTTAAGCCGGACTGCTTTGTGCCAAGCTACCATAGGGTTGAGCACAGGTTAATTTGAGCCTGGCTTGTGCCTCACCCTGACAAGCATTGTTCTTGCTGCTTGACCATCGTTCACACCCCAGTCAACCAACAATCCAATTTCTCACAACATCCAAATTAACTAAGATGTAAGGTCACCCACCTTCATGGAAAATTTGACATTAAATGTTGTTTCTTTCTGATTGTGTACTATTAAGTGTCATAAACAGTAGTCCCCTACGTTTGTGGTTGGGGTGGCAATGGAATGTTGGCCACTTACTAAGACGGTAGCTTTACTGTCTTGGTCATTAAGGGCTGTAAAAAGGAGCAGTCCTACTGAAGCTTGCATGATGATAGTGGAAGGTCACCCCCAGATCACATTTTGAAATAGCTTTGTTTATATGTGTATTGTTATGTTGCCAGATGCAAATGTTTCTACAGCAGAATATGAGTTTCACCATCAGATCTATGTGTTTTAGCTCCAGGGTAGTTCCCGAGCTCATTATTTGTGCACCCGTCCTTCTATACCATTGCAGAGAAGTCCTGTGGTCCGTGCCCATTCTGCATGGAGTGGCCCCTCACTTAGTTGTCCCGTTTGCTCTAAAAAAGTTACAGGAGTATCATTATATTTTCCTAATGTACAATTAACTCTCCTGCCAATTCGACTATTTAATTGTTCGTCTTGAACAAGTAACGTAGAGAATGTTAGAACATCTGTGATGGTAGGAAGCTGAGTCTGTCCCGCATCCCTAGGCAGCTTGTTCTGCAAAGGTGTATGTCCCTATTTGCAGGTTTCCTTTACAAACACATTCTTTCCGACAGTCATAGTAATGTCGAAGTAGACTGTGAGCATTATATCCTGAATTTACTGCAACCACTGAAAACAGTTTGTAGTTCTTTGAGGGGCTCTTCTTCTGTCTACATCAAGCCACTGCCATCTATAAATGATCTGTCTGTGAGGAGCAACTGGGCATAATTGTTGTAGGGAATGTGGTGAAAGTTTGCATCCTTTAAGACATCTGTGTCATAAAAAGTATCGCCATCGCTATATTTCTTTCATAACAATATAGTCCCTAACACAGGGCTTGGATGAGAATGCATTTCAGAGCACAACCCTTGAAAGCTCCTTCACTCCTGCATTCAATCTTCCAAAGACGAGGGAAGATGGAACGCGTGGGAGCCTCTCTGCACTTCACATGACTGTTTAGTGAAAGGTCATGTCATTTCTGTATAATTTCTCAATTAAAAAAGGCACTGGTGTGATTCCATTTCAAAGGTTATCTCACATAAAACACTCCTCTACCTCTGTATTTGTCTCATTAAAAATGAAGTCACTAATAAGCAAGTGGATTCGAACTCCATTTCAAAGGACTCTTTTTGTCTCTGATGTATCTCAGTATTTCTTGCATAAAAACAAATAAAAACACTACCGATGTCTTGCTAGTGCATATGCTAGGCTACCAAAACATAACTGTTCTGAACATCAAAAAAGTAAGACTATGCCAAATGCATAGTAGTCTTTTTCCTTTCTCCTAATAGGAAATCCAAACCCAAATGTGCCTCTGGGCCTAAGGCCTTCCTGGAGGAGCCCCGAAATTGGTTGTGCACATGTAAGTGCATATATGCCCTGGGCATAAGGGTGCTTCATGTCATATTAAAAAATGCATTTTTAAATGGACTTTTTATCTTTGTACATTGTTACCATCGACTTTCAGTGGATAGTAATAGCATTTCCTAAATGCCCAATTTGAATTTAGGTAATGCTTTGTACATGTGCATTAGGAATCACAATTAGGTAATCCCTATGTGCGTTTCCTAAATCGCTGTCGCAATATGCAATTTCTACTGGATAGAAATCATAAATTGTGACTGGCTTTTGGCCTTTGTACATATGAAAAGGCTGTTTTGCATCTCTTACTGGGCCGAGATTGCGATTCGGCCCATCTAGAAATGCAAACGCTTTCGTACATTTGGCCCTTAAGCCTATAACATAAAGTGAGTAGATATTTAACCTCCACAATCTGAGTTCCATAAAAACATTTTCAAAGCTTTTCATTTCGACTTTTTTCCACATCATCATTCCAACATTTATTTTATAAATCTCTGTAAGAGAATGAATATTTCTAGCTTAAGCACTGGCCTTACCCTTGTTGTTGTTGCTGCAGTCTTCCCGAGGAGCTATGTTCGGTGTCATACTGCCGTCTGCCCTTTTAAGAATCCATGGAATGATTTTCATAGAAGATTCTGAACTCCAGCTACACATGCCAGACTCAAAGTCACAAATTGTAGCTAGGAAGATACAATATATACATCCATCTTAATTTAACTTTTTTGACTTAGTTTGGACACTCATAATAATGTGGGTGGAGACAATATACAGCAAAAGACAACTATATATAACCGGTATATACCTATATACTACAGGTATTTTTAAATAAATGTCCACAACTAAATTAAAATATGTCAACATGTAGTGATGAAGTAACAACAGAAATGTATTTGGGGAACAGAAGAACGAAAGTAGGAAAAAGTAAAGGCACCCCCGAGAAAATGATCCCAAAACAAATCCCATAATAACTCTCTTGTCATATTGGAAGCAAGAAGAGGTCATTGAAGAGTATGGAGCAAAAGAAGACAATGAAAATAACATGAATGATTGAGTAAAGAATTCCAATTGCTTGAGTGGAAAGATAAGAAAGGAGTGGAGGGACTGACAAATATGAAAAAAATAAAGTAAATAGATAGCAATCCCAGGTTCAACATAGTGATAAAGCAGAATAAAACCAGAATGGGCATTCTCCTTATGAAATGTGAAGAAAATGGACAGGATGATGAAGGAAACAAGGGAGATGAAGACATTAAAAAGACCAAGATATAAAGAAAATTGAAGTTGTTTAGAATGCAAAGGAGCAGAAAAGCAATAAGAACCACATTTTTACAAATGTCTAATGATCACATTTAGGGGACCAGTTCCACTGGGGTAATAATGTATATAAGAGATTGATAATACTTACCCCCCAAAAAAGTTATCCCGGAAGAAAATTGTCTATGTAAATGTTATAACAAGACAGAATGAAGCATGGACTAAGCACATTTTTAGAGTTCAGGGGAGTGGGAGAGTCACCATAAATTAGGAGAGCTCCCATCACGCCACTCCATTCACAAGATTTCCTTGCCTCATATAGGATCAGAAGAACTTTTTTTTAGAATCTGCTGAGGCTGATTCTAAGGTAGTTGGGAGAATTTATGTTTAGTAATTTCACTGAACGTTTTAATTATGAACATGTTCACCATATTAATAGCATGTAATATCACATTTTAATATTTTAGTTCACCTGGTTATATGTGATATTTGGCACTTAGTGATGCAATAGCATCCTGACCCTCTGGTTCGCAGTATAGACTACAGTTGAAATCAATTAATATATTTTTACAAGACCTTGTCAGAATACTCCTAAAGAGAAACTGAACAGTCACTCAAAGAGTTACTTATACGCCTAGTTCTAATGACAGTTATAAATAAAGAGGTTGGCCATACCCAGATTAATTGCCCACAGTATTAGGGAATCTCTTAGAAAGGTTTATGTTCCGTCCTTAATAGTTATTCTACAACCATATAACACAAAAAGGATTTATTAATGATCAATATTTTATTCATCTCAATAAAATCTACATAAAAAGGCATTGAATATTTACAGAACACAGCTAACATTCCTTCATATTGCATTTTACCCTCGACCATAAATCATAGTTTGTATGTAGGCCATTTCATCCAAGAGTTGTAGTAAATAGATTGCTACATATGCTTATTTACAGAACCCAACACATTTTCATACATATTGAACTTTTCCACAAAAATAGTTTGTATGAGGGCAATTGAGTAAACAGATGGGTATGGGTGCAAATATATTAGGTAATTTGCCAAAAGAATCAATAATTGTCCTGATGAAGGAGATTCTCAGTAGTATAAAGTCCTAAAACATCAATAAAGAAGTCTTGAATGGTCAATGATACTGATGACAGTGATGATGCGTGTTGCGCAAAGAAAGTTGAGTCAATACCATATGAGGAAAAAAAAAACTAGATTATATTGGTTCTAATCCTTAATTGTTTAATGGCCCTCAAGACAAACTATGATTTTGTGCAAAAGGGTATAGTGCAATATACATGAAAATGTGTTGCATTTGTAAATAATAAAAAAGTGTTTTTTTATGGAGAGTAATAAACTAGTTCTTTTTTTTTTACCATTGCCTTGGCTATGTTACGTTATGCCACCCCCGCCGCGAGCATTAACAAAAGCTTCTGATATTTTTACCAATCTTCACCTTCCAATACTGCCAGCAGCAGCCACTTGACACTCTGTGGAACGGTAACTGATAGCAACTGGGACATTGTCTCTACAATTGCCCTCCAGTAATCTTGAATTTTGGAGCACCCCCAGAGAATTTGAAAAAAGGGCCCCTCCTAACCACAGCCCATCAGGCAATCCGAGTTAGTCAAACTCCCTATTTTTACCAACCAAGTGCAAGAGTAATAAGAGGGATGTAGGATCCGGAGCTGAATCAGGTATAATCAAACCTGGATAGCTAGCTCTCGTGGGCTTAGAAGTGCCTTCACCCACTCCACATCATCCAGGTCTCCAAAATCCTCACTCCAAGCCTCTCTCTACCTCACTAGTGGTTGTGGGGAATTGTTAATCATCTTATGATATATGACCGATGTCTTCTGCTCCGGGATGCCCTTGATGAGGAGACAGTACTCCAGAGTCGAGGCCTCCGGAAATTGTTTCCCCGCCAAAAAATGCCTCCGAAGTGCATGTCTAAGTTGTTGGTGTTTGAATCTCTTGGTTTTTCTCAATGGGAAGTCACTTTTTAAAGTGTCAAACAAGAGATATGCCTGAGCCCATCACACATATGCTCCACTCCTATAAGTTCCCAACCAGAGAACCCTCTCAGGCTCTCCACCTCCACAAAATGTTACTGCTCCACAGTGGGATGATATTAGTTAGTGTGCCCTCCCAGCCCAAAAACCTTGTAGCCTCTCTCCAAGTGCAAACCACTGTTTGGGTACGCAGGGGGAAGCCTCGGTCCCTGCTTTTCTGATATAGAACCCCCTCATGAACTCTTCACCCCATCACCACTGTGTCCACTCTATACGTAGGCTCCTGTGGGTCTGCAAAAGCCCAGTCATTTGCCACTAACAATTGGAGGCCCAATAATACTTTGTAATGTCTGGTATTGCAATACCACCATCGTACACCTCCCTCTGTAGCTTGGACAGCGCAATACGTGATGCAATCCCCTGCCACAGTAAGGCCCGTACTTCATGTTCAATTTTGACAAAGAATTCTTTAAGGATCCGAAATAGCTTGTTTTGAAACACATATATCAAGCGTGGGAGAGACATCATCTTATACAATGCTGTTTTCCACATCAATGTTAACAGCAAGTTACCCCAGTGCTAGACATCACCCTTCTGTCTGTTTAGTTGTGGACTCAGGTTTAGATGTACAAAGTCCTGTGGATCACGGGTAATATGTATCCCCAGATATAAACTATCCCTCACTACTGAGGCAGGGCGGGACTGCTGGAGTTGCAACTCTCCGCCCACCAGCAGTAAACCCACGACTTTGCCCAGTTAATACTAGGACTGGAATAGCTACAGAAGAGCTAGAATATGAGTAAGATTCTGCCAATGGAAAGAGCAAGTCTAGACAGAAATAATAGAATGTTGTTGGTGTACAATGAAATGCACTCCTCCCACTCCCCCGACACTGCACTCCCCATCGCAACGAGTCCCATCTCACCCATGCTGCGAGCGGTTAGAAAACCACAGCAAAGAGCATGGGAGAGAGTGGGTATACCTGCCTAGTACCTCTATGAAGGGTGAAGATTCTGGAAACCACTCCATTGACCCGCACACTGGCAATCAGCTCCTAATATAGTAGCTTGACCCATGCACAAACCCTCAGGCCCAGTCCCTTCCTTCTTAGCATAGCCAGCAAATAGTCCCACTCTGTACTGTCGAATGCCATTTTGGCATCAAAGGAAATCACCATTGCAGGGTTCGCCTTAAGTCCTATCATCTCGTGGAGCACTCCAAGCACACACTGTATATTCAGTGGGTACTGAGCTGCAGCATATAACCGGACTGATCAGAATGAATTAAGGGTGCGATGACGGTCCTCAATCTGGTCACCAGCACTTTGGCCAACACTTTTGTCTCAACATTCAACTGAGATATGGGACTATAGGAACCACATTCTGTAGGCAGCTTGCCTTTCTTATGAGTCACCACCACTGTGGCTACCCTTTAATCCAGCGGCAGCGGCCCCTATCTCGCGTTTCAAGAAATATTGGCAGCATGTGTGGGGCCACCTTACCCACTATCCCCTTAAATAATTCCACCATCAGGCCATTAGGCCCTGAGGCCTTCCCAGATTGTAAATCCTTCAATACCGCAGCGAGTTTGTCCTCAGTCAGGTCGGTATCCAGTGCCTCTCTCTCTTCCGTGGTAAGCTCAATCGGGGGGAAGTCTCGTAAAAAATCAATAGTCTTCCTCCCTATCTTCCATGGTAAAATCAATACAGTCTTCCGTCATTCTAGTCATTGTAGACTCACACACCATTTTGTAATAAGTGGTGAAGGCATTGGCTATTGAGCAGTTTGACGTATGAGTCACTCCAAACTCGTCCTTCACTTCCAAGACACAGGACCTCTCCTTGTCTCATCTATCAAGCCAAGCCAGCAATCTATTTGCTTAACCTTTCATGTTGTATAGCCGCCTCTGGGTTGCAAGCGCATGTCTACCTGCACTATGTTCCACCAGTTCCCATTGCTGACAGTGCAATGTATGGTGAAGATCCTCAGACTCCCCATTCTCTAGGTTCACTTTGATGGCCAAAACCTCTGACTCCGCCTCTGTGCATTTGAGGCGATGGTCTTCTTTATCCCCCCAAAGAGTGCCTGAGCCTGTCCCCTCAGGACCACCTTGAACACCTCCTGCAATACACCACTCTAATCCACTGTCCCTTTTTTCTCATTGAATTAAAGATTGGTTTGCTCCTCAATTGTGTCCCTGAGACTGCAGTCTTTCAAAAACCAAGGAAAAATCCTCGGGGGCAGGACAAATTCCCATTTGGGCCCTTCCAATGTTACTCCCACCGGGGAGTGATACCATACACCCCGCACATAATGCAGCTCATGCTTTGAATCTAACAGCATTTAACTGTTATGTATACAGATGGTCTAGGTGGGAGAAGCTGCCTTGCGGCACCAAATAGTAGGTAAGTTGTCTTACTAGAGGGTGATGGAGCTACCAGAGTTATACCAACCACAAAGTCTCCACAAACTGTCCCAGTGGTCCCCACTCCTCTGGGAGGACCGAGCCAGACACTCTATCGAGCCATGGCTCCACCACAGCAATAATATCTCCACCCATCACCAGAATTCCGTACAGCATTTCCAACAAGAGGTCGCTCACCAGTAAGAGGGTACCCATAGGTAAGTGCAGTGGGACATACACCAAGCAGACATTGACGGTCGCTCCCTCCCAGGATCCAGAAAGTGCCACATATTTGCCTTGGGGATCATGCCAGACCCGGCATACAACAATCGGGCAGAGCGTTTGAGCAGGATTCTCACCCCCGTGAGTCTGAGTAATATACTACTGATCATAAATAAATCCTTTCTCTGTAATAGGGAGATAGGGTAAATATTTGGACAAACCTTATTCGTTTTCCTGAAGTAGTTTGGATTTTGGCCCTCTCCAAATGGGGATTTTGCAACCTGCCCTAGTAGTACGTAGGTCAACTTGGATTCACAAAAATTTGGTGCTAAATTTGCAGCCACTTTTTGCAAATCCAATGTTACTACACCAAGGGGCAAATGTATCAAAGGATGTGTTTGCGATTCTCAAATAGCGATTATTAGAGAATCGCTATTTGAGTATCGCAAAACGAGATGTAAAGAAAAAGGGCCCTTATGTATCAAGGTAAATTGTGTTCGCAAACGCTGAAATTTGCAATTTAGCTTTGTGCTAAGTAGGTAAGTTTAAACCCGAACGCAAAATAAGGAATCACAAAAATTGCGATTCTTTATTTTGCGCAAGCATTTAGAGAATCGCAATTTGCGATTCCCTAAATGCTATGCTAGTAGGCACTCCAAATTGCGATACCACTTTAAGGAATCGCAAATTACCACCATCCTCAAGTTGGTGGTAATTTGCAATTTCCTTTAAAAAACACGTTTTTCCTTTTTTCAAGGTGCCATGTGGCGCACATATATGCCTTTAGGGCATGTATGTGCGCCACATGTGCACACGTGCACATTTCAGGGCTGCAACAGAGTGTCCTTTTGGAACCCTTGGTCCCTTGAAATTGTGATTGCAATTCCCATTCATTCCTGTGGGTCTCTTGGCCCATAGGAATGAATGGGAAGCCATTTGTTAATTGCGACTCGCAATTTGCAAGTCGCAATTAAGGAATGCGAGGGAATCGCAAAAAAATTGCTATATTATATGTACATATCGTTTTGCGATTCTCAAATAGCAATTCTCTAAAAATCGCTATTTGAGAATCGCAAATGTATCCTTTGATACATATTCCCCCTGAGACCCATAGGAATGAATGGGAATTGATATATATCGTTTTGCGGTTCTCAAATAGCGATTCTCAAATTGCAAATTTTGCGATTCCCTATAGTGCGAGGGCCTTTTGGGATGATACATCCCAAAAGGCTTTTTCACGTTGGCAAACGGGCCGATTCTGAGAATCAGCCCATTTGTGAACGGGAAATGGGCTTCATACATATACCCTTAAGCCCTGAATTCCTTGCCTGCCCATATTTTAAAATTAATCCTCTGCAAAAAGAGATACTTTTTTTTTGTTTGTTTTTTTGTTTATTGAGCAGAGCTACAGGAAAGACAATACATAAAATTGCATAGTACAAAACAAATTAAATAAATGCCAATTGATGATTTAAAATTCCTTGGATGTAATCACGAAGTATATCTCATTATTTGGCTTTATAGAGTTACATGAAATTTTATAAACTATAATGTAAACACTTAACCATAGACATTTACTTTCATCATACTGTAATAAACAGAACTCAAATTTCGGAATCTAAAAAATACTTCCAAGTGCAGGAATGTTTTTTTAATTGCCCCTACTCGTTTAGCATAAGCCTCTTCAAAGTTTTTTGGGTACGCTTCATTTTTTTAAACCATTTCTCGTACAGAGGTGCTTCAAGTGATCTCCAATTTTTTAGAATTAATGAACGAGCTACCAACATTGAAATAGCTAGAAAATATCCCTCTGATTTAAATAACGTAACCTCCCGCCATGTTATGCCAAAAAGGGTGGCTTCTGCTGTTGGGACATAAGGTTTCTGAATTGCTTGACTAAAATGTCCGAAGATTTTTTCCCAAAACAGCTCCTGTTTTGGATAAGTAAAAAAAGTATGTCGCCATCCCCCTTCAGTTGGAGTGAGACAACGAAAAATCTATTTTCAACCTCAGGGTAGATTCTATTTAGGGCCTTTGGGGTGCAATAGGCCATCCAATGTGAAAGAAAAGTCATTCTCCTAAAGTTAGCCGCTGTGAGGGACTTGTTTCCAGTAACTGATATAATTTGCCATTCTTGACTGGAAAAAGTAGATGAAGTTTCTGAGGCAACTTTCTCCAGAAACTACTGCACAAAAGAAGAGTTGTTTTGGGCTTGTAACAAACGATACCAGTTTCTAAACCCTCCCATGCTGACTACATACAAGGCAATAGCTGCCTTCGAAGGGGAGGAGCTTAAAATGAGCTTATATTTATTTAAAAAATGAATTATTTGTAAATTTTCAAAAAATAAAGGCTTGTTCCGATCATAACACCTGATCTGAACTTCTTTCCAAGTAATAATTCTCCCCTGTATAACAAACTGATTAACTGCACCCAGACCAGAATCCTGCCAGGTTCTAAAATGAGAGGTATGGATATAAAGACCCAAATCTCTACATTCGTTTAATTTTAAAGTAAAAAACCCTGAAAACCCATTCTGTTTAAAAAAAACTGTAATCTATTTGAAAGATCCAAAAGCGTTTTGTACCTGGGTTTTTTAGGAAGTTTTGAACTTTTAAGAAAAGTTGGAATTTGAGTTCCTGCTTCTTGAATCATTTTATTTATAAAAAATTGCATTCGACAGAATACAAGCTACATAATCCAAAAAAGCTGACTCGTAATACGTCCAAATATGTGTTGACATCTACTTGTAAAACCTGAAGTTTAACTCTGGGAATCTTTTTATTTCAAATAAAAGATCTTATTATAGAGTCTATGGGCCCGATTCACAGAACTAACTTAAGACAAAATACTAAACTTACTACCATTTTGGTATTCACAGAAGGCACTTACTCATTTTGGTATTCACAGAAGGCACTTACTCATTTCGGTATTCACAGAAGTTAGGAGTCCTAACTTTAGGACTCCTAAATGCCTTCTGTGAATACCGAAAGTCTTAAAATTAGGATTTTTCGCAGTTTAGTAGTAGTATAGTTAGGACTCCTAACTTTAGGACTCCTAAATGCCTTCTGTGAATACCGAAATTCTTAAAATTAGGATTTTTCTCAATTTAGTAGTCCTAAATTTAGACTTAGGACTACTAAATTGAGAAAAATCCTAATTTTAAGACTTTCGGTATTCACAGAAGGCATTTAGGAGTCCTAAAGTTTGGAGTCCTAACTATACTACTACTAAACTGAGAAAAATCCTAATTTTAAGGCTTTCGGTAGTCACAGAAGGCATTTAGGAGTCCTAAAGTTAGGAGTCCTAAATTTAGGACTACTAAATTGAGAAAAATCCAAATTTTAAGAATTTCGGTATTCACAGAAGGCATTTAGGAGTCCTAAAGTTAGGAGTCCTAACTATACACTTACTAAACTGACAAAAATCCTAATTTTAAGACTTTCGGTATTCACAGAAGGCATTTAGGAGTCCTAAAGTTAGGACTCCTAACTTCTGTGAATACCGAAATGAGTAAGTGCCTTCTGTGAATACCAAAATGAGTAAGTGCCTTCTGTGAATACCAAAATGGTAGTAAGTTTAGGATTTTGTCTTAAGTTAGTTCTGTGAATCGGGCCCAAGCTCTTTAAAATAACTAACGTTAATCTTAATATTGATGTTCGAAAAGAGAAAAATTAGTAAGGGCAGAACGGACATCTTAATTAGCGACACTCGACCTATTATAGATAATGGAAGACTTGTCCATTTTTCCAATATCCCCTGTATTTTAATGCTAGTAGCCTCAAAATTAAGTTTAAAGAGCTGACTATATTGCCCTGTAATATAGATCCCAAGATAACGTATAGGGTCAGTTTTAAGAGCCTGCTGTTTTAAATTATATGGCAAGAACTCGGTATCAGTATTTAATGTTATGATCTCTGTTTTTATTGGGTTAATTTTGTTTCCTCTGATTAATTCAAATTGTCTAAATTCGCACATAACCTGATCTATATTCGGCTTTTCCGGGCATAGATAGAATATAGCGTCAACGGCAAATAGCTTCAGTTATGCAATACCTGAAATCGGAGCTTGAATATTCCTATTTCCCCTTATTTTACTCCCTAGGGGTTCTATAAAAAAAGTGAACAATAAAGGTGATAAGGGGCAACCTTGCCTGGTCCCTCGATGTATATCCACTGATCCTATTTGATTGCCATTGATTATTAACTGCGCCTGAGCGCCAATATAAATAGTATGTAGCATAGAGAGTACTTGGAACGGAAAACGGAAACTTTTTAGCCCGGAAAAATAAAGCTTCCTAGTTGACTAAATAAAAAGCTTTTTCTACATCTACCATCATGATGCAGGCAGGTGTCTTGTTAACATTAAAATAATCTAGTCCTTGAACCAAATACTCAGTATTAGATGACATAGTGCGTCCTACGACAAAACTCGTTTGGTCTGGGTGAATTACTTCCTGCGCCACCGGGGCAAACCGCTGCGCCGAGATCTTCATCAAGATCTTGTAGTCGGTATTTAAGAGACTGATAGGTCGATATGAATTCACGTTGTTGGGGCTCTTACCAGTTTTTCGTAAAACTAACTATAATCGCCCTCTTAAATTCTGCTGGAACAGCCCCTCCAGTTTTTATATAATTAAATAATTTCTTAAGGAATGGCGTCAGCTCTTTAGAGAAAGTTTTATAAAAATTCGATGGGCAATCCGTCTTCCCCACAGGCTTTTGCCCCGGCCATAGACTTAACTGCTACCAAAATCTCAGATGTTGCTATTTTGTTTTGTAGCTGGGCACCTGTATTAGAAGACATTTGAGGAAGTTCTACTTCTGCAAAATATTCCTGAATCGCTTCCGGCCTAATACTATAATTTGTAGTGTATAGTTGCTGATAGTGTTCCACAAAGACCGATGCTATTTGTGCTCTATCACTTACAATTGCGTTGGATTTAAGATCAATTATCTCTAAAATACAGACTGATTCATGACATGCTTTTGTTGCCCAGGCTAACATTTTCCCCGCCATTTGTCTTTCTTCATAAACTTTTTGTAAGTAGGTCTGAGAACTATTAATTTCCTCAAGGATAAAGTAATCCCTCACCATCTTCTTTGCTTCTTCCCACTGACCGCGTGTCAAAGAGTCACGAAATCTAGAGACATTTTGAAGAGATCACTGTAATTCTGCAATTTTATCTAAACGTTTTCTCGCCTTACCAGTAGATGCTACAATCATTTGACCCCGGACTGTGGCTTTAAAACTACCCCAAACCGAAAACAGTTCAGCAGTCTCTTCATTTATATTGAAAAACTCTGAAATCCAGACTTTAAAGCTATTAATCCAAAGAGGATCATGGAGAAGGAGGCGGTCCATCTGCCACCTGGACCTTCGTCTCCCCCGGATCCAACTTCTAAATCAATTTGGACATATGAATGATCTGAAAAGGCATTTGCCCCAATTTCAGCTTCAGTGAGTATCAGAGATCGTGATAAAAGAAAGAAATCTATGCGTGAAGCAGAGTGAAATTGCAGCGAATAGCAGGTAAATTCACGAGCATCCTGATTCATCCTGCGCCAAGCATCAATTAGCTAGAAATCCTGTACTAGATCAACAAAAACCTTTTTTGTCTTGGGCTTCAGCTGTTTTTTGTTTCTTTTCAAGGTGTCTGCTCTTAAATCTTGTATAAAATTAAAATCTCCACCTAGAACAATTTGACCAGACTCTCCAATTAAAAGCATATGTATTGTTAATAGTGAAGATATATCATCCATGATTGGTCCATAGTAATTGATGAAATTTAGGGTATTCCCATTAACTTTGACCTAGATCCACATCCATCTACCCTGGGGATCTCGTTTTTCTTGTAAAAATTCCCATTCAATCTCTCTTGAAAAATAGATTGCTACTCCTCTAATCGCAACCCCAGCTGAAGCAAAAAAGACTCTAGGAAACATTCCCGGAAAAAAAAGCTTCAGTGAATTAGTTTTCAAGTGTGTTTCTTGCATAAAAAGAATTTGAGGTTTTAATGTAACCAACCACCTAATTAACCCTCCGTATTTTCGGTTATTCAATATCCCATTAACGTTTAAAGATATAATGTGACATCTGCTACTTGTATTCATCTTGCCCGTATTAAATGGCACATTTTAACCATGCTCTTTCTATTCTGTACTTTTCTATCCTGTTTGCAACTTGTCTTTTTTTCACTTACTTCCACCAGCCTCCTCCCCAACACCCGATGGGTTCCCACCCCTTGGCCTTGCCCCTGGCCCCCCACCACTAGAAATGCGGCCTCACCCGCAAACCACATTTCACCCCCCCTTTCTGAACTTACTGGTGCCCTGTTATTGCACCATAGGTGGCCTGCCCCCCCTCAAATAAAGCTAACCCTGAGCAGAATCAAATAATCCAATAACCAATAAAGCAAAAGGAGATTAGAAAGCAAATACAAAATTACTTTACAACTGAGATTACTTTAAGTAATTCCTGGTCTTCTTCAATTCGTGTGAACATGTGGAACTTCCCCTGTACAAGAACTTTTAGTTTAGACTGCTGCGCAATTGAGACTTGCGCCCCTTGGGCTTTAAACAAATATAAGAGCTTTAAAAATTCCTTGCGCCTTTGTGCCGCCGCTAGAGACATGTCCACAAAGATTCTACATTTGGTCCCATCATTTATATCAAATTGTCTCTGCTGAATTGTCTTGGTCAAAATGTTCTCCTTAATCCTATAGTCCGCAAAATTAATTAATATTTTTCGGGGGAACTTCATGTTGGGTGGAAGGTGGGCTGGAACGCGATGAGCCCTGGTCAGTGTGAGGTCTCCTGAGAACTCAGGGATCACTTTTTGCTTTATACATGTCTTCACCCATTGATGTGCGTCTGACCCTTCGCACCCCTCCGGGACCCCCGACGATCCGCAGATTTGATCGGCGTGAATGATTTTCAAGTTCTTCAATTTTGTTCTCCATAATTTTTTTATCCTGTGCTGCCGAGCTTGCTTGCTAGAGCATTACGTGCATTTGGTCCTCTAGTTGTGATATCCTCGATTCAGCTTCTAGAATTCTAGTAGGGAAACTCGCAACTGCCTCTTCTATTTTTACCAAACGAAGATGAAGTGCTGCTGTCTCGACTTTTTGAGATTTCTTCATATCTCCGATCTCTTCTAGGATTAAATTCAGCATAGTTTTAATATCAAACTGATGCGTTGTAGCCATTTCATTTGATATTCCGAGCTCAGAGACTTCATGTGTTGGTACCTTCCCCCGTTTTTTTTTTTTGCGCTGCCAGCTCAAGTGATTCTAGGTTATCCTTCTCTTAAGGCTTGTCTTGATCGAAAACTAGTGGAGTTTCCTGGAACCGGATATTTCCCACAAGCTGATTCTTTACTAGCTCTTCACTAGTGGAGACATGTGGGAACTGAGCTGCTTGAGCCGTTAAGCTAATTTGAGGGGGAGGGGGTCAGCTCCTTCAATCGTTATTTCTCCCGCTTCTAAACTGTTGGCAGACACCTGAAGGGGAAGGCGAGGACGGCAAAGGTGATATGCACATCAATGGTGAAAAAAATATATTAGGAGATAGTGTTTCATTGCCCGCATGCTCGAATGCGGACTCCCCTGGCAGGGCTTGACTTGACTTCACAAGTTCTTTAGCATTAAGAGGTAGAAGATTCTTTTTGACAAAAAGTGGAAAGTCTACAGAGTTTTTTAGCTCCTGCTTTTTTGTTTCCAGATCTGAGCCCTCATTCATGCTTGCCTCATTAATGTCCCCCAAACCCAAATCATGTTGCGGTTCTGAGAGATCTGTCTCCGAGCTTTCAGGGCATGAACTCATTTCCCCTTGAAGCATTTTGTTGCCTGTTTTACTTGATGGTCGGTTTAATTTGCTTTGAGCAAGGTGTTTTTTAGCCTTAACCGTTATTGCAGCATCCATTTTGGCAGCTGCAGCGGCAAATTTTAGCTGCTTCCTCATTTTTGATAATTCTGCTCCGTATTTGTTAAATTGGAAGTAATTATCTGCTCAGAAGCAGCGCATAAACACTTATTTCCTTACTACTTTTGCTGCAACACTATTGCACTGCTAGCAGTATTGTACTGATACTTTGTATTTTGCCGCCTCACCTCTTGTCCTGCTTCCGCTGGCCTCCAAATGCTCGCCAATGGCCACTCACCTAATGGCTTTTTCAGCTTTTTCAGATCCTATGGCCCTCGCCTCCTGCTCCTCTCTTTTTACCATCAAAGACAACTGCAGAAAGCCCTCCACGGCAACACACACTCTGAATTCCTTGCCTGCCCATATTTTAAAATTAATCCTCTGCAAAAAGAGATACTTATGGGAGTGGAAGCTAAATATGAGATGAGTGGATGACAACAGAGTTTTGCTTTGGCTTCATTAATACAAGGATATTGTAGAAATCGGCACAGGTTAGTAAAATGAAATGACAATACGAAGACCTGAGGTGGGGCAGAAGTGGGATGCCGGGGGTAGGCGGATTTATTTGTTGATTATGATGGATTGTAACCTGAGACAGAGGAGTGAGTTCGTGAATATACATTTCAATAAGGTGTGATCTTCTAAACTCTTAGATTATTAGACCTTTACATGGTTACGTAGGGTAAATTAGTGGCATATTTTTTTTAACATACATGCTTTTCATGATGGTCCTGAATAACAAAAATATGTCAAATATTACACCTAGAGTGCCTTCGGACAAACTTTGACAGACTGACGTGTTGTTGATGGGCCAGCAGTCAAAGGTTTCTTGCAGTGGAGCCAGGTGATGCCTCGTGCTCCCCAAAATCTAAATTAAGGATGGGTGAAATTGTTTAATTTATTACTGTGAACTTTAGAGAAATTGCACAAAACATGGAGTACAGGAATTTAAGATATTGTGTGTTAGTGAATTAAATGTATGAGTATAGGAGCATTTATGTGTGTGTGTCTTCCTATGTAATTAGTGTGTGAGTGTGAATATCAGTATTTCATTTGTGATTGATCTATTCTTTTTGTGGGCTTCTGGTTTCTCTCGGCCACTACTGCAGTATAATAAATGGCATCAAAGCATTTGATTGGTTGCTGGTTATAACATAATGGTGCTCATCCATAGCACAGTGTCCCTGACTTCTTTAGCATGTGTTGATCCTTCCTGGCATTAAGGTGGCACCTGTAGCATGGTTAATCAATTGCTAACTTCTCTTTTTTGTATAAACTGCCCCATGTTTACTATGATGCTTCAGGGACAAATTCTGGTTCACATGGGCAAGTTCCTCAATGACATTCCAAGAATAGTCATCATGAGAGAGTATTTGTCAAGTAAGCCCCCATGATAGGAACAGCTGTCAGAATCCAGGCATAACCACGACATAAGCAGTATGACCACCAATATTCCAGGGTACTTGAAGGAGAGCAACTACTATGTAAGGAAGGACACGTGTGTCTAAAATGCCCACAACATACTACCAATAGGCACAGTATAACTAGCCCACTAGTAAGACTGAAATAACCACTTTTATGTTCAGCATGGCCAGCATTGTCCTAAAAATTCAAAAAGACTCAAATGTGTTGTCAAACATCTCCACGTTTTTCATTCTTTTTGAATTATGACTTTCACCACTGTGTCTACTTGTCTATTGGCATATATGTTTAAAATGAGTAGATCATCAGGCAAGCACCAAGAAGATATCTGCTGTCAATAGCTGCTGATGGATAAACATTTATTCGCTCTGAATATGTCAGACAGGGACACATATTATAAGTTGAGGAGAGCTAATATGTATGCATAGGAGAGGTGGAGTGGGAGCAAAGGTCCTCCATATTATGGACAAAGCTTGGTGCCATGACCACAATCCCCTGGAAAGAAATGTTCCCCAAACAAGGAGGGCAGTCGTCCATAAGTGAACTACCACTTCAAGAAGAATAAACATTGTTCAGCCTAGAATTAATTACCAAGTCACCTTTATGTTTAAAAGGAGAAACCTTCATGTTAAGAAGGAAAATAGAATCTACATCCTCTTAGGGATCTGCAATTGCAGCACCTAAAACTAAGACATTCTCCTACAGATCTAGCTGCATGCCAAAATCTAGACGCACTTAAGCATACATTTTGGCATAAATCCATTGAAGGGGTCAATCTCTACTAAACCAAAAATAATGTGTTGAACCTCACGTTATTTACAATGTCTGGCTTGCTAAAAAAACAGTGCCTTCCTCTTTTAAAGGATGCTGATAAAAAAGTAAGTTATGTGTATGCCATCCAAAACTGTAGTTATGCTCATAACATTCGTATAATTCCTAGAAGGAGACTGTCTCAAGCAGAAAATGTCTTGCCAAGAGACATTTTATGCTAAAGCTAGTCTCATATCAGTGTCATGACTTGCTTGTTGTACCATAGGTAAGCCCTTCTTAGAGAACTTCAAGTATGGCACAAGGGAGCCAGATTCCATACAACTGGCAAGCTTTTGTGTAATTTCTTGTGATTTCCGAAATGTTAACAAAACTAAACAACGCAATGACACACCCCTTTTTATTCGACCCAGACATGTCCAAAGGCCTCTAACATGTACCTTTTTTAAATGACAGCAACATCTGATTTGAAAGTTTACAAATGTTTCCCTAGGGACAAAGAAAATGTTCAATTTCAAGCCCTTGGTACAACAGACAAGTTCAATTCTTCATCTGGGGGATCCCCCAATCATCCATTCATGGGGGGATCTGTTCTAGTATCCATATAGAGACAACCCCTATGTGTGGTTTGCATTTAAAATAAGTCCAGTGCCCAGAAATCACCATCTCAATTCACCATGGGACTGTGTGAAATTATAATGCAATTTACAGGACGTGCCTCATGTAAGCAACTCCAGTCATGCTGTTCATGGACTAACCTGTGGATGTGGCATGGATTATATTGGACTAACCACTCATAAGGTGAAAGTTGGAATCCAGGAGCACATCAGCACATTCAGGGCAGGAAAGCTCATGACTCGCCTAGTTAAACATTTCCAGGAAATAGGAAATGCAGCACAAAATTTTAATTGGACAGTCCTTGAAAAAATGGAGCAAGGATGTGTGGGAGCAGAAGAGACACTGTTTAGGAAAGAAACACGCTGGACTTTTTCTGAGCAGACAGACCAGGGGGAATTTAGTGATGTGGTTGAATGGCATAAACTCTGTGACTAGTTATTTGCTCCACCACCACAATATGTACTCCTTGATTAAGACCCTCATTTTGGGTAGTGCAACTGGAGTGCCCCACCCACTTACTCTTCCTGTGTGACAATATTACACTTCATACCAGCAGGTACTGTTGATTAAGATTTCAAGCATCTTTTAGATGCGCTCATGAGAATAAGTGGCCCTCCAGGGATAGATCAGTAATTAGTATAGAGGTTGCCTAATGCAAAAAGAACAAATAATGGACAGAATGTTGAACAATGTCAAAAATTCACCTCAGTACAGGGATCGGGGCAAACATCCTTCATTTTTTGCTCCCCATGCCATTCCAGTTTAAACCCAGACATATGCAGATCAGTTTTGACTCCGGTCCCCATGGGAACAGTCCAGCCCAAACGTCCAGGCCAGGTCCTCCATGGGCCAGAAACAAGCACCCTAGAGACCGGTTTTGGGGTATCACCCCATTTCAGCCAGGCTAGCTGGACTCCAGTGATATAGAGAGCACGGGACCATCGCCTGGGCATACCCGTCCCACTCGGGGTGACAAATGCAAAAAAAACAAATGATGGACAAGGGTCCCTTGCACGCTGTGCCACTGGATTCAAGCTAGCCTGGCTTATGAGGTGTGTTACCCTGAAACTGGTCCCAGGAATGCTTCTTTCTGGTCCAGAGAGGACCTGGCTTGGCAGTTCAGGCTGGACTGTTTCTATGAGGAGCAGGATCATGACTGATTTGTATGGGGTTGCCTCCAAACTAGGGTGGCATAGTGAGAAAACAAATGATGGATTTAACTCAGATCTCTTGACTGGGGGTAAATGTTTGATTCATTCATCATTCAGTCCATCTTTTGTTGCCACAGCATTTTTTTGTTCTACGTGGGATGGGTATGCCCAGTTGTGAGTCCCTTTCTCGCTGTAGCACTGGATTCAAGCTGGCCTGTCTGATGAGGGGTGTTACCCCTGAAACCGGTCCCAGGATGCTTGTTTCTGGTACAGGGATGACCCTTCTTGGCAGTTTGGGCTTGACTGTTTCCATGAGGAGCAGGATCATGACTGATTTGCGTATTACTGGGTCCAAACTGGTGTGGCATAGCGAGAAAAAGAAGGATGGATTTAACCCAGATCTCTTGACTGGGGGTGAATGTTTGATCCATTCAGCATTCTGTTCATCATTTGTTGCTGCGGCACATTTCACAGAAGCCTTGAGAGCTTTTACAGGAGGCCTTTGTTGCTTATTGAGCTATGAGATGGCGTGCTTTGGTCAGTTAACAGTTGTGGGATTGGTGATAAATGCGGGAGAGGAACCCTGATGCCGAGAATGGTAGTGAAATTTGTCTTTAAGGGGACAATATGGCTTTTTGATAAGCAGTGTATCCCTATGAGGATCCATATGAAGTGGTCCCGGGACGGGATAGGTTGAGATGCTCCTGATTGCAGATGTGCATAAGTAATTTTGGTTGGGTTGAAAGAAAAAAATATGTGGTCCTGTTTAAAACTGTGAAACGTATACAATATGAAAAGCTGTATATTGTTTCTTTATAGGTGACTGACTGCGTCTCCCTACAGTTTCCACTTATGGCCTCCTGGTACGGTGGTCATATGGTAACTATCCTCCTATCAATTTCAATAAAGGGTATGGATGATATTCTTAGGGATTTGACCCATAAGTATTTGTTTACGTTATCTGTCTACCTTTTTTTTTATTTTGGTATACAGTTCTGTTGTATATACGAGTGAAAATTGGTCCTTATGCCTTGTAAGTTTGGGATGGCAATGAAACATGTCAGACGTTCCTATCAAAATTGTCTAAACATGGTGGTCTGTTTTTAACCAATAGTGTAAGCATTAAAATTAAAGATGGGTGCTAAATGCCTCACACAACTCCATTTTTAATTTTTTTTATAATGAAGAATCCTCTCCTCCCTGTATGAGAGCCTAGGGAGGTTTTGAGATGTGTGAAATACCCGGTAGGGATATATAGAAACACACACAGACAGCATTTCCCTGACTCTGACTACGTGTTTGCTCATCTGCCTTTATAGAAAAGCTGCCAAAGTGAGCAAATTAATGAGAAACTGCTACTGGTTTCTTGCTTACATAAGGCACTTCTTATATTTTGAATTATAATTTCACACAGTCTTATGGTGGATTGATCTGGTGATTCCTGAGCATTGGGTTTGTTCTAAATACAGAACACACATAGGGGTTGTCTCCAGATGGATTCTAGAACAGATCGCTCCTTGAATGGATGAATGAGGGATCCCCTTGATGAAGAATTGAGCGTGTTTGTTGCACTAAGGCTTGTGTTGTAATTGATGGTTTTGAGTGGAGGCAATCCTTGGTGTATTTCTCTCTCTAGCTCCCCCCTTTTTTTGTGGGACAAAGAAATGGAATGCCAACCGATGACTAGCTAAAAGGCCTTTAAGAATTTTTCAGAGGGAAAATACAATGCTGATTTGATAAACACTTTGGCGAAGGGTGCTATTTCACATGAAATGAAGGTCCCAAAATAATACCTCTGAAATTAATTTAATAATCTCGTAGGAAAGGATACACTGGCCTCTATTCTTTATTCCTGTTTATGCCTTCCATACACTTGGTCACTGCATCTCAACCATCCTCTCTAACCTTCAGTATTAAAAGGTCCTGTATGCCAACTCACAGAAGAATATAAATCTGATTGCACTAATAAAAAGCACACAGGACCTCAACCACACCAGCTAGCATGTTTCTTCATTGGGGTCGCTCCTTGTCAGCAACAGTTGTTTCTAGATGGGCTCATCCGGAACTGTTAATGAGAGTGGTTTTGTATGCATAATCCACACACAGAGTGACACTGTCTCTTGGCTGTTGTATCACCATGGAGGTTGTAATGTGATTGTTCTGTAAATTCAACTTTGTCCGCCCTTTGTTTTCTATTTAAAACTTATTTTGTGTTTTTTTGAAAATGCACATTAGAACATTTCCTGTACCTTTTCATCTTTTATCTTTTCATATTCTTTGAATGTAACAGGAACCTTGGGCAGAATTACAAACAAAATTCACAAAATTACCCCCAACAAATTACTGCGGTTTGAACTCTTTTGGACTATGAAACTGGCAGGCACATGGTTTCTTTCACTTCAGTGTCTCTCTGAGGTCCTCACTGCATCCCAATTTGCCCTGATTGACAGCATTTCAAATCCGATTAGCTACCATGTCTCACATGTTTCTTTCAGATTGAAGAAAGTGAATCAAGAGAATTCTGTGTGGCACCTCCCTCAACTATCAATATCATTTTTTTTCTGGTAGAAGTTGATTACTTTCAAAATTTGGTAGAATACAATCCACAATTTTAGGCATGGAATTTTGACCACTCCAAACATGTAACTAAGGATCTGTGACTAATCAGTTTCATAGCTTGCTCTTCATTCACTATGTATGGGCTACATTGAAAACACCATAATAACTTTATTCAATTTCTAAGGTAGAACATGCAGATCTAAATGCAGATCTAAATGTGATGACATTTTCACTAAATATGTTTTCAGTATAGTAATTTTTGTAGTACAATATACTGAAATATCAAGTAGGAAATATTGTGCTCTAAAAATATTGCATTGAGAATATCGACCCCCCCACCATAGCAACTATATAAAGTAAATAAAGGTCTGCTGTACGTAAGTTCACATTTACTTACCTTGACAAAATAAATATAAATTTACACTCAAGGTACATGTATCTGGAGTTAAGAATAGCAAATCTATGCTTACCTATATATACTTCTCCTCATGGTATTTTGTCAGTCGATATTCTGGCTCAAACAATTTGTAGCCCAACAGTTTTGTGCTCAAAATCATACGATCATTTTCTACTTGTATGTACCCTTTTTCCTTATCTTGATTGCATAGATCGTATGAATTGAAATACAGATTTAAATGATTATCTATAGTGTACGTGAATCCGCCCACTTCCATCTTTTCGTTACTCATATTGTGTCTCTATGGAAGAGCTAATGGAGCCAACAGAAGGGCCCTTTGGTGGGTATGATTTCATGCACAATATCACCTAAAGCCCGGCCAGTGTTCTAAACTCTTTCACATACCCAGAGTGTGTATGCCTCCATATTTGAAAAGAAAATAATCTTTATTTATCTATGTATTAATAGGAATGTAGGCCTCTTTGCTTTGGCCAACAGCAAAGCACAGCTATAGCAACACAGGAAGAACAGGAGAGTGTACTTTTTAAAAAACATTTGAGAATCTTCCTTTGCATAGTCTCAGCAACACACCAGTGGAGTCCATTCAGCAAAAAGGGACAATGTATATCAAAATCAGGTTCTCACCATATGTAGGTATGCACCCCTCACTGAAAGATATATCGTCGATGGCAATGGATTCATTTGGTCCACTCGTATTAAATAATCTTCCTTGGATGAAAATCTAGTTGAAAGGAAAATTCACTTTATTATGAAGTATATTATCCAGTGCTAGAATGTTTAAAAAACAGACCAATAATACCATATCTAAAAGAATTTGCTGGGTTTCTGAGCTTTTATAAATTTACTTCACCAACCATTTTAATTATGTAAAGGAGCAGGTTCAAGGTCTCATGTAATAAGTACACCCCTCTGCCTTCCCACCATCTCAATTCTGACTAGCACCTCAGAGAAGTGATGCACAGAAATTGGTCTGCGTAACTTAACTAGTCTCTTTGCTAGTGAATTAGTAAAGATCAACAAAATGCTAGTCTTATCCTTAAGTTGTTTCTTTCTGCATTCACTATCTTAATAGATAGTCCTCTAATGCTATGCGGTTCTGCAACTGAGGAGGGACTGAATACTGTGCATCACTCTCAACTTCTAAACATTAGTTGGCAGGCACAAGCCAGTTGGCAGACATGGGCTTGGAATGTCATACTGTAAGACAAATTCTTACAGTATGATATTCCATGCCCATGTTTGCCAACTGGCGTGTACCTGCCAATTTATGTTTAGAAGCTGAGAGTTGAAATCAGTTTAGAGGGGTGGACGCCGATTGAAATAATAAACACAATCCTTCTTAGGGTAAACCACCCACAAAAGTCACTAAATAAAGCAATGCTTAACCCTATGGAAACCTGTCACAAAAGCAGTCGGGATTAACTTGGAAGTGTTAAGTAAATATGCAGCACTCAAACAATAATAACGTGAAAACACAAGAAAAATCCAAAACCAATTTAGAAAAATAGAGTTCATTTTAGTAAACAAAATGACATCAGAACAACCAAAATCCAAATAGCAGAGTCAGAGTTATAAGCTGTTGAATTTCTGGGGTGCCAATAGCACCAAGAAGCACTACAGTGCATTTAAACTGCAGCCTAGTCAGAGCACTAAGGTGCTCCTGACAGGTAATATATTTTGTCATACATTTGGGTGGTGTAAATATACACTGTATCCCCTCATGGCTTTTAGACACCATTTACAATGGCTTATATGGAAGTTAAATAGGCCAAACAGGGAGTTCCAAGGTACATCACATAACTTAAGGGGGAAGCACTTGGTAAACTCCGTATAGCCCGAAAGCTAGCAAAAAACAGGATTCAGAAAAATTGCAAACCTTTGGGGCAAGAAAAGTAAATGTGCTACTTTACTTGCTATAAAATATGTTTTCATAAATTACCTTTGAATATAGTCTCTTAAAAGGTATGCAGGGTAACATATTTTAGACAATCGTAAACAGCAATTGTTAAAATGTCAGGCGACACCAGACCAGCTCAGCCCTGGGGAGGATTCTTTGTAAGGCTTCACTGCCACAAATGGGCCGACCAGCAGCCGACAGACGAACTCTGGAATGATATTGCGCAACACTGCCAGGTCATGCAGCCCGTGAGTCCCAAGCGTGGCACAGGGCTCAGGGGCACTTCACCGTACATAGGTCAGAGGGGAGGCAATCATCCCTCATCTGTAAAGCAGCGGCCTATCGTGTCCAAGCCTGCCATCCACACACAGGCCTGACTGCCAGAACTGTGCTACTCTGCAGGACGATGCGGCACAGGGCTGCAGAGACCGAGTGACTCGCAGTGCTAGATCCCGAGGGCCCCAGCCAGTGAAGACAGAAGACGGAGGGCATTACACACCCCATAGATGAAAGACGCCATGGCCTCAGCAAGGAGGAAAAAGGAGCGCTCACTCAAAGTCATGCTCACTCGGTTAGCTGGTGCCTCGGCATAAGAGCATGCACAGCAACCAAAGCTAGCCATACTCCCTGAAGGGGGAAAAAAAGAAGCCCCCCACAACAAGATCACTTATGGAAGTGCTCTTCACATCCCTGTGTGAAGAGATCCAAGCAGTGCAGAGAGACTTGGGCTAGGACCTCAAAGAGGTCAGACGCAATTGTGCATATGTGGGTGATAGGGTGTCCAACCTGGAGAAGCATGAGACTGGTCGAGATGAGGAGATGGAACACCCGTAGCAAGTGGTGCTCTGCCTGCGAGAGCACCAGGCTGCTGTCCAGTAGCAATCTGAAGTTCTTGAAAATCGTTCCCACAGGATCAACACTCTAAGGATCAGACATTGTGGCCTATGTGAAGGCCCTCTTCCTGCAGATACTGGGCACCCAGGTAGTATAGGAGTTGCAGTTGACAGACTTAATGGAGTCAGCCTCCAATTTATGAATGGGGCCTGCCTGCTGGACATTTTTGTCTATGTCCATGACTTCCAACTAAAGGAATGCATACTATGCATAGCATGGGACGCTCACTCTGTGCAGTTTCAAGGCCACACATTGACGTATCAGGACTTGGCAGTTGTGGCTTCACAAAAGCACAGGGACTTTCAACCCATTATCATCTTCCTCCAGAACAAGCAAATCTCCTACAACTGGGTCCTCATGTTCCACCTCAGTTTCCGCTTGGATGAAAAGATCCATCAAATTGCTTCTTTGCCTGAAGCCTGCCACATCCGGAAAGGAAGTGTCAATCCCGAAACGGCAGAGTGAGGTGACATAACCAGTGAAGTAAGGTACCGGACCCTGTGGGGAACCTTGGACCAGATACTGCAACCATGGCCATGGAGCAGCAGGCAGTTCTTGACAGTCTAGGAGGTGACCCAGAGCAGCACAACTCCACTTGACTCTCCGGGATCCGGGTCAACTTGGCTTCCTCTAAGCAAATCCAATTGGATCTTGGGGCGTGGTTGGCAGGGGGGCATGCGACTTTGCCTCATGATGAGGCTATAAGGACATTCACCCAGTTGCCCTCATGGGAATCTGCTGATGTGTACTGGTACAAATCAATACCTATGTTAATAATTTGGTTTTATTATAAGTTGGGGTTTGTTGGGGTTCTTGTGGGAGGGCTACTCACTCCATTCCTTTACATATAGGCCTGAACTAGATAACTCCTTTGTATGCAGATGGCAAACGTTGACTAATCATCAGCACCCAGATCATATCACTCCCGCACCCTTATGTTTACGCACCCAACACCCCACCTTTATGTACTCCCGGAATAGGAGTTTGTCATGTTAAACGTGAAAGGAATTAACAGCCCTGTTAAGCGCAGGGCACACTTATTTTATCTGGAACACTCGGGGGAGATATCTGCCTCTTACAGGAGACGCCCTTGTCAGCCCGTGATTGGCACTGAATGAAGTCACAACACTTCCCAAGACACTATATCTCCTCACTACAAAGAGTGAGGGGGTTGCCATCCTGTTTGTATGTTCCTTTAGGGGCACGGTGAGCTGTAAGATTGTGGACCTGAAGAGCTACCTCTCAGCGAGTGAGGCACACTTGGGGGACCGCTCCTGCACACTTGCTTCCATATCTAATTCTAATGATAATTAGGAGCAGTTCCTCACTGGGCCAAGTGCCGACGTCCCCTGATCAGATGTTGTTACTTGATGGGGATCTCAATCTGGTGATGAACAGTGACAAAGAAAGGTCGGGCAGCACTATGGGCAGACTGGGGCCCTTTTACTTGCATGCACATAGAACTTATGCCTGCCTTGAATAATTCCAGGGTACAAAGGGTATACAAGACCAGATTGCAGCAGTGGAGATCGAGACCTGGAATCTCTCTGACAATGCCACCATAACACTTACTCTCCACCTGGCCCCCCCAAAGGTGGGCCTCCCCCCCAAACGTGGCTGAGGGAGAGATTACTACAACATCCACAACAATCAAACGCATCACCAAGGTGAGAAAGGTTTTTTAAGCTATAAACGATCACGCTGGTACCTCAATTGCTACCTTATGGGAGTAAGTGAAGGCTGTGGTGCATGGAGAGCACATTGCTACTTCTACTCCTGACAATAGAATATGAAAAGAGAAAAGACTAGACTGCAGGGAAAGTAAGAGGTCATCAGTAAGTAAAGTCCCCCCTCCCCCGGATCTAGAGGCAATTAGAACCAGTGCATGCGCAGTTTGACAGCTAAGTTCTAGACAGGGCAGACTATGCTGTGCTCCACCTACAGCACACCTTCTATATAGAGGGGGATACTGGCCAACAGATTGAGGACTAAGAGACTGGCAGAGAGAGTGGGGACAATTCTGCAGACTTATGGTACTGAAATCACAGGGATGCACTTATAGCGGCCGCCTTCTGTGATTACTATTCATCCCAATACACGGCACAAGACTTGCAATTTGCGGGATTAAGTGACTATCTTCGCAGTGCACATACACCCCGGCAGGCTGAGACACTAGATCAACCCATATGCATTAAAGAGTTGATGACGGGGATTGTTCACAAGAACCTTCTGAAGTCCCTGGGCCCAGAAGGGTTTCATCCGCTCTTAAAGAAACATTTTGCCAGGTACTCGCCCCTCATCTTCTTTAATAGGCTCTTTAACTCCTCAGCTGTTACTGGCACCCTTCCGCCCCCCCATGTTCGAGGCTGGCATTATCTTGATACCCAAACCAGGGAAAGATAGGAGGCAAGCAGTTCTTGTCAGCCCATTTCTCTTATAAATATGGATGTGAAACTGTTCACTAGCATCATAGCCGTGAGGTTGGGACCCTTAACTAGAAGCGACGCTTACACATTTTGGCATTGGAAACAGATTCAATGCCAGGATCTTTAGTAATTATGGCGCCCCACAGCTGGCAGTGTGCCTTAATAGAATAGCCTCTGCCCCCTTCCCTGTCAGCAGAGGAACGAGGTAGGGATGTCCACTATCGCCCCTCTTGTTCTGTTATGTTAGTACAGCTTACTATATCCTGTGAATCACCTCTGAAGAGGCATCTCGGCATTATTGATAAACACAGGCAAAAGCCTAACACAGAAGGTTAAAATAAGTTTGTTTTAAGCAATTTTCTGGATTTGATGTAATCAAGGCAGATGCAAGCATGGTAGGGCACAGCATTCCAATAGTATTGGGCCAGGCTAAAGAAAGACCTGCCTCTATATCATTCAGACACTAGGAACGATAAGCAGAGCTTTGTCCTTAGAGCGCAAGTCCCTATCTGGACAGTAGTAATTTAGTTTTTACCGTAGCAAACTAGGTCCTTTTCCCGTGATTTACATGTAAGGAAATGTATTTTAAAGATTGACTTTTTCTTAATGGGTAGCCAATGCAAGGTTTGCAGTGATGGTTCCGCTGAGGAGCAGGAAGGAAGATTACCTACAAGTTGTGCGGCTGTGTTTTGTACCACTTGCAGTTTAGACATTAAGGACTCATCTGCTGATGCAGGGAATGCATTGCCATAATCCAATTTACTGATAATCAAGGCCTAACAGAAACAGAAAGAGTGAGATGTGCGAAAGACTTCTTTAACATGGACATCATATTAAAACACCTGCCACTGGTGGCAATGGCTTCGTCTTTCACGGACTGAGACTGATCTATTTTAAGGCCAAGATATTTCACTGCTTGCTGGGTTATAGGAGTGAAGCCTAATTCTATAGGCCACCATTTCTTATTCGCTCTCTATATGGAACCACTGGCACAAAGGGTGCGGCACAATCAACACATTATTAGGGTGCTGTTTGTGGGTGAAGAGCACACCATCAGCCTCTAAGTAGATTACGTGATGGTGGTGCTTCAAGATCCGCTCAAGGCCTTACTGGTCTTTATAGAGGAGATGAGAAGATTGGGAGAAGCTGGGGACTTTCACATTAACTTCAAGAAATCAATAGCTCTCAACCTCTTGACTCCAAAAGCTGTACAGACCCATCTGGCTACCCAGTACCCATTTGGTTGGGCGGACACTTCTGCACAGACCTTACCCAATGGAAACTCTACAGTATATCTTAGCTGGGGTGGGTGGCAGCGCTGAAAATACCATGTTACCATGGGCTCTTTTTTTTTCAAGCCTTGCCTCTAACACCCCCCAGTGGGGGTGCTACAAACCTTGCAGAAACACAGCAACCACTTTGTCTGGGATGGCTGGAGGTCCTGTATGTGCTGCAAATAGGATTGATGTCTGACCTAATATGGAGGCCTGGAAGTTCCCAGCCTCCAGCGCTATTACCAAGTGGCACAATTACGCTTTCTAGTGGAATTGAACCACAGGGAGTTGGAAAAAGCATTGTTTCATGGACAAGGCAATAGCAGGAGAACATCTATGGAAGGTCCCTTTCCTGCACAGGCAACAGAGGGGCTGAGGTTTGTACTCCTTCCCAATGGCTCAAGCCACACTCCGAGTCTGGGACTGGGTAGCTACCCAACACTGTCTGACCTCCTTCTCATCACAGCTGACACCTATGCTGGGTAATACAGAGTTTATCACAGGCTCCACCCCACCACTTTCACGGCCTGGCAAACAGCCTGCTGCCATTCAGTGGGCCATACGTTTAATGCTGAAGGATTCCTCCTTTTCAAACAGCTTGCTAGGAATTCCTGGTTGGCTGAGGTATGCATCCAGGTCACGCAGGAACCAGCACTCTAGTCAGAATAAGCTAAATACACACTAAAAGATAACCTGTGCTCACCCTCTGGTTGCTTGGCACAGAGCAGTCAGGCTTGTCTAAAGAGGCAATGTGTAAAGTATATGTGCAACAGATGCACACAGTGACACAATGAATACACCACAAAAAGACTCCACACAGGTTTGTAAAAATTGAGAATATTTATCTGAGAAAAATGAGACCGAAACAACACAAATCCAATCAATAGAAGTCGAGATATTAATTTTTGAAGATTAAATGTGAAAACAGCGCTTAGAAGTCACTAGCGGTCAAAAGGGTACTGAGGACCTGTGCAAATCCAAAGTTCAGGCTGGCTACATGAACCACCCATGGCTTGCTGAAAAATTACCTAGGATGGAGCAAAGCGTTGACGCTGAGGACACAATGCGTCAATGTTATCCATGCAGTCAGGTCGCTGCGTCGTTGTCGATCTTCACTTAGGTGAAGTCAATGTGTCAGCATTGAGCAGGTCATAGTGTAGTCATCAGGCCATGCAGAATGTGAAACCGCTGTCGTTGAATAGCCTCTGCGTAAAAGGGTGATGAATCTGTTCCGATCAGCTTAGTGGTGACGATGCATTGGTTTTTTAGAGAAAAAGTTGCAGAACCCACTTCTTAGGCCCAGAACTTAGAGAGGGCACTTCAGGCAAGGGTAGGACTCAGAGAAGGCAGATTCCAGCAGGCACCAGCAGAATTGCAGGACGTCTTTTGCGTCCCTGAGACTTAAAAAAAAAAAGAGGAGATCACTTGGAGAAAAGCCAGAGTCCAGCTGTCCTTCAGCAGAGTCAGGGAGCAGCAGGCAGCATGTCAACAAGTAGAAAAGCATACTCTCAAGAAAAGCAGTCAAGTTGAGTCCTTTAAGCAGCACAGCAGTCCTTTTAGAAGTGGTTCAGTTCAAGATCCCGAAGTGCCTGATTTCAGAGGGTCAGAGACCCAGTACTTATACCCAGAAGTATGCTTGATGTAGGGGTTGACGCCAAAGCAACTCTCTGAAATGCACAAGGATCACTTTCAACCCAGTCAGGTCTTCCAGGTTACCTGTGGGGGGGGGGAGGTGTGGGGAGGTATATCAGTACTTTTTGGATGGAGAGGGCACCACTTATTGAGGTGTACGCTTCAGCCCCTCTCATTCCTCCATGCCCAGGAAGACCCATCAGAATGCAGATGAGTGCCCAGAATGCAGATGACCCTCAATTTCCTGTGTTTGTGGCTGTCTGGAGGAAATGCACAAAGTGTAGCTGTCACCCAATCCCGACGTGTATTGGAGACTGTCAGGCACAAAGATCAGTAAGTATAGAGAATTGTCAACTGTCTAAAAGTGGCATTTCTAAAACAGTAATGTTAAGTCCAACTTCACCAATAAGGAGGATTTAGCATTACCATTACAAACATATGAAACATGAAAAAACTACTCCTCTCTGATCAGGAATTACAGCTTAAAAATGTATTAATGTATTCCCAATGTTGGTGTATGAGAGGGTAGGCCTCACAGTATCAAAAAATGAAATTGGCTATTTGTCGCCACTAGGGAATGCAAAACATAAAGGTGCATGCCCTACCTTTTACTTACATTGCACCCTTCCCTTAGGGTTACTTAGGACCTACTTTAGGGGTGACTTAATTGTAATAAAAAGGGAGTTTAAGGCTTAGCAGTGGCAGTAAACTGCACTAACAGGCACTGCACAGGCAGGCCTAAGATCTGTTTAAAATGCTAGTTCTGTGGGTGGCAAAATGAGTTCTGCAGCCCACTAGTAACAATTGAAGTAAAGGCCCCGGGTATATGGTATTCTTACTTTACAACAAATATGCCAATCAGATATACACCAATGTCATCATGTTTAGGGGAGAAGCACATTCAGTTTAGAACCGGTTAGCAGTGGTAAAAGGCTCAGAGTCCTAAGGCCAACAAAACAAATCAGCAACAATGAGAGGCAAAAGGCAAAAGGTCTAGGAGAAGACCACACTAAGGATGCCAGGTCTAACACAGTTCAAGAATGATTATGTGCTCAGAGAAACGGAGCAGCTCTGTTACGTGCAACTGAGACATTGGGCTACTCATCCGGATATGGATACGGGCAAACACTGACCGCTCACCCCCATTTGAGAAGGGTCAGTTGTCCAAAGATAATGACTGATGCATCTTGACTGAACTCTACGCTCTCAAACTTCAGTCCCCCCACTAAGGAGAACACAATAGGGCAGAAACAATGGGAATTGGAAATAGGAAGTACCTTGACACACAAGAAATAGGAAGAGATCTACTACAGGATGAGGCATACTGCTGGTAACGTCACAAGCATAGACACCACTGTTATAATTGCAACTTATTGGTACCTAACTCCTGTTCGACTGCAGAGAGGCAACCACGGCCGCAGTGCAGACTGCAGGCGGAGCTGCTGGGCTCCCGGGACATTGCTTCTTCTTCTCTGAGACTGCCCAAAGCTCACGCAATACAGGGATGTGGTTCTGGCCAGCATTGATACATTCATCAACATGCAATTACCATGTTTAACAGCATACATTGTCTTGGGGCTCCCAAACCCCATGACCTTGCCACTTAAATCGTGCAGGGATTAATCAATGGCCTAGCATTGGGAGTAGCTCTCCAAGCAGTACATGCCTATTAAGGAACCGAAAACCCTCTGACACACACAGCATGGCTCCATAGGATATGCTGTGTACTGGGAATGGAATACTTGTCCCGAGCACTAACATCCCAACTGGATACTTACAGAGAGCTCGTGCAACCATTTATTTTGCTGCTCTTGGCTGAATTTTATAAACTGATATTCCCCAGATAGCTAAGCATACTGCGCTTGACAGAGACTGACAAGACTCATGAGAAGGAAGCAGCACACTACACTGTTTAGGTGCTCTGTAGTGGAGTGAGTATGGGCAGAGAGGATATGGGAAATTATTTGGGTATGTTTGATCAAGTTGTACCTCCTGCTATATACAAGGAGATAATGGACGGAACCCTGAAACTTTTTAGACACTCACCCCAAGTCCCAGATCTGGGTTGAATCCATCATCGTTCTTTAGCTCACTTTGCCACCTCAGTTCAGATCCAGCCATATGCAAATCAGTCTTGACCCTGTGCCTCATTGGAACAGTCTAGCCCGAACTGCCAAGCCAAGTCTTCCCTGAACCCGAAACAAGCATCCTGGGACCGGTTTCGGGGTAACACTCCTCACCAGCCAGGCTAGCTTTAATACAGTGGCAAAGTGAGCAAGGGACCCACGTCTGGGCACATTTTATCACCCCAAGTGATACTGGTATGGCCAGACATGGGTCCTGTGCTCTTCATGCCACTGGATTCAAGCTATTCTGGCGGATGAGGGATGAAACCCCGAAACCAGGTCTAGGATGCTTGTTTCCAGTCGAGGGAGGACCTGTCCTGGAAGTTCAGGCTGGACTGTTCCCATTGGGTGCAAGGACAAGACTGATTTGCATATGGCTGGGTTCAAACTTGAATCGCATGGGGAGCAAAAAACTGATGGATTTAGGCCCAGATCTCTGTTCTGGGGTGAATGTATGACATTGAGCTGATTCTGTCCATCAATTGTTCTTTTTGCATTTGTCACCCTGAGTGGGACGGGTACGATCAGACGTGGGTACCCTGCTCTTCATGCCACTGGAGTCAAGCTATTCTGGCTGATGAGGGGTAAAACCCCGAAACCGGTTCTAGGATGATTGTTTCCAGTCCAGGGTGGACCTGGCATGGCAGTTCGGGCTGGACTCTTTCCATTGGGCGCAAGGACAAGACTGATTTGCATATGGTTGGGTTCAAACTGGAATGTCATGAGGAGCAAAAAAACAATGGATGAAGGACCAGTTCTCTGTACAGGGGTGAATGTATGACATTGTTCTGCATTCTGTCCATCAATTGTTCTTTTTGTATTTGTCATCCCGAGTGGGACGGGTATGCCCAGACGTGGGTCCCGTGCTCTTCATGCCACTGGAGTCAAGCTATTCTGGCTGATGAGGAGTGAAACCCAAAACCAGTCCTAGGATGCTTATTTCCAGTCCAGGGAGGACCTGGCTTGGCAGTTCTGGCTGGACCGTTCCCATTGGGTGCAGGGTCAGGACTGATTTGCATATGGCTGGGTTCAAACTGGAATGGTATGGGGAGCAAAAAATCGATGTATTTAGGCCCAGATCTTTATACTGGGGTGAGTATATGACATTATTCTGCACACTGTCCATCAATTGTTCTTTTTGGTCTTGTTACCCAGAGTAGGTTGGGTATGCCCACACGTGGGTCTGTGCTCTTCATGCCACTGGAGTCAAGCTATTCTGGCTGATGAAAGGTGAAACCCCGAAATCTGTCCTAGGATGCTTGTTTCCAGTCGAGGGAGGACCTGGCCTGGCAGTTCTGGCTGGAATGTTTCCATTAGGCACAGGGTCAAGACTTATTTGCATAAGGCTGGGTTCAAAATGGAATGGCATGGGGAGCTCAAATACAATGGATTTGAGCCCAGATCTATGTACCGGGGTGAATGTATGAATTTGTTCTGCATTCTGTCCATCGATTGTTCTTTTTGCCTCCTGCTATATACTACAGCAAAGGTGGGGAGGACCATGTGTCGCCTCCCTTTTCATGAGTAAGATGGTTATAATGGAATTATGTATGTTAAATAAAATAGATTTGAACCATGGGGAGAGGATGTGGGCTAACGGCCAGAGCGGTTGATCTCCAATCTGGCAAACCCAGTTTGAGTCTCGGCACGGATGCTCAACATATTGTGATTCTGGGCAAATCACTTTATCTCCCTCTGTCTAACAAAATAAAAATCAATGTGTCTTTGTGTAATGCATCTGGTGCTCATGTAAAGCGCTCTGATACCTAATACCTTTTGGTCAAGTTCGCACTATACAAAACTACGAGAGAAAAAATATATAAAAATATGTTGTACCACAAAAGACTAAAAGTCCACATTATTCTCTAAAATGTTTTTTTTTAAATTAAGAATATACCATGCAATATATTTCTCACTTACTATTTTTTTTTCCTATTGTCCACCACATGCTTTTAACAAGCTGGGGTCATATCTGCATTAGCACCTTAATGCTGATTTACCTTAGCCTACTTAAAACAAAAGGATTAAAATCCAATGTCTTCTATTCCAGTTTAATGGTGTTCAAGAATGCAGCCCTTTTGTCTTTAACACAGAATTTTAAGAGCTCTCTCGATCATTAGAACTCTGTGATGAAGGTGCAAGCTGCTGAAAGAAACGGACAGATTGCTGCTGCGGACATGGATAATAAAGGAACTTGAGAATTTATAGAATTGTTTTCTAGATTGCTAACCATAATTTCTATGACGAACTATAACCTCTTCACTGCACGGAAGCATTATTAAGAGGTTACCTCGAAACCTTGGAGAGAACCACTATCACAGCAGTGGGGTGTGCTGGCAGACGCAGCTTCTCTGAAAAACTGTAAATCCTTCTGTTCCAGTGAGTCAGAAGCCAGTCCATGACTTTAATCACTGTCATATTGCTGGTGAAACCTGGGAGGCTCTTTTCACCGACATTTATGCAGCTCCTTTATCAGATGGTGAATTTGTAATAAATCCCATCAGTGTGAGAGGCTTTTAAGGAAGCTTATGTGAAGCAGAGGGTGGATCAGCCAGAGTGTTAGTGGTAAGGCGCTGCCCCCCACAGTGCTCCAATCCATCTCATAAAATGTAATGCTGACTTCCGGGCACTCTGATTAACTAACGTGGGTAACAATCTAGCTCACTCCTGGCTGCCTGCCTCGGAGTCTATAGCTATCATTGTACCTATATTTAAAAAAAGGTGTTTAATCCCATCCCTGATGTTATGGACCGATTTCTGACTGATACCACGGTTAAAATCCTGGTGAAGGTTTTATGCACTAGAATCAAGGAGTGCATTCAAGCTGAGTCTGTCTTTATCCATGTCAGTATGGGTGTAGAAATAAACTGGGAACAATCGAGCAGTGTTTAAATCTGAACCTGGTGCTCGGAACATATACTGTTGCTAAACCAACCCCTCTTTACCTGGCATTTATGGACCGATCCCTAGCTTTCATTTGTGTTCACCGCTCCAAGATTTGGCAAATGCTTGTTTTGCATGAGATGGATGAAGCTTTGGTGCAGTTTTGGCGGACTTGCACATAGACATGAAGGCAAAAAATAGGGAATTAGCAGACAAGCAGAGCTATCCAGGGATATGAGTGTGCATCGGTGTGAGACAGGGGTGTGTTTTGGCCCCACTTTCATTTGTTTTATATATCAATTAAGTACACCTATTTGTACACACAATCACCCAGGATATACCCAAAATAAAAGGCATGCTGTTACCCACTCTTGTATGCAGACGATGCAGTGCTTATGTCGCATACGCCTAAGGCACTGGGCCTTCTGGTGCTTGCTATTGTGGACTTCATGGCCGCTCTAGATTTACGCACAAACGTTACTGAATCACACATTATCCTTTGAGTAGCACACACTTTTCCTTACTTGGAGATCGCATTTTCTACCTACTTCTTGGATGCCCAACATTGCACTGCGCAGAGCAAAACTGTCAAATGCAATTGGTTTGCTATGTAGCCTCCCACAGCAAGTTGGGGTGGCTCACTCATCCCGTTATTGCCCATTGATAAGTCCCAATGTATTTCCATTGCAATGTATGGGGAAGAAGTATGGGGCATCGCGAACTGTGAGGCTATAAAGCGTGAAGAAAACCGCTTTTGTAAGAGACTTCTTTCACTCCCCATTCCATCCCCTGGTTTAGTCTGCCACGAAGGGTTGGGTTTGTCTTTCTTGGAAGATTGCATCAGAGTGCAACCGGCACTACCATGGATGGCCATATGGAGAACATTGGAGCCTAGTCTATCATGGGGGAATTCATTTTGCACTGTCTCATTAAGCCTATGGAAAAACGACATGTTCTAGATTGGGCAGCTGTGAACTTTAGAGGAGCCTGGATTTTGTAACACCTTAAGTCAAAAGCCTGTCCAACAAGCTTTGCATAACTATGAGCATTCCCAATGAATTAAAGGGGAAGAGAAGAAACCAAATACTACAGCTTACCAGAGCAGGATAGCGCAAAATGGTAGGATTCATTACCTCTGGTATGGACGTGGGTGTCGGGAACGTGCACTATTATTTCGCTTCAGGGTAGTAACAGCCACATTCTTGCTGAGCTTCCCATTGGGAGACGTGCAGAACCTATATAACATTCCATGTCCTTGCGTTGGCAAGTCAGGACAATCCATGTTGCACTTTGCATTTTTCTGTAAATTTTATGAAAGATGTACGCAACATTTTTTAATTCCAATTTTATAAAAGAAATGCTGGGATAATAGGCAGGCCAGACCAGCTTTTAGCTTCTTACTGCAATTATCTGACTTTGAAACTACCTTGCATGAGGGTTCTTTTTCAAAATCTGCTGAGAGCACTGTGCTCTCCTAACTCTGCTGCTCATATTGCCCTATTGTAGGGATGTTTTTGGAATGCTGCTACGCATACTACATATTGTTTGGTTTTAATTGCTCTGACAATTATGCTGCTATTATTGCTTTAATGTAGGGCTGTTGCCTACATGATGCTATGTATATCGTTTTGTTGTGACAACCTGTCATGTGTTTTAACGGTTATGGATTGCTATGCAACTTTTATGGATGCAGGTTGCATCCGAATAAAGTTTTTGAATCTTAAAATCTCTCATTGTTTTTGTTTACTGCCCCAGGAATTATTTCTATTCTGCAGCTCCTATTCAAGTAACATGGTATTGAATATTGCCTGACCCTTGTCATGGATATAGCAAGTTTGCATTCTAGTTTTTCTTTAGAACCCTGTAGTTTAGGTGCAGTAGAACTTGGGAGAAACCAATGACAGACTGCCTCTATTGTTGAAAGTACATTTTACTAATCATGTCAGGCACTTTTCTCACATCTAAGTAAGATATTTGTGAACTTAAGGAAATCTTGCCCTCAATTAAGCTTCTTAAACCATTATCATAATTTTCTTGAGAAGATCATGAGAGAAAAACATTTAATCTTAAACATGGCTTGTCAAATCCCAACAGAGAATCACCTCAGAACGCAACATTCCTTAAATAAGTATGGCACCACCATCAATAGGTTTACATTGTGACTAAAACCTGTTCTATAAAACCCTTTCTATATGCTCCGTTTTGTAACCCTCAGAATTAGGCATTTGCTACAATGCAGTTCAATGGGACAGAAATTAAGGCTAAATAACAGAAAAAATGCAACAGGCATTTATCTTGTAACCTTCCTCCTAAACAGTGCCATGGAAAACACACCTCCTAATAAGCAATGTTGTTCATTTCACCCCAAATTGAAAGGGCCTGATTTACTGTAGCAATATTATCCAAGGGGAATGGTCACTTCCAGATAATTATTAAGCGTCTTTGTGTGCATTGTCTCCCAGGATAAAATTCCTTTAGTAACTGTCCCATATTCTGCTCAGGATTATTAAAAAACAAATAATCCCCAATATAAACAAGCATTTGCAATGCAATCGGTCTCGCCTTTGGGACCTTATATGTATTTAGTTATACAGCATATTATCCTGGGTGCTAAAAACATGTTGGCACTTACTTTTCCCAACCATTTGGTGCCTGCAGCCTGGGTCACATGACTATAAATAGCTAGGCAGTTGGCCTTTGTGTATTCCTCCCAGACAGAGAGACACGTGAGGACAGGTGTTGGTAGGATGGCCAATCCTGCAAAAATGGATCGTGCTGAGCTGTTCCCTGCCTCAATTATATTTAAAAGGGCTGCTTCAAGCGCACATACACCAAGGGGCATGGCACTGACCTTTTGTAACCCTAGACTGCTTGGAGCTGTGACATGGGAAGGGAATAACTTTCAAGAGCAAGATGAGAGGGTATCTAGGTTGTCATCCCACTTCAAAGGCTGGCACCAAGTGTAAATGTTGGACCTCCTAAACCATCTATTCACTACACTCCTGGACCTGTGGACTACAGAAGAAGGACTGCCTTGTTCCCCAGATGACTGTCCTGGTATTAGAAGCCTGCCTTGTTCTTTAGAGGACTGTCCTGCTGCTGCAAGAGGAGAACCCTGCTGATTGTTGATGTCTACCTTGTTCTCCAGAGGACTGCCCTGCTGCTAGCGAACTGCCCTCTTTGAAGCAAGACTGAACCTGTTCCCTTCATCCCTGGCTAAACTGAGTGACTCCATGGGTCGGCTGGCTGTCCTCCTGTTCTATGCTGCAGGGACACAAGAAGCTCCAGACACCTACCGGCATCTGCCCAGTCTACCTGAGCTCTGCTGGCCTCTGGTAGAGTGAGTCCTTATTTCCTAAGAGGTGCCACCCCAGGACCTGGACCCTTGGCTGGCATCAGAGTGCATTCCTCTGGAAGAAAATAAGAAAACCTGAAGTGTTGGGCTCTTCACAACCAAGAAGACAGCCAATGTGAAGCTCCTGTGAAGACAGTCGAGACCTGCACTACAGCAACTGCTAGTGACAAAAGGCAATGCAAGATCTATACTTTGTGCTACAGCAACGACAGGCCATGGTGACCATTAAAGTGAAGCTCCAGCAATGACTGTCTGCGATGCCTTGCAATATATTCATGCTAGAGTGATGACCGCCTATGATGTCCGACCTGTTCTTCATGCTACAGCAACGACCATTTGCTACACTCTTCTGGCAAGCATATGGCACTAACATAAAAAGAAGTAAAACAAAAGTATGCGGCACCAAACAATGGTGATTATATACTTGCAATAAAAACAAAGAAAAATGAAAGCCAAAAGAAGTTTTAACCCCTTCGCTGCGGCGCGAACTCCGCCGCAGCGCTGGGGGGGTTTGGGGGGTTGACGGCGCCGCTGTGCTCATGACGGAACCACGCCGTCATGAGTCACGGGCGAGCTGTGCCCATGACGGCGTGGTTCCGTCATGACTCCACCCACTGCGCTAATCACCCGCACAGGCGGGGAATTAGCGCCGCGTGGGAGGAGCGGCCGCCAACAGCCGCAGCATGACGGAACCACTCCGTCATGAGCACACGGCGCCCGTGGCTCATGACGGAGTGGTTCCGTCATGAGCAGGGAACGGGTTAAAAAAATGCGCCCACGAAAATATGGTGATCATACACTTACAGTAAAGCGTTCAAATACAAATAACTGTTGCTTTTAATTGTAATAAGACTATGGGTGCTTCCTATCAAGTTGGGGTGCTTAGAGCATATATAAAAGCCCATTTAATTTTAATCCGCTTCATAATAAAATATAAATCGTATTAGAAGAGAAAAGGCATAATTGGTTATGGTTCACTGCGTCCTAAATATATAGTTTAAACACATAAAAATTACCAAAAAATAGAATCAACACTAAAAGTGAATTAAAAAATAAAGGCAGATGAAGAATTGCAAGGAAAACATCAATAGCCAACAAGTGTTGCCCAAGAGCTGTGCCACTGAAGTACACATTTTTCAGGCAGACGTGCACATTTGATCAGGTAAAAGGCTGTCAATTATAGTGCAAGACAGGCAATAGCTTAAGTGAGTTGACCCACTGCCAGAGGCAGTATGCTGTGGTGGGCAGGCGAAAAAGCGAATGACAGTTGAACAGGGCAATGGAAGAGAGCTATCTCAAAGCACCCTTTATGTATGGATATTTACATGTATTTATTTATCTATAACGTTATTAGATTGCATGAGGCTGGCGAGACAGCTAAGGATGTCTCCAGGCCAGAAATAAAATTGATGGTGACGCAATTACTGGATACTTTACATCCCTGCATATAATTTGAAGATGTGCAGTTTGAGCGTGCCTGGTTTGAGTTTCTGTATCCCTGCATATCTATAGTCTGTGACTGCCACAGTTACCGTGTGCCCATTACTGGATGTACAATGGGATGACTGCAATCATTAATTTGCGGCGCGTGAGCAGAAACGGTTTTACAGCTCTGCGTCGCTCACCTGTCTTTGTGCTCATATTCTCGACCCCTGTGGGTTCTCGGAGCCTGGATGTACTACTTCAGGAATATGAACTATTGGAAAATCTATTTCAGAGAAAAGTCAACAACAAAAGGAAAATATAAATAGCTCTTTTAAGAGTTATTGCATGCCTTCATCGCGTGAGAGGCAGTACTGGTATTTACTATCGGACCAAAGAGAAACACGTTATTCTGCACAGCGGACTGCAGAAACAATAATAACGATACAAACAAGCATTTGCAAGACAATTGATCTTGCATTTACGAGAGTTTAAGCTATAGTCATTTACAATGGCATAGCTCAAACTCCTCTAAATGCAACACCTGCGGGCAGCTTGAAAGTGAAAGCAAACGGAGTGCTGTTGAAATACGTCCCCTGCCAACATTACACTGTATTTCTAGCTACAAGAGCTGTTCATAAGAGCTGACTACATGGTTGTAGATATGCTTTTTTGTGACTGCACTTTCTTATAAAACACGCTGGTTCTAAATTGTGTGTATTCTATTTCATAGTTTGAAGTATCTAATTTGAGCCGCAAATGTAATATTCTGATTTTAGAAAATGTTTTGGCGTGTCCCCTGCTCTACGGAAGTCTTCGGAGGTCTGCCTAATGAACAGCTCAGCTGAACGCACTACCAGCTGAAGGGGAGGACGAACCTGTCCAGAGCCAGTCTCCGGGAAATGACTCAGTACACGGTTTTCCCAGCCTGAAAGGCACACTGAATTGGGTGCCTGCTTGTACCCCGGGGGGACCGCAGAGTGCGTTCTGCAAAAGAAGCACTCTAGTAGGTCCCTGCTTGTGTCCCAGGGGGGACCCCAGAGTGAGTTCTACTAATGAAGCACTCTAGTAGGTCCCTGCTTGTGCACGCACGCAATGTCGAACACAGCAACGGCACAAGATTAAACGTTTGAAGTTTTTGAATATCACAGGCTTGCCTCAAGTAAATAAAAATTATCCGTATCGGAAAACACACTCGGCAACTAACTAAAAAAATGTATTAGTATATGCAAACAGGATGGGCGGGCGATAATAAGACAGGAACAATGGAAGGGGTGGGGGGTGTTTGGGGCGGGAGAGAAGGCTCGGACAGTGGGAGGGGTGGCAGGGGAACAAAGTAGTGCTCAGGAAACACGCAGTAAAGGGGCCAATAGCCGTGAAAGGAGACATGGCTGTCATAAGGCGGGACTAGCAGCCTCTAAGCCAATCAGAAGGCAGAACTTAGAAAGGAAAAAGCCACAAGCCAATGAAAAAGTCCACGGAGGAGTGGGCGGGGCTTCCCTCACCTGTAGTGTATACTGCATGCCTCGCAAAGCGAGTAGCGCATGCGCTGCATCGCTAGGCGAGACCTAAAAAGCACCGAAATATCATCCTACCATGATAAAATAAAATATTTATCTGAATATATTGTTCGTTCGTCTTTACAGCCACTACAAAGGATGCGTGTATTTTTTTAGAATATTTTGGGACCATGTTTTCAGTTATACCGTAAATGAAAATTGCTCTTAAAAATTGTGCAGACTCGTAGAAAAAAATAATCTTACTATCAGAATATTAATGGAACAGTACATTAAAATTCAGTGGTGTATGCATTTAAAGTTTTAATATTTCACATATGTAACGTGCGTCACCCAAAGTACCTTTGTACTGATTTTGCATCCGATTCAAACTTTTGTGAAAGGTTAGCTCCAAAAACTATTTCAGCAACTGGGAAAACATGCAAAATGATGGCAAGCTAAAACAACATAACCATCCCCATGTTTCTCAAATGTACCTTTACATGTTGAAATGCAGTTTTGATTCCAAATCTGTATTTCATTTTAAGAAATGTGTTCCAGTGCAACTACCCCCGCTATAGTTCAGTGATTCATCTGTGCAGCTATAATGCAGACTAGCTTCTTTAAATGGATGGCCAGGTTTTGCCATGAGTACGCAGTGCGCAGTCCTGTGTGATGCAGTGTATTCATGTGGCACGCTGATGTGGGACAGTGAAACGCACAGGGGTGAGTACGCCTTGTTACATAAAAAGAAACTGGGTGGCGCGGGCAATGTGCCAAATGGCTACATATGTATGATTTGTAAGTCCCTAATGCCAACCGGAATGTACAGAGCCACCCTGGTGCCCAACAAACAAGAATACATGCGCCCGCAACACGCAGTTCGGAATGCATTTGAAAAACCTAACTGAAGGTGGAGGGAATGATGGGTGCACAACGAATACACACAGCAATGGGTACATCAGTTAATATACTTTCCAAAGTCAATGGATGTTGAAATTCAAGTGTAAATGTAAAGTACAGTATGTGCAAGTGTCAACATATAGGGGTCTTTACAAATATAACTGAGTGACACATGTACCCTGCCAGGTCATGGGGAGTTTTAGGTGGCCTACCCTGCACTCAGTGGCACATCCACACAGCGCCTGAATAGTCAAGAGCTCGCCACACATCGAGCATGTCACACATGCATTAGTCAACCACTATGTTTATCTGGAAGCACGTGGGCCTCATTTATGAGGTTTTGCTTCAGGTCAGCACGGAAAGAAATCTTGCGGCACTGCATCTATCAGATATGGAGCATTCCTGCACTTTTCCACTATGCTGGCGCACAATGGGCTGCCATGCGCAAATGCAGACACCTTTGCACCATGGTGCAGCGGGTGGAGGCATAGCGGGCTGACTGATTTTGTGCAAGAAGGGACACCTACCTGCACAAAATCAATCAATTCAGGCGATTTCCCCATTTGTATGTGTGCTGTGCAGGACACATTGAAAAAGGAAAAAACGAGGAGAAATGAAAACATGTCTCCTTGTTGCACAGGGAGACTATAGATTCTGACGCATTCCCAGGATTATGATTATTTACATGAGTGTTGCGTGGAAACACCCACAGCAACACTCATGGAACTCCCCTTTCTCACAGTGTTCTGTGTGAAAGGGGCACATGTTTACAAGGGCATGAAAAGCACGTAAAGTCAAAAGAGTTACGTTCCAGAGGTGCAAAGGTGCCGCAAGGTGCCTCATAAATGAGGCCCTCTATGTATATCCTGGCACTAATGGTGAATGGAAGGCGCAACAGAATGAAATGCCTGTAAATGGATGATGGACAACCATTTTATGATGCCATGGCCTTAGTGGCAAATCACACACCAATGATATGTAAGTTGATTAAGAGGGTTTCTCTGTAAAGGAGACCTGGAAAGAAATGGATCATTGGCCATGCATAGGAAGATCTCAGATATGGCTATGCAAATAGTAGTTGTAGTTTCCATATTCCCAAGCGGTGTGTGATTACATATTGCCTACCAGAGACTGACTACCTCTGAGCGGGTGGTATGCCAGCATAGTCTGCCACTAATCCTATAGCATACAAAGACCAACCAGTTTGTGGCCTAGCGATGGGCAAAAACACACTGGGGTGTATTGATGAAAGCTGGACAGTTTTATGTGGTTTTCAATAAAGAAACTTTACAAGTATTCCAAGTGTCCCCTGGCATTGGCATAGCAAGCGAAGGAAGCCCCTACTGACTTACTACAGCTCTTTAGGTACTAGGAAACAATCAATGCCAAGATATTGACATAAAGAAAGTTGACACGAGGAGTACAGAAGAGATCTGAAATGTAGTGATCGCATCCAGTGTATCTACTATGCGTATCTGCAAAGAATGTGGACTGCCCAGGCAATATACAGGCATACTAAGTAACAGGCAAAGAATACAAACATTGCAGCCAACGTTCCCTGCACGTGGTTTTGAGGCCCAGATGGGAAAACTCACAGTGAGAGGCATTTCCCACCCATTACTTAATTGAACATTTACATCTAACCAACCACAGCCAGACTGAAGGTAGAGCCATTAACCTATCACACAGTGAATGGAGTATGCCTCGCAGTGTGTGCACAGTCAATGGGTCTGCAGACACAGGGTGGTGCACATTGTCTGCTCAGTGAGGAGCTAAGGTTGCCTGTCACGCCACACACTTTATTGCGTACCCAGTCTCCCTATATATGACATATCAGTTGGAATGTCAAACAATGAGACAGATTCTGAGAAATTCCCAAGATTAACAGTTTTTAATCAAAGCAGAAATCGGGACTGCTGAGAGAAACCCCATAAGACACAGTGTTTTTCTCTGGTGTAGTTTTTAGGCTTGCCGGAGACAAAGGTTTGCAAAAACAAGTGAGCTCCATGCTCTGAGTAATGAACTATCCCATGCTTCTTGCACATATGTGGTTAAGATGAATGTGGCCTGGCGTTTAGCATGCTGGTAAACGTGTAGGTGGACTTGGAGCTAATGTGTAACATTACCCTCCATGCCTTGTTGTCTCTCTGCTGGTTTGCGACTGGAAATCTCACAGAAAGTTATTGTATTTTCTTTTTTTAAAGAGGGTAAGCGTGGAAGAAAGATCTCTGAATTGAACCCTTAAATCTGAAAACTGGTTTCAAATAATCTATTTTTCTCAAATCTGAGCACAGATTTCAAATGGAAATTGGCACGCTGAAAGATGGAAGGGCGCAGGTGGTTGGAAGAGACACGGACATAAATAGAAGGTAAAGCTTCATCTGGAGTACTTTGTAAAAAATGAAGTGGAGAGTGTTGTGCATTTCTTGCCCCACAATAGGGACATTATACCCAGATCTGACAAATTTGCTAAGACAGTGAATGCATGAAGTACTTTATAAGGGGGTAAATGAGTAAATGGAAGGAAGACTGGTTGTATAAATGAAAGACTGAATGGCGAATGGGGGATAGATGCGTGTGTGTGTGCTTGTGTGCTCTCTTTCATGAAAAAATGCCATTTTGGCATTGAGGTTCAATGTTTTTCTTATGTTTTGCTCCAAGTGTTTTGTTTTTAAGAGTTTTGGGATGAGCCTGAGGGTCATTAGAAATGCTATGTTTACCATACCATTTATCTGAGTGTCTGAGGTGGGGTTAAAGATCTGTACATGGAACCATAGCAATAAATCATTGCAGAGTCAGCTCTAGCCCAGTGACTATATTGGTCCAGTTCAGACCCACCCACATTCTGGAGCATGGCAGGAAGATGGTGTCCACCTGAAGCAAAAGGCAGAAACACACTTATTTTATTCATTCTTCTTTACTGTCTAACTATTTAGTGCAGCAGCATTGCAGAGATGGATAAGCAGTACAACTCTTTTGAAGTTCAGGAGTTCATGAATTGTCGTATTCTAGGGCAGTTTCAGCCGACACAGCAGGCATAGTCTTCCCCAGAGAGGTGTGTGTAATTAGGCAGATAGAGGACTTGACTTCACTTACTTACAGCAAATGGTATGAATCGAGGTATCAGATTGGCATAGTGGGACCACATAGCCTTGAGCTCTCAGCTCCCCTCATTTACCGAGAAATGGACATTGTATGCTATTTTTTTTTTCAAACTACAAAAAACAAACAAATGGGGAAACAAGTCACACAAATCAATCAAAAGCCAACACAACAGGAGATCGGGTGAGATGTGTAGGCAAACAAAATGTTATGCCAGCAATCAAGGAGGAAAGCTGGAAAGATTACAATATTTAGTAAACTGGCACAACTTCAGTAATAATAACCCTGCACATCCCAGGCGAGAAATCATTAACTGAACATCAGCTATCACAGCAGCCATAGAGACATAATCAAGGGGACAGGAGGGGGCTACAAACGAGGGCGCGGCGGTTTAAAGAGCTAAAGTGTCCCAGAACTGCTGTTATGGATGCGCACTTGTAGTAAGAAAGGGATAAGGTCTTCGCTTTCACAGTTGCCTTGTGGTTCAGGGCAACAACCCTTTGACTTAACAAAATCCCCCTCCTAACATATTGGGGTGGGGTGGGTTCACATCAGCATACAAAGAGTGACAGCCCTTCCAGGCTACAGCACTACACATAGCAACAGCCCTACTCTCAACGTGGCTCTGGACCAGGGCAACAGCCCTCACTCTTCATCTCAGTCCTCATCTGGCATACAGGGATTGCAAATGACACACATAAGGCAACAGTCCCTCTCCGGGTCACAGTTCTTCACAGGGCGGTGACCCGCATCCTGACACATCATGGTACCGTGGGTGATGATTACAGAAACGGGCAAGGGGGCGCAGCTCTGCACACGGTCCAGACTGACACAGATCTTACACCCCGCTCATCCAGGCTATCTACTTCTCCTCATAGAGTCCTCTGGTCTTGGGTCAGGCAGAAGCTGGTGCTCCAGGCAATTGTTCTTTATTCTCCTGGTTGTTCTCCCCTCACTCAGCATGAGAGACTGGCAGACCCTCAGTTTCCAGTCCTGGTCACAACCAGCAGGTTCCGTTTGACAATTTTGGGGTCTAAAACTTCCCTTTTAATAGTCCGTTTCGGGGCACCAATTTGATTTATTGTCTCGGTCTTTGAAGTTTGTGCTTTGGGGGTTTCTCACTTTGAAGTGCCCTTCCCTTTGTGTTGTTCTTCCTCCAGAGAACAGTTTATCACAGAAGGAATATTTCCAAATCTGATAGCCATAAACACAGAGCATGAGAGTGACTAGAGGATCACACCTAATTGTCAGCCTCAGTGATATTTGCATCAAAAGGTTACCAAAGGCCAAAGCCCTACTCTTTATAATTCTCTTTTCAGCACTATCTCCTTCTTGAGATGTGTCCAGGCCCCTTTGACCAGTAACCTCTTTCAGAATCAGAGAGCCCTTTTGAAGAGTACTGAAGAGCCTGGCTCTGCCCTTTTCCAGTGTGCGTCCCACCCAGCTCACAAGAATGCAGCAATTCACCAATCTGTCCAGGTGGTCCCTCCACATGTTGCTCAGTAAGCCCTGGGGTTCCCAAGATGGAACCCACAGGCCCTCATGGAGTGTACCACTCACAGGCACTCATACATCCATAGTGCTGCACACAAACACACTTTTAGCCCTTTGTGTACTCTACCACTCCAAGGCAGATGTACATACCGTTGCGGTCAACTCAACATGCATGTGCTGTTTCCTGATGTACACCATACCACCCTGAAAGCTCCTGCTCTTGCCTGATCTCAGAAGGTAAGTGCAGGCATAAGAATTTGAATTCAATAAAAGAAAAGATTGAAGAACCTAAGAATAATGGAATGACTCATAATTGTGTTTATATAACATTGCGTGTGTTTATGTGCTTACTTCTTACTTAGGGATGACATTCTTTCTCGTTTAGCACTGCACCATTAAAACACGTTACATACATTTTGTACATTGTCCCGCAGCCCCAAATTCCCTTAATCTCCCCATAGCAGATACTTTTAAACATATATGTTATTTCTGTGGACTACAATATTTCTGGGTGCACCTTTCCATTTGCAATTCTAATCTATTTCTGGACAGTGGTACTGAACGATGGCGAGTACCAGAAAAGAAGTGCACGGGCCATAATTTATTGGAACTTTGAGTGAGATGCTGTCTCTTTAGTCTGCCCTTGATGTATGTTTTTGGTTACTAATGTTTTTGGACTTGACTGCATTCACCATCCGTGACTAAACTTGTATGATGCTGAGAGTCAATGACAGGAGAGAAGAACTGGCACATGATTTTTTGGGGTAGAAAGTTTACCTGTGGGACACCCCCGCGCCGCACGGCCACCAGCTGCTGCGTGTGCCCCTGCCTGCCCTCTGCCTCGCTACTGCCTCGTTGCCGGCTGCCGCCGTTGC